>NC_133144.1:56164344-56844344 GCF_048418815.1 Hemitrygon akajei | reverse complement strand
TCTCTTGTCATCCAATTTCTGCATGGACATTGAACCCATGAACACCATCTCACTACTTTTTTTTCTATTTCTATGTTTGCACTATTTATTTAAATACTGCAATTCAGTTTTTTTTGTCTATTGTGTATTGAATTGTACTGCTGCCACAAAGCCAACAAAGTTCACGATGTAGGCTGGTGATATTAAACCTTATTCTGATTATTTTAAAAATACATGGGTTGAGATGATGCAGGCTGCACTGCCATTGAATAAAATCAAGACTGATCTGATCTTGACCGCAGCGCCACTTCCCAACTGATTTCCACGACCTCAAATCCCAAAAAGTCGAAATTTGTTATTCTCACCCGAGGTCACACAATGTCATTACAGGATCTAGCAGTAGAGCCAAAACTGAGCTGCAGAGGTTGTTCAGTCAACTCATGCCGGCATTCAAATCAAGCCACTTTGTATGGAAATCCCAGAAACTCTAACGATGCTCATACAAAGGTCTTGGATGATTCTTACATTCAAATCAGCAACAGGACATTTGCATTGTTTGGGTGAAAATAGAGAACTCAATAGACCCTCTTTCATAAAGCTCTGAGTGACAAAGTACATAGGAAATTGTGAGATCAGCCTGGGTACCGTGCACTCTTGTGGCTTCAAAGTAATCCCTGAGAATTAAATGCAGGTTCGGTGTTTGATACAATCTTGCTGCATTTCTGTACAAAAAGTCTACAGTCATGTAAAAACACATCAAGTGTGACCTCCAGGCAAGAACGGTTGAGCAGACATGCGAGATCACAAACGATTAGTCTTTCAGGCGGAAGCATGTTCAAGATTAAACTGTGCATTTCAAACTGCAGCAAATTTCTCTTGAGCACAGAATAGGAGGTGGCTCCAGGTTCTCAGAAAAAAGAGCCTACAAATTTGAGCTCAAAGTGAATAATGCTGCAAAACACTTAAGCAGGAAAGGTAGATACTTGACATGAAATATTAACTTCTTCCTGTTCACAGATGCAACACGATTTGTAGAATGTGTTCAATTTTTTTTAATTGAGTTCTCATTTCATTACTTATTCTCAATATTCCCAATGTTTTCCACTTTATAAAAATTAAAAAGTATGAACTATCGCGTGTAGACGATAGGAAAAGTTTGACAAGCATTTGACGTCACTGCTGAGAGTTTAGCTTAGATTCAAAACAAAATTGTGAAAGCGCTATCTGATGAGATCACCTTAATCTATTTGTACGAGTCTGTCTCTGACAGACCATATTTCAACATTTTCATTTGAAGTCATGAGAAAATTGACTGCACTAAATCTCAAACCCCAACAATTGATGTGTCACTTAATGTACAAAAGCCACCATTAACATTTATGGCACTGCAATGATTATTTTTTTTATTTATAAACAATAAAACAGTTTCTATAAATGTTTTTCTGCACTTCACAGAAACAGAACATAGTAAAACTTCTTCAATTTAGGAGACAGATAAAACTTAAAATTCAAGTGCAAATTTTAAAGGCCACTACTAGGTAATTAAACGTTCTATTAGATTTTAATTACTTAATACAATTCACAAATTTACAGTATTTCATAATAAGACTGCAAGATATAGATGTAGAATTAAGCAATTTAACCCATCAATTCGCTTTGCCATTCTATATGACAGATTTATTATCCATCTCAACCCCATTCCCTTGCCTGCTAACCGTAAATTTCGATGCCATTATTAATCAAGAAACTATCAATCTCTGCTTTAAATATACCAAATGACTTGGCTTCCAAAACCATCTGTGGTAAAGAATTCCACAGTTTCACCATTCTCGGACTAAAGAAATTCCTCATCTCTCTTCTAAAGGGACGTTTATCTATTCTGAAGCTATGTCTTCTGGTCCTAGATTCCCTCACTATAAGCAGCATTCTCTCCAGGTTCACTCTACCTAGGTCTTTCAGTATTCCCTAGGTTCCAATGAGATCACCCCTCATTCCAGTGAAGGGGGAATCCCATTGAAACCTGCCAGCAGGTACTAGCCCAGAGCACTCCTCAGACGCTAACCTTTTCACTTCTAGGATTATTTTTGTGAACCTCCTCTGGACTCTCCAAAATGCCAGCATATCCTTTCAAAGGGTCCCAAAACTGCTGTCCATATTTCAAGTATTGTCTGGCCAATGCCTTACAAAGTCTCAGCATTGCATCCTTGCTTCTATATTCTGATCCTCTCAAAATTAATGTTAACACTGCATTTGTCTTCCTTACTGCTAACTCAATCTGCAAGTTAAACTTTAAGGGATTCTGCACTAGGACTCCCAAATCACTTTGCATCTGTTCTCTGAATATGCTCTCCTTTTAAGAACCTTCATTCTTTCTATCAAAATGTACACTTCCCTACACTGTAGTGCATCTATCATCCCTTTGCCCATTCTCCTAAACTGCTCAAGTCCTTCTGCAAGTCCTACTTCAACACTACCTGGCTCTCCACCTATTGTGACCATTTGGCTCATTATCAATGGCAGAAAAAAAATCAAAATCAAAGTCACGTGCAGAAGAAGAAGAAAAAAAAATCACGATTTCATTCACATACAACTGTGTTAAGTGCAATTTTCAAAATACCTGCCACAAGCTGTACTTTATAATCCTCTGCACAAAACTGTGACTAGCATACAAATGGTCATTTGAACTCTCCATATCTGGGCTCATTCTATACAGAAATAATTGCAGAATAACCCAAACAACATGCTCACCTAAGGCTGAGTGAGACTAGAACTAGCAGTTATAAGTTAAGGATGAAAGGTGAATATTTATGCAGAACTGCAGGGGGACCTTCTTCACTTAGAAGGGGTTCCCAACCTTTTTTATGCCATGAAGCCCTACCATTAACCAAGGGATCTGCGGACACCAGGTTGGGAACATTTGAATTAGAAGGTGGTCCAAGTGTGGAATTTACTGCCAGTGAAAGTGGTGGATGCAGGTTTGATTGTTGTTCAAGTAGTTTGGATAAATACCTAGATTGAAGGGATATGAAGTGCTATGGTCCAGGGATGGGTCAATAGGGTGAGACAGAATGACAGTTGGGCATGGACTAGATGGGCCAAAGGGTATCGTGCTAAGGGTATTGTACTCTGCAACTCTCACTGTAAAGAACCCATTTCTTCCACATTGGCATCTTTTGCTATCATAAATGAACATAATTCTAGAGCATAAATCCAAGTTTACTCATCAAACTTTGTTCCTAATACACAAATTCTTGATGCATTCAACAGAATTCAGGTTTTGTTAACATTAGCACCATAAATGCACAGTATTTTAATATTCAGCATCAACTGAACAAGCTTGGTACTTATCCTCAACTGTTTAAGAAAAAGCTACCATCACAGATGCTATGTCTCTGACATAGAGCAGAGAGCAAAGAGAAGAGATTTCAAAGGTCAAGTCAAGTGAGACTCTAATCAAATAAAAGGGGAGGCCTCAGCTGGCAATACAGTCAGCAGTTAAACTGACAATTAATATCATTGACAAAAATCCTCAAATGGAGAGCTGTTTAATGCAGGAATTTGAATTTTCTGATTGAATAGAGGGTACAGAAAGTAGAGGAGCAGACAGAAGCAGAGTCAGCTGTACCTCAAGAGAACTTTTATCCAGTTTATGCAGTGCAAAGCATAGTGCAGGGGATTCAAATAAAAACAAACCTTGTATTTATACACTGCCTTTCATGTCACTTTCAGGATGTCTCAAAGTCCTTTATGGCCAATCAAGTACTCTGGAAGTACAAAACAGTTACTGTTATAAAGTCGGAAATGCATCAATTTACACACAAATCTCACAAGCACCAATGTGATAATAAGATCCCCTGTATTGATTTTAATAAATATTAGCCAGGACCTCAAAAACATTGCTGTTCTTCTCCAAAAACAGTATTACCAATATGTATTGTCCATTTCCTCTTCAGCACCTCAACTCACACACTCATGGCTCGCTTGAATATATCCAATTCTTTGCAACTCAATTTAAGCCCATTCACTAAATTTCTCTGGTTGTGGCTAAAGGTCAACTAGTTAAAAGTTTCATTCTCTTCAAAGATACTGCCTGACCTGCAGACTATATCCAACAAATTCAGTTTGAATTACAAAACATCAAACAATCTTCTCAAGTTATACAAATCTATTTTTTTCAATGAACTGGGATTATGACCATTGTAAGCTTCATGCTATGAACCATTGTTCACAGATTACAAATTAATGTCATTCAAAGTTAACTAGAAGTAAAAAAAATAAGTTGCATTATAGAAATAAAAGTTCTTCATCAATCACAGGAGATAATGGCTTCTGTCTCAGGGCTCAGAAAACAGAATTAGCATGGATTCACCAGGCTCCATCATAGGCATAACCCTCTCCGCTTTCGAGCACATCTTCAGGAAACTGTGCCTCAAGAAGGCATCCATCACTGAGGACTCTCACCATAAAGGACATTTCTTTTTGTCGTTGCTACCATCAAGATGATATAGGAGACTAATGACCAACACTGACTGATTCAGAAACAGCTTTTAACCTCCTCCAGATTTCTGAACAGTTCACCAACACAATTCCTTTTTTTTGCACTATTTAGTTTTGTAATGTATAGATTTTTGTCTTTGCACAGTACTGCTGCTGCAAAACAAGTTTCACATCAATGATAATAAATCTGATTCCAATGTGTTGATAGTTTACTCAAGCCGTCTCTGCTCCAAGATATACAGCTACCAATTACAAGTCATATAACATTCATTTCACAAAATACATATGCTTCCTGCCTAAAATATGCTCCAGAGAGCCAGACATTTACAACAAAGGAGATCATTACACATTACATCTACACTGGCTCGTTTTAACAGCTATCAGAACAAAACAATCACATTCATATGCCCACGATCCCACTTCTTCGCTTGAATTCCTACTAACAGGAGCAACAGCATCCTTCTCAATATAACCTGGTGGCCAAATTCCCAGAAAGTATAGGCAAAAACAAATAACCTCATTCATTAGTCAGTGGACAGGGCTGTGTTCAAGGACTCATCTGTGGATCTGAATGAATACACCATGGTTGACACAGACTTTATTAGAGTGTATGTAGGGAAATCATTCAGAGTTTGCCCTGGATGAACCATTAAATCTTTAATCTGTTGAGGGTCAGGACAGAGGCATTTAAGGAAGTTACAAGAGGTCCAGATATGATCTCTAAAAAGCAATCTCATGAAGTGAAGTGGCAATTCCAGACTAAACGAATCAATGAAGGATGCTCGACAGTTATGGTAGGGCTTGAATTCTATCACCTCTTATAAAGAAAAAATAAGTGCCTCAATGATCACCAATACGCTTCAAGTCTTGGCCTCAATACCTCCTTGTGCAACTGGATCCTCAATTTCCTCACTTGCAGATCCCAGTCAGTTCAGATTGGCAGCATCTCCTCTACAATCTCCACCAGCACAGAGCATCCCAGGCTGTGTGCTCAGCTCCCTGCTCTACTCACTTTACACTCAACACTGGCTGGCTAAGCAGAGCTCCAATGCCATATTCAATGATGCTGATGACGCCACTGTTGTTGGTCAAACCAAAGGTGGTATCAAATCAGCATATATGAGAGAGACTGAAAATCTGACAGTGGTGCCACAGCAAAAACCTCTTACTCAATGCCAGCAAGACCAAGGAGCTGATTATTAACTTCAGGAGGAGAAAACCAGAGGTTCTTGAGCTAATCCCTCAAAGGTCCAGAGATGGAGAAGGTCAGCAACTTTAAATTCCTTAGTGTGATCCTTTTGGAGGACCTGTCCTGTGCCCAGCATGCAAGTGCAGTTATATAGAAAGCATGGCAGCACCGCTACTTCCTTAGGAGATTGTGAAGATTTAGCATGACATCTAAAACTCTGACAAACTTCAAAAGAAGTGTGGAGGAGAGTATATTGACTGGCCAATGCCCTTGAATGGAAAATCCAACAAAAGTAGTCAATACAACCCAGTCTATCATATGTAAAACCTTCCCCACCATTGAGCACATCTACATAAAGCATTGTCACAAGAAAGCAGCATCCATCATCAGGGACCCCACCACCCAGGACATGCTCTCTTCTCGCTGCTACCATTAGGAAAAAGATACAGGAGCCACAGGTTTGGGAACAGTTATTACCCCACAACCAACAGGCTCTTGAACCAGAGGGGATAACTTCATTTGCCCCATCATTGAAATGTTCCTCCAACCCATGAACTCTCTTTCAAGTACGCTTCATCTCATATTCTTGATATTTATTTATTATTGCTATTTCCTTCTTTGCACAGTCTGTTGTCTATTGTACACCAGACAAACACCCACATTAGTGCAGTTTGTCATTGATTCTGTTATGGTAACTATTCTATTCTAAATGTATTGAGTATGCCCACAAGGAAATGAATCTCAGGATTGTATATGGTGATAGATATGCACTTTGATAATAAATTGAACTTTGTATATAGTCTGGTCACTCCCAAATAAAATTACAGTACTCTTCAAAATATTCTGTACATTAAAGACACGCTAAACTTTTGCTCTGTTCCAAAACAAATATCAGCAATTTAACAGCTTTCCAATTCCATTAAAGTATAATTCATCCAAAACATTAACTCCTCTCCCGTAAAACCTAGACAATTATTTCCAGCACCTTTTTATTGTGCTTTTAAAATCAGTGAATTTTAGCTTTTGCTTAGCTCTCCCTCCCACAACTGTCATTGCCTTGCTGAGTAGATGCTGCACAGATACAGTGTTTTTCTCTCCCTCCTTGTGCACCGCAATACTACACCCACAAACATTTGAAGACAACACCCAGAAACATCAACTTTGCTTCTGCAGATTCTGATTGACTTGCTTTATCTACAGCGGGCCTTTCTTTAAGCTTGTCAACATTGTCACCAGTGCTTATTGCAACAGTCATTACACATAGAAAACAATAACAACAACAAAAGGGGGACGAGCTCGATGGGTGGGGAGGGGGTGGAGGAAGTCAATACGCGCTATATGAATGCTCCCTCCAGGGGAAGGCCTGGTGCTGGGTCAGCACCCCCGCCGCCTCACACCCTCTGGACTCTGGCCCGCACAAGTCGCACCCTTCCACGACAGGCCTCAGGTAATCCACTCCCTCCGGACAGCCTGAGATGCTTGCTCCGCCCTTCAGACTTCTTCCCCTGCCTTGACCCTTCAGCCGCAGGTCGCACAGACCGAAACTCTTGTCGCTCTACACGCTCCCACTCACCTTCCCCTCCGGCAGCTACCGCGCAAACACCCGCCTGTATCCTCACTCGGCGGAGGGCAGGACCTTCTGCCGCCGCCGCGCCTTTGCCCAATCCGATCCACGCCCAGCCGCCGGCTCGGCTTTAACGGACGTCCCAACCACCAATTGCCTGGGCCCTTCTCGACTACACCCGCCAATCAGAGGCCCTGCTGGTCTATTTCCTGCATCGTTCGTTCATATTCCAGCCCGGTGAGCCGTAGTGCGACATCAACGATTGGTGAGAATGACGAGAAAGTTAACCAATCACAACTCTTCTGACGTCTGACCTACCAATAGGCGCATAGGGGAGACGGAAAAAAACAGACAACAGACCACTGATTGGCGGGAAATATTTTCATAATCCTAGCGAACGCAGGAAAACTTGAACTTCTGAATTGGTTACTTTGAATTGATCCATATCCAGCATCTTACTCAAGCAAACAATTGCTCAAACCAGAAATTATTCCAATATAGTGAAATTAAAAATAAAATGTGTTCATTACAAGGTTAGAAATTAAGAATTAGCATATTCTTTATTCACTGTAATTTTCAAATATTTATTTTTCCACCTGTTATCTCATTCTTCAAA
Source organism: Hemitrygon akajei (assembly GCF_048418815.1). NCBI lineage: Eukaryota > Metazoa > Chordata > Chondrichthyes > Myliobatiformes > Dasyatidae > Hemitrygon > Hemitrygon akajei. The sequence goes on along the minus strand of NC_133144.1, from coordinate 56,836,499 downwards.
AAAATTGTATGAACGCAAGAAAAAATCTTACAGGGCTCGACAGGGTAGATGCAGGAAGAATGTTTTCTTTGCCTGTGGTTTCCACAGCAAGGCATCACATCCAGTATAAAGGCTAGGTGATCCAGAAATTATATTTTTTCACTCTAAACGTGGTGTATCTCTGGTGCTGAATGCAGAAATCATGAGTCTCTTGGGTTTCAGATGATTCAAGGACAATAAAGAAATTTAAAATAAGATCATGTTTGAATCAGAACCAGGTTTAATATCACTAATGTGATATGAAATATTACATATTTAATATCACTGTATGCCGTGAAATTTGTTAGTGTTGGGGTAGAAGATTAATCACAATCTTATTGAGTAGCAAAGCAGGAGTGAGGGGCTGAATGGCCTTTCCTTATTACCTGATCGCTTATATTCTCATGTTGTTGTTTTTTCAAACATCCTAAGCTATATTTTTCAAAGTTTCGTTTGTTATCAAAGTATGGATGCAGTATTCAACTCTGAGATTCATCTTCTCCAGATAGCCATGAAACAAAGGAAACCAGAGAAGTCGTTTAAAAGAAAAATATCAAACCCACTTCCAGCACAAAAAAAGAATGGTAACCCAATCTTCAACCCCCAACCATATTCCCCCCCCCCCCCCACCGCCCCACGCAGACCCACCACACAAATAAAATTAACTAAATGCAGAGGACAACCCTCCAGCAACAGCAAGCGATGGGATCCACAAACACCTTCTCCAGCATCAGAGAGATCCATCGCATCAGTAATTCAAAAGGCAGGTAGTCAGCACTGAACCCTTGCTTGCACTCCTCATTCACTGAATCTGTTCATACATGTACTTTTACATATGACAATAAACTCAACATTGACTCTGGTGATTGGGTTATGTCACTGTGGTGCACACTGTGGGGAGAAACAGCTCTTCAGGTTTGGAACCCAGCATAAATCATTGACTGAGATCAATCACTGAGAATTGATATCCCCTGCTTTAATTTATTTCATTGGTTCAGATTCAATCAAGTAAATGCAGCCCAAGATATACTGTCACAATATTCTTCTGTATAATCTGATAACATTTTATCAAGAAACCCTATCACAAATTTTATTCTGGTTCTTTGGTGATTGTATTGTTCAGAGTTGCAAGATGACAATTATTTTTAAAACAAGACCATAAAACCATAAGACAGAGGAGCAGAATTAGGCCATCTGGCCCATCGAGTATGCTCTGCTATTCAATCATGGCTGATCCTTTCTTTTTCTCCTCCTCAACCCCAGTTCCTGGCTGTCTTCCCGTAACCTTTGATGCCATGTCCAATCAAGAACCTATCAATCTCTGCCTTAAATACACCCAATGATCTAGCCTCCACAGCTGCACGTGGAAGCAAATCCCACAAATTCACCACCCTTTGGCTCAAGAAATTTCTCGGCATCTCTGTTTTGAAAGGGTGCCCCTCTATCCTGACGCTGTACCCCCTTGTCCTAAGCTCTCCCACCATGGGAAACATCCTTTCCACATCTACTCTGTCTAGACCTTTCAACGTTCAAAAGGTTTCATAGAGATCCCCCCTCATCCTTTTGAATTCCAATGAGTACAGATCCAGGGCCATCAAACGTTCCTCGTATGATAACCTGGAATCATCCTAGTGAGCCTACTCTGGACCCTTTCCAATGCTAGCACATCTTTTCTAAGATGAGGGGCCCAAAACTGTTCACAATACTCAAGTGCCTTATAAAGCCTCAGCATCACATCCTTGCTCTTGTATTCTAGACCTCTTGAAATGAATGCTAACATCGCATTTGCCTTCCTCACCACTGACTCAACCTGTGAGTTAACCTTCAGGGTGTTCTGCACAAGAACTCTCAAGTGCCTCTGCATCTCAGATTTTTGGATTTTCTCCCCATTTAGAAAATAGTCCGCACATTTATTTCTACTACCAAAGTGCATGACCATACATTTTCCAACATTGTGCTTCATTTGCCACTTTCTTGCCCATTCTCCTAATCTGTCTAAGTCCTTCTGCATCCTACCTGTTTCCTCAACACTACCTCAACACCAATCTTCGTATCTGATGCACCATCAATAACTCTCGGAGACGTGAGGCGAGATATAGGCTTTTATTCGCTGGAAGAGAGAAGTCAGCAGCAAGAGACCATCACACAACATCCCGGAGACTGAGGGAGGAGCAGTGCCTCCAATCGCCTTTATACAGGGGTCTGTGGGAGGAGCCACAGGAGCAGTCAGTGGGGGGGGCGTGTCCAGACAGGTATATGTAGTTCACCACATTCACCCCCCCCCCTTTGTTTTAAAAGAGAGTCCCCATGGGGCGAAGTTTCTTACAAGTATATTTACAGGTTAAGTCTATCAGGTGGTCGAATCTGTCACTGTGATCTACGTAGCACCGGCGGAGATTGCACAGGTGCCGGTGGTGATTGCACCGGAGACGGTGGTTGTGCTTGTTCCGGCCTGACTTGAGATGTCGGCTCATTAGGCGTCAGTGATCCCTCATGCGTGTGCGAGGCACCCAGTATGGGAGTGTCGTGAGGAGTCTGTGTAGGGCTTGGTGTGCGCGGTGTCACCTCGGTGGGTACAGGGTTCATAGTTACCGTGGATTGTTCAGGGTAGTGGTCTGCTGCTCCTGCGGGCGCCAGGTCGCGGATGGAGACCGTGTCCTCCCGCCCATCAGGTAAGACCACATAGGCATACTGGGGGTTCGCATGTATAGGTGAACCCTCTCGACCAGCAGGGAGTATTTATTGCTCCGCGCATGTTTCCGGAGCAGCACTGGCCCTGGAGACATCAGCCAAGCCGGTAGGGTGGTCCCAGTGTCAGACTTCCTGGGAAAAGAAAAGAGGCGCTCATGAGGGGTGGCATTGGTGGACGTGCATAACAGAGAGCGGATAGAGTGGAGTGCCTCAGGAAGGACCTCCTGCCATCGAGAGACCGGCAACCCCTTTGACTTGGGCTAAAAGTGTGGCCTTCCACACTGTGGCATTCTCCCTCTCCACCTGTCCATTTCCCCGGGGATTATAGCTCATGGTCCTACTAGTAGCAATGCCCCTAGCCAGCAGGTACTGGCGCAGCTCGTCACTCATAAAGGAGGACCCTATATCACTGTGGATATAGCAGGGATATCCTAACAGAGTGAAGAGCTGGCGCAGGGCTTTTATGACGGACGTGGCAGTGGTGCCGGGGCAGGGGATGGCAAAGGGGAACCGCGAGTACTCGTCGATAATGTTGAGAAAGTAGGCATTGCGGTCGGAGGAGGGAAGGGGGCCCTTAAAGTCAACACTCAGTCGCTCAAAGGGGCGGGTGGCCTTGATAAGTTGCGCCTTGTCAGGACGGTAGAAGTGCGGTTTGCACTCAGCGCAGACTTGGCAGTCCCTGGTCATCATCCTGATGTCCTCAAGGGAGTAAGGCAGGTTCCGGGCTTTCACGAAATGGTAAAATCAGGTGACCCCTGGGTGGCAAAGATCTGCATGGAGGGCGTATAGCTGATCAAGCTGCACGCTGGCACATGCTCCCTGGGATAGGGCATCAGGGGACTCATTGAGCCTTCCAGGCCGGTACAGGATATCATAGTTGTAGGTGGAGAGTTCTATTCTCCACCGCCAAATTTTATCATTTTTGATTTTGCCCCTCTGTTGGTTGCTGAACATGAATGCAACTGAGCGCTGGTCTGTCAGCAAGGTGAACCTTTTGCCGGCGAGATAGTGCCTCCAGTGCCTAATAGCTTCCACTATGGCCTGGGCTTCTTTCTCCACCGCGGAGTGCCGAATTCCAGGGCCTTGAAGGGTACGAGAGAAGAATGTTACTGGCCTGCCTGCCTGATTGAGGGTAGCAGCCAGCGCGAAGTCGGAGGCATCACTCTCTACTTGGAAGGGAATGGTCTCGTCCACCGCATGCATCGTTGCTTTGGCAATGTCCCCTTTAATGCGGCTGAAGGCCGCGCGGGCCTCGGCAGAGAGGGGAAATGTGGTGGACTTGACCAGGGTGCGGGCCTTGTCTGCGTAATAAGAGACCCATTGGGCGTCATAGGAAAAGAAGCCCAGGCTCCGTCTGAGGGCTTTGAGGGTGGTGGGAAGAGTGAGTTCTAACAGGGGGCGCATACGGTCGGGATCAGGGCCAATGACCCCGTTCTCCACGACATACCCAAGGATAGTGAGTCGGGTGGTTCTGAACACACACTTGTCCCTGTTATAAGTAAGGTTCAGGGCTTTGGCCACTTGGAAAAATCATCGGAGGTTGGTGTTGTGATCCGGCCAGTCGTGACCGCAGATGGTGATGTTGTCCAGATATGGAATTGTGGCACTGGTCCACCATCCGGTCCATTTCTCTCTGGAAGACAGAGACACCATTTGTGACACCGAAGGGGACGCGCAGGAAGTGATAGAGCCTGCCGCCCGCCTCGAAGGCAGTGTAGGGGCGGTCCTCCAGGCGGATGGGGAGCTGGTGGTCAGCGGATTTCAGATCTATGGTCAAGTACACCTTGTACTGAGCTATCTGGTTGACCATATCCACGATGCGGGGTAGGGGGTACACATCAAGCTGCGTGAACCTATTGATGGTCTGGCTATAGTCCATGACCATCCTATTTTTCTGCCCGATCCAAACAACAAACACCTGGGCCCTCCAAGGACTTGCGCTTGGCTCAATGATCCCCTCCCTGAGCAGCCGCTGCACCTCTGACTGAATGAAGGCCCTGTCCCCCACGCTGTACCTCCTGCTTTTAGTTGCCACAGGTTTACAGTCGGGGGTCAGGTTGGCGAACAGCGGTGGGGGAGGGATCTTGAGGGTGGAGAGGCTGCAAGTGGTGTCAGTAGCGCAGCTGTTGGCATGGTGCTGGGTGGGATGTGTGGGTCGGTGTGTGTGTGTGGTCAGTAGCGGGGTATATGAAGAAGTCCCACAAAACTGAGGATTCCTTACAGTGAGTGGTGGGAGGGGCCCGTCATATGCCATTGTCACACTTTTTGGGTGGCTCTGGAAGTCCAGCCCCAATAGCACAGGGGCACACAGTTGAGGCATGACCAGTAGCGCAAAGTCCCGATATTCTGCGCCCTGCACCATCAATGTCACTACACAACCCCCCCCCGGATGTCTGTGGAATGCGACCCAGAAGCCATGGTGACCCTCTGGCTTACCGGCTGTGTCACGAGTCCGCAGCGTTGCACCGTGTCCGGGTGAATAAAACTCTCAGTGCTGCCCATGTCAAACAGGCAGCTAGTCCTGTGCCCCTCCACCAGAATGTCCATCATTGACCTTGCAAGCTGGTGTGGGGCGCTTTGGTCGAGGGTTACGGAGGCCAGAGTTGAATCGCCGTCTTGGTGCCCGTAGGCACCTGTGGGTCGGAGTCGGGGCGAGGTGGCCCCGACAAAGATGGCCACCCCCTTGCCTCGCATGAGGCGGGCAGGCCAGATGGCAGCCCCCATGCCTCACACGTGGCACTGCTCGACCCCGCTCATGGTTCAGACTTACAGACCTTGGCGAAATGGCCCTTCTTTCCACAGCTGGAGCAGGTAGCTTCTCGGGCTGGGCAGCATTTTCGGGGGTGTTTTTCGAGTCCGCAGAAGTAACACTCTGCGGACTCGCGAGTGGCAGCAGCTGTGGTCGATTCGCTGGCGGGTGGCGGGGTCTGCAGCATCCATGGGACCAGTGGGAGATCGCGTGGCTGGACAGCGTCAGCATTGTGCAGGGCAGCCTCCAGCGTGTCAGCCAGCTCGATTGCTGAGCGTAAGGTAAGCTCGGAGTTTTCCAGCAGCCATTGGCGCATGTACACTGACCTGATCCCCGTAACGAAGGCGTCTCGTACCAGGAGCTCCGCATGCTGTTCCGCCGTCAGTCCCTTGCAGACGCAGGCCCGCACGAGTGTCTGTAGGGCCCGGACAAACTCAGCGCTCGACTCTCCGGTCCACTGCCGCCGCGTCACTAAATGATGTCTTGCATAGACGGTGTTCACCAGCCGCAGGTACTGTCTTTTGAGGGCGTCCAGTGCCCCTTGGTAGGTCGGCAGGTCCCTTATAAGGGAGAATACCCTCAGACTGACTCTGGAAAGGAGGATTTTGTGCATTGTGGCAGGGTCAGTCACAGGAATCTCTTCCAAATATGATTGGAAACATGCAAGCCAGAGTTCAAAGGCAATAGCTGCTTCTGGGGCTTGAGGATCCAAGTCCAATTTTTCCGGATGTAAAATACTCTCCATGTTTTAAAATTCCAGCGAATAAAATTGATGCACCATCAATAACTCTCGGAGACGTGAGGCGAGATATGGGCTTTTATTCACTGGAAGAGAGCAGTCAGCAGCAAGAGACCACCACACAACATCCTGGAGACTGAGGGAGGAGCAGCGCCTCCAATCGCCTTTATACAGGGGTCTGTGGGAGGAGCCACAGGAGCAGTCAGCAGAGGGGCGTGTCCAGACAGGTATATGTAGTTCACCACAGTATCATCTGCAAACTTGGCAACAAAGCCATCTATTCCATCATCTAAATCATTTATATACAGCATAAAAAGAAGTGGTCTGAACACCGACCCCTGTGGAACACCACTAATCACTGGCAGCCAACCAGAAAAGGATCCGTTATTCCCACTCACTGCCTCCTACCAAACAGCCAAAGCTCTAACCATGTTAGTAACTTTTCTGTAATACCATGGGCTCTTAACTTGGTAAGCAGCCTCATGTGTGGCACCTTGTCAAAGGCCTTCTGAAAGTCCAAATATACAACATCCACTATGTTGTCTTTATCTATCCTACTTGTAATCTCCTCAAAGAATTCCAACAGGTTTGTCAGGTAAGATTTTCCCTGAAGGAAACCATGCTGACTTTGTACTATCTTGTCCTATATCACCAAGTACTCCATCACCTCATCCTTAACAATTGACTTTAACATCTTCCCAACCACTGAGGTCAGGCTAACTGGTCTATAATTTCCTTTCTGCTGCCTTCCTCCTTTCTTAAAGAGTGGAGTAACATTTGCAATTTTCCAGTCCTTTGGTCCAATAATTTTTGAAAGATCATTTCTAATGCTATCACAGTCTCTAAAGCTACCTTTTTCAGAACCCTAGGTTGCAGTTCACCTGTTCCAGGTGACTTATGTACCTTTAGGTCTTTCAGCTTTTTGAGCACCTTCTCTCTTGTAACAGTAACTGCACCCACTTCTCTTCCTTCACACACTACAACATCTGGCATACTGCTAGTGTCTTCTACAGTGAAGACTGATGCAAAATACTCATTTAGTTCATCAGCCATCTCCTTTCCCCCCATTATTATTTTTCCTACCTCATTTTCTAGCAGTCCCATATCCACTCTTATTTCTCTGAGAAACATAGAAAACCTACAGCACAATACAGGCCCTTTCCCACAAAGCTGTGCCGAACATGTCCTTACCTTAGGACTACCTAGGCTTACCCATAGCCCTCTATTTTTCTGAGCTCAATGTACCTATCCAGGAGTCTCTTAAAAGATCCTATCGCTTCTGCCTCCATCACCGGCGCCGGCAGCCCATTCCATGCACTCACCACTCTCTGCGTAAAAAAACTTACCCCCGACATCTCCTCTGTACTTACTTTCAAGCACCTTAAAACTATACCCTTTCATGCTAGCCATTTCAGCCCTGGGAAAAAGCCTCTGACTATCCACATGATCAATGCCTCTCATTATGTTCTACACCTCTAACAGGTCACCTCTCATCCTCCGTCGTTCCAAGGAGAAAAGGCTGAGTTCACTCAACCTAATATATTTTTTATATCAACCTCTTTTATTTTTCACATACTTGAAAAAACCACTTTGATATTATTTGCTAGCTTGCTTTCAATATGTCATCTTTTGCCTTCTAATGATGTTTTTAGTTGCTCTCTGTAGGTTTTTAAATACTTCCCAATCCTCTGTCTTCCCACTAATTTTTGCTTTGTTGTATGCCCTTTCTTTTGCTTTTACGATAGCTTTGACTTCCCTTGTCAGCCACGTTTGTACTATTTTTTCCACTTGAGTATTTCTTCATTTTTGGAATACAGATGTCCTGCATCTTCCCCATTTTTCCCAGAAACGCACGCCATTGCTGATCTGCTGATATCCCTGCCAACAGCTCCTTCCAATTTACTTTGGCCAACTCCTCTCTCATGCCACTGTAATTTCCCTTACTCCACTGAAATACTGCTACATTATTTTCTCCCTATCAGATTTCAAGTTGAACTCGGTCATATTGTGATCACTGGTTCCTAAGGGTTCTTTTACTTTAAGCTCCCTAATCGCCTCTGGTTCATTACACAACACCCAATCCAGTATAACTAATCCCCTAGCAGGCTCAATGACAAACTGCTCTAAAAAGCCATCTCGTAGGCTTTCAACAAACTCACTCTCTTGAGATCCATTACCAACCTGATTTTCCGAATCAACCTGCATGTTAAAATCTCCCATGACTGCCATAACATTGCCCTTTTGACACGCCTTTTCTATTTCCTGTTGTAATCTGTGGTCCACCTCCCAGCCACTGCCATCAACACCCTTTTACCCTCACAGTTTCTTAACTCAACCCCCAAGGATTCAACATCTTTCAAACCTGTCACATCTTTCTACTGATTTGATGCCATTCTTTACCAGTAGAGCCACGCCACCCCCTCTGCCTACCTTCCTATCCCTCTGATATAACGTGGAACCTTGGACATTCAGCTCCCATCTACAATTATCCTTCAGCCACGATTCAGTGATGGCCACAACATCATACCTGGTAATCTGTAATATTGCAACAAGATCATCCACCCTATTTCTTATACTATGTGCATTTAGATACAACACCTTGAGTACGGTATTTGCTGTCCTTTTTGATTCTGCATCCCTAATGTTTTGATACTCAGCCTGTTGGCTACAACTAAGCACCATCACCTGCCTGCTCTTCCTGACGTCTGACTGTATGCTATCCTTACTTTTTTTACCATCCGTCCTATCCTGAGTTCCTTCACTCTAGTTCCCACCCCCCTGCCAAATTAATTTCAGCCCTCCCCAAAGGTTCTAACAAACCTGCCCGAAAGAATATTGGTCCCCCTAAATTAAGTCCTAAAATGGTGGTTAGGAGCCAAAAAGAAAAAAAAGAAACAAATTGAAACCAGGCAGTTTAGGCACATTTGTGAAAAGAAGTGGAGAAAATAGTTGTCTAAAATTAAAGTTCAAAGTATACTTATTATCAAAGTATGTACAGTATACATTATACAACCTTGAGATTTGTCTCCTTACAGGCAGCCACAAAACAAAGAAACCCAAAGAAAAACATTAAAAAAAGAAGACCGTCAAACACCCAATGTACAGAGGGAAATAAAAACAAATCCTGCAAACAATAAAAGTAAGTAAAAAGCATTTTGAATGAAAGTGAGTCCGCAGACACGAAGCCGGGAGCAGCCTACACTCTCAGCTATGGTCCTGCAGAGACAAACAAATGCCGCGGAGCCCACAGACACGAAGTCTGGAGCACGCCACTGCCTCAGCCTCAGTGCAGTGCAGAGCGGAGTAAACGTCGCGCACCAGCGAGCAGAACTGACCTGACCCTTGCCCCTTGCCCTGCCTTTTAAAGTCAGTGTTACATCCTAAGGGTTGTAACGTTCTCAAGCTTACCTTGAACATTAGTGAAGTACTATAAGAGACCAAAGACAGCAGAGTCAGATCAGAACTAAAATGTTAGGTTTCTGGAAATGGAAGTTCACTCCTTGGAACTGAGCAGAGGCGTTTTGTAAAACAGCCACATTTGACTTCTCCACTGCAGAGGAGACCACAACATAAGCAGTAAACTGGAAGAAGTGCAAAGAATTGCTGCCATATTTAGCAGAAAAGGTCAGATGTTTCTTCTCTTCACAGCTTCATGGAAAAATGTTGTCAGAAGGGGAGTGGTTAGTGGAGATAGAAATGTAGTCCAGGGCGCCGTGGAGGCAATAGTCTTTTCACAACATTGAAACATTGTGAAATACTGGTGCTGGAATCCCCGTTAAGGTGGCAGAAACTATGGAGGATGATCCATGGAATTTGCTCCGGGGGTGGGAGGTGAGGAGAAGCGAAAATCTGTCCTCGCTTTCGCTAAGAGAAGAGGGGTCGAGAGAAGAAGTGTAGAAAATAGAACAGTTGTGGTTAAAAGTTCTGTCAACTGTGCTAGAGAGGAAGTCAGGGTTGAAGTGATAAACAAGAATAGCTTAGGGGAGCTCCTGTAACTATGACTGTGCTTTGGATGACGTGGCTGGAGTTGAAGGTGGAGTAATACAATGTAAGAAGGATTTTTAGGCAGGTGAACCAGGGTCTCTCTTTAACAAAGGAGTGAAGGCCCTTGAATGATCTTGGTGTAGGGACAGAAGTATAGAGGAACTGGAAATCTTCTTCTGATCCTTGCCTAACTGTCTTCCTGATCCTCGACACAGCACAGTAGTGCAGCGGTCAGTGTAACGCCACTACAGCACCCGCACTAAGATTGGAGTTCAAGTTCTGCCACAGTCTGCCCATGATTATGTGGCTTTCCCCCGGATGCTCCAGTTTCATCCCACATTCCAAAGACAGATGGATTAGGGTTAGGAAATTGTAGGCATGCTAAATTGGCACTGGAATAATCCTTGCAGATTTGATTTGACTCAAATGATCCATTTCACTGTTTCAGCCCAAAATGTTGACTGTGCTTTTTTCTACAGATGCTGCCTGGCCTGCTGAATTCCTCCAGCAATTTTTTGTGTGTTGTACGGATTTCCAACATCTGCAGATATGCTCATTTGTCATTTTACTTTACTGTATATTTTGATGCACTTGTAACAAACACAGCTAATGTTGTTATTGTTTATCTTTAATCAAAGATTTAAAGGACATTTATTATCAAAGTGTGTATGTAATATACAACCCTGAGAATAATCTTCCCCACAGACACCCATGAAACAAAGAAAAACCATGGAACCCATTCAAATGATAGTGTGTAGTAGTTAGCACAATGATTTACAGTACAGGCAACCTGGGTTCAATTCCACCTGCTGCCTGTGAAGATCTATTTCTTTTAGAGCAATGACTCCCCCTCTTAGCACTATCTATTGATCTGTTGCCTGTGCATGCGCTGTTGTCTACATATGCACATTGCTTTCTCTCTCTGTCGTTGCAATGTGAATACACCAGTTAAAGTCATCTCCAGTGTGCGTGCTTTTATTTAATATATCTGTGTACAGACACAACAAGGAGTTTGCGCGTTTGCCCTATGACTGCGTGGGTTTCCTTCGGGTGCCCCAGTTTCCTCCTCTGCAATCCAAAGACACACTGACTGGCTGGTTTATTGGTCATTGCAAATTGTCCTATGAGTAGGCCAGGGTTAAATCAGGGAATTTCCGGACAGAGAGGCTCGAAGGGCAGGAAGAGCCTATTCCGTGCTGTATCTCAATAAATAAATAAAAACAGCAAACCCTCCTCCCCTCATGTGCAAAAGAACACAAATCCTGCACCAGGCAACAATAAAAAGCAAAAACACAGAATACATTGCATTCAGCTCAGCAAACGGAAACCAGAAATAGATCATAACATGAACAACACAGTGCAATCTACAAACCACTTTGACTAAACTTTGCCCAAGAACTCCAGCACCATCCTCTGACAGCATCAAGGGAGGGAGGGGCAGGGAAGAGAGAGGAGGGAGAGGGAGGGAGGGAGGGAGGGAGAGAGAGAGAGAGAGAGAGATCATTTGAACAATGGGAGCAGCAAGCAAGAGGGAGGGAGGGAGACCATCACACACACACAGACACCTTCCTCCAGCAGCAGCGAGCAAGAGGCTCATGGAGGGCTCATGAGACTCATGATTTCAGTCTTCCTCAGTGCTTTAATTGGTGAGATCACTGAGAAGTGGAGTCGATCATGAGCTTGCGCCCCCCCCCCCCCCCTCCAGGCTTCTTGGCCTGGAGGCTGCACACTTCGTTCGAATCCTCCCAGAATACCATCGGAAACAGCAAATCGCTGATCGCTCAATCAGCCTGAAAACTCACCACTGAAATGTAGATCACAGGGTTCAACAGTGGCAGAACCACATTTAAAAGAGAAGTGAAAGAAGTAGCTTCATGAACTGTCTGGAGGATGTCGCCTTCGGTCACATCCTTAATTCGCTTCAATCCTCCCATTAATCTACCCCTTAATCTATTCACTTCTATCGACCCCTTCAGCTCTGACTCTAAAGCATTGTCCCCAGACACTACAATACTGTACAGTTGAGCGAAAATGTCTTAAATAAAATATGTTCTGCTTACAGTTCTGCTCATGTGTATTTGACTTTGCAAGCAACAACAGAAAGGAAATGCAAGAAAGTTGCACTCATAGCAATCATACTGCACTTTGATATTCAACATGATCTCTAATGTGGTGAGAATTTGGGATCAATGCTTATTTATTTGTGCTGAGCTGGAGACTCCAGAAGCCATTACGTCTTACTTAGTTGGAGGATTGAGTTCAAGAGGTAATGTTGCACCTCTATAAAACACTTGTTAGACCACACTTGGAATATTGTGTTCTGGTCTCCTCATTATAGGAGCAATGTGGAAGCTTTAGAGAGGGTGCAGAGAATGTTGCTTAGATTAGAGAGCATGTCTTATGAGGATAGATTGAGCAAGCTAGGATGAGAAAAGACTTGTTAGAGGTGTACAAGATGATTAGAGGCATAGATCGAGTGGATTGAGCTCTTGAACTCTTTCTCCCATCTAATGAAGGCCAACACACCATACACCTTCTTATCAACCCTATCAATTTGTAATTGTGCTCTGCGTTCAAATATGGCTGAATAGAATCATTTAAACCAAAAAAAGACTGAAAGCAAAATTGTACAGATTGTGCATGGCAGTTATTCACATGTTGAACTAAGACATCGGGAAGCCTTATATGTCTGTAGACAGACACTTTGCCCACACACAAACCCACAAAAAGTGAGATGAACGACACAAAACCAAAAATAAGTTTAACAACTAGATTCCTGGTACTTTAATCAAAGCTCTCTAATCAAAGTATTTTAGGGATACTTTGACCCCTAAAAAATACAGTGTGCTCACAAGACACCAGGAGATAGCATGTATTGGTGATTTGATAGGATTTGCTTCTGAAACAGAGAGGATGGCCAACTCTGGGGACTGTGGGCTTGGAGCATTAAAATTTAATATCCAGTGCACACAGCAAGAACACTTGACACTCCAGGAACAGTCATTACCCTACACCCAACTGGCTCCTGAACCAGCGCGGATAACTTCACACACCACATCTTTGAATTGATTCCTACAGACCTACAGATCGACAAGCTCAAATTTAAGGACTCTTTACAACGCATGTTCTCAATTTTATTGATTTTTATTTGCACAATTAGTGTTCTTTTGCACATTGGTCATTTGTCAGTCTTCCTTTATGTGCAATTTTTCATAAATTCTATTGTATTTGGGTTGAGTTGTTCCCCGATCTTGCCAACTTATTTGCAAATGTTTCGTCACCATGTGAGGAGACATCATCAGTGTGCTGTTGATAGTGGTATGTCCTCTGCTTTTGCAGAAAACTGCTAAAATGAAATACCTACAGCACAGCAGTAGAAATCTTAACCAGGGCATTACAGAAGTACCAATGCCTATAGACACAGTGTTCAAAGTTCAAAGTAAATTTATTATCAAAGTACATACTATATGTCACCATATCCTACCTCGAGATTCTTTTTCCTGCAGTGGATCAAAGAAATACAACAGAATACTGGAAGACGACACACAAACTGAGACTGACAAGTAACCAATGTGCAAAAGAAGACAAACTGTAAATACAAATAATAACAAAAAATGCAAGTAAATAATTAAACAGCGAGTAAATAAACAGCAAGTAAGTAAATAAATAGCAAGTAAATAAGTAAATAAATACTGAGAACACGAGTTGCAAAGTCCCTGAAAGTGAGTCTGCAGTCTCTTCAGTTATCAGTTCAGTGTTGAGATGAGGGAAGTTATCCACACTGGCACAAGAGCCTGATGGTTGCAGCATAATATCTGAGTACACAACATCTAAAACCTTAAAGTGGTTGAGCTGCAGATGGATAAGGCCATGGACATAAACTCCAAGGCTTCTGTTGGTCAGGTAGTCCAAGAATGTTGCATCCTACCTGTCTACTTGCATGTAAGCCAGGGAAGTATGATATGGCGAGCAAGCTGTTATCCATGTAGCAGGCTCCCCTGTTCCACGCAGCTGATGAATCTGAAGGAACGGCAGAGACCGATGCAGTTTGGTACCGGCAGCGTCGCAGGAGACTCCAGCTAGTGTTGAACTCAGTGTAGGACTGCCTTGGAGACTCCAGCTCTGAACTTTTCCTTAAGGTTTACTTCTGAAGCCTTCCCCATGAGTGGGGACGCAAGGCAGCAGAGGTTTGAGATCTGAACTTTCCTTCTCCTGGGTGAGCAGCCAACCATGGCTGAAAAGCCCCATCTGCCTGGAGTGATTGGTTTTATGGAGCCAGTGTCCCGCCTTCGCCCCTTCTCCTGACAGTTCTAATCAGGCTTAGTAGCTAAGCCAAACATGAAGTCCAGGAGCTGGACTTAGTTGTCAGACTCTATTTGAAATGCATGCCATTGGGAGTGAACGTACACTCAGTGGCCACTTTAGACACAGAAGCTCACTGATAAAGTGGCCATGGAGTATATCTCCATTTAGTTTGCAATTTCTATTTCATTTCCACTCCTTAGAAATATAATGGTTCTGGAGAGATATGGCATTTCATAGGCAGTAGAACGTTTAATATTCACATTCATTTTGTTATCTGTGCTTATGGGCCTGTGAAGCTGCTGAGGCTGGTTTTTCAGATCCTACTAACCTGAGTAAGATATTGTCACATGTACATTAAGATGTACAGTGAAATATGTTATTTTGCATCGAATGAAATCAGCAAAGGTTGCACTGGTGGCAGCCTGCTCATGTCATGCGCTTCAGGTGGCAACATAGCATGCCCACAACTCATGAATGTTAACTTGTACATTTTCGTGGGAGGAAACTGGAGCACCCAGAGGAAACCCATGCGTTATGGAGAGGAGGTACGCAGTACTCACAGATACCAGCAGAAATCAGGCCGCTGTCTTACAGTCAGCACTGTAAAGTGTTACGCAAACTGCTACGCTACTGAGCTGCCCCTGTGTCTCACTGTACTTGTATCTGTATCTCACCATACTTGTGCACGTGACAATCAACTTGACTTGACTTGACCTTGGTAGCTGGTCACTGCAAGAAACAGACATTACGAAATGGAACACAGAAATAGCACCACCATTTCATCTCTTTTGCGTTCTTTAACCTTGAAGTGAACTTATAGCTGCTTCTAATTCCCCATACATAGGCATGATAATGACTTGGCACATGGCCAAGATGATTGCCAGCACAGTCTCAAGACAGCACTTGCTCTTATTGAATATCACAATGAAGATACAGTGTGCACTGTATTCACTGAATTCGGTGATCCCCAGGCTGCTGAATCCCGAGTCAGAAGTCGGTATGGGCGGAAGTTATGAGGCCCGGTAACCCATTCCAGGCCACTGGGGTTGGAGGTCCATGCGAGTCTGCAAGTCGAGGCCTGAGGCTCTTCACAGTTGAAGAACAACCATCCCATGTGCTGGGTTGGTTGAGGCCCGAAGGCCCAACCCATGATTACCGAGTGGTGTGGTTGAAGCCTGAAGGTCAAACCGTGATTGGTGAGTCCTGGGGTTGACACCCAGAGCTCACTGTGTCTGGAGACAGAAAGCTTGAAAGGTCAAAGACCAAAGTCAGTGATTCCAGAGGTAGCAGGCAAGTCCAGGCCAGAGACCGGAGGTTGGAGACCTAATGTTTGCAAGTTTGAGAGCCTGGGGCCAAGGATAGAGGCCCAGAGGCAGACTGTCCTGTGGCTGGAGGCCTATCTATGTGTTAGGGGCCGAGAGGGTGGGGAAGGGCCTTGTTCTGCTGTTGTCTTGTTTTGTTCCGTTCTGTTGATGCTGCTTGTATTGTTCTGTGTTGTATTGTTGAGGTGAACATTGTGGCCATGCTACTCAGCAGTTTGAAGTACCCACACACTTCAAGCAGGCTTCAATTATACTGGTGCCTAAGAAGAAAGTAGTAACCTGCCTCAGTGACTATCATCCAGTGGCACTACATCCACAGTGATGAAGTGCTTTGAGGGGTTGGTGTTGAGACATATCAGCTCCTGCCTGAGAAGTGACTTGGATCCACTCCAACTTGCCTACCGTCACCACTGGTCAACAGCAGATGTCATTTCATTGGCTCTCCGCACAACCCTGGAACATCTGGATAACAAAGGTGTATATATCAGAACGCTTTTCATTGACTACAACTTGGAATTCAATACTATCATCTCCTCAAAACTAATAAATAAACTTCAAGACCTAGGCCTCAATACTTCCTTGTGCCATTGGATCCTCGATTTTCTCACTTGCAGATGCCAGTCGGCTCAGGTTGGCAACAACATCTCCTCCACAATCTCCATCAGCACAGGTGCACCACAAAATTGTGTGCTTAGCCCCCTGCTCTAGCTGCTTCACACTTATGACTGTGAGGCTAAACACAGCTCCAATGCATATTTAAGTTTGCTGATGACACCACTGTTGTTGACCAATCGGCATATAGGAGGAAGTTTAGGAGAGTGGTGCCACAACAAAGACCTCTCACTTAATGTCAGCAAGACCAAAGAGCTGATTATTAACTTCAGGAGGAGGAAACTGTAAGTCTATGAGCCAGTCCTCATCGGGGAATGAGAGGTGGAGGGGGTCAACAACTTTAAATTCCTCAGTGTTATCATTTCAGAGGATCTGTCCTGGGTCCAGCACATAAGAGCCAATATGAAGTAAGCAAGACAGTGCCTCTATTTTTTTTAAAAGTTTGCAAAGATTTGACATATCTTTGATAAACCCCTGCAGATGTCTGATGGGGAGTATGTTGACTGGCTGTATCATGGACTGGTATGGAAACACTAATGCCCTTAAATGGAAAATCCTACAGAATTAGTGGATACAGCCCAGTCCATCACGGGTAAAGCTCTCCCCACCATAGAGCACATCTACATGGTGCGTTGTTGCAGGAAAGCAGCATCCATCATCGAACACCCCCACCATGCAGCCCATGTCTTCTTCTCACTGCTGCCATCAGGAAGGAGGTACAGGAGCCTCAGGACCTACATCACCAGGTTCAGGAACAGTTACTACCCCACGACCATCAGGCTCTTGAAATAGAGGGGTTAACTTCACTTATCATCACTTAAATGTTCCCACAACCTATGGACTCACGTTCAAGAACTCGACATCTCATGTTCTCAATATTCATTGCTTATTTATTGTTATTATCATCACTTTTTCTTTCTTTTTGTATTTGCATCGTTTGTTGTCTTTGCACATTGATTGTTTGCCAGTCCTGTTGGGTAAAGTCTCTTACCATCGTGTTTCATGTATATACTGTGAATGTATACAAGAAGGTGAATCTCAGGGTTGTATGTGGTGACATACAGTATATATACATTGATAATAAATTTAATTTGGACTTTGGAACTTTGAACATGCTATGTTGACACCAGAAAGTGTGATGATACCTGTGGGATGCCACCGTATATCTTTGGGTGTGTTGGTTGTTAATGCAAATGACACATATCACTGTACATGTGATAAATAAATGAATCTGATTCTGAAGCTGGTGTTGTAACAGCAGCTGAGCATGAGGAAGGAAGTCTTTCATTTATATAGCACCTGTCATCCCCTTTTCTAAATGTTCCAAACCACAATGTAACTCCTGAAGTACTTTTGAAATGTAGCCAATATTGTAATATTTTACTTCTATTCAGAGATACAACATGGTACAGGCCCAGAGGATGACTTCTCCAAACTCATCTGCCAAACAGTTTAAATTCTTCTTTCTAATGCCTCTTCTTTCCTTCTCAAAGTAGCCGGGTTCTTGTCGGAATCCGTGATCAACAGCTGCATTCAAACTGTGTTTCTTCACGGTGGTGGGTTCCCGTTCTCAGAGCTCACCGATCGGCCACGTTGCGATATCTCCAGGAGCAACACGGAGGACGTGCGCCTTTGGGTTGCGGCCTTGTGCGGCCCTGTGGATGGCTTGATTCCTTGTCGGGGTCACCAAATGAAGCGTCGCAGGAGATTGGAACATCGAGATAGCGGGTGCGGCTGTTGGAGGCCTCTGCACTCGGGGAATTGCTCTCTCTCGCTCACTCGATGGTGAGGGAGAGTTTGCTGCTGATTCTCAAGTCGGAGAACTCGAAATAAAAGCGGTGCTGTTGACTGTAACATCAAAACTGCGAGCTGTTGGTCCCCCCTCTCGCTGTGAAAGGAGTGATACTCTCCCTTGAACTCGTTGGATGGGTTTGCGATGGACAGTAGATCATGGTCTCTGCTGTTGCTTGCGTGGTGGGTGTGGGGGCTGCTGATGCTTTTTGCTGGCGTAAGTGGGGGGAGAGTTGATGCCTTTGCTGCTTCTTGTGCATGGGAGGGGGAGGGGCACTTTGGGGTTCTTACTTTTTTCCGTTATTCTTTCTTTGGGGTTTATCTTCGATTCTGTGGATGTCTGCAGAGAGTAAGAATTTCAGGTTGTCCATTGTATAGATTTTCTGATAGTAAGTGGAAACATTGAACCCTCTGGTTCAATGGACCCACATCGCCCAATTACCTCCATGTGACCAAATAGCCAAACAACCCATACTTTGTTGGAATGTAGAAAGAAACTGGAACAGCTGGAGGAAACCTACGGGGAGGAGGTACAAACTCCTTACAGACAGTGGCAGGAACTGAAGTTGGGTCGCTGGTATTGTAATAGTGTTACTGTATCTACTATAGTACTGTGCCAGCCCAATATGCTCACAGCACTGTGATAAAGATTGGAGAATATGTTGATTGAGAGAAAATAGCATTTTCTGTTGCTGGCTGAGAGTCAGAAAATTGAGTTTAAGAGATTTGAGCAAAACAAGAAATCTAGACTAACTATATTTCAATACTGAGGCAGAGATTGCAACCCAAGGGCTAGAACGTAAACTACAACCCAAAAATGAAGGAAGTGGAAGTACAGGATTTCTGGGTAGCTTCACCAAAGGCCAGCTTTACTCCACGGCTGGTTTCACTTTTTCTTCACAGCTCATCCCAAAGTCAAAGTAAATTTTTGATCAAAGTATCTATTTGTCAGCTTTTCGTGCCTTGAAATTCACTTCCTTGCAGGCACTTACAGGAAAATAAAGTAATACAATAGAATTTATTTAAAAACTGTACACAAACATAGACCAACAAACAGCCAATGGACTAAAAAGATAAATTGTGCAAATAAAGTATAAATAATGCTGAGAACACGAGCACAGAATTCTTGAAAGTGGATCTGCAGGTTGTGGAATCAGTTCAGAGTTGAGGTGTGTGAAGTTATCTACACTGGTTCAGGAGCCTGATGGTTGTAGGGTAATAATAGTGCTTGAGCTTAATGGTGTTGGACCTAAGGCTCCTGTATCACCTGCCCAATGGTAGTGGTGAGAAATCGAGCGTCTCCCAACTGATCCATGCCACACTACCCCTTGG
Source organism: Hemitrygon akajei (assembly GCF_048418815.1). NCBI lineage: Eukaryota > Metazoa > Chordata > Chondrichthyes > Myliobatiformes > Dasyatidae > Hemitrygon > Hemitrygon akajei. The sequence goes on along the minus strand of NC_133144.1, from coordinate 56,816,956 downwards.
GAAAGATAGCACAGAGCTAAGAAGAGGAATGGGATAAAATAAATGTGAGGAGCTGTTCAGTAGTGGACTAAAAATTAATATTTTATGAACATTTAAATTCAGCTATGTGGATGATAGAGCCTCTATTTACCCAGAAGTCACTATCTCCAACATTGAAGTAGTCTCATCACATGGAGAAGGAACACTGAGATCTCCAAGTTAGAACGTTATCAACTGACTCAAGGCCAATGGAATCACATGTCATGATAGCTACAAAATAATCTCAAAGTATTTCTAGAAGTAAATGATAAAAAGAGGCTGAAAATTATTTTCAGTTTATTCCAATACTATATAGGATGAGATATTGATTTTTGTATTGATTATGCAATATGAGATCACACCAGTTTTTCCCTCAAACTGATCTGAATCATTGGAAGTTCTATTTTGCTCTTTCAGATGGCTAGAATATAAAAGCAAAGAAGTAATGTTGACGCTTTATAAGGACTGATGAGGCCTCACTTGGAGTATTGTGAGCAGTTTGGACCCCTTATACAAAAGATGTGCTGAAACTGGAGAGGGTTCAAAGGAGGTTCACGAAAATGATTCCAGGATTGAACGGCTTGTCACATGAAGAGCATTTGTTGGCTCTGGGCCAATATTCACTGGAATTCAGAAAAATGAGCAGTGCCTTAATTGAGAACTATTGAATTTTGAAAGACCATGATAGAGTGGATGTGGAAAGGATGTTTCCTATGGTGGGAGAGTCTAAGACCAGAGGACACAGCTTCAGTAAGAGGGGCGTTCTTTTAGAATGGAGGTGAGGAGGAATTTTTTTAGCCAGAGAGTGGCGAATCTGTGGAATTTGTTGCCATAGGTGGCTCTGGAGGCTAAGTCTTTGCGTATATATAAGGCAGAGGTTGATAGATTCTTGATTGGTCAAGGCATGATGGGATGTGGGGAGAAGACAGGAAATTGGGTCTAAAAAAGAAAATGGATCAGCCGCGATGAAACCACAAGCAAGAGAAAATCTGCAGATGCTGGAAATCCAAGCAACACGCAAAAAATGCTGGAGTGTTCTGCTGAAGGGTCTTGGCCCGAAACATCGACTGTACTATTTCTCATGTTTGCTGCCTGGCCTACTGAGTTCCTCCTGCGTTTTGTGTGTGCAGCCATAATGAAGTGGAGTTGACTCATTCTCCACATGGCCTAATTCTGCTCCTATGTCTTATGGTCTTATGGTGTTTTCTCATGTGACATAGCTTATCCAGACCTCACTCCACACTAATATCTCAAGGACACGGGTGTCCATGAGAACCTCTATGTCCAGCAGGGGTTTCTGAAAAAGAAGTGTCACAGTTGAAACTAACAAAAGGCACCTAGCCGAAGTCTGAAAGTTACTTCCGGTTAGCGCTTCAGAAACTGACAGAAAGTAATGGCTATTAAGCACAGTGAGGCTGATGCTCCCCAGATGTCAGGTCAGCAGAAAAAGTTCATCAACTGCAGTTCACCATCACTGCAGAAATTGTACGTGTCCAGGACAGAAAAAAAGTAAGTAGGAAAAGTCTTTGAGTAAATATAAGGCAGAGGTTGATAAATTCTTGATTGGTCAAGGCATGATGGAATGTGGGGAGAAGACAGGAAATTGTGTCTGAAAAGGAAAATGGATCAGCAAACTCCCTTTTCCAAAAACTCCCTTCTTGAAAGCACTATAGAATATTAAAACAAAAACTGCACAGCATCTTAAACGTTTCTTCCCCCAGGCAGTTAATCTGAGCAATCTTTCTAAATATTCCCCACTATCACCCTTCCATTACCTCAGATTCTGCACTGTAAACACTTTAAACCACATTTTATAATGCTGTTTACATCGTAAGCTTGTATTTCTGTATTTATACACATTTTTATTCAATATCTGTACTTTAACCTCTAACTTTATTTTCATACAGTCAGAGTCACAGAGTCATAACGAAGTACAGCACAGAAACAGGCCCCTTGGCTCATCTAGTCTGTACCGAATCACTTAAACTGCCAACTCCCATTGACTTGCACTGGGACCATAGACTTCTATACCCCAACCATCCTTCTATCTATCCTAACTTCTCTTAAACTTTGAAATTGAGCTCACATGCACCACTTGAGCTGGCAGCTTGTTCTACACTCTCACCACCCTCTGAGTGAAAAAGTTTCCCCTCATGTTCCCCTTAAACTTTTCACCTTTCAGTGAAAAAGTTTCCCCTCATGTTCCCCTTCTTTTCACCCTTCAGTCTTAACCCGTGACCTCTAGTTGTAGTTCCACCAACCTCAGTGGCAAAAGCTTGCCTGCATTTACCCTGTCTATACACTCCAGCTCATAATTTTGTATATCAAATCTTCCCTAAATCTTCTACGTTCCAAGAAATAAAGTCCTAACCTATTCAATCTTTCCTTATAACTCAGGTCCTCCAGTCCTGGCAATATGCTTGTAAAGCATATTTTCTCTGTACTCCTTCAACCTTATTTACATCTTTCCTGGAGGTAGATGACCAAAACTTCAATCAATGCTCCTATTTAGGCAGCACCAATGTCTTATACAACTTCAACATAACATCCCATCTCCTGTACTCAATACTTTGATTTATGAAGGGCAATGTGCCAAAAGCTTTCTTTATGACTCCATCTACCTGTGCTGCTACTTTCAAGGAATTATGGAGCTGTATTCCCAGATCCCTTTATTCTACTGCACTCATCAGTGCCTTACCATACACTGTGCAAGTCCTATCCTTGTCGGTCCTACCATTCACACAAAATGCTGGTGGAACACAGCAGGCCAGGCAGCATCTATAAGGAGAAGCGCTGTCGACGTTTCGGACCCTTCAGGACGAAGGGTCTTGGCCCGAAACGTCGACAGTGCTTCTCCTTATAGACGCTGCCTGGCTTGCTGTGGTCCACCAGCATTTTGTGTGTGTTGTTTAAATTTCCAGCATCTGCAGATTTCCTCGTGTTTGTTCAGTCCTACCATTAATTCTTTATTCCTTATAATTGTTTAATGTTGTTTTTGTTGCATGTTGTGCCAACTCAGCTCAGCACATTCCTAATATATGTAAATGTATATGAAAAATAAAGTTGATCCTTGATGCTTGGTAAAGCTGGTTTTCCTATTCAGTGCTATGTGAGATGCTATGCCCCTCAATCCCCTGTATAAACTCCCAGCAAACTGAACACAAAGTTCACCTTTAACTTGCCCATTGCAATAAACCATCTTAACAACTCAGTAGCCATAGATCTCCAATCCACATTAAACTTGAACCACAAACCCTTATCTGACTTGGACTTCTTTAGAAGGTGGTGATTGCTCCCGTTAGAATTTCGGTGTCAAACGGAAGATTTCTGGAGACCTTTGCAGACTGTCACAGTTCCTACCACATCTCTGTTTACAGATCTTATTCGCTGATCTCCCTTTTGAGGATTAAGGATACAATGAACTTTGAAATGATTTGCTTCCTCATTGGCAATGATCTTTATTCTCTCACGAGTTTAATAAAACAATCTCAGAACTTTGCAGATAATAAACAAACTTCTAAAACAAATAAAGAAACAGTTGTGAAAGTTTCCTGTTTCTCTCTTGACTAAGGTTGTGTGCGGAGGAGAAGACGGACCTGCAGTGCATGTGGTTGTCTTACAGCTCAGCCGCCTTCCAGGTGGCAGTGTGTCCTTGGTCTAGTGAGATGTTATGTCACAAATCAAATTCAAAACGATGCACAGCTACAATTCCATAATTTCTATTGTTCTAGCAAATTTTAGGCAGGAAAGAAATGATTAAGGGAGAGTTAGTGGTGCTGTCTGTGATGTTAAAAAACAGGAGAGGGCGCCATTAGTCAGAGATCAATGCTGGTACAACAATCAGAATGGAATTTGTTATCACTGACGTATCAAAGTTCAAAGTAAATTTATGATGAAAGTCTGCATATTTCACCTCCTTCCCTTTATTCCATGGTCTACTTTTTCTCCTATCAGTTTCCTTCTTTGCCTCACCATCCATCACCTCCCACCTTCTCACATCATTTCCCTCCCCCTCTACACTTCAACTCTCCTTGCTCACCTGGATTCACCTATCGCCTGCCAACTTGGGCTCCTCCCCCTTCCTACCCTTGTTTTCTGGCATCTGTTCTCTTCTTTACCAGTCCTGGTGAAGGTCTCAGCAAAAAACGTTGACTGTTCATTTCCGTCCTGACTTGAGTTCCTCCAGAGTTTTGTATGTGTTGCTCCAGATATTCAGCAGCTGCTGTCCATCATGTCTCTGATGAAGAGTCATTTAAATTTTGGACAAGTGATCAAAAGCTATGTGATAGAAGTGGGACATGACAACACTGTCTATTTTTAAAGATTAGCTCTATTTGTCAATTGTACATCGATAATACCGTGAAAGGCATCTTTTGCATCAACAACCAACACAAGGACATGCTTGGGGCAGACTGCAAGTGTCAGGATGCCACCTGTGCCAACGTAGCATCTCCGCAAATTACTAACCAAAATTGAACCCCAATCGCTGGCACTGTAAATCACTACAGCTTCAATGAAGTGCCATAATTCAAGGTGCTGTACAGAGAGTAATTTAATAAAAATCATTACTAGGACATATAAGGAGAAATTGGGTAGGATGATTTAAAAATTAGTTGAAGGAGGAGACTTTGAGGAGAAAATGGATTGTGAGGTGGAGCAGTTGATGGAGAAAAGTCACAGCCACCAATGGTGGGGCAATCATATTTGAGGATTAAAAATTCATCACTTCCCACATTCTCACATCATTCTCTTTTGGAAGAACACAGATGACTCATTGGGTTGGTGGTCAATGTGAAGGTGGTTTAGAATGTTGGACGTCAGGGGTGTGGAGAAGATTACACAGATGAGGAGGTAGGGATCAGCATTTGAAAGCAATTTTACTACCATTGGATCTCTTAAATGAAACCCAGGGTAGAATCTTGAATGTGGGAGTGCTGAGTTAATGAACATTGGTATGAATTAGGTTCCGGGCAGATGGTGAGAGTGATGTGTCGACAGGGGCTGGAATTTCATGGTCTTGGCTTAGCAGTAGAAGGCATTTGCAACAATTGGAGGTGTGAAGAAAACTGGAGATGTGTAAGTGGACTTTTAAGATGCAACATTTAAGAGAAATTTAGATAAGTATATGGATGGGAGGGGTATGAAGGGCTATGGTCCAGGTGAAGGCTGATAGGAATAACAGTTCAGCATGGACTAGATGGACTGAAAGTCCTACTTCTGCACTGTATCTATGACCTATCTATGACTATGACAGAAGTGCAGGAAGACAGGAAGGTTAGTCTTACAGACATAGAGTAATACAGCATAGAAACAGGCACTTTGGACAATTTATACATGCCAATCATGGTGCCCACTTGCCTCGATTAGACCCATATCCCTCTAAACCCTTGCTATAGAAACATAGAAAACCTACAGCACAATACAAGCCCCACAAAGTTGTCCATCTACTTGTCCAAATGTCTTTTAAATGCTGTTATTACGCTTTCCTCAACCACTTTCTCTGGCAGCTCATTGCATGTACACATCACCTTCTGCATGAAGAAATTGTCCATTCCTTTTTAAATTTCAAAGTTCAAAATAAATTTTATTTTCAAAGTACATATATACCACGGTATAGAACACTGAGATTCATTTTCCTGTGGGCATACTCAGCAAATTTATAGAATAGCAACTATAACAGGATCAATGAAAGATCAACCAGAGTGCAGAAGACAACAAACTGTGCAAATACAAATATAAATAAATAGCAATAAATAACGGAACATGAGATGATGAGATAAAGAGTCCTTAAAGTGAGATCATTGGTTGTGGGAACATTTCAATGATGGGACAAATGAGTGCGGTGATCCTCCTTTGTTCAAGAGCTTGATGGTTGAGGGGTAGAAACTGTTCTTGAACCTGGTGGTGTGAACAGTTTTTCAGATCTTTCCCTCTCACCTTAAGCCTGTGCCCTGTAGTCTTTGCTTCCTTTTCCCTGGGAGAAAGATTATATATTCTCACCCAAAATATGCTGCTCATGATTTTATACAGCTCTGTAAGGTTTCCCTAGAATCTCCAAATTCCAAGGAATAAAGTCTTAGTTTACCCAACCTCTCCTTATAATTCAAGGTAGCACACACAAAATGCTGGAGGAACTCAATGGGTCAGGCAGCATCAATGGTGAGGAATCATCAGGATTCATCCTCTCCTTTGAACTCAGGCCTTCGAGTCCTGGCAGCATCCTCGTAAGTCTTTAAAAGTGTGGGGGATGTCACAGAGATAGGGAACGTTAAGGGAATTAATAGACTTGAAAAGAATAATGAGAACTGTAAGAATGAGATGTTTCCACACTATTTGGCAGCATAAATCAGAAAGTCCAAGGCTGATGAATGAATCAGGTTCTATTTTACATATCTACACAGAGTTATGGGAAGAAAGTCACTCCAGCTGGAGTTTCATGGTTTGTTGACAATTAATATCCTAAGTAAAGTCAGTCTAATCTAATTTCTGTCTGTGGGACTGCCAGTATTAGTATATGGATATTAATAAGAAGTTATTAGATTACAGACAGCAGTAAAGTTACATGTTCTGGATATCAGAGAGGCGCAGTGGCACCTGCTGGCCAAAACAGGTTTTATAGCCAAGATTTATGATTGTTTATTATCATTCTTCAGTATACAAGTGTAAAGGAGAACAAAATTTTTATTACTCCCAATCCTATGTAGCATATAAAAACACAATAAGACAAAGAATGCAACTAAAAACACAATAAATATCAATATAAAAGCAATCCTATAAAACGCAGTTTACAAGTAACTGAGTATAGCCATAAAATACATGATTAGTTTATGTACATAGACTGATTGCATGTACAGTGCATGGGGAGATGAAGGGTGCTGAAGGGCTGTGGAGAGGAGTGGCAGAAGTGGATGAGGTGCTGGTGGGGGGCAGTGGGTTGGGTCAATGGGTGGAGGAGTTATCAGTCTGATTACATGGGGAAGTCTAGAGGTCCTAGAGAGGATGCTGTGTAGCCTCTTCCCTGATGGGATTGGGACAAACAGGGTGAGTGAGATCCTTCATAATACCACTGGCCTACATGAAAATGACAGCCAATTCCCTCACCGCTATCAGGCATTTAGACAGGCACTTGAACATAGCTGCGTGCAGTCCTGATGTGGACAAATAGGGTCAGTGTAGATGACCAAAATGTTGAGAATGACATGGAGAACCTCCTTTCGTGCCGTGTGACTCCCTGACTTTATTATCTGTAGCAACATTACTTTCCACTGCAAAGCTTTTGTTCTAAATGTGCACCTTTTTGCATAATTTTGTATAACTTGTGTTTAGAATTATGTTTTTTTTTCATGTGAATACTGTGCCTCTAAAGCTCTGTGCCTGAGATGCTGTTGCAAGAAAGTTTTTCATTGCACCTGTGCATTTGTGCATATCCCAGTAAGTTCAACTTTACCTTGATGAGTGCAACTTCCTCTTGGGACAGGTACACTGTGTTACTCTGCAAAATGCTTCCGTCACATCCATGCTGTATGACTCTATAAAACTGATCAGATTGTGTACTGGGAATAAGTAGGCCAAGTACAGCAATTAGGATATTAAAGGTGGCTTCAATGCATTAAAATCTCTCTAGAGGGCATCCTATGAACAATTTTCCAGCAAAGTCTCCCAAATCTCATAAGGAGATGGCTGGGCATGTAACCAAGAAGAAAGCCTTGGAAAGAGAATAGAAGAGTTTTAGGAAGGAAATTATAGATTACATTGTTAAGGTAAGAGATTTAGATTGGAGGAAGATTTTTTCCACATACAGGGAGATTGAAATCTTCCTAGGAGATAATGAAGGCAGAGCCTCTCACGATATTTAGGATGAACACACGAAATACCATGGCTGGGCTGGAAGCTGGCAGGTACACAGGTGGCTGTAGGGACTGCTCCCATGCTACATCCAAATCTTTCATCAGAGTGTACTCCTGAGCTGATCCGAGCCTTCATGTTTGATGTGACTGTCCTATGGGAGCTCAGGGCGTACACCCAATTCCACGGGAACGTACACCTGACCAAACCCAAACCTGAGTGGTCCCTGGGAACGGACACATGGCTGAGCCAGAACCCATATCATTCATCGGGTTAACACACGCAAAGTGCTGGAGGAACTCAGCAGGTCAGGCAGCATCTATGGAAATAAATAAACAGTCGACATTTTGGGTCAAGACCCTTCATCAGGACTGGAAAGGAAGGGGGAAGATGACAGAATAAGAAGATGGGGAGAGGGGAATGAAGACAAGCTGGAAGGTGATAGAAGAAGGCAGGTGGGTGGAGGAGGGAGATGAAGTAAGAAGCTGAGAAATGATAGGTGGAAAAGAAGGAGAGGAGAGGAGAGTGGACTGTGGAAGACAGGGAAGGAAGAGGGGCACCGGGGGATGTGATAGGCAGGTGAAGAGAAGAGATAAGAGACTACAGTGGGGAATAGAAGAAGAGGGAAGGGGGAGGGGAGAAAATAAATGACCGGAAGTTGGAGAAATCGATGTTCATGCCAACAGGCAGGAGGCTACCAAGATGGAATATGATTAATCAGATTACACACTTCGACAAAATGAACCGTAATGTTGTTTTGGAATGTAGACTCCCACCCCACCCATAAATGATTTATCAGAATATGCAGCTTAACCAGCCTTCCTAGAATTTACACCTGCATGCCTCAGAAGCTGTATTTGATCAGAAAATACAATAAACAGACCAGAATATCAGTGATTTATCAAAGTGCTGAACTGTACTGAGCAAAATCTGTATGTTATTTTCCCCAGATTTGCAAAGAAATGTTTCAGCAGAATATACATCAAATGATACCTGAATTAAATGTGTTACCTGCATGTGCATCTAACCTGACTTGAGCCAAAAACACTTCATTAAAAAAACACGACCTGATTCCGAATGCTTTAACAGCCTACATACCCAACACAAGCCCAAACATTTTCTGGATTTGCAGCCAAACTGAGAAAGACTCCAGATGTTTTTATATCAGAACATACACCTATTGTATGAACTTAGGGAAGCTTGGCTGATGAGAGATGTTGAGGCTCTGGTCAAGAAATAGAAGGAAGCATGGTTTAGGAGGTCGGGGACGAGTGAATCCCTTGATGACTATAGAAAGATTAAGAATACCCTTTAAAGGAAAATCAGGAGAGCAAAGAGAGGATGTCAGAGGTAAGGTTAAGGAAAATGCCAAGAAGTTCTATAGTTACAAAACATTTAGAGTGAAAGGGTGGCTAGAGAGAGAGTAGGTCCCCTTAGAGATGAGCAGGGCTGCCTACATCTTGAGCTGCAGATGGGTGCTATTTTTAATGACTATTTCTCCTTGGTTTTTACCGAATGATTAACCAGCCAACTCCATCACAAGCAAATCCTTCCCCACTACTGGGCACATTAACATGGAACGCTGCCACAAGAAATCAGCATCTATTGTCCATCTATTGACATATTCTGATACAAAACATACTGTAACTCTGGAATCTTGGGTACCTGATTTTTCTTCCCCTCAGCCATGATCACTTGAGTTATTCACAAGGTTATCCTGGGTCCAGAGAAGGTTCACGAGAATGATCCCTGGAATGAAAGCCTTAATATATGAGGAGAGTTTGATGGCTCTCAGTCGGTACTCGCTGAAGTTTACGAGAATGGAGTGGGGGTGAGGTCTCATTGAAACCTATCAAATATTGAAAGGCCTAAATAGAGCAGATGTGGAGAGGGTATTTCCTATAATGCAGGGTTTCCCAATTTGGAGTCCATCGACCCCTTGGTTAATGGTAGGGGTCCATGGCATAAAAAAGATTGGGAACCCCTGCTATAGTGGGTGAGACTAGGACCAGAGGGCACAGCCTCAGAATAAAAATAGAGATGTGGAGGAATTTCCCTTTAAAAACAGAGATGTGGAGGAATTTCTTTAGCCAGAGGGTGGGTGATCAGGTGGAATTCATTGCCCCAGATGGCTGTGGAGGCCAAGACATTGAGAATATGGAAAGCGGAGTTTGATAAGTTATTGATTAAAGGCATCAAAACTTATAGGAAAGGACAGGAGAATAGAATGGGGTTGAGAGGGATAATAAATTAGCCATGATGGAAAGGCAGAGCAGACTTGTTGGGCCAAATGGCTTCATTCTGCTTCTATATCTTATGGTCTTATATTAAATTTCAAAGTAACTTTCTTAACAAGGTATGTGTATTGTCCCACATACTACTTGAGATTCATTTTCTCACTGGCACTTACAGGAAAAAAGAAATGCAATAAAATTTACAAAAAATTATACATTAACTGGCAAAGACTGGCAAACAATCAATGTGTAAAAAAAGACAAATTGCAAATAAAATTAATGAGAACATGAGTTGTAATGAGACCTTGAAAGTGAGTCTGTAGGTCATAGAATCTGTCCAGAGTAATGGTGATTGAGGTTATCCATGCCAGTTCAGGAGGCTGAAGATCGTGGAGTAGTTACTGTTCCTGAACCTGGTGGTGTGGGACCTAAGTTCTAGTTCAAGTTTAATTGTCATTCAACCATACATGAAGACCCATGAATAAAGCCAGACAAATCAGCGTTACTCCAGGGCCAAGGTGTAAACCACAGTACCAACAGTCACACACAGTACAAGCCATACATATAGCACAAATAATATAGCAAGCACATGTAAGATATCAATAAAATACAGTCACGCAAAATAAAGGCTTCTGTACATCCTACCTGCTTGTAGAAGCAAGAAAAGAGCTTGATCTGGATGGTGGAGGTCTTGGACAATAGAACATTGACTGGGTTCTGAATCACAAGCACCTTTCCACAGGACAATGTGTCTATGGAACAGACCACAACCCTATCATCAGAACAGGAAGCAGGAGCAATTTGTTTTTAAGTTAAATGATCCTCTATAATGACTTCCCTCTGCTATATTTGTTGATGTAAGAAAATACAGAAGCATGCCTTAGACTTGACAGTGATCTCTGCCAATTATCCAATGACTCATCCAAGGCATCGAAGTGTTGAACTGTCATCCTGGGGACAGATGCCATTGCACCAAAGTTTATTGTCATTGCCCACACAATCAGCAGTGCAGAATAAATAAACGAAGACACATGTGTGTGTGTGTTAAATCCCTTTTAATTATGTACCTGACAATAATAATGCCTTGCTGTCCAGATACATTGTTAGTTCCCCCGAACCTGTGTTGCTGAACAGTCCCAATTTGTCAGGGGTTCGGTGATGCAGACATAGAAACGTGTTATCTGTGAGATCAGAGTTCATATCATGGTGAATGAGTTGAGTAAATGCTCCTCGATCACAGCAATTGTGGACTGATGGAAGAACGGTCTCTGTCCTGACTAGTGCTCAGCATTGTGTTTTTTTGTGAAAGACCATAAAACATAAGAGCGGAGATAGGCCATTCAGTCCATCAAGTTCACACTGCCATTCAATCATGGCTGATTTACTATCCCTCTCAAAGCCATTCTCTTGCCTTCACCCCATAATCTTTGATGCCCTTGCTAATCAAGAAGCTACCAACCTCCATTTTAAATATAACCAATGACTTGTCCTTCACAGCCATCAATGGCAGTGAATTCCACAGAATCACCACCCCCAGCTAAAGAAAGTCCTTCTCATCTCTGTTCCAAGGGGACGTCCTTGTACTCTGAGGCTGTAGTCTTTGGTTCTAGTCTCCCCCACTATAGGAAACATTGTCACCATGTCCACTCTATCTATGCCTTTCAATATTTGATAGGTTTCAATGAGATCTCTCTTCATTCTTCTAAACTCCAGTGAGTATAGGCCCAGAACCATCAAACACCCCCATACATTAACCCTTCCTTTCCCAAGATCATTTTTGCGAACCTCCTCTGGATCTTCTCATCTGTTCTTAGATAAGAGACCCAAAACTGCTCATAATACTTTGTGTGGTCTGATCAATGCTTTATAAAGCCTCAGCCTTATAAATGTTATATCTGATGACACTATTCAATTTCCTCTTAGGTTGCTAGGCAATCCACTTAATTTGGAGATAATCAGGGATGGCCAGTGAATGCTGACATTGCCGGCGATGTCAATATCTGTAAATGAGTAAACATAGAGGATGGCAGGGCTGTGGATAGAGAAGCAACTGGGAGATTTAAAAATAAGGAAGCTAATTTTACAGCACATTCTCTCATAAATAAAAATAACCATTATCGAGCTTCACTCATAAATAAGAATTGGGAAGCTTTGTCCAATTGCAGTTGACTTGGATGAGACACTCCAAACTTTCTAATCTTGCTGCTGCTATCAGAGCACTATTTGTTTTGGCAGGAGGACAGCTGGCGGTCAGAGATGCTGATGGAAAGGAATAAATTATCTGCTTTTTATAGAATAACACACAACAAATACTGGAGGAGCTCAGCAGGTCAGGCCACGTCTGTGGAGATGAATAAAAGCTGATGTTTTAGGCCAAGACCCTAGACTTTTTATTTCTCTCTGTCGATGCTGCCTGGCCTGTTGCATTGTTTGCTCTGGATTAGGTTGGATGAGCAACACCTTATATTCCGCAAAATGGGATTCCCTGGTGGCCATCCATTTCAATTCTACTTCCCATTCCCATTCCGACATGTCAGCCCATGGCCTCCTGTAATGCCACAAAGAGGTCACACTCAGGTTGAAGGAGTAACAGCTTATATTCTATCTGGGTAGCCACTAACCTGAAGGCATGATCATCGATCTTGCTAACATCCCTTAAGTGCCCCTGCCACCTTCACCATTCCCATTCCTGTTCCCCTCTCTCACCTCATCACCTTACCTGCCCATCACCTCCCTCTGATGCTCCTCCCCCTTCTTCTTCCATGGTCTTCTACACTTTCCTATCAGATTCCCCCTTCTCCAGCCCTTTATCTCTTTAACCTATCGACTTCCCAGCTCTTTACTTCACCCTCTCCCCCTCTCCTGGTTTCACCTATCACCTACCACCTTATATTTCTTCCTCCCTTTCCCCCATCTTCTTGCTCTAACTTCTCATCTTTTTTTCCAGTCCTGATGAAGGTTCTCCACCTGACACATTGACTGTTTACTCTTTTCCACAGACGCTGCCTGACCTGCTGCTTTCCTCCAGCATTTTGTGTGTTGCTTGGATTTCCAGCATCTGCAGATTTTCTCAACTATCGGCAGAATCTCTTGTGTTTATGTGCTTCTAATAAATTGTACCTTCCCAGGTAGAGCTGGGAAGTTCTCAACAATATCGAGGAATGCAATACGTGCTTCATTGATGGTGAGTCCGTAATAGTTGCAGGGCAAAGAACTGATGTTCACAGGAATCTGTCAGTTAATGCCATTGTCCTTTCAGGTGGAGCACAGGTGAGGATGTAAAGTGTGATGGAGAAGACTCAAATCCTGCTTTAAAAGACATTTGCAATTATGCGATGCCCTAGACAGGAAGTGGCAAAATTCTTTGCTTGTCACCTTTACAGCCAGTTTTATCCCATGAACCTTGTTAAGTAGGTTCTTCTTCCACCAATCCTTAAACTGCACCTCATTCCAATGATCTTCTGTGTGACTATAATGTTTGCATTGATAACAAAGTGAAGGCTGTTGCCAAGGAATTTTTGTTGCTCCTGCTCTGTTTTTGTTGACTGCACTGGGAATCCTAGAATGAAACAGAAGAATTCGGCTTAATCCACTGTGATAGAGAGCACTTGGTAAATGCACCCTTTACACACAAACTTTGCCTTGTCATTCTGCTGTCGTTGAGCTGAGCGTACACATTCCAATGTCTTTCTTGATATATTCTCATAGTGGCTCCTAAACCGAGCTGATGCACTCAGGTTGACTTTGTGGTGCCTTTCCCACCATACTTGGCGGAATATTCCATTTCTTTAGTAATGGAGAAGTGTCGATGTGTACACGTGGTTTGTATACTGTATTTAAGGTAGATACCTCTGTTGATTCAGTAAAATCATTGTAACTACATTGTGTGGCACTTCTTATTCTAACTTATGTGTACTCTTAAGTTAACTTTGTTGGTAATTAAAGATGGTAAAACAAGGAATTTTTCACTCAGTAGGAGAGAGAGGTATGGGTTGCTAATAGTTCACACTGTGACAGGACAAAAAATAGTACGGAGCTATAATTGTGTTTTCTGGCAGAAATACTTCTGTATATATTAGCAGTTTTATTTTTGCAAGGGTGATTTTTGAAGCACCTAATAAACTCTCTTGCACTAAAGAGCTAAGCGATGTCAGCCATTTTTTCCTTTGGTCGTAACCCATGCATCTAACATCCACCATGTCTGAATTAATGTTTACAGAGAACATTCTAGTCTCCTGTTAGCCTTGAAATGCTTCTTTCTCACTGATGATTAAATACTTCTTTTTATGTTCTTCCAATGACACAGATAGAGGTAATGTGCTATAACCAACAGCTTCCTCTCTGTTTACGACACAATCTCACGCTCTAAATGGTAGTCTTCTCTTGTACATTATGCTCAGAGCAGCTTTGGAGGGGTTGGCCTTGCACAGTCTTTGTGCCCCACAGAGGTCCTTTATATTGGGTCCTTTACACCTCTGAGGGACACAGACCAAATGAGTGGGGATTATTATTTATTTAGACATTCATCACAGCAACAGGCCCTTCCAGCCCAGTGAGCTTGCACCACTCAATTACACTCGTGACCAATTAACCAACTGTGGGCAGAAAGAGGAGCTCCTGGGGCAAATCCATGTGGTCATGGTGAGAACATACAAACTCCTTACTGAGAGTGGTGGAATTGAACCTGGGTCGCCGGAGCTGCTACAGTGTTACACTAGCTCTTACACTACCAGTTAATAGGCTTTTCCAGCAATTAGAGACTTTCCCAGCAATTACAGAGCAGTTGCTTCTGTATTTTTCGAGAAGCTTCTTAGTTTCCAGTCACAGGTGACAGGCTACTTGAATCTGGTTATTTTATAGGTTAATTGTTATTACTGGAATTTTTGTTATCTCTGGTCTGAGTACGAGACAATAGTAATCGCCTTTTCCTTGATATTTTCTTTGCTCTTTCAGTTCCTCTTTGTTCTTGCAACATTTAATAAAACTGCTTGCCATACATTTTATGTCTCAATCTTGACTTGTGAAGAACCTTTGGATCATGAAAGCATCAGGATCCGACAAAGGACACATTGTCTCTCAGGAGAAAGTTACCTGGTTTCTTTTTTATTATATAAGTTAGTTCCAATGACTTGACAGGAAAGATGTAAATAAGGTTGAAAGAGTACAGAGAAAATTTTATAAGGAAGTCACCAGATCCTTATAAAATTTTATAAGGAAGTTGTCAGGAAGGCCAGAGTTATAAGGAAAGATTGAAGGAAATGTTAGGATCTTATTCCTTGAAATGTGGAAGATTGAGAGGAGATTTAATAGAGGCATACAAAATTATGAGGGGTATCGATAGGGTCCATGCAAGCAGGCATTTTCCACTGAGGTTGGGTGGGACTACAACCAGAGGTCATGGGTTAAGGGTGAAAGGTGAAAAGTTTAAGGGGAACATGAGGGGAAATTTCTTCACTTGGAGGGTTGTGAGAGTGTGGAATGAGCTGCCTGCACAAGTGGTGCAGGTGAGCTCAATTTCAACATTTAAGAGAACTTGGATAGGCACATGGACAGTAGAGGTATGGAGGACTATGGTTCCATGTGCAGGACGATAGCAGTAGGCAGTTTAAATGGTTTGGCATGGACTAGATGGGCCAAAGGGCCTGTTTCTGTGCTGTAGTTTTCTGTCTCTATGAATGCTCCAAAATAGTTAAATCTTTAAACAATATATCTTTTGTTGGATGCATGAATTACCTCATTTTTATGAATGCCAAAATCTTTCGATGGTCCCAACTACTTGACAGATTTTGGCGAAGGTGGAGGTGGGAGTGAGGGAGTGAGGGGAGAGGTGTGGGTGGAATGAATTGTGAGCGGGGAGTGGGAGGTCCTTACCAGCTGTAGAAGCTGGATTCCTATGCAGACATTATCCCTTCCCTGACATACTGGGAATCGTATCCTCCCCTTGGTATCACATTGGGATGCACTGGTCTAGCTGGAGGTAATCAGAAGACGTGGCTCAATGTACAAACATTCCGTCATTCCTAAACAGAGAAGAGCTCAGTTGGACAGTTAATTAGATAAAAAAAACAACAAAGACACGGAAATTAAAAGTAGCATCCAATGCAGACTAGTCAAATATAACAGCATGTACTCAAAGCACTGACTGGATGCATGTCTGAGTTTCATAGAACATAGCACAAATCGGGTCCTTCGGCCCACTACATTCTACCAAATCTTTAACCTACTCCTAAGATCAATTAAATGCTTTCCTTCTACATAATCCTCCATTTTTCTATCATCCATGTGCCTATCTAAGAGTTTCTTAAATGTCCCCAACGTATCTGCCCCTACCACCACCATTGGCATCTGTATGCAAAGTCTTTGATAAGGTGCCATGTGAGAAGTTATTAAGCAAAGGTAGAGCACTTGTGATTGGGTATGATATATCGGCATTGCCTGAAGGCTGATTAATAAGAATAAATGGGTCATGATGAGTGGAACACCCCAGAGATTAGTAACAAACAATATTGAAATGACCAACTGCAATCTATCCAGTGGCTGGTGATGATTCCAAGCTGGGTGACAGTGAGAGTTGAGAGGAAGATGCAGGGGATTGTAGATAATGACAGAAAATGCATTTATTTCCTCTGTGCAATAAAAGAACACATCACAGCAACCAATACCTATCAAAATGGCATTGTTCATGTTTTTAGTTAGTCAGAATTACACCCCTGCTTATATTTAAAACTTGTCTCAGCCAATGATTGTTGGGGAGGCTTCTCATTGAATCACTGGAACCATGGAAGCCATTTGGCCCATCATGTGCATGACAGCTCTCTGTGGAACATCTAAGTCAGTTAGTCCTATCCCACCTCACTCTTTGCTTGTTACTCTGCAAGTCACTTCCCTCAAGTTCTTTCAAATTCCCTTTTAGGAACCTGGATTGCCTCTATTTCTAGAAGGCCTACAGCAATGAATTCCAGATCACAGCTTTTCTCTGGACGTTGCTCCAGGAAACAAGATGACGATCACAGCTGAACCTTAGTTGGCTTTGCATTATGAATTGAAGACAAACGTTGATACAACCTTGTGAATATTTTCTGAAGTATTCAAATGGAGCTTCAGCTACATCTTGCCAGAAGTACTGTGTTTTGATGAAAGTGAACAAATGAGGCCGTGTGAAGAGGACGTCTGCTGAATGGAAGATAAAGGGAAGGGAAATTAAGAGCAATTTGTGAAATAAATCAAGACAAGCAACCCAGAGGAGTGAATAAAAACAGAGAAAGAAAGAATTATTGCTGTTATGGAAACACTCTGGCAAGGCGGCCAAAAGCCATAAACTTGTTCAATGGCAAAAATATGGGATTGCCAGCACTGAGTTACGAAAGCAAAATTTAATTAAAGGATTCATAAACTGGACAAGCAAAACCCAAGAGATTTACAAATGTCAGAACAATCTAAGAATTGAGCTACTGACATAAATTATTAGCCAGACCAGAGTTGTTTTCTAACAGGTCAATGTGGTATCTTCATTAATCTTTTGACCTTGACAAATCAATGTATGAAGATTGGGATCCACATCAGGTCAATGGTTCAAATCTGGAGACTAGAAGAAACATAAATAAACTTTTAAAAGTATCTGAAACTGTTTTGTAATATTTTTTGTACAATCTTCTGATTTTCTGATCTGTCATATTAAAATCTGATGCTCTCTTCCCAAAGGTGCCGTATTTACTTCCTGTATCTTGTTTTCTCTCCTTCCTGTTCTTAATCAACATAACTTGCATGCTACAAACTAAACAGTGGACGAAGATGACAATGGTGGCCAATTACATTGGACTTCTAACCCTTTGCTCTGATTAAGTTGGTGTTTCAGTTGGGAGATCCAAAAATGTGGTGAAGGGAATATACACTAAGATTGATTCTTCACCTCACAATATACCTCATTATGGCTGTGCACCTGCACTCCCTCTGTAATTCTAACACATCCCGTTACTGCTTTTCCCTTCCACCATCTTGACATGTCATTGCAATGAAATGATCTGTATGCAAGGCATGCAAAACAAAGTTTTAAAGATTAAAGACAAAGCCTAGCTGCATGTTGTATGTACATCGAAACATACAGTGAAATGTGTTGTTTGTGTCAAATCAAACAAGCCCTGAGTGACTTGGAAGAGGAACCAGAAGAAGCAGAAGGCCTACAGGACTGCACCTCACCACACCCCCATCCCCACCCCACACAATGCACGTGGGTCAGACACACACCCCTCTCCCATCCACCTCACAGACCCCACTTCCATCAGGACCACCCACTGCCACCCAACACCCCATCCTCACACAGCTCCTACCACCACCTTAGATGAGATGTTAAGTTCAGTTACAGGAACTTAATCAGAATCAGATTCAGGTTTAATATAACTGGCACATGTCGTGAAATTTGTTGTTATGTGGTAGCAGTGCAATGTAATACATAATAATAAAAACTGTGAAAACTGTGGATCATAGTAAGATATATATATGTACATCTTACTGTATATATACATCTCGTGTGTGTTAAATTAAATAATTAGTGCAAAAAGAGAATAAAAATAGTGAGGTAGTGTTCATGGGTTGGTTCATTGTCCATTCAGAATTCTGATGGTGGAGAGGAAGAAATTGTTCCTAAAGCACTGAGTGTGTGCCTTCGGGCTCCTGCACCTCCTCCCTGATGAGAAGGCATCCTGTGTGATGGTATTTGAGCAGTTCTGATACTGCTCAATGGTTGACTGTAGAGTTCTACCTGTTTTCTGTACAGCTTTCCTCCGCTATCAAAAACAAACCATTCATACGTCAGCTGTGTGTAGGAACTTGCTTCGAGTAAATTGGCTTTTGGCACTGTAGATACTATGGAGACGATTTGTTGCTTGTAAAGATGTTTTAAGGGCTTCCAAAGTGAAGCTTTTCCAATGTAGTTAAGGGCGAGTATTCTCAGAGGCATTGAAAGCTCAGTGAGTTCTGCAGACAGATTTTTTAAAAACCAAATCCAATGAATATACTTTTAATTACAATTTCTTGTTCTGTCCGAAGAGAATTGAGAGATACTGGGCCAGTCAGAAAGAGACCAGGTTATATAAGTTCAGAGAATTTCCTGGTTTGTTATCTCATGGCACTGTGAAGGAGCAGGGTGTTGCTCCAGCCAACAGTGGCTTAATCAGTAGCACTCTGTCTGATTCAGTATTCAACCCCAAACCTCAGACAATAATCTAGCCCAATTCTGCTCAATAGTGATTAGGGAATGCTGTGCTGTTGGGAGCATTGATCAGATTTTAAATGCCATGCCATCTCTTTTGTTCTATGAATGGAAAATATATTAAGGCAATATTTTGACAAAAAACAGCACTTTTTTTCTTCGCTTAACAGAGAGGAGACATCCTCTCGCAGTGACTATTGGGCAGAAAGCACAGCTTGCAACAGCGTCACAGGTCATATGAACAGCATTCAGAAGAAAATCAAAATTAAACATAAACTAATGCAACACCATTTAACCAGCTGATCTATCTCACTCCTCATGTAACTCAGTGTTAAATTACATTTGAAAGTACACCTCAAAGTCTTTTACCATGTTAAAGATGTCAGCAAAAGTCAGGCTAGGTGTGGTGAACCATTTTGAGAGCGTATACTCAAATTAGTAGTAACCTTCTCACATGCCGTTGTAATTTTGAGCCAAGAATATCATTGATTAATGAATTAGTTACAATAATCATGGACTTTTTTAAGGAAAAAGGCTGAGTCCTGTTCCTTATTTACATGTTTTCATTTTTCACTATTAATAAATGTATAAAAGAGAGATTGAAATAAATGTAGCACTTCAGAAAATTACTAACCTTATTCAAAAAATAATTAATGTTCATCTTTTATAAAAAAATTAGAAAAACAACATCTTTTCAAAATAGTATTGCTACTGTAATCATTTACTATTCAAATACTGATGTGTACATCAGGTCTGTGAGGATTTCAAAACATATCGTCCAAAGTCATATGTTATCGCAACCATCTATCTGACACCAAGCTGGCCTGAAACATTTCCTGTGAAAACATCTCACTGCTCTTGGGCTGCAAAATATCATTCACAGCTTCATTTGGCAGTAAAGATACTCATTATGTGTCTTTTTATTATGGGTGCAGTTTAAAGAATCAAGGGGTGCGGCACTACATACCGCGCTCTTATGAGATCTTTGTGCGTGCTGTCTTGGGGACGCGCGCCCGAGAGTTGCCGAACCCTGAGGCAGGCTTTTGCCATCGATAACAATCGAGCCTTGGAGTCAGTAGGTTCTGTGGTCACTTCTTAGTGTTGGCTTTATTCTTGCATCAGAACAGATCCTCCAGCTGGCCGCACAAATTATCTTCACGATTGTCAGAGATCATAGTTATACAACATGGACACAAGCCCTTCGGCCCAACTTGCCCATGCTGTCCAAAGTAACCACCCCATCTAGTTCCATTTGTCTGCATTTGGTCCACGTCCAATCTTTCCCATCAATAAACCTGCCTAAATATCTTTTGAATACTGTAATTGTACTTGTCTCTACAACTTCCTCTGGCAGCTCATTCAACATACCCGCCACCCTTTCTGTGGAAAATCCTGGTCCTATCACTTTAAACAAAGGCCCACTAGTTTTAGACTCCCCTACCCTGGGAAACAAATCATCATCACCCACCTTATCAGTGAGGGGAGGAGCAGCCTGGGTCAGGGTTGTTGTGGTTTCAGGAGCATTCAGGAGGACAGGGCTGATGAAATCAGAATCAAGAATTAGATTTATTATTACCAATTTGATGGGAAATTTGTTGTACTGTAGCAGCAGACCTCCAAGAGGACCACAACCTTGCCTCAGTCGTCTGGAGGGCTATGTTGGCTGGAGTCAGGGCTTTGTGCTTCAGCTCTTGGTTGTGTCGGCCATGCCAAACAGGTCAAAGGGTGGAGGCCAGACTAAGAGTGGTCTACAGGTCCTCCAGGTGTGGGGGTTCAGCTCAGGGCTAGCACCCCTGTCTGGCAAAACACCATTTTTACAGAAACAGCGATGAAGAATCCTTCTACACCCGAGTGTGACAGTATTCCTGAGTCTCCACCCGGGACCTGCATGACCGGCAGCAGTGAAAACTGAGCTACTGACATAATGAAGGAAGTTCTGAGCCCTGCCAGGGATGGAGGATCTTCACTGCCACCCAAAACCGCAGCAGTGTAATGGGTAATAGAGAGCAGCTGCAGTAGAGTGCAGACATGCATAAAATTATCAGAAATTACAAAGATAAGCGAATAGTTTCAGAAAAAGGAACAACAAGATCATGTCATGGGTTCATGGACCATTCAGAAATCTGATAATGGAGGAGAAGAAGCCGTTTCTGAATGACTGGGTGTGGATCTTTTGGCTCCTGTACCCTTTAGTGGTAACAAGAACAGGGCATGTCCTGGATAGTGTGGGTCCTTAGGGATGGAAGCTTCCTTCCTGAGGCTCGGCCTTTTGAAGATGTCCTGAAAGACTGAGATCCCGGAGTGTTGTAAGGATAGGGAGGGGGAGCTTCTAAATGAGGTTGCTGGTTCATACCATTCTACAGGCCTTTTGTCGGTAATGGTGGTGTTAGAATACTGTAAACCACCTACACAATGAAAGAACTGGAGGCCAAGTAATTAGGAGCACTGGACTGAAAATCTGAAGGCAGGAGATCAAATCTTACCTCAACAACTAGAGGAAATTCAATTTCAGTTAATTAAATAAACTTGAGACCAAACACCAGTGTTAGTTATGGTGACTGAGAAACTATGGTGTTGCTATTGAAAATACAATTTATTGTCTGTACAGAAATCTGATTATTGTCAGATTTCTGTGCGGACAATGACCCATGGACACTAGCTTAATTTATTCTTGTCTCATTTTGCACTACTTATTTATATATATATAATTCAATTCAATTCAAGTTTAATTGTCATTCAACCATACATGAATTTCCATGAATATAGCCAAACGAGACGGTATTAATCCAGGGTCAAGGTGTAAAACACAATATTAACAGTCACTCAGCACAAAGCCAACAAAGCACGTCCAAAATAGCAAGCACATACAGACATCAGTAAGATCCAGCCACCTAATAAAAAAATCCAGACCTGAGCCACAGGAATTTGCAATTGATCACAATATAGCTTGGCTACTGCTGAGCAAACTCGGGGGGGCAGCACTGACTCCAGACTGGACACTGCGCCACACTCTCCGCAGTGGAGCACACCTGGCTCGACACCTCTCTCCTGGAGTGAGAGTGTGTATGTATATATATATGTGTATGTATATATACACACACACACACACATAATTTATTCTTTTTATTGTGAATGTTGTGTCTCTGATGCTATGTGTCTAGTATCTATGTACATGTTTATGCACTTTATTCCATATCTATACTTCTAACATCCTTTTTGTATAATTCTTTATCTTTACAAATGTTGATTTTTTTTTGTTGAATGGTACACCAACAAACCACAGCAAATTCCGAACACATGTCAATATACATGGCAAGCAAAGCTGTCCCTTGATCCGTTCCCCTAAGCTGCCCTGTGGAGAGTCTTTTGAATTCCTGAGATCCCGAGAATGATCCCATCTGGAGTTTAGTCATCTTGGCTCCTGGTGGGGCCACCCACGATGGTAAGGTCATGGGGGAGGTTCCAGACAAAGAACAATCCTACCAAGACCTCAACAGTGGAGCTGGCGGAAGTTGGTGACTCATCATAACGGCAGTGAAAGTGGAGGAAGGCTTCAGCAGTGAAGGGTCCCCAGCTATCTTGCATTACAAGCCACAGGACCCTGACCTCGATCCGTCAAGGATCATGTGGTGGTTAGCCATGCATCAGTCACTCCACATTAAACAAAATCATGCACAGGCATTCTCCATTAAGGAAATCCATCCTAATATCCTTGCTATCTGGATCAGGAATCGGCCACTACAGCTGCCTGAGGACCTACCAAAAGACAACTCCTTTGGAGAACATCATACTCAACTCAAGTGATCACTGTAACACTACTACCGTGAGGCAGCTGTTCATAGATTTTGACCCACTGAAGATGAATGTAGAAACTGTGGGCCTACATCAGTGAT
This sequence comes from Hemitrygon akajei, assembly GCF_048418815.1. NCBI lineage: Eukaryota > Metazoa > Chordata > Chondrichthyes > Myliobatiformes > Dasyatidae > Hemitrygon > Hemitrygon akajei. The sequence goes on along the minus strand of NC_133144.1, from coordinate 56,793,758 downwards.
GACTGATCCATCTTTACCACACCTCTTGTTAGGCTCATTTTGAAGTTCAAAGTTTAAAGTAAATTTATTATCTAAGCACATATATGTTACCCTATACAACCCTGCAATTTGTTTCCTTCCAGGCAATCCAAGAACAATAATAGAATTGATGAAAGACAGCACTCAACAGGGCGGACAAACAACCAACGAGCAAAAGACAGCAAACTGTGCAAATAGAAAAGAAAAAAGAAATAATAGTAATAAATAGATAAGCAATTAATATTGAGAACATGAGATGAAGATTCTTTGAAAGTGTGTCATATGTTGTGGGAAATGTGCAGTGATGGGGCAAGTGAAGTTGAGTGAAATTTTCCCTACTGATTAAAGAGCCTGATGGTTGAGGGGTAATAACTATATCTGAATCTGGCGGTGTGTGTCCTGAGGCTCCTGTACCTTCTTCCTGATGGCAGCAGCAAGAAGAGAGCATGACCTGGGTGGTAGAGATCCTTGCCTTTCTGCGACAGAACTTCTTGTAAATGTGCTCAATGGTGAGGAAGGCTTTACCTGTGATGGACTGGGCTGTATCCACTACTTATTGTAGATATTTTCATTCAAGGGCATTGGTGTTTCCATACCAGGCTGTGATGCAACCAGTCAATATACTCTCCACTTCACATCTATAGAAATTTGTCAAAGTTTTAGATTCCATACCAAATCTACACAAACTTATAAAGAAGAAGAAGTGATGTTCTACTTACTTCGTACAAAGTGGGCCCGGAACAAGTCCTCTGAAATGATAACACAGAGGAATTTAAATTTGCCTATCCTGTCCACCTCTGATCCCCGATGAGGACTGGGTCATGGACCACCGATTTTCTCCTGAAGTCAATAACCAGCTCCTTGGTCTTGCCGATATTGCATGAGAGGTCGCTGTGTGGCACTACTCAGCCAGATTTTCAACCTCCTTCCTGAATGCTGATTCGTCATCACCTTTGATCTGGCCAGCAACAGTGGTGTCATCAGCAAACTTAAATATGGCATTGGAGCTGTGCTCAGCCTCACAGTCATAAGGGTAAAGCGTAATTTGGCATAACTGGTTAGCTCACTGTTGGTTTCAAAGTTAATCAGTCATAGTTCTGTGGATCTGAAGTCACATAAAGGCAAGACCAGGTGAAGAATGTAAACTTCCTTCCCAGGGAATTTAGATGTAGAATCAGAATCAGGTTTATTATCACTGATATGGGTCATGACAATTATTCGTTTGCGGCAGCAGTAGAGTGCAATACAAAAATATGCTATCAAAATTCAAAGTTCAGTATTACATTTTTATTCTAATACATACTGTATATGCCACCATATACTATGTGTGTGTGTGTATGTATACAAACTCATACAAGAATAAACACAATTAGAACAAAGAAAGAGTCCAATGCAGCACACAGTGGTCATAGTGTTGCATAACGTTGCTAAGGTGAGACGGTTGTGCCAGTGAGTTCAAAAACTGAATGGTTAAAGCTGTTCTTGAACCTGGTGGTGTGGGACTTCAGGCTTCCACAACTCTTGCTCAACAGTAGCTGTGAAGGCCAGGATGCTGGGATCTTTGATGATTGATGCTGCCTTCTTGAGATAGTGAAATGCATTCTAACTTGCTGCATCAGTGTCTGATGTGGAAACTTAAATGCACAGGAAAACAAGGGGCTACAGAGAGTGGTGGACTCTGCCATTCCATCATGGGTACAGCTCTCTCCATAATCAAGGATATCTACAATAGGCAATGTCTTAGGAAGGTAATATCCATCATCAGGGACCACCATAATCCAGACCATGTCCTCTGCTTGAGACTACCATCAAGCAGAACCTATAGGATCCAAAAGAGCCACACCTCAAAGTTTAACAACAGCTTCTTGAATCGACACAAAACTCTGATTATATTTCTTTTCCTCTCTCAACTTTTACTAGTGTTGTTATGTTTATCTTGGATTCTAAGCTATGTATAACTTATGTTAATATAAATAATTAGCTTTGTTTGTCATATATACCTTGTTTGAATCAATGACCTACACAGTCCGAAGGTTGCGCTGGGAGGGCAGCCTGCAAGTGTCGCCACGCTTCCAGTGCTGATGTAGCATGCCCACAGTTTACTAACCTTAATGTACGTCTTTAGAATGGCGGATAAAACTGGAACACGGGGGGAAACCCATCCCATGCCCATGCTCATGGGGAGGACGTATAAACTCCTTACTGTCAGCAATGGAAATGAACCCCAATTGGTGTAAAGTGATTGCACTAATCACTACTGTGCATTTATGTTAACTTACGTTTTTTTTGTGGTTGTAATATACTGTGTTGCTTCTGCGGCAAAAAGCTAATTTTTATGACATTTATCCCCAGTATATGTATGCCTGTGACAATAAATTTGAACTTGAATGGATCCAATTAAAGTTTGGACAATAAACCCTGTGTACTTTTGCAGTGAGAATTCATCACTTTTACTGAGCTAAGTAATCACATTTTGCTAATGGATCAGCTTGTGTTAAGTCAATCACCACATGCAAATTTAGTCAAGAGTTTCATGAAAATTTTTAAAAGAAATCCCCAGTTAACAGTCCACTTGGGACTAGCTATGGCTAGCCTGACCCATAAACATTGCTCCTTTTCTAATTTAAAATGCTTCAGCAAATTAAATTCTTACTTCTTTGGAAGGGTGCTTGGTGATCTGTTAAAAATTCCTGGGTCTTGCCATGCTCACCAGCCAAGCAATCAGTGAAAATGGAGTGTTTTTATTCATGAGTGTGTGAATAGTTGGTTCATGCACTGCCATTAATTTTCAGGATTATAATAGACCATGAATTATATATAGCCTATGGGAAATTCATCACACTCAATACATGCATTCAATCACAGCTTTCTCTCCCCAAATTAATTTGCTCTATATCTAATCTTAAAGGTGGCTCAAACACGCAATTTAAAATCTATGACTTCAGCTCAGACTAAAACTTGATTCTAAACCTATACTTCAAAACAACACAAGCCAAGCCTTGAGCCGAAATCTTGAAATTAACCCTACCCTCCAATCTCCCCGAGGATCTGATTGTGAATGTTGATGAACACAAATGGATTGCCTGAAAGTGTGGCAGATGCCGATCCAGTTATTAAGAGGGAAATGGAACTATTAGCAGTGCTCCGGAGAAAGAGCCAGAGAATGATACTCCTCAAGCAACAACATAATTTTCCTTTAGTAAATGGGTTCCTTCTCAAGATTCAACGTTCAACATTGTTTATTGCCGTTCTTCAGTAGGCAAGTGTAAAGGAGAACTAAATGAGTTACCTTGACATAAAATTCAGATTATACTTCTTTTTTTCTCTCAACTTTTACTTGTATCATTATGTCTATCCTAGATTCTAAGTTATGTATAGTTCATGTTAATATGATAAGGTAGTGCAAATAGCGAGCCAAGAAATAGTGAGGTTGTGTTCATGGGTTCATTGTCCATTCAGCAATCTGAAGGTGGTGGGGAAGAAGTCATTCCTAAAATGGTAAGTGTGTGTCTTCAGGCTGCTGTACCTCCTCCCTGATGATAACAATGGGAAGAATCGGAATCAAGTTTAATATCGCTGGCATATGTTGTGAAATTTGTTAACTTTGAGGCAGCAGTACAATGCAATGCATGTTAATTGAGAGAAAAAGAAAACTGTGAATTACCAAAAGTATATATATTAAATAGTTAAATTTAAAAAGTAGTGCAAAAAATAGGAAATTTAAAAAGTAGTTAGGTAGTGCTCATGGGTTTAGTGTCCGTTCAGAAATCCGATGGCAGAGGGCATGTACTGGATGAAAAAAAAACACAATATGTATAAAAAACAATAAATATAAATATAAAAACAATTCTATGAAACACAATGTACAAGTAACTGAGTGTGGCTGTACACACATAAGATTAGCTTATGTACATAGACAGAATATATATGTACATAAAGTGACATTAGGTGTAGGAGTATTTGTACATCAGGTGATTCTGAAAGGAAATAATAAAGTAAGCCAGAAGGGGGCCATTTGACCCATTGGGTCCATGCTATATACCAGACCCCACCTCCCTCTATGCATTACCTCAGTGCACTTTAAATACATTTTGGTATATATGTATTTATGTATTTATTCCACATCAGTACTTCCACCTCTAACTTGCTTCTTTGTTGCATGTTGTGCTCTAACCCACACGCCACAGCAAATTCCTAATAGATGTAAATGAGGTGAATAAAGTTGTCTCCTCGCAGACCATTCCCATCACTTGCTCCCCTGCAGCTTATACATATACAGTACTTTAACCCTTTTTGACTCTTATGCCACTTACCCACACCAGAGCATAACTTACAGTGGCTAATTATCCCACCAATGTGACTTGGGATGTCAGAAGAAACCAGAACGTGTGAACTCCACACAGGCAGCACTGGAGATCAAGATGAAAACTGCATCCCAGGAACTATGTGTCTGCAGTACTAAATGCTTCATCTCAGTGGAGGCAATATTACAATTCAAAATCCACCATCAAGCCAAATCCTGAATCAAGATTTAAATCTCTCAACCTTCTGTCTCAGTTGACTTACTCAACCAACACAGTTCTGTCTCATGCTTGGAGCTTTCAACACCTTGGTGTTACAGTCAAGCGCTTCACTGAGCTGATTGCACCCCCCCACTCCTCGATAGGGTCTCCAGCAATCTACCAATCACTGCAGGAGTCTCTCGAAAAAGGGTATAGGACTTCGGAAGGTGCCATGTAAATGCAGGTCCTACCTTCTCAACGCATAGCACAGATATGACTTTGTTCATAGTGCACCGGTAATAGGAGATTGTAAATCAGTGAAGGGCAAACAATGCTCATTTACTCTGCATTACCTCAGAACGCCCCCAAAGAAAAGGAATCAAAGTAAGTTAGCATCAATCCCGAGAGGATGCCTAGAGAGCAGGAAAAGTATTCCAGAGTGGGATATTAAGGGAATGATAGGCATCAAGCTGAAGGACTGACTATGATGGAAAATTAGGTTTGAAGGTTATATGCCCAGTTCCTAATTCTACTAAACTATCTTTTTCGGATTCAGATTCAGATCTAAATGTGTTATTTGCATTAACAACCAGCACGACCAAGGAAGTACTGAGGGCAGCCTGCAAGAGTCACCATACTATGGCAAACCCTCAATTGTTTGTTTATAAAGCATAGTCATTACTTTTTGCATTACTTGGTTCATGCATTGACGCCTCCCTTGGCAAATTGATCAGAAATAGTTACACCAGAGATATGGCACTTTATTCCCATTCTAGCTCGGGATATTCCAATGTCTAGATTGACAGATTGGGCAAAGAAAATAAAACAAGGTAGCCTTTTCAGTTTCTTTAACATTTTTATTGGAGCTAACTATTTGCCATCATCATGATTCTCTGGCTACGCTCCCCCATCTCACCCCCACCACTCCATCTACATAACCCTCCCCCCCCCCCCCCCCACAGCCCTTCTAATTCTGCCTTCTCCAGACTCAGAGACAATCCTTAAAATTTCCCCTTCTACCAAGCTTTTGGCCGTTGGACAAATACGGTAACTCCACCCAAGGGTCTGCGCCAAATTTTGTTTGACGACACTCCAGCGTGATCTTGGACATTTTACAACAGTGAGGATGCTTTGCAAATCTAGATGTTGTTGTTGAACTCCAACCTGGGCAATGTTAACAAAGATTTGCCCATCTGTTTGTTCATGGTGGGCACTGACTTTATTCGGTATGTGGGTGGTCTGCTGGCTGGACAACATTTTCCTTTGCAGTTTCATTCCTACAGCTTTATCTCACAGCTGCCTTCTTTTGGAATGTCTCAGCTCAAGGGATTAAGTTTCAGGTGCTAATAGGCTCACCCTTATGGTGGGCTCACTGGATAAAAATTACTTCCAGCACAGTTGTTATCAGCCCTAATAGATGAAGATCAGAATCCACAACATTTTGTAATTTCCTTTGCTTGCATTTTGTTTCTAAATTTGCCTTCTTCGTGGAATGTGTTTGTACTGCCTATCTTCAAAGTGACAAGAAAATCCCTACTGTATCTCCTCCACCTAGCATTACATTTCCCACAGACACAAACTCAGCTTTTACTGAAATGCTTATAGAGTCATAGAGAAATGCAGCAAGGAAGCAGAACCTTGAACTCACCAAGTTAGAGCCAACTTTCAAGCACCCATTTATAAAATCCAGAATCAGAATCAGAACCTGTGATTTAGATGACGTGAAATTTGTTTTGCAGTAGTAGTACAGTGCAAAGTCATAAAGGTACCATAAAAAACAAAAAATATATAAATAGTGTAAAAAAAGGAATAAATGAGGTTTATGGTTCATGGACCTTTCAAAAGTTGTTGGCAGAGGGGAAGAGCTATTGCTGAATCATAGCGTGTGGCTCTTTATTTTCTTGTACCTCCTTCCCAATGATAGTACAAGAAGAGGGCATCTTCAAAAAGATGACATTCATCATTAAGGACCCCCATCACCCAGGTTGTGCCTTGTTCTCATTACTACCATCAGGAAGAAGGTGCAGAAGCTTGAAGGTACACATTCAACTATTCCAGAAACACCTTCTTGCCCTCTGCCATCAGATTTCTGAATGAACATTGAGCCCATGAACACTACCTCTCCACTCTTTTACTCTGATTTTTGCACTACTTATTTAAGTTAACTATTTTCTATCATTATTATATATTGCATTGTACTGCTGCCGCAAAGACAACAAATTTCACAGCATATATTGCTGATAATAAATGTGATTCTGATTTTGATTTTGAGACAGGCTGTGCTGCATGGTGATGGTCCTTAGTGATGGATGTCGCCTTCCTGAGCCACTGCCTTTTGAAGGTGCCCTTGATGGGGGGAGGGTTGTGCCTGTGATGGAACTGACTGAGTCTACAACCCACTGCAGCCTCTTCCAATCCTCAGATGCTGAGTTCTGTTGCTGTAGATTCCAACATCAGCTCTTTCTTGTGTTCAGATCGCATTGCAAATTGACATCAAGCAACTTCAAGCCCAAGACAATTTCTGAGGAAGTCTCACTACTGAATTTTCTTTAATAATGCCCCCTTACTTTCGATATCCAACTAAGTTGGATCACAGCTCAAGATCTGGTCATGACTTTAACTCAGCCTGCAGTGTGAGAATCAACAGTTACTTCCCTACAACCATTCGGTTCTTGAACCAACCTGTTTATCCCTAATCTTTCCCTCGTATAGCAACACTATGACCACTTTGTAATACAATGGACTCCTTTGTTTTTTTCCAATTATGTGTATAATTTTGTATAATGTATATTTAATTTGTTTTTCTTGTGAATGTTCTGTCTCTAATGCTACGTATCTGTAATGCTGCTGCCAGTAATTTTTCATTGCATCTGTACAAATGGCAATCAACTCAACTTTGACTTTGAATGAATTTTAGAATGTAAAAATTCCAGGATACTGGAAAATCCTACATAAAAACAGAAACTGCTGGAAACACTCAAAATGTCAGAAGCAGTGGTGGAAAAAGAAAAACATTCCAAGTTCAACGTCAGGTTCTGATGAAAATTCATCAAACTGAAACATCACTAATTCTGTCTTTCTCTCTACAGCTGTTACCTGACCTGCTACTTCCAACATTTTCTTTACTTTCAACAAAGAGAATTAATTTGTAAGCATGTTTTATATCTCATTATGAATTTACAGTCCAGTTTGATGTTATACATGCAGATGTGAAATTGTGTATGTTGGTAGTGTAGTGAAGTTACTGAATTAACAGCCAGTGTTCCTGGATCAGAAACATGAGGTTGAATTCCACCTTGGGACTGGGGAATTTTAAATGAAGTCATTAAAACATCTGGAATTAAAGTTGGTCACAGTAACCAAGAAACAACCAAATTGTTGTTGAAAACAAAAGGCCTATCAGCAAGAGAATTCTTCAGCCATTACCTTGGTTGGACCTAGTGCAACTCCAGGACATCATTGCTGTTTTTTCTTTCTTTCCTTTCCTCCTTTCCATTCTTCCTTCCTTTTTTCCTCCTTCCTTCTTTGTTTCGCATTCGTTCTTTATTTTATTTATTTTTTCCTTTACTTTCTTCCTTTCTATCCTACCTTTTTGTTCCTTCCTTCCTTCTTTCTTCCCTACTTTCCTTTTTTTTCTTTCTTACTATAGACAATAAATGCTGGCTCTGCTAGCAACATCCATGTCCATAAATGAATTATACAACTGACCTGATCTCCATCTCTCTCATACTCAGGGTGGGGAGTGAAGAGGTAGGTTAAAATAAACCCAGTACTGCATTTTAGGAACAGCCTCTTCCCCTCCACCATCAGGCTTCTGAAAGTCCATGAACACTACCTTACTATTTTGGTGTCTTTTTGCGCTACTTGTTTATTTAAAAAAGTTATTACAATTTATTGTAAATTTTTATGTATTGCACTATACTGCTGCCACAAAACCACATATTTCATGACATCTCCCTCCATAGTTGCTGAGTTCCCAGTATGTCTGTGTGTGTGTTGTTCCAGGTTCCTGAATATGCAGCCTCTTGTGGCTCCTCCTGCCATGTCAGGTATGATAGTAAACACAAAGTACACTGCAGATGCTGTGGTCAAATCAACACGTACAAACAAGCTGGAGGAACTCAGCAGGTCGGGCAGCATCCTGGAAACGAGCAGTCAACGTCTCGGCCTGAAACGTTGACTGCTCATTTCAACGGATGCTGCTCGACCTGCTGAATTCATCCAGCTTGTTTGTACATCTTGATCAGGTATGATAGTGTTACTTCAAAGACAAGGGACTTTTCCTTGGTATCTTAACAAATATTGATTATTCAGTTAACCAGGCTTGAAATCAGATATTCTAATGTTTGCTCTACTGAAGTTCAACCATCAGGCTCCTAAACCAGCTTGGATAATTTGACTCACTTCAACTCTGAACTGATTTCACAACTAATGGACTCACTTCCAAGAACTCTACAACTCATGTTCTCAATATTACTTATTAATTAATTATTATTAGGTTTTTTTTGTATTTGCATATTTTGTCTTCTTTTGCATATTGGTTGTTTGTCAGACTTTGTTTTTCAGATTTTAATTGATGCTATTGTATTTCTCTGTTTTACCGTGAATGCCTGCAAAAAAAATCTCTAACTACTATATTCTTACTTGTTAATACTTTGATATAACTGGAACTTTGAAGTTTGTGGGATCTTGATGAGTGTAAATGTTGTGTTTTATAACAGTAATTAAACCAGAAATATATTGGCTATGAAGTGCGATAGGGAGGGTTGGATGGGGGACAAGTGATGAAAAATCCTCTGTAAATGAAAGTTCTCTCAGTCCTTTGTTTTATTAGGTATGGTTTGTTTCTGATTTGCTTACAGAACATTATAAAAGCCCTGGAGGAGATTGAGCAGACAGACCTGTCTTTAGTTGAAACCATATGCAATTTACCACTGAAAAACCTGCAGCAGCAGAGCAAGTGTAGTCACAAATGTATCACTTACGGCACGTGTAATGATGCCAAATATACCATGAATTTGCAAGCAGTGGAATAAATACATGAACTCAATCAGTCGTTATAAGGAAGTAAATTCAGAGAGAAGTAAGCAAAGAGTATTGGGTTGATGATCTGAAGAATTTGAATTTTCCAGCTGCTTTTAGACAAACAAAATTACAGTAAATAGGCAGTGTAAAATGTGCACAAATACTTCATTAACATAAAGTAATTATTTGTAAATATTATTATATGTTTTATCAGTTACCTGGATTGATTGTGAGGATAAGGGACAGAGTTTAAAATAATCTCATTGAAATATTTATTCCAAAAGGGTTTGACTAGATGGATACGAAGGGACTGTTACATCAGCAGTCAGAAATTATAGATATTTGGATGTATAAAGGCAAAGGGGATGGAAATGAGTTAGAAAAGTGGGTTTGGTTAAGATCAGGCATAATCTTATCAAGTGGTGGAGCAAGTTCATGAGAAAAGACTGTTCTGATTTTTGTGGGAATGATGAGTCGTCTTTCCATCTCCTCTGAAGATAGAAAGGAGACTCATAAACAGGCTTACATCTGGTGTTGTAATGCACTGAGCAAAATTAACCAGATCAGGGTTGTTTAGTTGGTAAAAACCATAAGACATAGGATCAGAATTAGGCTATTCTTCCCACAGAGACTGCTCCACCATTCCATCATGGCTGATTGATTATGCATCTCCTGCCTACTCTCCGTAACCTTTGATGCCCTTACTAATCAAGAACCTTTCAAACTCTGCCATTAGACCGAAAGGTACTACCAGTGTTGAAATGATAATGCATACAAGTTTATTACTTTGGGGGGAAGATGAGAGGAGATTTTATTGAAACCTGCAAAATTCTTACAGGGCTCAACGGACGGGATGCAGGGAGAATGCTTCCACTGACTGAGGGGCCTGGAAGCAGGGTTCTGTCTCAAAATAGAGGACTAAAATGAGGAGAAATTTCTTGAGTTAGTAGGTGATAAACCTTTGGTTAGGAACCAGCCCTCAAACCCTATTAGCTTTCTGTTTGACTCAAACACTTGTGCTCAATAGAAAACGCCTCAACTCTTGAGCAAACACTTTTGCTTTCAGCCTTCAGAATCCAAACAATTTCATATTGGAGCACTGCACGCTTTTCCCAAGCGGCCTCCTTTGTAACAACTCGACAAACTGCAGGAACTTAGTAAGTCGAGCAGTACCTGTGGGAGGAAAGGAACTGCCAATGTTTTGCGTCGAACCCCTGCACTGCCACAGTAATAATGATTTCACTTGGATGGCTCATCTTTGGTTTTTTCACATACCGGGTAGAAGGTCTTTCCCCCACACCCTGTCCTTTCCTTTTGCATTTGCTTTCTCCGATACTCCATATTATCACAGGGTTTTATAACAACCTTTTTCCCCGCCATGCCACATTCTCCTGCTGGAATTTCTATACTTGTTCAAAACTTTTCCAGCACTATTCCCAGTCCTGACCAGAAACCTGTTTCTCTCCCTACAGACGCTGCCTGACCTGCCAAGTCTTTTTAGCGTTCTCTGTTTTTAATTCAGAAGTTCAGCATCTGCAGTGGTTTCACTCAGTCTCACCAATCACATGCCAGATTGTATACCACCCCAAACCCCTTCTTCTTATTCTGGCCTTCCTTTCCAGCCCTGAAGAAGGGTTCTCAGCCCAAAACATCAACTGTTTATTCATCTCCATAGATGCTGCCTGACCTGCTGAGTTCCTCCAGCATTGTGTGTGTGTGTGTTGCTCTGGATTTCTCGTGTCTGTGATCTGCAGTGTTTTTTGGATGAATATTTCAAGTGTCTGTGGTCCACCTGGTATCACTTCAAGATTGCCTCAAAGTCTGCCCACTCTGAAGAAATTACTGGCCTCTGTCTTCTGTGAAACCCCCTTGCACTGAATTCAGATGAAGAGTCTCAACACAAAACTTTGACTGTCCATTCCCCTCCAGGGGATGCTACCTGACTCATTGAGTTCCACCAGCAGTTTCAAATATGAATTCTCTTGGATTAAACCTAGTTGACACGTCGCCCACATCCCACTCTCTTTTGGTCCAGAGAAAAACTAATTTCTCTCCAAATCTGCAACTGGTTTAAATCTTTCCCCTCTCACCTTAAACCCTTGATTTCCCATCCCAAGGGAGAAGATTGTATGCATTCATTTACCCTATCTTCCCTTCGTAATTTTATGCACCTCTGTAAGATCACTCCTCATTCTCCTATACTCCAATGGAAATAGTCCCAAGCTTCTCAACCTCTCCCCGTAACTCAGTCCCTCAAGTCCCAGCAACATCTTGGTAAATCTCCTCTGCACTCTTTCCAGCTTAATTGCAACTTTCTTGTAACGCGATGACCAAAACTGAACATAAATCCGGGAGCTGCAAATGATGCGTCCTGGTTGTTGAAGTTGATGCACAAGTCAGCACGCTAACCAGGACAGAACGATATGGGGAGCAAGCTGTTGCCCATGTAGCAGCCCCTCCCCCCCCCCACTCCACACAGCCGATGAATCGAAAGCAACGGCAGAGACCGAAACAGATTGGCAAGAGCTGCCAGCCAACTCAAATTCAGACTGCCTGAGGGGCTCCAGCTCTGCATTTTCCCTCGGGGTTTACTCCCGAAGCTTTCCCCGTGTGTGAGTATGTGCAAGGCAGCTGGAGGTTTGAGATTAGAGTTTTCCTTCTCCACGGCTGACTAGCCCCCACTGCCCGAAGCGACTGGATTTAAGGCGCCTTTGCTCCTTCTGTCAGTAGAAAAGGTTCCGCCGGGTTTAGCAATTAAGGCCAGGATGTGGACTTGTTTGTCAGAGGCTATTTGAGATGCACGACATTGGGAGCATTTAATAGGCAACGGGAGTTTATCCCCACTATCCCCCACCCCGGCTATGGTCATCTTAAGGAGGCAAATCATAAACACGAGAAATTCTGTAGATGCTGTAAATCTTGAGCAAAGCACGGAAATATAGAAGCTCAGTAAGTCAGGCAGCATCTATGGAGTGGAATAAACAGTCGACATTTCAGGCTGAGACATTTCATCAAGTCCCTGACGATCCGGAGCTGCTAGGTTAGATTGAGATAGTGGGAGGGATGTGCGCGGTGAGTATACGGGGGGTGGAAGGAGCGTCAATTTCACCTCGTCAGTTACAGGACACGGTAACACCAGGTCAAACTGTTTCCCAAGAGCAATGCGGACAGTTCCCGTTTTATTACTGGAGGGAAAGGTTTGGGGAGACCCGTCAGCTGGGATCGAGCCAAATTCTCCACCCTCCTCTTGCCCCGCTCTCCGCTCTGGGACGGGGGAGTTGCGCATCGCGTGCTTCACAGAACAACTCTTCCACACCTCCAGTTCTGCCCCCTCCCCCCACTGAACCAAACCCACGAGGAAATCAGAAATTACGGCCAACGAGCGCTGTGTCATCTCCGGCATGGGAGGGGAATCTTCATAGGTCGCCAAGGACGTGAACTGCAGAGATAAAGTGGCGATGATTTTCGCCTTCGTCCTGGTGTCATCCGTTCGCCTCTATTCTATCGTGCGAGCCCAGTTGGAGAGGTAAGAGTTAATTAATCTCCCCCAGTGTTAACACGTTAATACAACAGGAGACGGGGGCTAAACGGAGCGCTGTGTGGATGTATGCGCTTTATAACCCGAAGCGTTCCTTCGAGCGCGTTAGCGCCTGTTACAGAAATCGGCACTCGCATCCCAGAAGCTAAGCACTCCGCTGGGAAGCAGTTTTATTAAAGGAGCGGGCATCCAATTTGTCCCACAAATTCGGGAGTTAACTGTGAATCGCTGGAACCCCCCCCCCAAAAAAAAAAACAACCAGCAAAGATGCGGGAAATTCTGCACCAGTTTGCCAATTACTTCTCCACGCTCTGTTAATTCTCTGTACTGGGGCAGCGGAACCTTGAACGTTTCTAAAACATTCTTTAGGGCGAAACAAAAAAAAAAGTTGCCATGCACTCGGGGAGTTAGTGAGTGAGTTGGTGTAGATTCGATTGCTATAAGAATCTCAAAATAAAATTGCTGACAACCTCCCCTTTAACTCCGAGGGTTTCGTCCGAACCACGGCTCGTGTGAGAGCACTCTGTAATTCCTTCTTTGACAGCCAACGCATAATGGCTAAAGGTTTCATATTGTTTTAATCAGCGAAGCTTGCTCTGCGAATCATGTGGCCACGTTGGAATATCGCTGTACCAAGGCGTCTGGGGAGGTATCCACGTGTTTAAGGTAAGGTTTCGGGGTTAACAAGAATTTTCCCAGCGGGGTTAATATGGTGACAATAGGGTCAAGTTCCTGTACCCTTTGAACCACAGCTGCAATTGGGAGTGGATTTAAGGCCCTGATAAGACTGGACACCTGTGTTTTGTTATGCTCAGTGTATAGTTAGGGTTAAAGAGGCCAAGGGACAGAGAGAGAACAGACAGCTGGGTCTATAGAATTATACAGCAAGGGAACAAATCTTCAGCCCATCTTGTTGATGCTGACCAATTTGCCCTCATCAGCTGGTCTCAGTTAAAGATACAGATTAGCTTTATTTGTCACGTGTACATGAAAACATTGAAACACACATTAAAATGCCTGAATAACCTACACAATCCTTGGTGTTGGGGGGAGTCCACAGGTGTCATCAGGCTTCTGGCACCAACATAGCATGCCTGTATCTTACTAACCTTGACCTAATATGTATTTGGAATGTAGGAGGAAACCTTCTGTCCCCTTGGTTGTGAGAGAACATACAAACTCCTTTGAGACAGCATCGGGAATTGAACCCTGACTGATGACTGCTGGCACTATGATTGTGCTAACTGTGCCACCCACTAGCTATCATATCCCTCCAAAACGTTTCCATACATGTACCCGTTCAAATATATTTGTACCATGTCCACCTCTAGAGCTTCCTCCACCATCCTCTATGTAAAAAAAAAAGTTGCCCCTCAGATCCTTTTCAAATCTTTCCCCTCTCTCCATAAACCTATGCCCTCTAGTTAAGACTCCCCAGCCTTGGGGAAAAGACTGTGACCATTAATCTTGTCATGATTTTACAAGGCCAAACCTCAGCCTCCAATATTCTGGAAGAATGCAAACAGTCCTTGGAGAGAGAAACCAGTAAGCATTTCATGTCAGAATTTTAAAAAAATCAGGAACTGCAGGAATCGCTCGGTGGGTCAGGCAGCATCTGTAAGGCAAGAAACAAGAGTTAATGCCTCAGGTTGAAGACAATTTCTCTAAACTTAAAACACACTTGGAGCATTATGTTCAGTTCTGGTCACCTCATTATTGGAAAGGATGTGGAAGCTTTAGAGAGGGTGCAGAGGAGATTTACCAGGATGCTGCCTAGAATAGAAAACATGTCTTATGAGGATAGGTTTAGCAAGCTAGGACTTTTCTCTATCGAGCAAAGGAATATGAATGGTGACTTGATAGCGATGTACAAGACAATAAAAGGCATAGATTGAGTAGACAGCCAAAGACTTTTTCCCAGGGCAGAAATGGCTAAGGAGGCATAATGAAAGAGGGGAGATGTCACAGCTAAGGTTTTTTTTTGAAACAGTGAGTGTTAGGAGCAGGGAATATCTTGCCAGGAATGGTGTTGGAGGCAGATGCAGTGGAGACATTTAAGGAACTCTTAGAAAGGCACATGGAAGATTGAAAATAGAAGGCTATGCGTGAGGGAAGGGTTAGATTGATATTAGAGTAGGTTAAAATGTTGGCTGAACATCATGGGCTGAAGGGCCTGTGATGACTGTTACGTTGTATGTTCTGTGAGGTGTCAGCTCCTGCAAGTGTTCTCACGGTGGAAATTTTCTACTGTAGGATCCAAGGGCACAGCCTCAGAATAAAGGGATGCCCCTTTAGAACTGAGTCAAGGAGGGATTTCTTCAGAGGGTGGTGAATCTGTGGAACTTATTGCACAGAGGGCTGTGAAGGCCAAGTCACTGGGTGCATTTAAGGCAGAGATTGATGGATTCTTGATTGGTAAGGGAATTAAAAGTTACAGCAAGAAGGTGGGAGAATGTGGTTGAAATAAAAAAAAAACTGTTAGCAATGATAGAATGGTGGAGAAGACATGATGGGCCGAATAACCTAATTCTGCTCCTATATCTTGTATCCTATGGAGCTCATTAAAACTGTTATGATTGGAAGGGAGATAGGTCATTCATTCTGACCATGGAGTCTAGAATTAGGGATCATTGTGTTATGATAAGGATCAACTATTTAGGATAGAGATGTGGAGAAAAGTCTTTATGCAGAGGAATGTTAATCTTTGCAGTCCTCTACCTCACAAGTTTGTATGCTCAGCATCGAGCGCATTCACTGGGATTGACAAATTATTAAGTAGCTAGAAAGTAGAAGATATGGAGGTTGAGTGGTAAAATATGACATATTTTAAGAATGAACAAAGGGCTAAAATTGATGGGCCAAATGGCTGAAGTTGTATTAGACATTGGTGAGCCCTAATTTGGAGTATTGTGTGCTGTTTTGGTTATCTACCTACAGGAAAGATATCAAAAAATTTGGAAGATTGTAGAGAAAATTTACAAGGACGTTTGCTGCATTTGAGGACCTGAGTTGTGGGAAAGGTTGAGTAGATTAGGACTTAATTCATAGGAGAATGAAGGGAAACTTGACAGTGGTATACACTTTATGAGCGGAATAAATAGGATAAATGGAAGGAGGATTTTCCATTGAGGTTAGGAGAGACAAGGACTAGAGGTCATGGGTTAAGGGTGAAATATTTAAGGGGAACCTGAGAGGAAACATCTTATCAGAGGGACATCAAAGACTGCTGTGTACTTTGCTTCACAGAAACTTGGCTGCCCGTCCTATTTCAGACCTAACGCAGCAGCTCGATGACTTCATCATTCTCTGCAAAGACAGAATAGCTCAATCTTTTAAAGGCAAAGGAGATGGAGTATGCTTTATGACTAACTCTTTGTGGTGCACGGACATGGCGGTTCTTGGTCCTGCTCACCCGACCTGAAACATCTAATGTTAAATGTTGTCCTTTTTATCTGCCAAGGGAGTTTTCTGCCATCATCCTGGTAGTGGTGTGCATTCCACCTCAGGCCAACATCAGGCAGGCAGTGGAGGAGCTAAGCTCTGTAAGCAACAGGCACAAAACAGTACATGCTGATGCCTTCCCTATCATTGCGGGGGATTACAGCCAGGA
Source organism: Hemitrygon akajei (assembly GCF_048418815.1). Lineage (NCBI taxonomy): Eukaryota > Metazoa > Chordata > Chondrichthyes > Myliobatiformes > Dasyatidae > Hemitrygon > Hemitrygon akajei. Next base: position 56,777,065 of record NC_133144.1, on the reverse strand, counting down.
CAGCTTGAAGTGTCTGAACAACTACCACCAATTATCACCTATGGAACCGGGGAGCCAACATGCTTGACCATTGTTATACCACTGTTATGCTCACTTACTGTGCCATCCCACACCCACACTTTGGAAAGTCCAATCACATGGCTGTACTTTTACTCCCAGAGTATAGGCAGAGACTAAATAGTAGGACTGGTGGTGAGGACCAAGAAGGTGGAGGAAGGTGGTTAAGGGAGGTGGAGGAGTGCTTCCACGACTGCATTGAGTCAATGGACTGGACAATATTCAGGGATTCATTTTCAAATCCGAATGAATACGCCACAGTTGTCACCGACTTTGTCAAGAGTGCATGACTTTGAGAACGTACCGGACATACCCAGACTAAAAGCCATAGATGAACCAGGAGATTCATAGTCTGCTGAGATCTGTGGCATTCAAGACCAGTGATCTAGAGCTATGCAAGAACTCCAGGTATTTAAAGGCTATTTAAAGAGAGAAAAAACTTAATTCCTGTTGAGGTTAGAAACAGAATTGAATGCACGTCAGCTCTGACTAAGTTTGCAAGCCATATCTTCCTACACGTGAAATCTAGCATCATGAGTGGCTGTGGTGCTTCACTCCCAGATAAGTTGAACGCCTTGTATGCACGCTTTGTAAGGGAGAATACAACTACACCTGAGCGAATTGCTGATGTATCTGGTGACCCTGTTATCTCTGTCTTGGAAGCTGACATCAGAACATCTTTCAAGAGAGTGAACTCCTGCAAGGCATCAGACCCTGATTATCTACCTGGTAGGGCTCTGAAAACCTGTGCCAACCATCTGGGGAGGCTGTGTTCAAGGACATCCTTAACGTCTCACTGCTGCTGTCGAAGGTTCCACCCGCTTCAAAGGGGCAACAATCATGCCAACAGCCAAGAAGAGCAGTGTGAGCTGCCTCAATGACTATCTCTCAGTGGCACTCACGCCTACTGTGATGAAGTGCTTTGAGAAGTTGGTCAAGGCTGGCATCAACTCTTGCCGAACAGGGACCTGGACCCGCTGTAATTTGCCAGTGGCCACAATAGACCTACAGTGGAAGCAGTCTCACTGGCTCTCCACTCAGCCTTGGATGTCCTGGACAACAGTAATACCTTTGTCAGGCTGCTGATTACAGCTCAGTGCTCAACAAAATCATACCTTCAGTTCTTGTCAACCAGCTCCAAAACCTGGTCCTCTGTACCTCCCCCTGCAACTGGATCCTTGACTTCCTCACCAGGAGACCATAGTCTGTGTGGATCGGAAATAACATCTCCTCCTCGTTGATAATCAACAGTGGTGCACGTCAAAGATGCATGCTTCGCCCATTGTTCTACTCTCTTGACATGACTGAGCGGCTAGGCACAGCTCAAGCCCCATCTACAAAATTGCCAATGACACAATTATTGTTGGCGGGATGGTGACGGGAGGCATACAGGAGTAAAATAGACCAGCTAGTTAAGTGGTGTCACAACAATAACCATGCACTCAATGTCAGTAAGACCAAAGAATTGATTGTGGATTGTGGACGCTCACCAGATCAGAGGTGGAACGGGTGAGCAGTTTCAAGTTCTTGGGTGTCAACATCTCTGAAGATCAATCCTGGGCCCAACATATTGATGCAATTACGAAGAATTACAACTCCAAGATGGTGCTGGTGAACCACGGCAATGTGTTGTGAGCTGCTTATAAAACTTCTAAATATGCTTCTTCTGAATTACTTTCACTGCAATCTGCAGCCTGTAATTACCTATAAGCCATGTATGTTGACACCGTCTTAATGAGCAAGCGATTTCATGATCTTCTTAAGGACTTAGCAGATTTAATTCTCAAGCATGCATGTATGGCACATTTAAGTGGGCAAAGGCACATGGCCAAGGCCGAAAGAGGGGGAGGACTCCAAGCCAAGCTGAAGTGCTGAGGAATGGAGTTCCTCTATCCAGCATCTTATTAGCAAATGTAGTCGCTGGAGAACAAGTTTGAGAACCTAAGGACAAGATTACTGTATTGGTGGGAAAGGAAGAACTGTTGTGTTCTGTGTTTCACAGAGATATGGCTCACCCGCAATACAGTGGATATGTTGGTAAGAACTGAGGGCTTCTCGATACATGGCATGGACCAGACTGCTGATTCAGAGAAAGCAAAAGGTGGGGATCTGTGAACGAATACATCCTGGTTGTCATGGACTTTATAAAAACAGCCATAGGCGCTGTGCCCCTCACAAAATTCTTCAGAAGTCTTTGATGAACCATGAGATTCACAATCTGCTGAGGGCCAGATCAGTGGTGTTCAAGGTTGGCAATCAAGTAAGGTACAAAAAGTCTAGGTATGATGTCTAGAAAGCCATTTCACGTATGACATGGCAATTCTGGACCAAACGTGAATTACTGAAGGATGTTCGACAGCTGTGGCGGGGCTTGAATGCTATTACTTCCTACAAAATGAAACCAAGTGACATTGCGGCTTTGCTCGTAAATGTGTTTAATGCCCCTTATGCTCACTTTGACTGTCAAAACATTCATGAACCTTCACGGACTCCTACAACCCCCAGTGACACTGTGATTTCAGTCTCTGAGGTCAATGTGAGACCATCCTTCCAGAGGGTGCACCCAAGGAAAGCATTCGGCCCGGACAAGGTACCTGGCTGAGTACTAAAGACCTGTTCTGATCAACTGGTTGGAGTGTTCACTGAGGTCCTTAACCTCTTGCTTTGACAGTCTGAGGTAGCCCACCTGTTTCAAGTCAGCTTCAATTATACCAATGCTTAAGAAGAATGCAACAGTTTGCCTCAATGACTAACATCCAGTGGCACTTGCATCCGCTGCGATGAAGTGCTTTGAAACATCAACACCTGCCTGCGAAGCAACTTGGATCCATTCCAATTTGCCTATCGTCACAACAGGTGAACAGGAGATCCCATCTCATCTGGAACATCTGGACAGCAAATATGAATACATCAGGATGCTCTTCATTGACGACAGCTTGGAATTCAGTACTATCACCCCCTCAAAACTCATCAATAATCTTCCAGTCCTAGGCCTCAACAGCTCCTTGTGCGACTGGATTCTTGATTTGCTTGCTTGTACACCTCAGTCAGTTCGGATTGGCAACAACAACGTCACCATAATCTCCATCACCACAAGGTTGTGAGCTTAGCCACCTACTCTACTTGCTTTACACTTACGACAGTGAAGCTAAGCACAGCTCCAATGCCATAGACTGAATAACAGTTCGGCATGGACTAGTTGGGCTGTTTTGATACTCTGTGACTCTGCAATTCCATCAAGAGATGTGAGGTTACTGCAGAAAAGTGTTGCTGAGGTATGAGATTAATCTGGTCTTGCCGAACAATGGAATAGTTCCAATGATCCACTCTTGCTTCTCTTTCTTATGGAGACTTGAAACTTCAGATTCTGGAATCTGGAGCAGCACACAATCTGCTGGAGGAACTCAGTGGGCTGAGCAGCGTCAATGGGAAGAAAGAAAAAATCGACATTTTGGGTTGAAACCCTGCATCAGGGTAGTCCTACATCAAGAAGTTTTGATGAAGTTTTTCAACCCGAAATATCAACAATTACTTTCCTCTTGCTGATGATGCTCAACCCGCTGAGTTCCTCCAGCAGACTGTGCTTTCTTTCCATTTTTTTATATTCTTCTTATAACTTCAGCCAGTCATTCAGCCAGTCTCAGTGCCAATAATCTACCTGAACTCTGAATTCCTTGATTAGACTGATGCACTGTAATTTGCTGACTACCATTGCAAGGGATTATTACAGGGCTTTTCTACAAATGAGTGTTTTAACCAATGTGGATAAATTTACTCACCTCAACACTGAACTGGTTGCACAACCTATGGGCTCACAGTCAAGGATTCTACAACTCAATTTCTCATTTAATTACCTAGCTATTTATTATTTGTTCATTTTTTTGTATTTGCACAGGTTGTCTTCATCTGCCCATTGGTCATTTATTAGTTTTGTGTGGTTCTGTTATATTTCTTTGTTCTGCTGTGAATGCCTGCAAGGAAATGAATCTCAGGGTAGTACATAGTGACGTATTTACTTTGAAAATAAATTTACTGCAAAGTTCAGTGAAGGCCAATGTAGATTTGGTGAGTGAAAGGCCCTATGTCTATGTTGTATCTCTCTTTGACCTTATCTAAGGCTGTATTAAATGTAATTTTCCTTGCCATGGTGAAATTTGTGGATGTCAGGTAAATTGAGATCAGAAGAAAGGAAATGAGGTAAATCTGTGCTATAGACCTTTGTGACTCTCTGACTTTTTCTAGCAGTGGTCCCAATCTTGGCATTTGAAATCCATCACGTGTTAGAGGAGATACTGAGACAGGATAGCAATGAGCTACTCACTTAACTTCAGGTGGGTAAAAGAAAGTGAGACTGCGAGATGTTTTGAGTCTTGACTGCAGAATGGCAGCATGGTAGTACCTCTGGAATGGAGGCAGAATGGTGTACTAGTAGTTTCTTTTCCAGGATGGGAGAGCTTCAGTTATGAGCAGAGACTGGATAAGCTGTGGCTTTTACTTTGGAGTGTAGGAGATTTTACAAAATGTATATAAAATCTTAGTGGGCAGGATAGAGGGGATGGCCACAGTCTTTTTCCCAAGGTAGGGGAGTTTAAAACTGGAGGGCAGAGGTTTACACTAAGAGGGAAAAGTTTTAATGAGAACCTGACAGGCAAAGTTTCTACACAGATTGTGATGGGTGCATAGAATGAGCTGTGTGAAAAAGTGGTAGAGACATGTACAATTACAATGTTTGAAAAATATTTAGGCAGGTACATGGACAGGAAATATTTAAAGGGATACTGGAAAAATGCAGGCAAATTGGACTAGCTGAAGTATACAACTTGATCTACATGGAAGAGGTGAACCAAAGGGTCTTCTCTGTGGTTTTGAGCATATCAATGTGGCAAGACCCAGGTCAGAGAGTGAGGAATGACTCGAGGTTTGGATGATTTAAGCACTGGGCCAGTTAGAAAAGGTAGTAGATGGAGGTGAGGGACTGACTAGTGCAGCTTACTCGTCTCTCTGCTGAGCTGGGGCTGTGGCCTGCACCTAATGGGCTCCTGAATCGGCCGCAGTGATGACTGGTTTCGTGACTGCAGACTCACTTTTGTGAATCTCAGTTCTGGGTATTCTTATTTTTCTGCACATTGGGTGCTTGACGACCTCCTCTTTTAATGGGTTCCATTGGGTTTCTTTGTTTTATGGCCGCCTGAAAGGAGACAAATCTCAAGGTTGTATATAGTGTACATACTTTGATAATAAATGTACTTTGAAATTTAAAATAAATTCTCTGACTCCGTGACCAACTAGAGGAGTAACAGTTGCCTTGTCCAGTACTATACATTCTTACCTATATTTGCATATTCCAGAGAACAAAATCATGTAGTTCAGTATTGTGCAATCACGTGTCTGTTCCTTCGCAATTCACCATTTCACTTTTCTGATCACTGCTTTATCTGGTATTGTGCTTAGGAAGGATGTAGACTGCAATAACTTTGCAATGAAAGACTTAACAATTCGCCTCTCTGAAACTCTGATGAGAATCTCCTGCAGCGTCACGAGAATTTCAAAGGCATGTTTCTGGGCTTTGAGGAAATCCTGGTAACAATGCCGAGGAGTATCGGATAATCATCAGATCAAAGAACTGGATCCAACTGCACTGGACCATAATGAAATCCCTTTGAAAGCAGTTCACTCTTTTATATGTGGCTAAGTCCAAACAAATAAGTGATGGTGAATTTATGTAATTAACTGGTGCACTGAGGTTTGTAAACACCTTGCCACTTGTTTTTGTGACATATGATATCTTCTAATATTCTTTAATTGATTTACTGCCCTTTAACTGATTTGTACATATTCACTGTACTCCACAGAATGTAGTGTGTGTCAATCCTTCTTTTCGGCATACACTGCAGGCCATTTATAATGGACCAGTTTGTGCATGTTCTATTATAGGTGCTAGCACGCCTCATTAGAAATGAGATTAGTCTGAGCGCATTGGAACAACTTAGAGTGAAAAATGCAGAACAACTTTACACCAGATAACTCTAAAGTTCAAAGTTCAAAATCAATTTATTATCAAAGTACATGTACTGTACGTCACCATAACACCCTGAGATTCATTTTCCTGCAGTCCAACTGAAAAAATCTATAGAATAGTAATGATAACAGGATCAATTAAAGATCAACTTAGAGTGCAGAATTCAACAAACTGTGCAAATGCAAATATAAATAAATAGCAATAAATAATGTGAACATCAGATAACAAGATAAAGAGTCCTTAAAGTGAGATCATTGGTTGTGGGAACATCTCAATGGATGGGCAAGTGAGTGTAGTTAATGCCCTTTATTCAAGAGCCTGATGGTAGTGGGGTGGTAACTGTTCTTGAACCTGGTGGTGCTGATGCTCTTGTACCTTCTACCTGATGGCAGCAGTGAGAAAATTGCATGGTCTGGGTGGGGAGGGGGGGGGGGGGAATCTCTGATGGATGCTGCTTTCCTGCGACGGTGTGTCATGTAGATATACTCAATGGTTGGGAGGGCTTTACCCGCAATGCACTGGTTCGGTAACTATACGTATCAACTAACTTGCTCAGCTAAACTCATCCCGAAAGAGACTTAATGCAGGTAATTTCACCTTTCAAGATTCAAGTTGTCATATTTCAGTGCACAAGGATAAAGGAGAGCAAAATGATTGCTACTCAGAATCCAATACAGCATAAAAAGACACACGAAGCACAATAAACACAATAAGTAAACTATAAAAGCAATCTTATAAACAAAATGTACAAGGAACTGTTGAGTTTGGCCATATATACATAAGGTTAGCTGACATACATAGATTGATTGTATGTACATTAAGTAACACTAGGTGCAGCAGTATCTGACCATAAATTGACTGACAGGAAATGATAAAATGATTCATGGTGAGAGGAACTCTTCTATGTAGGATCAGGACATATGAAAGCGCAGTAAAACAGGGACTGTGTTAGTGTAGGTATGAGGTCTTGAAGGATAAATTGGTGAAGCTTATCTGATGAAATCTTAACCTTCAAACTAAGTTGCCTATCTAAAAAGGAATCTATTTTAAGTTTTCCTTTCACACTGTGCTTCTATTGAGATTAAAACTTTGGTTTGTTGTAAGTGGCTGGCGGTTACATTTCACAAGTCCAGATAAAGTGGTTGAATGCGTGACTGCATCTCCATGTCAGGAGGCTGTGTGTTCAAGTTCTGAACCAGAGGTGAACACACAAATCAAGCTGTAGAGTTATTATTAGCAACCTCTGAATAAGATTTTGCTGAGGCTCTGTCTGTATGATTCAGTACCATTTGGCCCATCATCTCCATGCTCACCATCAGCCCACAGTAGCATAGCGATCAGCAAAATGCCTTATAGTGCCAACAATCACCGATTGGGGTTCAATTCCTGCTGCTCTCTGTAAGGACTTTGTACATTCTCCCTGTGACTACATGGGTTACCTCTGGGTGCTCTGGTTTCCTCCCATCTTCCAAAGGCATACAGTTAGGGTAGGGGTGTTAGTAAGTTGTGGACATGCTATATTGGCATTGCTATGGTGACACTTGCAGGCTGCCCCAGCACAATCCTCTGACTTCGCTAGTCATTGATGCAAACAACACATTTCACTGTACGTTTTTATGTTTTGATGTACTTGTGACAAATAAAGTTAATCTTATAGCCATGTGGCAGCTGAACTCCCTGGCCTCACCCAGGTCTCATCACCTATGAGGTGCCAACAGTGTAGTACTGTTACTTTTCAACTTGCGTCGCGAGTCTGTTGATTTTTTTAATAACTTGTGTTATGAATGCACTTTATGCTAAATGTAAATCTTCTGGAATATGTTTCGTTTTTGCTGGTTTATTTGTAGCAATATTACTTAATGTGTTGTGTGTGAGTTATAGGTACTGTATTGTGCACCTTGGTTTGGAGGAACCTTGTTTCATTTGGTGGTATATATGGTTGAATGAGAATAAAATTGAAGTTGCATTTGAACTTGCACTGATCCTGTATATCCTTCATACAATTCTTGGCCACTACCTCAACAATGCGTTACTCTGGGTAACATTAAACACTCCCTGAACGTTCTTGAAGTAGATTACCTGATCAGTCCTCACATTATGCTTTCATGGAACAAACTGTGCAGTTTGGCTGAGCTATGTCCTGCATTGTGGAAGTTCCTGACAGGTAACACCTTGGGTTTGAGGACAAGCTTCTCCTGTGGTTCTGTGGGTTCCAAGGCAGCCAATGATGCCAGTGTGGAAAACACCCTTTCACAGGTGGGGCATTCATGGTGGAAGATGGGTGGGTGGTAGTTTATGAAGTGGTAGATTCCTTCTCTCACCTACACTGTGTGGTCTTAAGGTTTCCACTTTGAGTGCTCGTGGGGCAGTCAGTGTGGATGCTTCACTTCTTGAAGGAAGCTTTGAGCAGATTATTTAATCTCTGTTGTAGAAGGGATGACTTGTCAAAAATACTGATATTAATATTGGTTTATTTTTGCCCCATGTACCAAGATACAGAGAAAACCTTGTTGGTGTGCCATCGAATCAGATCATGCTTTACATAAGTACACCGATGTGGTAAAAAGAAAATCAAAATATTGAACGTAGTGATGTTGCTATGGAGATAGTGTAATGCAGATTCACATGCAAGACCCAAAGCAAGGAGGCTCCTGAACCAGTGTGGATCACTTCACTCATCACTACTCTGAACTTATTCTACAACCTACCGATTCACTTTCAAAGACTCTTTACAACTTGTGGTCTCAGTATTTTTTTATTTGCACAGTTGTCTTTTGCACATTGTTTGCTCATTAGTCTTCGTCTGTCTTTGTTTTTTTTTGGTAAATTCCATTTTTTTAACCCTATAAATGTCTGCAAGAAAATGAGTCTCAAGGTGATATACGATGAAGTACGGTATACGTAATTTGATAATGTATTTACTTTGAACTTTGAGATCAAGAGTTTATCCTTTTGGAGAGCGAGAGGTCTGCTCAACAGCTTGATAACAGTGGGATAGAAGCTGTCCTTGAGTCTGGTGGTATGTGCTTTCAAGCTTCCGTGGCTTCTGCCTGACAGGAGAGGGGAGCAGAGAGAATGACTGGAGTGTGATGGGTCCGTGATTATGTTGTCTGCTTTACCGAGGCAAATGGAGCTGTACATGAGGTCAATGGTGGAGAGGTTGTCTCCATGATGTGCTGAGCTGAGTTCACAAATCTCCTATGGTCTTGGGCAGAACTAAGTTCAAAATGTATTTATTTTCAAAATACATATATATGTTGCCATATACTATCCTGAGATTCTTTTTCATATTTAGTTTAGAGATACAGTGCAGAGTAGGCCCTTATTGCCCTTCGAGGAAACTGGAGCACCCGGGTAAAACACATGCATTCCACAGGGAGGACATACAGCCTCCTTACTGATAGCAGCAGAATTGAACTCCGAACTTGAGAACGCCCTGAGCTGTAATAGTGTCGTGCTACTTTCACAGTAAGACAAAGAAATAGAATAGGATTAATGAAAAACTGTATATGAAAAGAGCTGACAAACAACCAATGTGTAAGTACAAAGAACAAATAATAAATAAATAATGCTGAGCATATAGGTTGTAGAGTCCTTGAAAGTGAGTCCATTGGTAGGCTCTTGCCATACCAAGCTGTGGTGAACATGGATAGCATGATTTCTATATTGGATCTGTAAAAATTGGTAGGTTTCACTGAGACATGCCGAATTTCCTTGGCCTTTGGAGGAACTAGATCATTATGGTGCTATCTTGGCCATTTTGTTTATGTGGCCGGATCGGGACAAATGGTTGGTGGTTTGTTTGTAACTTGTTCTGGAACATGCTGAAGGGAAGTGAAAGGCATTATAGAATGTTTTCCTGAATTTTCCAGTTTTAATCGCCCGATAGCCCTTGAGATATGGTGATGAGCCATCTTATTGAACCACTGTTTCCCCAATAATCATTTGGGGAGAGAGCCCCAGGACCTAAACCCAGTAACAATGAAGAAATGATATGTTCAAAGTTCAAATAAATTTAATATCGAAGTATGTATGTGTCACAATATACAATCCTGAGATTCATTTTCTTGCAGGCATTCAGAGTAGAACAAAGAAATACAATAGAATCAATGAAAAGCTTTGTCTCATCATTGATGGGCACCTGGTTGACATGGAAGAATTGGGCCATGGAAGAGTTAACTGCAGTATAGTAAAGATGGATGTTTTAAAACCACACACTTCAATTCCACAGACCACTCCCACTCTGATATGTCTGTCCATGGCCTCCTCTACCATCAAGATGAGGCCACACGCAGGTTGATGGAGCAATACCTTATCTCCCGCCGAGGTAGCCTTCTACCTGCCGGCATGAACATTCAACTCACAGACCTCCGTTGATACCCCTAACCCCCCCTTTACCCCATCCCTATCTATAATTTTAATCTGGTTCTCTTTCTCTTTTCCCCCTCACTATAATCTCCCCCAGCCCTACCTTTCTTTCTCTTTTATTTCCCATAATTCTCCACCTTCCCCCTAGCCCATTTCCTTTCAGCCTATCACTTCCCAGCTCTCTACTTCATCCCTCCCCCCACTTCTTATCCCCCCTCAACTATCCCATGTTACTTCACTCCTGATGAAGGGTTTCGGCCCGAAACGTCGTCACTACCTCCTCCCATAGATGCTGTCTGGCCTGCTGAGTTCTGCCAGCATTTTGTGTTTTTATTTTAAAACTGTTGTCTTGCAGAAGACGGAGCAAAGTGGATCAATGAGGACTTAGTATGAAAGGAGATGTATAAAGAGAAGTTATTCTTCATTACAGCACCCCTGTGCCACGATGAGCCCATCCTCAGGGTGGAGAAGCAACACCTTATATTCCATTTAGGTAGCCTCCAACCTGAGGGCATGAATATCGATTTCTCATTCTGGTAAAAAAAAAATTCCCTTCCCCACCCCTCTTCTTTTCCCCACTCTGACCTCTCACCTACCTATCATCTCCCCTTGGGTCCCTTCCTCATTCTCTTTCTCCTATGGTTCATTCTCTCTCCTATCAGATTTCTTCCAATCTAGCCCTACCCCCTACCCCCTGGCTTCACCTATCACCTTCTAGCTATCCTCCTTCACCCAACCCCCACCTTTTCATTCTGGCATCTTCCCCCTTCCTTTCCAGTCCTGAAGAAGGGTCTCAGCCCAAAATGTCAACTGTTTATTCATTTTCATGGATGCTGCCTTTCCTGCTGAGTTCCTCCAGCATTTTGTGTGTGCTGATTTGCAAGTATTTACCACAGGAACAATTACATCTCAGATATTACTAACACTACACTGAGAAATAATGAAAAGTCAAGCCCCAGTATGCTTAATTTGAGAGCAGGTTTGCAAAATATAATCATCCAGGAAATTGATTTAGATCAGTTAATATGGGGAAATTAGTTTAGCATCAGGATGTCAGGTTGGTAACGATCAGACCAATTAGTTAAACAGAATCAAGAGCTCGACTGAGGATTAGGAAGGAGGATTATGAATCGGGTGATGAAGTCAGGCAAGGTTGCCCACTCTCCCCTGCCTTGTTTGTGCGCTGTGTAGAAACCTTTGCCGCAGGCATTCAACAGTGAAATGGCTCTCCAATTCCTGATGTCTGGAAACATATCCCCAAAATCATGATGACCTAAAAATCTGGACATGCAGTGCTGCCTTTATCAGTACCCGGCATCAAAAAGTTTTTTTCTGGAACAGATTACCACTGTAAGTAGTTGCAGACTGAATTCAGCACCCAAGAATGTAAAAGCCTGCAAAACATGATGGATCAACACTGAATGCATGGACTCACTTGCAGGGACCCTACAACTTGTGTTTTCAGTATTAATTATTTAGTTATTATTATCATCATCTAGATTTTGTGTTTGCACAGTTTGTTTCCTTTGCACATTGGTTGCTTGTTAGTGTTTGAAGATTGTCATTGATTCTATTGTATTTCTTTTTTGTACTGTGCTTGCCTGCAAGAAAATGAATCTCAGGGTCGTATATGGTGACATATACATACTTACCTTACTTACTTAAGCCCATCACCCCCTCTGGGGCATAGGTTGCCGACAGCAGCTCACCAGAGTCCTCTGTCCTGGGCCAGTCTTTCAAATTATTCCCCAGTGGAGCCCATCTTCTCAAATCATGCCTCTCCCAGGGCTGAGGCCTTTGGAGCTTCAGTTGGCATTTCCATAGCACTGGAATTTTACGGGATGGGTTGCTAGTCCCATGCCCAATCCTCCTCCCTTCTCCCTGGGCTTGGGACCATCCATGGCAGAGTTGACAGATATCTACTTTGTGAATTGACTTTATTACTTACATCCTTCATATACATCAGGAGTAAAAATCTTCACGTTGCATCTCCATCTAAATGTGCAATGTGCAATTTATAGTAATTTATAATAAATAGTATGTGCAATAAAATAGTCAATGCAACATAGAAATACAGTTGTGTCAGCATGAATTAATCAGTCTACTCTTTGAAACTTGAATCACTGCGCTGTAAATTTGACATGGTGTTTCTGGTACAGTTCACAATTTTAGGCCTTATGCAAAGTTTGTATTCTTAGAGTCATAAAGTCGTAATTTCAAAGCACAATTTAGAGCTTGAATGCAGAATCTGGGTTAGTAATCCAGGGCTAAAACATTGGAAGTTAATCTGATCTGGTGGGACAGGCAAGGTGAAATGATGAGATACAAAGGGTATTCCTCAATGAACTTCACATGAAATAACTCAGTAATGATTACATCTCCCACTGCTGTTGCAAATGCCATGCAATGCAGAGAGTCACATTGTAAAATATTTATAAAATGCTTGGAAATGATTCTAAGAAAGATGACATGTAAATGCAGTACATCTTTAAAAATTCTCCAAGCAATTTATAAGAGATTGTTCAGGGTTGAACCAATATATTTTAGTCCCAGAACTGCCAGTCACTGGACACTTTTTTGTTATTTGCACCATTCTCTGTAAACTCCAGAGACTGTTGTGCATGAAAATCCCAATAGATCAGCAGTCACTGAGATACTCAAACCTTCCTGTCTGGTACCAACAATCATTCCATGGTCAAAGTCACTTTGATCACATTTCTTCCTCATTCTGATGTTTGGTCTGAACAACAACTGAACCTTTTGACCATGTCTGCATGATTTTGTGCATTGAGTTGCTGCCCCAAGATTGGCTGATTAGATATTTGCATTAACAAGGAGGTGTACAGGTATGTCTGAATCCAAACATCTATGATGGTGCAGCAAAACAAGTTGTATCCCACTGTACTTGTGCATGTGGTGATCAACTTCATTTGATAATATTTGAGAGGCTGGGAGAGGACCTGATTTTAAATCTGTGACCTTGCAGAAAAATGATGTGAAAGAAGATACCAAAATGCCGATTTTTTTTTTCTTTTTGATTTTTTTTTCTTCTTCTTCTTCATGACTTGAAGGTAGTTGTATAGGCAATGTTGACAGGTATAATTACATCTACAGTTTTGCAAACATCCTACTGAGAAACCGCAATTTTCATATCCCCTCACAACCGTAGGATTGTGTCATGGAAGGCATGGATTTGATGGGTCGAAGGGCCTGTTCCAGTGCTATATCTCTCTAAGGCTCTGTAACTCTAAGAATTACCACTGGAATTATGCCTTTCTTGTCCTTTAGTCACAACCTTTTTTTTTAAAAAAGTATGTTCCACAATTTAGGTAAAAACCAGTGAAGGCCTTTCAAATTGTGGTCCCTGACTGGACACTAGAAAGTTCTCCTCTGCTCTTCTGACATTATGTGATGGAATCTTTAACACTTGATTAAGCAGAGGTATTACACAGAGATATAATGAAGAGGTATTAAGAGTCTTTCTTAATATCTTATCTGAATAAAGAACCCTTAAAACCTTCCAAATCTCAGTGGAAGGGCAGCCTACATTGATGTACTTACTTCAGGATGAGGGCTTGAACCCACAAGCTTTGGACTTGAGAAGTAAGAACTGTATCAACCAAGCCATTGTTGATATTAATAGTCATTCAGAATTGCTATTTCTTTGGGATTCTGAGGAAAATTGACAGTAAGTCACAAGCTCAATTCAAAGACAGTGATCTAGTCCTATTTAGTCATATTTACAAACTGAGAGTGAGAGAAAAGGCTGATGCTGAAGAATTTTAACTCATTGGAATTGTCAGGTATTTTATCCATTTGGGGAAGAGGCAGCAGCTGGCTCAGTAAGCAGTTGCTGTAGAGTCGGAGCGGGGTAATGGGTAATCTGCTGCCTCCTTCAAGAATGTTTAGAGCCAGAACTGTGTTCAATGTGTGTTCCTCAAACTTGGCTTGGCGTCTAACATACAGGATGTTTTGACAACAAGTCATCATATATACTGCCAGAGATTTGCAGCCTCTTGGAACAATTCAAGGTGGTTACCATATGTTTGAAGAAATATTTGATTAACCCTGATTATTGTATGCAGTTCTGGCCACTCTGTACAGGAAAGATGTAATTAAACTGGAAAATGGACAGAAAAGACTCAAGAAGATTTTACTGTGACTGGAGGGCTTGAGTTTCAAGGAGATGCTGGATAGGCTGCGATTTTTTTCAGTGAAGTGTAGGATGCTGAGGGGTGACCTTACAGAAGTATATAGAATTATGGAAGGATTAGATAAGGTTTATGCATCACTGCCATTTTCCCAGCATAGAGCCTAAAACTAGAAGGCATAGGCGTAAAATGAGAGGGGAATAATTTAAAATAATTGGTTAATGAATTGTCTGAACTGGATTGGTTAACAAATTCTCCAAACTGCGTTAGTTAGTCTGAGCTGAGTTGATTAATGAATTTTCCAACCTAAGTTAGTTAATGAATAGTCCAAGCCGATTTGGTTAACAAATTGCCTGGACAAATTGTCTGAACCAAATTGGCAACTTTTTCACACGGAGGGTGGTAGGTGTGAGGAACAAGCTGTAGGGCTGGGTACATTTACAATGTTTAATAGATTTTTGGGCAGGTACATGGATAGGGAAGGTTTGGAGCAGGCAAACGGGGTTAGCTCAAGTAAACACCTTGATCAGCATGGACGAGTTGAGCTGAAGGAAATAACTCTGAGTATAAAGTGGCCACAATACTTTCAGATGTGTAAAAGGCCTTGGATCGCAGAGTGCAAGTAATAGAGTCTATTCTTTCAACACTATGTCAGCACTGTCAGGCAGATACTGGTTTGGATTGACTGATGTTCTCTAGAAATTGGTCTTCCATTCCAATGAAAGTTTGGCTTGTGTTTACTCCTCCCTCACAAAGACATGGATAATGAAGTCTTGTAGCTCCTTTGGGTGGTTCCTCAGAACTACCACTGGGTCAAGAGATCCTACCTTGGAATAGCTACACTGACCTCTGTATCCAGTGTGTTTTGGGGTGTGGATGAGGTGGTGGTGGGGGGATACTTCCTTGCAGAATTAAGAGCAGAAAGTATTGAAAATACTGTTTGACCTGGGTGAAAAGGAACAGCTTTAACATTTAAGTTTGGGCCAGGGAAGGAGAGGAAAGAAGTGCTTTCCGCTGCAGGAAGAGTGGGATCTCTAATGGGCTTAACGGGAGTGGCCACGTGGAGAAGCTGTGAAGTGTTATTGAGTAAGAGGGAATGGGAGAAGTTCAAGAATGCGGAAAAAAGAGCGTAGACAAAGGAATGCAGGAGTTGTGAAAAACACAGGTGGGAGATGGATCCCACAGGTCATGCTGGGTGTATCCTCCACATCGAGAAGAGGAAAAATTTTTAAAGAGAGGGAAAAAAAACAAGAGATTCTGTAGATGCTTGAAATCCAGAGTAACACACACATAATGCTTGACCCCAATCATTGGCTCTTTATTCCTCTCCACAGATGCTGCCTGTCCTGCTGAATTCCTCCAGCATTTTGTGGGGGGGGGGGGGGGAGGGGGGAAAGAACTAAACAAGCTTAGCCAATCTATGATTGACAAAGACCCAGAAATCATAGTTCACAATTCAATATCAGCACTTGCACTCAACATCAGCAAGACCAAGGAATTGATTGTTGACTTTGAGAAGGGGAGGTTGGGAGAATTCTAACCAATCCTCATTGAGAGGAAAGCATTTGAAGGGGAAATTCATCGTCATCAAAATCTCGGAGGAACTATCCTGGACCCAACAATTGATGTAATCATGCCAGTAGCTCTACATCATTGGAAGTTGAGGAAATGTTGGTGTATCACCAAATACTCTTACAAATTTCTAGAGATGCATGGTGGAGTGCATCTTTTGATTGCATCACTGTCTGGCATGGAGGCTCCAATGCCTAGGATTGTGAGAGGATGCAGAAGGTTGTAGACAGCCAGCTCCATCACGAGCACAACCTTCCCGCTATCAAAGCACCTTCAAGAGGTGATGCCTCAAGAAAGGTGGTATCCAACATCAAGGGCCTTCACCATCTGGGACCAGCCCACTTCTTGTTACTACCATCAGGGAGAAGTTCCACACTCTACAATTCAGAAACAGCTTGTTCCCACTGTCATCAGATTACTGAATGGTCCATGCACCCTACCTTGTTAATGCTTTAATTTTACACTATCTGTTTATTTTTGGAAATTATAATTTTTATGTATTTGTACTGTACTTCAGCTGCAAAACAATAAATTTCACATCATCTAAGTCAGTGATAATAAATCTGATTCTGATTCAGTATTGAGTTAGAAGGCTACAATGTTCCTAGTGGGCCTGTTCCTTAAGTCTGTGTTGACCTCTTTGGCCTTCAGGCTCCCTAGGAGACTACAGGTCAACAGGTCAGTGTGGGAGTGGTGATGGAGATTTAAAGTGACAGAGAACAGGAATCAGAATCAAGTTTATTATCAGTGGCATAGTGTATGTTGTGAAATTGTTGTCTTGTGGCAGCAATGCTGTGCAAAATGTAAAGAAAATTACTATTACTTTCAATAAGAGGGCAAAATAATGAGGTAGTGTTCATGGGTTGGTTCATTGTCCATTCAGAAATCTGATAGAGGAGAGTAAGAAACTGTCCCTAATTAGTTCCTCCCTGATGATGGTAATGAGAGGGCATGCCTTTGATAATGGGGATACTTAATGAAGGATGCTGCCTTCCTGACGCTCTGCCATTTGAAGATGTCCTCGATGGTGGGGAGACCTGTGCCCATGATGGAGCTGGCTGAGTTGACAGCACTCTGCAGCTTTTTCTGATCCTGGGCCGTGGCCCCTCCACACCAGATAGTGATGCAACCAGTTAGAATGCTCTCCACAGTACATCTGTAGTAATCTGCTGGAGTCTTTGGTGATACAACAAAGACAAGATCATGAATAAACACATTCTCAGACAAAATCATGATTTTTAAGGAAAATATTAAAGGTTGGTGAGGGCAGGAGTTGAAATTTAGGGAGAAGGATATAGAGGAGTGATTTCTTGCCAAATGCGTGACCTAACTCAGGGAGGTGCAGGACCCTGGAACTGAAATTTTGGTATGTCACCAAAAACACACGAAAATTTCTACACATGTACCGTGGAGAACTTGGTGGCTATATTACTGTCTATCGGGTGGGGGGGGGGGGGAAGGTGGGGCAGTCTACTGCACAGGATTAAAATAAGCTGCAGAAACTTGTAAAATCAGTCAGCTCTATCATGGGTATCAGCCTCCGTAGTATCCAAGACACCTTCAAGGAGTGATGCCTTAGGAAGGCAGCGTCCATCATTAAGGATCCCCACCACCCAGGACAAGCCCTCTTCACTCTGTTATTGTTGGGAAGGAGATACAGAAGCCTGAAGGCAATCATTCATCGATCAGCTTCTCCCCCTCTGCCCTCCAATTTCTTAATGGACTTTGAACCATGAACACTACCTCACTACTTTTTTATTTCTATTATTTTGTATTACTTATCTTACCTTAACTGTTTAATAGTCATATATAATGTAACTCAGTTTTTCTACATTTACTTATTATGTATTTCATTGTACTGCTGCTGTAAAGTTAACAAATTTCATGACCGACGTGGTGATAATAAATTTGATTCTGAATCTGAAAGAGCATAGACATCTGCTGGGGTCACGGGGGTTACATGAGGCAGTGGTACAAAACCATTGAGGCAATTAGAAGGAATAGTAAGCCATAATCATTTGTTTAATTCACTAATAGCCATGACCCAGTAGTCTGTTCCCAGAGAGTTCCCTTAACAGCATTTAGAACATGAGTTTATGCAGAATATGATCCATGTTTTGATTTAAAGTAATTCAATCCAGATCTAATCAAGTTGTGTAGATGTGCTATGTGCTTTGTTGAGCATTACTGGGAGTGATATGTCAGGAAGTAACCCTTTTCAGCTTCTTTCCTTCTGCACCTGTGAGTATGTGGCCAATTCACATAACACTAAAACAAAAACTATGAGCATAAAGCTATAAGGACATGTTGGATAAACTTTAACTTGTTTTCTTTGGAGTGGTGGAGAGTGAAAGAGGGACCAGAGAGAAGCTTATAAGTTTGTAAGAGACATACACTCTGTGGCCTCTTTATTAGGTACAACTGTACACCTGCTTGTTAATGCAAATATCTATTCAGCCAATCACGTGTCAGCAACTCTATGCAGAAAAGCATGCAGACATGGTCAAGAGGCTCAGTTGTTGATCAGATTGAACATCAGAATGGGGAAGAAATGTGACTTTGACCATGGAATGCTTGATGGTGCCAGATGGGGTGATTTGAATATCTCAGAAATGGCTGATCTCCTGGGATTTTCAAGCACAACAGCCTCTAGGGATTACAGAAAATGGTGCAAAAAAAACCAGAAGTAAAATATCCAGTGAGCGGCAGTTCTGTGGGTGAAAGTGCCTTGTTCGTCAGAGAGATCGGAGGAGAATGGCTGGACTGGTTCAAGTTGACAGGAAGGCAAGTATAACTAAATAACCAACAATGGTGTGCAGAAGAGCATCTCTGAACACACAACAGAGGCATTGTTAATGGTCTTTCAAGAATCACTAGGTTCTGGAATGGTTCCAGAGGACTGTAAAATTGCAAATGTCACTACACTCTTTAAGAAGAGAGGAAGGCAAAGGAAACAAAATTATAGGCCAGTTAGCCTGACTTCTAACTGGTTGGGAAGATGCTGTAGTCCATTATTAAGGATGCGCTTTTGAAGTACTTGGAGGCACATTATAAAATGGGCCAAAGTCAGCATGGTTTCCTTTGGGGAAAATCTTGTCTGATAAATCTGTTGAAATTCTTTGAGGAAATAACAATCAGAATAGACAAAGGAAAGTGAGTGGGTGTTGTTTACTTGGATTTTCAGAAGGCTTTTGACAGGGTGTCACACATAAGGCTATTTAATAAGATAAGAGTCCATGGTATTACAGGAAAGGTACTTGTATGGATAGAAGATTGCTGTGGGCAGCCAGTGACTAGTGCTGTTCTGCAGAGGAGGGTGTTGGGACTACTTCGCTTCAAGCTATATGTCAATGATTTGGATGACAGAATTGATGGCTTTGTGGCCATGTTTGCAAATGATACAGAGGTAGGTGGAGAGGCTGGTAGTGTTGAGGAAGCAGGGAATCTGCAGGAGGAGTTATACAGATTTAGGAGAATTTCTTTAGCCAGAGGGTAGTGAGTCTGTGGAATTCATTGCCACAGACAGCTGTGGAGGCCAAAGTCATTGAGAACATTTAAAGCGGAGGTTGATAGTTTGTTGATTAGGCAGGGTGTCAAAGGTTGCGGGCAGAAGCCAAGAGAATGGGGTTGAGAGAGGTAATAAATCAGCCATGATGGAATGAATGGTGGAACAGACTCGATGGGGCAAGTGGCCTAATTCTGCTCCTGTGTCTTGTGGACTTCCTTTCAACAGACGTGTAAGTATTTCACCAATTGACCACAAGATCCTCAATTTGACCACAAGACACTGCAGAGAGTTGTGGAAACGCCCTCCTCTGTATGGACATTGTCCACTTTTCACTGCCTCGGTAAGACCCAACCCACCCCAAACATTCTCTCTCCTCCACCTTCCCATCAGGCAGAACTTGAAAGCAGGTATCATCAGGCTCAAGGGCAGCTTGCATTGCACCTTTATTAGACCCTTTCTATGGACCTCCTGTACGATAAGATGGACTCTTGTCCTCACAATCTGCTTCATTATGATGTTGAATTTTATTATTCGCCTGCTTTTACATTTTATTGTTTCCCTTATTCTAGCTTGGCACACTGTGTAATGATTTGATCTGTACGACCAGTATGCAAGACGAGCTTTCCACTGTGTCGTAATGACAATAATAAACCAATATCAATATCAATACATCAATGGGTGTGCTTTTAGCTACATGACTCACCAGCCTACACACCTTTGGGATGTGGGAGGAAATCCATGCAGTCACAGGGAGAACAGGGACACTCTACCCAGACAGTGCCTGACGTCAGGTTTGGATCTGAGTCACTGGAACTGCGAAGCAGCGGCTGTACTAGCCTTCCTACTGTGCTGCCAGCAGATTTCATGGTGAGTTTCCCTGCACTGGCCAAGGATTTGTTCTCTCTTAATGCAATCAATCACTGACTTCATTCTCGATGTGACTCGAGGAAGGAATAGTTTCTGCTACTCCCTTTTGGAGCCATTCCCAATGTCTGCAGCTCCCAAATAGTATTATAAGAATGAATCTTATATTCAAATCATTCTGGAACTGGAGTTCTTGATTTTTGGATGTCATTTGCAAAATCCAAAGAAAAATAAATAACTGAATATGAAACCCATCAAATGAAAGGCCTAGACAGAGTGGATGTGGAGAGGAAATAAAACGAAATTTAAATATCCATAAAATAATTCTCTCTTCTGCACTGATTCATTCTTCAATACCAAACACTTTTGCAGAGTACGGACACAATCCCAATGCAGCAGGAGTTAATAGAACATCACCCTGTCCAACTTTTCAGTTAAACTATTAGTTTGGATGGCAGACAGGCTTAGTTAATTCCCTTGTTTTGATTACTCAAAATCCTCACCATCCACCACAAGTGTGACTTCCTGGTGAGCAAACATTTTAATTCTAATTCCCATTTCCATTCTGATGTGTCAATCTATGGTCTCCTCTTGTGCCAGGATGAGGCCACCCTCAGGGTGGAGGAGCAACACCTTATATTCCATATGGTACCCTTAAACCTGATGGCATGAATATTAATTTCTCCTTCCTGTGAACAAATTCCATCTCCTCCTCTATTCCCCACTCTGACCTTTCACTTCTTCTCAACTGCCTTTTACTTCTGCCTGTGTCCCTCTTGTCCTTTCCCTTCTCCTATTGTCCACTTTCCTCTATTATCAGATTCTTTCTTCTCAGCCCTTGACCTTTCCCACTCACCTCGCTTCACCTATCACCTTCCAGCTAGCCTCTTCCCCTTCCCCCCCCCCCCACCTTTTTATTCTGGCTTCTTCCCGCTTCCTTCTCAGTCCTGATGAAGGGCCTCGGCCCGAAACATCAACTGTTTACTCTTTTCCATTGATGCTGCCTGACCTGCTGAGTTCCTCCACCATTTTGTGTGTATTACTTTGGATTTCCAGCATCTGCAGACTTACTTGTTTTTGTGATTGAGGACTCCTTTAGTATTGAATAAACTCTTTTTGGACTTCTAGCCAGTGTTGATTTTAACTGATGTTTCAATGACAACCCCTGCCATCTTCATCAGGGATGATGCCAGTGGTATTTATACTCCCTCATAGTCTGTCCCCCGTCTGGTTAGTCATCAACCAATCAGGTTTCTGCTGTCTTACCTTGTTTACAATCGAATTCCAGTTCTTACTTGGAGTGAGACCTTCATCTTTGTTAAAATTCTTATTTCAATGGCTTCCTTCACCATGCAGTCCCAAAAGCCACTGTCACAGCAAAGTAGTTTTGTGCCATCAAAGTCAACCCTGTGGCCATTGCATTTGCATTTAATATTTTATAGAATATTCAGATTTTCATTTTAAGGACTTATAATTTAATTAGGAGATGGCAAATAAACAATGTAGCAGTTACATGGATGGACTGAAGAGAATGGTTGAAGATCACTGACAATCTGGATGATATAAAGCAAAATACAGTCAAGGTAGAGAGTTTACAGATCTACCATATTGAGAAGAAATGGAAAGAGATTAATGATCTTGATTTCATTGACTTGAAGAGTGGTGATTCATTTGCCACTTTCAGAAAGAGATTTCATGGGGAGATAGTACTGTATGGCTACAGAGGGAGAGGTGGACAATGGGACAAGTTAGATTGCTCTGTCAGAGGATGAATATGCACTTGATGAGCCAAAAGGCTATCTTCTGTTCCACATAGACATAAGTAATAGGAATAGAGCTCTTTGACCCCTCATGGCTGAACAAATTTGGCTTCAGTGTTATGTTCATGCTCTGTGTCCACACCCCTTGACTCTATTTTTAAGGATCATCTATCTTTTTAAAGATGTAATGCTGAGGTTTTATAAGGTGTTGGTCAGTTCGTATTTGGAATATGGTGGGCCCCTTATCCAAGAAAGGATGTGCTGGTATTGGAGAGGGTCCAGACAAGGTTCACAAGGATTATCCTGGGAATGAAAGGGTTAATTTTTAGATCATATTTGATTGTCCTCAGCCTGTACTTGATGGAGTTTAGAAGAATGAGCGTGGAACTCATTGAAGCCTATCAAATATTGAAAAGCCTAGATGAGAGTGAACGTGGGGAGGATGTTTCCTATCGCGAAGGAGTCTATGACCAGAGGGCACAACCTCAGAATACAAGGATATCACTTTAGAACAGAGATGTGTTGGAATATCTTTAGCCAGAAGTTGGTGAATCTGTGGAACTCAATGCCTCAGATGGGTGTCGGGGCCAAGGCATTCAGTATATTTAAAGCGCTTATGGGAGAGAAGGCAGGAGAATAGCATTAAGCGGGATAATAATCAGCCATGATAGGATGATGGAGAAGACTTGAAGGGCTGAATGGCCTAACTCTGGTCCTATGTATTATGGTCTTATTTTGCTATCCTATTGCTGTAAATGAAATGTGCTATATGATCAACACAATCAATTGGGTGGACAGTTATTAATCAGTTCCGTTGGTGGAGAATGAAGGTGCAACCATAAAACCTGGAACCCAGGGGAGTTCTGAGGTGATGTTAGGAAGTGGTTTTGACACAAAGTCAGGATGCTGGTAGTGGGGTAAAGGAGTCACTTGAACCTTTCAGAATTGTATATGATAGACACATTACATCAGAAGACTAGGGATGACTGAACAAATGCAGTAGATTAATTAAGATGGAGGTCAGGCGTAGTAAGCAGACTTGAGGGGCTGAATGACCTTGTCTTGTTTCTATGATTCTGTGTTGAATTGATGCGAAACATAGACATAGGAATGCTAAGGGACAGAAGACAGGAGGTGAGAATTTCACTCACACGTTGAACTATGTTAGAACACGCTGTCTGAAATGGTGGGGGACCCAGTATTAATACTAGTCTAGTGGAAAAAAAATTGCGAGTTAAAGACGGAAGGGGACAAATTAAATAGCAGAAGAATGTGAGCTGAGTACAATACTTCAGTATACTAGATCCTTTCCTATACTTCAATGTGATTCCATAAAGCTCCAAAGGTAACATGAGATAATTAGTGATAGAAATGTAACTTAACTTAAGTTGAAAGCTCCTACAGACCATCTCAATTATCATTACAGTTATACATAACACACATAACACAGAATATCTTATAAAAGTAAAGATGAAAGCTATAGATGGATTACACATAAAGAAAGAAACTAAAGTGCATAAATCAAGTATTGTAGAGTAGCGAAGAGATTAACTCCTGACGCTTCGAATGCGATAAAGCAAGAAGTTCACAAGCCTAATGGCATGTGGGAAGAAACTTTTTCCTGTCCTGACTGTTCTTGTTTTTATGCATTGGGGTCTCCTGCCTGATGGTGGAAAGTCAAAGAGAGTGCAGGATGGACGGTTGGGATCCTTAACAATACTAAAGGCCCTGAGTACACAGTGCTCCTGATAAATGTCCCTGATGGATGGTAGGGAGATCCCCATAATCCTCTCGGGCATTCTCACAGTCCTGAAATGAAAAAAAAAATCCTGTCAACAGGGGTGACGAAGCTAGCAGGGTCATAGGAACCTGACCAATTCACTGATGCCATTCTCTGTCACCCTCACCTGTCTGCTCTGTTTGTTTTACGAAACTACTTTCATTACAAATTTGAACCACTGCACTAATGTGCAATCATATCACAAAAGACCAGAAAAAAAAATCCTAACTGATATACAGTACATTAAACTGACAAATTCCCATCCTCATTAAAGGATGGCATTTGAGCCCCCTGGTGCCCAACGGTCCCAAAACGCTTCCATGTTACCCATGCACGCCAGGTGTTCTTTTTCAACAACGACCTGGGCATGTATGTACCCCCTAACAGGCAGTCAGCCCAGTCAAAACCCCTAGTCTGCTCGGTGGGTGACTTCAGAACCCTAGCAAAGAAGTTGACCTTCTTTGTCTTTTTGGCACTTTTGTTGTTTGTCTGTCATTAGTTTTTCGTAAATTCTATTGTACTTCTTTATTCTCCTATAAATACCTGCAAGAAAATGAATCTCAGGGTTATACTGTGTATGGTAACACGAAGTACCTTTATAATAAATAATACTTTGACTCTGAAACAACCCATCAAATGACTCAATTCAGAGCAATTAGGGGTGGAGAGCAGAAGCTTCTGTTACCAATTACATCCACATCTCACAAATAAATTGAAATTAAAATAAAAAATGTGGAATGAATTGCACTCAAAGATCAAAGTACGGATATGTTACCGTATACTACCATGAAATTCACTTCCTTTCAGGCACTTCCAGAAAAATAGAAATACAGAAGAATTTATGATAAACAAAGACTGACAGAGAACCAATGTGCAAAAGAATACAAACTGTGCAAATAAAGAACTAACACTGAGAACGTATGTTGTAAAGAGATGTTGGAAGTGACCTTGGTATGTTGTAAAGAGACGTTGGTCATAGCATCAGTAAAGAGCAGTGGTAAATGAAGTTATCCATGCTGGTTCAGGAGCCTGATGGTTGTAAGGTAATCACAAACACGAGAAAACCTGCAGATGCTGGAAATCGAGCAACACACACAAAGTGCTGGAGGAACTCAGATTAGGCAGCATCGATGGGAAAGAGTACAGTCGAGGTTTCGAGCCGAGACCCTTCGGCAGGACGGGAGAAAAAAAGATGAGGAGGGGATAAACGGTCAATATTTTGGGCAGAGACTCCTCAGCGGTACTACCTCGAGTCTGAAAGGGTGACTGTTTATTTCTCTCCATAGATGCTACCTGACCTGCTGAGTTCTGCCAGCATTTGGTGTGTGTACCTCTGGATTTTCACCATCTGCAGAATCTCTTGTGTTCATAACTTTTTTTGTGAACCTGGTGGTGTGGGAGCTTCACAAGGAGAAATATTAATTAGGAAAATGCTTCCTTGACTGGGTCAGTCTGAATTTGTACTGAGAATATCAATGTTACCAATTGGCTGGTTGGGTTATTATTGTCACATGTACCAAGGTACAGTGAAAACTTTGCTTTGCATGCCACCCATACAGATCGTTTCATTATAACAGGGCATCGAGGTAGTACAAGGGTAAACAATAACAGAAGGCAGCATAAAGTGTTACAGCTAAAGAGAAAGTGCAGTGCAGGCTGACATTAGGACGGAAGACCATGATGAGGTAAATTGTGAAGTCAAAAATCCATTTTATAGTACTAGGAAGTCATTCAATAGTCTTATAACAGTGGGATAGAAGCTGCCCTTGAGCCTGGTGGTACGTGCTTTTGGGCTTTTCTGTCTTCTTCCTGATGGGAGGAGGGATAAGAGCGAATGTCTGGCGTGGGTAGGGTTTTGATTATGCTGGCTGCTTTACTGAGGCAGTGAGAAGTGCAGGCAGAGTGCATGCTGGGAAGGCTGGTTTCCATGTTGTACTCTTTGTCCACATTAAGTGCTATCAGTGCAGAAGTGAATGTTCTGAGATCAGAAATTGATTGAAATAGAGATACCAAACTATTCTTTTATCAGCTGTGAGGACACTTGTTAACAGTTGTGTACATCTCAGTTCAGATAGATGTATTATGGATTACATTCCAATCATCCTTTATCAGATTTAGAGTAGTATCTCTGGATAATGTATAAAGTTGATGCATTCCGATCAGATATAAAATGCCAGTGCACATTATCTTGAGCATGTGGAAAAACTCAACCAATAAGACACAGTAGCAGATGGGAGTATTGCATTGATGTATTGAAGTAGATATGCCTATACATACCATGAGAGGGTTTCTGAGGAGTCTGCAGCAGGCAATAATACAGAATTGGAACCTGTGACACTTTTAAGGCACAACCTGTTAATTAATGTACAAGAGAAAGCAGTCCATAACGGGAAGTCATAGTTTCTGATTTGCAGGTTGACAATGTGAATGTTTCCAAACATGATTCAGGATTGTTTAATGTCATTTCCAGTACTCCAGATCCAATGAAGCACAAAATAAAACACAGTAAGATAAAGAACACAATAATAAAAAACAAAATAAATATGATTATATAATATAACTTACATACATTAATTGTATGTCCATAAAGTGATGCTAGGCACAAGAGTGATTACACATAAGGTCACTGACAGGAAATGCTAAAGTAGTGGTGGTGGATCAGTGGGTGGAGGTGTTGATCAACCTTACTGCTTGGGGAGAGTAACTGTTTTTGAGTCTGGTGGTTCAGACGTGAATACTATGCAGCCTTCTCCCTGATGAAAGTGGGACAGACAGTCCGTGAGCAGGGTAGGTGAGATCCTTCTTGATGTTACTGGCCCTTTTCCAGGACCTCTCTGTATATACTGTATACCCTTGATGGTGGGTAGGCTGATGCCGATGATGTGTTGGGTGGTTTTGACTACCAGCTGTGGAGCCTTCCTCTCTGCCGCTGTGCAGTTTCTGTACCGTGCAGTAACGCAGCGTGTCAGGATGTGCATCTACAGAATAACATGAGTATAGACATGCACAGTCCAGCTCTCTTCAGCCTCATCAGAAAGTAGATGTTGGTGTTGGTGAGCTTTCCTAATTGTGTAGCAGTGTTCTGGGACTACGAGAGGTTGTGCGAGATGTGCACTCCCAGGAGTGTGAAACCGCTCACGGTTTCCACCGCTGTGCTGCTGAGGTAAAGAGCGGTGTGAGTTTTCCTGAAGTCAATAACCACCTCTAATGCAACACAACACATCACAACACACAATGCAACACAACGCGTTCTGAAATGCTGAAAATTTAATTATTTAGAGATAGTGTAGAACAGGCCCCTGTGCACCACCCAGCAATCTACTTATTTAACCCTAGCCTAATCACAGGACAATTTACAATGGCCAATTAACCCACTGACTGGTACACGTTTGGACTATGGGAGGAAACCAGAGCCCCTGGAAGAAACCCACGCGCTCACGGGAAGGATGTACATTCTTCTCACAGCAAGCAGCAGAGTTGAACTCTGAACTCAGATGCTGCAAAGTCGCTAAGCTACCATGGCGCCCCAGATCTGGAGCAGCACACACAAAATGCTGGAAGAACTCATCAGGTCAGGCAGCACCTATGGAAGGCAAAAACAAAGTTGACGCTTCGGGTTGAGATCCTTTGTCAGGACTGGAAATTAAGGGATCAGAAGCCAGTATTAGAAGTTGGTTGGGTGGGAAGAAGGAGTGAAAACTGCCAGGAGATAGGTGAAAACAGATGAGGGGGAGGTGAGTGGGTGGGTGGGGGTAGGGGGGATGAAATAAGAAGCTGGGAGGAGATAGGTGGAAGAGGTGAAAGGCTGATGAAGAAAAATTTAATAGGAGAAGGCAGTGGATCATGGAAAAAGGGAAGGAGGAAGGGCACTAGAGGGAGGTAATATGCAGCTAAGGAAAAGAGAAGGGTGGGAAGATAACCAGATAATAGGAAATATGGATATTTATACCCTTCTCACCTTAAACCTTTGCCTTCTAATTTTTGGTTCCACTCCCTCTCCCTGGGAGAAAGATTCTGTGCATTCACTCTCTCTTTGCCCCTGATGATTTTATACACTTCTCTGAGATCACCCCACAGACTCATATCGTCTAGTGAATAAGGTTCTAGTGTGCCTGACATCTCTCAGATAATCAGGCCCTCAAGTGACGGCAACAGGAGCGATTGGAAAGCACAGGAACTGGACATCCATTGTCTCAGAAGTCCCGTGCCACTAAAGATATTATGGCCGTGTACCTAATGAGGTGTTTATGGGTTCTTACTTTTGCTCAAAATGGCTGCACTTTCCTCCCACTGCAAGTGATTGAGATTTCAAAAGGTCATCTTGCTGCAAAGAGGTTTGGAAGATGCTACGTTTTTGAAAATTGCCACGCGAAGACTGCCTCCCTCTCTCTGTTTTAACTTCTTCAATAAAGACGTGTTGTGGGGAGAGCCATTATCTGAAAGCTGACCTTTCTGTGGATTCCAAAACTCCACAAGTGCCCCATACTGTAAATAGGATGAAAATGTTTTAGGAAACCACTTTCCCATGTCAGTTTTTGCTTATTGACTCATTGTATGCTTGTTTAAATAGAAGTTACAGTGGATTCCGATTCTTTGGGACACATTGGGATCAGCATATTCTGACTGAAATAGGCGGCTGCCCCAATTAGCCAAAGTTTCATGGAAATAGTTTAACAAAGACTAACTATGTTTAACTGAGTAACAAATTATGTATTTAAATGAAATACAGAACATATTAGAACACTATTAATATGACTACAGTGCTATAAAACTCTGTATTAGTTTCTAATAGTTATCAATAGAGGAATTCATACAGTTTAAGCTGCCGGGTTCATTTGATTGACTATATATGAACAAAATCTGTGCAGGTGCTTTGTGAAGATAATTGACTGCCTTCATTGTCTTCCTACATGAGGCAACCCTGGGGGTTACATTCAGGCTCAGCAGTTCTGACTCACGCAAAAAAAATCACTGCTTTTTTTTGTAATTCAAATTTTTATTATTATTTATTCTTATTTTACAAAGCAGCACAGCATATCATATAGTACAGCATATTTACACAGCCATCCCTTGACAGGAAAACATATAAAACTAAGAAACAGAAAAAAACTTCCAATTTAAGATTAAATTAACATACAACCAAAACTGATCCCGCGCATCTTGCACCTTTCCCTCTCTGTTAATTCTTCCCAACATGTGTTCATATGATGAAATCTTAACCATTTCCTCAGTCCATTCCCTCACAGTGGGACATCTGGGTTTTCACCAGTTTTGTAATATAATTCTTGCAGCTGTGATGAGACCCACCTTTAAAATAGTAGATTAGTCATTGTTTACATTAGGTCTCATTGTCCTATCACCCAGGAGACAAAGCCGTGGGCACAAGGGCAGTGTAGGACCCGACCAATTCCCCAACAAATCAAGAACTTTACACCAAAATGGACGGACCATGGAACAATCCCAAATCATGTGAAAATATGTGTCCACCTCATTTTTACATTTCCAGCATAAATGATTATCAACAATCCCCATTTTGTAGAGTCTAGTTGGTGTCCAATAATATCTGTGTACTATCTTATACTGGATAAATTTCCCTCTCGCTTCCCTAATATGTCTACCCACATTTGATCAAGTATTTGACCACTCATTATCTTCAATATCACTTCCAAGATCCTTCTGCCATACTGCTTTGAGATTGTTACACGGTTCACCCACAGAGTGCTTGAACATTTTCGGCCTAAATGGATAACATAACACAAGCACGTATAGCTGACACTAATTAAAAATAGCTTGCTCTAAGCACGCTGTTGTGTCTAACAGCCACACAAGTAGGTGTGACTGACACTAGTTAGAAACTGTTACATCCTCCAAGACTTCATTTTCATTGTAACAATCAAGATAATTGTTGATATCTTTTAATTATTGCTAACTTGCTGAGGTAGTGAAATCATTTCATTTTTACTCCTGGCCAATTTTTGCATCACCTAGCCTGAATGCTTGAAACTACAGTGAGCAAAACAGTTCGGAATTGCCTTGCTGATTATTTCTCACCAGCTATCAGTGACAAAATCACTGCTTTTTGAACACAAACACATGCAATGGACACTAATTAAAAACTGTTCGCTCAAGTACGGTGTAGTGTCTAACAGCCATGCAAGTGCATGCGACTGACACTCGTTGGAAACTGTTTAGCAGCAGTCCCATGTCCCAATTAAGTGGCATAATGTCCCAAATAAGTGAAGGAAATCCCTATTTTCTTGATTAGTTTTTGTTCTTGAAGAGTTGTTCCAAATGAACGGCTGCTCAATTGACTGAGAGCCCAATTAAGTGGAATCCACTGTATTTGAAAATACTGTTTTATAACACATTGTATAATTGTATATTGAGACCATGTGTGTATGCTGACTTGGACTTGGACTCCCATTTTACTAATTTTCCGTACAGTCTCAATCCTGTGACCAGCTAAGGCAACAGGATTCAGAGACATGGAATCAAAGAATAACATCGTCTTGCCTCACTCTTAAAGTGGCAAGATGATGCCGCAGTCTGTGCTCCTGCCTCACAGCTTCTCTGACCTGGGTTCAATCCTGATCAATGGTGCTGTCTTGACATAACTCGTCACCAATTTTAGTAACCACAGAAAGAAAGAATCCTATCCAGATGCCTCATGGCTTGATATGTCAGTTGCTCTGTCTGCAACGTACTGAGCTGTGTCATACTGCTCGGCGTGACTCAGCACAGCACATCACAGAGAGTAAGCTCTCTTCCACGGACTCTGTCCAAACTTCTTGCTGCCTCAGTAAAGCAGCCAGTATAATCAAACACTTCACCCTCCTCAGACGTTTCCTGTCCCCTCGGGCAGAAGACAGAAAAGTCTGAAAGCTTGTACCACCAGGCTCAAGGACAGCTTCATTCCCACTATTATAAGACGATTGAACAGTTCTCTAGTACGATAAGATTGGCTGTTGACCTCAAAGTGTTCCTCAGCAAAATTGAAAGTTCAAAAGTTCAAAGTAAACTTTATTATCAGAGTACATGCATGTCACCACGTACAACCCTGAGATTCTTTTTCTGCGGGCATAATTAGAAAATCTGTAACTGTAAACATGAGGAATTATAAACTATAATCAAACTGAGCAAATACAGATATAAATAAATAGCAATAAATAATGTACATGAAATAACTATGTAACAGAGTCCTTAAATGAGTGTAGTTATCCCCTTTTGTTCAAGAGCCTGATGGTTGAGGGGTAGTAACTGTTCTTGAACCTGGCTCCTGTATCTTCTACCTAATGGTAGCAGCGAGAAAAGAGCATGGCCTGGGTGGTGAGGATCTTTGATGATGGATGTTACTATTCTATGGCAACATTTCATGTAGATGTGCTCACTGGTTGGGAGGGTTTTACACGTGATGTACTGGGCTGAGTCCACTACTTTTTGTAGGATTTTCTGCCCAATGGCATTGGTGTTCCCACACCAGGCTGTAATGCAGCCGGTCAGCACACTTTCCACCGCACATCTATAGAAGTTTGCCAAGGTTTTTGATGACATGCCGAACCTCCGCAGACTCCTGGGGAAGTGGAGGAGCTGTCATGCTTCCTTCACAATAATGTTTATATGATGGGTCCAGGACAGGTCCTCTGAGATAGTTACTCCCAGAAATTTAAAATTACTGATCCTCCGTCATCCATGACGACCTTGCACCTGCACTGCACTTTCTCTGTAACTGTAACATTTCATTCTGCATTCCGTATTGTTTTCCCCTGTACTACCTGAATGCACTGTTGTAATGAAATGATTTATATAGATAGCATGCTGAACAAAGATTTTCGCTGTGCCTTGGTGCACATCACTAATATTAAACCAATTTAGCAATGTTCTTCTAATGGCCAAGATGAGGCCACTCTCAGGGTGGAGGAGCAACATCTTGTATTCCATCTGGGTAGCCTCCAACCTGATGGTATGAATATCAATTTCTCCTTCCTATAAACAAATACCCCCCTCCTCTATTCCCCCATGATGATCTTCCACCTCTTCTCAATTGTCTATTACTTCCCCCTGGGTCAACTCCTCTTTCCCTTTCTCCTCTCCTATCAGGTTCCGTGTCCTCCAGCCATTGACCTTTCCCATCCACCTGGCTTCACCAATCACTACCTATCTAGTATCCTTCTCCTCAACCCACCTTTTTATTCTGGCATCTTCCCCATTCCTTCTCAGTCCTGAAGAAGGGTCTCAGACCAAAATAGCGACTTCATTAATTTCCATAGATGCTGCCTGGCCTGCTGAGTTCCTCCAGCATTTTGTGTGTGTTGCTCTGGGTTTTCAACATCTGACATGACAGGCTGGTAGGTTAACAGGGCTTCTGTAAAGATCCCCTCTGTGGGGAGAAGAATATAAGGGGAATTACAGCCATGCGAGAGTGAGAATAGGTTGCAGGGGCACAGGAAAAGAAGGAAAGGAGAAAGAGGATTGATAGGATTTCTCTGCTGGGAGCTAGTATGATCCCAATAGGCTGAATGGCAACCTGTACTGTAGTAAGTAAACTAGCCAATGTTATTGCAGGTTTTATAATCCTGCAGGTCAATGCACATGCAAGCATTTCTATCTCCAACACCAGTTCAAGCACTAAATTCTACATACAACTCACCATCTGGGTAAAAAAAAGTACTTCCATCGCATCCTTGACATGATATTAACAGCACTGGGAGGTTGTGAGAATGTGCCAATAAAATGACAATGATTTTTAAAGAAATCCTATTATTTAGTGGTGACATTTAGTAAAACCAGAATCACAGAATTGAAAGATGAGATAAAGATGATTTTTTTTGTTTGCTGCATGTACATCACAACATGCAGTGAAATGCATTGTATGCGTCAAATCAAATCAGCAGGAATTGCGCTATGCGGCCCTGAGTACAACATGTATCTGGTGGCAACATACTTTGCCTGTAACCTACTAACCCTAACCTGTACGTCATTGGAATTTAGGAGGAAACCAGGACACCCAGAGGAGACCCACACAGTTATGGGGAGAATGTACAAACTCCTTGCTAGCCCCAGGGCACCCCAACCCACCACAGTGCTCATTGCTCTGCATCCACTGTCAACTTCAGAGTGATGGTACCGGTAACTGGTAAACTCCAAAGGTTCCGCAGATGCTTAAAACCCAGAGCACCACGCACAAAACATTGGAGGAGCTCAGCAGGCCAGGCAGCATGTATGGAAATGAACTAACAGTCGATAATTCAGACTGAGACATTTGATCCAAATGAAGGATCTTAGCAATCACAATCTCTTCAAATTCCCATCATAGTCCCACAGATTCTGTAGCTCAGCTGCACACCAGGGGTAATTAACAGTGGCCAACTAGCCTAGAAGTCACACGTCTTTGGGATGTAGTAGGAGTCCATAGCACCTGGAAGAAATAAATGTGGTCTCAAGGAGAACGTGCAAACTTCACACAGGCAGCACTGGATGTCAAGGATTGAACCCATGTCGCTGAAGCTGTGAAGCAGCAGCTCTAACAGCTGTGCACTGTGCTACCCTTAGGGCTGCATGGTAGAGTAGCAGTTAGAACAATGCTTTACAGTACCGGTTCGATTCCCACCACTGAATGTAAGGAGTTTGTATGAGCTTGTACAGGATGTATGGATTTCCTCTGGGTGCTCCAGTTTCTTCCCACATTCCAAAGACATACCATCAGTATTAGTGAGTTGTGGGCATGCAAATTGGTGCCGGAAGATTGTGACACTTGTGAGCTGCCCCCAGTGTAATTCACACTGATTTAATTTGATGCAAGCGCCACATTTCACTGTATGTTTGCAACATACATGTGACAAATAAACCAAATTGATCGATCAATATGGTCCCAGATTGGGTAAGGATGGCAATTTTTTGTCAATAAATCTGTTAGGGTTTATACCTGTGAGGGGATGGACAGGCAATGATTGTTTTGGACTTGGAGATTGAGAGGAGACAGCCAGAAGGAAGAGGAAAGGGGAGAAGCAAGAGCAGGCAGGTGGCAGATGGATCCAGGTGATAGGCAGATAGAGGAGGAAAGAATGGGATTAGTGACTGAGGCAGGAAGGTGATAGGTAGGAGGTGACAAGAGGCTGCAGATGTTGGAATCTGATACCTAGCTGCCTGCTTGAAGTATTGAAGGTGTTCCCAGAGGATTGTTGGATTGGGAGTCCCAGGACTGAGGCTACAAAGAACGAGCAATGTAGTTTTGATTATGAACAGGATTCAAGATTGTTTATTATCATTCTTCAGCGCACGAGTGTAAAGGAGAATGAAATGATCGTTACTCCGGATCAGATGCAGCATAAAAAACGCAATAAGCATACAAAATATTATAAATATAAAAGCAATCCCATAAAACACAATGAACAAATGACTGTTGAACATCACTGTATAAACACTAGATTAGCTTGCATGCATGGATTGATTGTATGCACAGAAAGTGACACTAGTTGCAGGAGTACCTGAACAG
Source organism: Hemitrygon akajei (assembly GCF_048418815.1). Classification (NCBI taxonomy): domain Eukaryota; kingdom Metazoa; phylum Chordata; class Chondrichthyes; order Myliobatiformes; family Dasyatidae; genus Hemitrygon; species Hemitrygon akajei. The sequence continues at coordinate 56,742,494 of NC_133144.1, read as the reverse complement.
AAGCTGACTCTGACGTGAAATGATAAAGGGCCAAAGTGACTCCGGGCAAGAGAAACTCTTCCAGGTGTGCTTCTTGGAGTGCAACATCAAGAAAAATGGAGGGCTCTATGGGAAGGAAGGGTAGATTAAAATGTTGGCACGATGTTGTGGCCTGAAGAGCCTGTACTGTGCTGTACTGTTCTATGTTCTATAAAACACCATCAGGTATGCAAGGTGGGAAATCGCCAACACCATTAGTTAGGAATAGGCAATAAATATGGATATGTCAGCAACTACCACCTCCCAAAGAAGGAATTCAAATATTTATACCTGCAGCCTTAATAACAAGTTGCACTTTATAGAACCTTTAAGGTTGCAAGCAGTCCTAAGTAGTGCACAAAACAGAAATTCCATGCCTGGTACTGAAGATATCAGAATCAGAATTATCATTACTGACGTATGTCATGAAATTTGTTGGGTTTTTTTTGGAAAGCAGTACAGTGCAAGACACGATAAAATGTATTGGGTGGCATGGTAACCTAGTGGTTGGCGCAAAGCTTTATAGAACGAGGGACCCGGTTTCCGTTCCCACCGCTGCGTGTAAGGAGTTTTGTACATTCTTCCCTGGACCATGTGGGTTTCCTTCGAGTGCTTCAGTTTCAGTCCAAACTCGTACCGGTTGCTAGGTTAATTGGCCATTGTAAATTGTCCCGTGATTATCCTAGCAAATAATATCAAAGAGGATACTAAAAGCTTTATCAAGTATATAAAGAGTAAAAGACAGTTTAGAGTAGATATAGGACCGATAGAAAATGATGCTGGAGAAATTATAATGGGAGATAAGGAGATAAGGAGGAACTGAACGAGTATTTTGCATCAGTCTTCACTGAGGAAGACATCAGCAATATACCGGACATTCAAGCGTGTCAGGGAAGAGAAATATGCGCAGTCACAATTACGACAGAGAAAGTACTCAGGAAGCTGAGTAGTCTAAGGGTCGATATATATCCTGGGCCAGATGGAATGCACCCTCGTGTTCTGAAGGAAGTAGCTGTGGAGATTGCGGAGACATTAGCAATGATCTGTCAAAAGTCGATAGATTCTGGCCTGGTTCCAGAGGGCTGGAAGATTGCAAATGTCACTCCGCTATTTAAGAAGGGGGCAAGGAAGCAAAAGGGAAATTATAGACCTGTTAGCTTGACATCGGTGGTTGGGAAGTTGTTGGAGTCGATTGTAAAGGATGAGGTTACGGAGTACCTGGAGGCATATGACAAGATAGGCAGAACTCAGCATGGTTTCCTTAAAGGAAAATCCTGCCTGACAAACCTAGTGCAATTTTTTGAGGGAATTACAAGTAAGCTAGACAAGGGAGATGAGGTGGATGTTCTGTATTTGGATTTTCAGAAGCCCTTTGACAAGGTGCCGCACATGAGGCTGCTAAACAAGATAAGAGCCTATGGAATTACGGGAAAGTTACGTACATGGATGGAGCGTTGGTTGATTGGCAGGAAAAAGAGAGTGGGAATAAAGGGATCCCATTCTGGTTGGCTGCCGGTTACCAGTGGTGTTCCACAGGGGTCCATGTTGGGGCCGCTTCTTTTTACGTTGTATATCAACAATTTGGATTATGGAATAGATGGCTTTGTGGCTAAGTTTGCTGATGATACAAAGATAGGTGGAGGGGCCGGTAGTGCTGAGGAAACAGAGAGTCTGCAGAGAGACGTGGATAGATTGGGGGAATGGGCAAAGAAGTAGCAAATGAATTACAATGTTGGAAAGTGTACGGTCATGCACTTTGGTAGAAGAGATAAACAGGCAGACTATTATTTAAAAGGGGAGAGAATTCAAAGTTCTGAGATGAAACGGGACTTGGGAGTCCTCGTGCAGGATACCCTTAAGGTTAACCTCCAGGTTGAGTCAGTGATGAAGAAGGTGAATGCAATGTTGGCATTCATTTCTAGAGGAATAGAGTATAGGAGCAGGGATGTGATGTTGAGGCTCTATAGGGCACTGGTAAGACCTCACTTGGAATACTGTGTGTAGTTTTGAGCTCCTTATTTAAGAAAGGATGTGCTGACATTGGAGAGGGTTCAGAGAAGATTCACTAGAATGATTCTGGGAATGAGAGGGTTAACATATGAGGAACGTTTGACCGCTCTTGGACTGTACTCCTTGGAGTTAAGAAGAATGAGGGGGAACCTCATAGAAACATTTTGAATGTTAAAAGGCATGGACAGAGTGGATGTGGCAAAGTTGTTTCCCATGGTGGGGGAGTCTAGTACGAGAGGACATGACTTGAGGATTGCAGGGCGCCCATTTAGAACAGAGATGCGAAGAATTTTTTTTAGGCAGAGGGTGGTGAATCTGTGGAATTTGTTGCCACGGGCGGCAGTGGAGGCCGGGTCATTGGGTGTATTTAAGGCAGAGATTGATAGGTACCTGAGTAGTCAGGGCAACAAAGGTTATGGTGAGAAGGCGGGGGAATGGGACTAAAGGGGAGATTGGATCAGCTCATGACGAAATGGCGGAGCAGACTCGATGGGCCGAATGGCTGACTTCTGCTCCTTTGTCTGATGGTCTTATGTCAGGGTACATGATTAGGCTAGGATTACAATCAGGGCAGGGTGGGGGGTGGGTTGCTGGGTGGCATGGCTCAAAAGGCTGGAAGGGCCTGTTCTGCACTGTATCTCAGTACGCAAGTAAATAAATAGGACGGTGCAAAGAGGAATAGTGAGGTGTGTTCATGGACTGTTCAGGAATCTGATGGCAGGGAGGAAGTAACTGTTCCTAGAATGTTGAGTGTGTGTCTTCAGGCTTCTGCACATCCTCCCTGATGAGAGGAGAACGTGTCCCGGTTGGCGAGGGTCCATACTGGCAAATGGAACCGCCTTATGAAGATGTCTTTAATGGTGGGGAGACGGGTAAGAGGTAGCAACATAGCGGAGGAAAGAGGGAGGATCTTAAGGATGGAATTTCAGAAATAGGGTCCTGGCATCTGGAAGTACAGTCACCTGTAGAGAACGGATTAAGCTCGGGAAGATCAAGGGGCTAGAATTGAAGCGGAGGGACAGTTTGGTGAGACATTTTGGGATGGAGGAGGTTGCAGGGATGAGGAGGTGTGACATCATGGAGATCTGAAGACTGGGTGAAAATCTTCATGTTGATGTGATGCTTAAGCATGAGGTGGTTGGTGATGAAGGGGCAGAAGCACATGGCCTATATTTTAGTATTGTCTCCCCCTCTGACTCCTGCAGCTCAGAGTGACTCCTCAAGTCATAAGAATAAAGCCAGCAGGGGAGTCAGCAATGGCACTTTGGGAACATCAACACTAGTTTGTTTGACAATAATTCTGGATGTTTGTATTTTCTCGTGTGCACAATTAAAGTGGGACCCCATCAGTCAGAATGAATCAGAAATCAGGGATGTCATTCACACTCAACTGGCTTCCTTCCACATTAACACAAGGTGGACAAAATGACTTTACAACAATAGAGTGCATGAATTATTGGTTTGTAAATGGTCTGAATTAGTTCCAGAAATCAGAATTATTTCCTGTACTCTTATGAATGCAGCGGATTATTTTGTTAAACTTCCTGTGGGAGACCAGCTAATGCTCAACACTTCAGAAAAACAAACACACACACGCACAAAATACAAGCTAGCCTCTGTACTTCAGACTGCCGGCAACAAATTTCCTGGTTGCATTAATTTTTATATCCATTTCCACACAAGGCTTGCCATGGTGTGTTGTTTAGAAGTGTTAGCATGGTGTACATGCTTCTGAAATTCAGTTGAAATGAATTTTGGAAGTACACTAATGTCTGCTGAAAGGCAATGAATTTTTAAGCAAAGAAACTCAGGTCACAGGAGTCCCTGAGTTTGAAGATCGTGGTATGAGATTGTTTGTGGTTGTCTTAAACTAGCTGACACACTCACAATCATCTTGGTTCAATGGCAAGGGAACCAGGATCTGGACATGGACCACATGTATAGATACACACTGACCCTCTTCTCATGAAAATGGGTGACTTCTCAAATTATACACCCCACACTCACACACTCAGACTCTCACAGAGTTTCTCACACACACACACACACACACACACACACACACAGAGTCACGCAGTCTCACACACACAGTGACACACACACACACATAAACAAACTCTCACACACACATTCACAAACACAAACATATTCTCATACACACACAGACACACAAGCGCACACACACATACACACATTCAGACACACAGTCTCACACACACACAGTGACACACAGACACATGCACACACATAAACAAACTCTTATATACACATTCACAAACACAAACATATTCTCATACACACACAGTCACACACACATTCTCTCTCACACACACACACAAGCACACATACACATAAACACGCTCATACACATACACATACTCTTATAATCACACAAACACAGTCACACTCGCTCACACACACACACACACATGCATACACATACACAGTAGTCACATATATACACACACACCCAACACACCTTGAAATATGCTCACATGCAAGCATGCACATACACACCCTGAATTATGCACACACACACACACACACACACACACACACACACACACACACACACACACACACACACACACACACACACACACACACACACACACACACACACACACCTGATATCATTCTGTTGATTGTCCTTTTTTAATGCTTTTGAATTAGGCCAATGTTTTAATAGAATGAGACTTCACTATTTCATTCAATGCTGGGGCAAGGAGAGGGGTGATTTATTCTGTCACTGTCTGCTTCAAAGTTCAAACGAGTTTATTCTAGAAGTACATATATGTCACTGTACCCTGAGATTCATTTTCTTGTGGGCATTTGCAGTAAATACAAAGAAACATAATAGAATCAATGAAAAACTACACAAAACAACAGACAAGCAACCAAAGAGCAAATACAAAAAGAAGGAAAACAAAATAATAATAATAGATACATAAACAATAAATATTGAGAACATGAGCTGAAGTATCCTTGAAAATATGTTCATAGGTTGTGGGAACAGTTCAGTGTTGGGGTGAGTGAAGTTATCCACTCTGGTTCAAGAGCCTGATGATTGAGGAGTAATAACTGTTCCTGGACCTGGTGGTGTGGGACCTGAGCCTCCTGTACCTCCTTCCTGATGGCAGCAGCGAGAAGAGAGCATGGTCTGGATGGTGCGGGCATCAGGCATGTAAGTGCCCACAAACACGAGGAGGTCTGCAGATGCTGGAAATCCAGAGCAACATACACAAAATGCTGAAAGAAAAGAATAAACAGTCGATGATTTGGGCTGAGACTCTTCTTCAGGCACATAAGTGCCCATGTGTTTATTAATCTATACTTCTGCATGATGATAAAACAACAGGAAAGCTTGAAGGGAGTAGATTTGATTTCACTGATGTCTGGTCAGAATGAACACCATGAGACCATAAGACATCAGAGCAGAATTAGGCCATTCAGCCCATTGAGTCTGCTCTGCCATTCCATCATGGCTGATTATTTATCCCTCTGAACCCCATTCTTCTGCAGTCTCCCCTTAACTTTTGAGGCTTTTAATAATCAAGGACCTATCAAATTCCACTTTAAATATATTCAATGACTTGGATTACGCAGCCATCTGTGGCAATGAATTCCACAGATTCACTATGCTCTGGCGACAGAAATTCCTCCTTGCATCTGTTATAAATGGACATCCCTCTATTCTGAGGCTGTGCCCTCTGATCCTAAACTCACCCACTATTGGAAATATCCTCTCTATTAAGGCCTTTCAATATTTGATAGGTTTCAGTGAGATCCCCCCATTCTTCAAAATTTCAGACAGTACAGGCCCAGAACCATCAAATGCTCATTGTGCATTAACCCTTTCATTCCCAGAATAATTCTTGTGAACCTCCTCTGGACCAGCTCCAATGTCAGCACATCTCTTCTTAGATAAAGGGTCCAAGTTTGCTTACAATACTCCAAGCACAATCTGACCAATGCCTTATAAAGCCTCAGCATCATATTCTTGCTCTTATATTCCAGTCCTCTTGAAGTGAATGCTAATATTGCATTTGCCTTCCTTTCCACTGACTCAACCTGCAAGATAACCTTTTAGGGAATCCTGCACAAGGACTCCTAAGACCCTTTGCACCTCTGATCTTTGAATTTTCTCCATGTTTAAAAAACCAGTCTCTGTCTTTATTCCTCCTATCAAAGTGCATGACCATACACTTCCCTACACTGTATTCCATCTGCCATTTCTTTGCCCTTTCTCCCAATCTCTTCAAGTCCTTCTGCAAACTTCTTGCTTCCTCAACACTACCTGCCTTTCATATATCTTTGTTTCATCCATGAACCTGGGCACAAAGGTGTCAATTCCATCATCCAAATCATTAACATAAAATGAGGAAAGAAGTGGTCCCTACGCAGACTGCTGCGACACACCACTAGTCACCAGCAAAGGTTCCCTTTATTCCCACTCTTTGCCTACTCCCAGTCAGCCAATCTTTATCCATGCTAGTGTCTTTCCAGTAATACCATGGACTCTTATCTTGTTAAGCATCCTCATATGCAACACATTGTTAAAGACCTTCTGAAAATTGAAGTAAATGACAGCCACTTACTCTCCTTTGTCGATCCTACCAGTTATTCCCTCAAGGAATTCCAACAGATTTGTCAAGTATGATTTCCCCTTGTTACCATGTTGACTTTAGCCTATTTTATCATGTGCCTCCAATTACCCCAAAACCTCATCCTTAGTAATGGACTCCACCATCTTCCCAACCACTGAAGTCAGGCTAAATGGCAATAATTTCCTGTCTTTTGTCTCTCTCCCTTCTTAAAGAGTGGAGTGACATTTGTAATTTTCCAGTCCTTGGGAAGCATTCCAGAATCTAGTGATCTTGAAAGATCATTACTAAATCTCCAGTCTCTTCAGCTACAGTACCTCTTTCAGAACCCTGGGGTATAGCTCATCTGGTCCAGGTGACTTACCGACCTTCAGACCTTTCAGCTTCCCAAGCACCTTCTCCTTAGTAATTGCAACTAGACTCACTTCTGCCCCCTGACACTCTTGAATTTCTGGCATACTGCCGGAGTCTTCCACAGTGAAGGCTAATGCAAAATACTTAAGTTTGTTCACCATTTCTACCTCTCCAGCATTATTTTCCAGCAGTCCGATATCCACTCTCACTTCAATTTTACTCTTTAAGTACCTGAAAAAATCTTTTGATATCCTTTTATTTATATTATTGGCTAGCTTATTTAATCTTTTCTCTCTTTATGACTTCTTAGTTGCCTTCTGTTGGTTTTTAAAAGTTTCCCAATCTTCTAACTTCCCATTAATTTTTGTAATATTGTATGCACTTTATATTGCTTTTTTTGTTGTCTTTGACTTCCGTTTTCAGCACGGTTGCCTCATCCTCCGTTTAGAATACTACTTCATCTATTCCGTGCCTCTTGAATTGTTCCCAGAAACTCCAGGCATTGCTGTTCTGTTGTCATTCTTGATGATGTCCCCTTCCAATCAGATTTGGCCAGTTTCTCTCTCATGCCTCTGTAATTCCCTTTACTCCAATGTGATACTGATACATTTGAATTTATCTTCTTCCTCTCAAGCTGCAGGGTGAATTCTATCTTATTATGACCACTACCTTCTAAGGGTTCCTTTACCTTAAACTTCCTAATTAAGTCTGGTTCATTACACACCGCCCATTGCAAAATTGCCTTTCCCTTATTGGGCTTAACCATAAACTGCTCGATAAAGCTATCCTGTAGGCATTCTACAACTTTCCTTCTTTTGGGATCCAGCACCAATCTGATTTTCCCAATCTACTGGTATATTGAAATCCCTTATGACTGTCGTAACATTGCCCTTAATACATTCCTTTTCTATCTCCCATTGTAATTTATATCCCACAGCCTGGCTACTGTTTGGGAGCCTGTATATAACTTCCACAGGGTCTTTTTACCCTTGCAGTTTCTTAACTCTACCCACAAGGATGCTACATCTTCCGATCCTATGTCATCTCTTCCTAAGGATTTGATTTCATTTTTATCAATAGAGCCATACCACCTCTCTATCTACCTGCCTGTCCTTTTGATACAATGTGTATCCTTGGAGTTAACTATGATCTTCTTTCAGCCACGACTCAGTGATGCCCATAAAGTTCTACCTGCCAATCTCTAAAATGCAATGTTTTTGCAATGCAATTGCAATATTTTAATTTGATGTAGATGTGAATTGAGAACTAAGTACATTAATACATCTATTTTTAGAAATAGCAATAACATTACATGTTATAATATTAATATTTTGTAGGGACATTATTAAGATAATGTATGGACTGTAAAAGTCCTGAGTGAAAATAAGGTTTTTAATTTGCCATGATGAGCAACTTTAGCCTCATCGACATCTTTGCCACTTTGCTTTCTTTAAAACTCAGCATTTAACTCTCTAATGGCGAAGGCATTGCGATTCATCTCCACATCCTGCTACTTACTTATCCAAATGGTTTGAACAAACATGTGTGTTCACATGATTTGCAGTTTGTGAGGAAGTAAACTCCCCTTGATGGTGTGGCCACAGGACAGGGCAGGCATAGACTTCCTTCAGGAGGCGGAGGGGAGAGCTGTTATCTAACACCAAAGAACACAAATATGGGCTGGTCATTAAATCCAAAAAGTACATCAGGATAAACTTGTTTACTCAGGGAGCACTCACTGTGAAAATCAGCCTCCGTAAAGAGTGACATTTTGTCAAACTCAACTCTGTCCTGGTTACTAGACTCCCCCAACATTGAGGACATCTTCAAAGACGGCATCCATCATTAAGGACCCCCGTCACCCAGGGTATGGAGGAGGTAGAGGAGTCTGAAGACACACACTGAGCATTTTAGGAACAGCTTTTCCCCTCTGCCATCAGATTTCTGAATGGACAATGAATCAAACCATGAACTCTATCTCCCTATTTTTTAGTCTTTCTTTGCACTGCTTATTTAACTTCACAGCATATGCCAGTAATATTAAATATGATTCTGATACTGATCCTGAAGTTGTTGTACAACACACAGAAAGGCCCTTTGGCCCAATGTCCACATGCTGACCCTTTTTTCCCATCTACGGTGCACTAATCCCACACCTCCATTACGCTCACATCCTTCTATCTTGCCTATTTAATGTCTGCCTAAATCTCTCATAAAACTAGTGATTGTATCAGACTCCATCACCTTCTGATATACTGTATAACTTCCCGATATTAACCATGTAGTATCCCCTTTAAAACTTCTCTCTCTGTCATCCGTCTCTACCAAAGGAGGTATAAGGCACTCCTTCCCTCCGCTAGCCTGTAGGCCTCCCTTGGACAAGGTGTAGCCCCTGCTTACCACCCCCACCCCCAAATGATCAGGGTCACATGAAGCCACAGGAGTAGGTGGTGGATGGTCGTATAAGTAGCTGGTGAATATCAGAAGTCCTGGTTATGCAACCGCTGATGCCAGGCAGACAATCTCTGAAGAGTATCGAGGATGGCTGGGGTCACCCGTCTTGTAAAGTCACTGCCCAGAAGAAGGCAATGGCAAACCGCTCCTGTAGAAAAATTTGTTAAGAACAATCCTGGTCGTGGGTAGACCAAGATTGCCCACGTCATACAACAGGGGGCATAATGATGATGATGATGGCTCTCACCTTAAGCGTCTATCTTCTTGCTTTTGATATCACCACCAGTGGAAAAATATTTTATCTATGCATCATATAATTTTATATACTTAGGTCACCCTTCAGCATTTTTTGCTCTGGGGAAGACAACCCTAATCTCTCTCCAGAAATAAAAGCCTCTAATGCAACTCACATCCTGGTGAATGTCCTTTGCACTCTCTCTGACTGAATCACATCCTTCCTAAAGTCCAGTGACCAGAACTGCACAATATACTCAAAGTATAGGCTCACCAGTATTTTGTAAAGTTGTCAAATAACAACTTACAAAAGTTAGGTAACATCCTAACTTTTGTACTTGGTGCCCCAACCAGTGAAAACAACCATGCCACTTGCCTTCTTCATCCTAACAATTTGTGTTGCTGGTTTCAGGAATACTGCTGCTGAAGAACTGAGGAATGGAACTGCCATTGAACGTCAATGGATAGATCCTTTCGTGTTGGGTAGTGCAAATTATATATTGGAGCAGCACAGTAGTATAGTGGTACAGGTACAGTACAGGTGAGCTGGGTTCAGTCCCTGCCACAGTCTGTAAGGAGTTTGTATGTTCTCCCTGTGACTGTGGTGGTTTCCTCCGGGTGATCTGGTTTCCTCCCACATTCCAAAGACATACATCGGTAGGTTATTTGGTCCCGTGGTTAGGTCAGGGTTAAATTGAAGGATTTCTGGGCCGTGTGGCTTGAAGGGTTGGAAGGGCCTATACTGTGCTCAATTAATAAATCAATATATTGGAAGTGCAAACACTATGTTATGAAAAGAACATCTCTTCATGTAACATTTTCTTACTATCAGAAAATGGGATGAATAATATATTACTTAGTAGGTAATATTGACTGAGGGATAAATGTCAACAGGATACCTGGAAGAACTTGGAAGACCCTGACACTCAAGGTTTCAGAATCAGAACCTGACATTATTATTATTATTATTATTATTATTATTATTGATGTGCTGTAGGTCACGCATTTTGTTGTTTTGCAGCAGCAGTACTGTGCAGGGCATAAAAAATGACTCTAAGTTACAAATCAATTGTGCCAAAGAGGAATAGTGAGGTAGTGCTCATGGGTTGATGGGCCGTTCAGAAATCTGATGGCAGCAGGGAAGAAGTTGTTCCTAAAATGTTGAGAGTGGGTATTCAGGCCCCTGAATTGTGGTGACGAGAAGAGGACATGTCTCCAATAGAGAGGGTCCTTAATGATGGATGCCACCTTCTTGAGGCACCACCTTCTGCAGATATCTTTGGTGGTGGGGAGGTTTGTGGAGCGGGCTGAATCTACAACCTTCTGCAGTCTCATTCGATCCTGTGTATTGGAACCTCTGTACCAGGCGGTGATGCATCCAGTCAAAATGCTCCCCTTCGAATCATCCATAGAAATTTGCGAAAGTCTTTGGTGACATACCAAGTCTCCTCAAACTCCTCAGAAAGTTGGAAACTCTGGCACTCCAACACCTACTGAAATTGGCAGCAAAAGTCTCCAAAGTGGGAGCACATTCTGCCTTTTCACTCAGAGACAAGATCACCACCTATGCATCACAGCTGACCTTTCCAGGACCCTTTCATGTAGATACCATTTCACAATGAAGTACAAGAATAGGAAGCCATTCAATAAGACCTGGGCTGATCTGATTTGGCCTCAGCTTTTGCTAGTTTTTTGTTATCCTTGACTCCCTTGTCTGCCAAAAATCTGTTTCCACAGTGACTATTACATGACTCAGCTGCCATTGTACTCCGGGGGGAGGGAGGGGAACAAAGTTTCCAACAATCATGAAGGAAGAAGTATCTTCTCACGTTCAATTTAAGCGAGTGATTGCTTAATGTGAAATTATACCTGCTAATTTGAGGGAGTATGGTAGTGTAGCACTATTACTGCACCAGCGACCCAGCTTCAGTCCTGCCTTTGTCTGAAGCAGTCTCCCTGTGACCGTGTGGGTTCCCTCCGGATGCTCTGGTTTTCTCTAGAGTCCAAAGATGTATGATTAGTAGTTCATTAGAGCAATTTTGGGGTTTAGGACATATACATTTAGGAATTAACTTTGGCTACCAGTCTTCACATCTGAAAATGTATTGTGGACTTAATTTGGAGTGCAGCTTTAAACAATGGTTGCAAAGGTACATTTAATGTCAGAGAAATGTATACAATATACCTCCTGAAATTCTTTTTCTTCACAAACATCCACAAAAACAGAGGAGAATGAATGGCAGTTAAATGTTAGAACCCCAAAACCCCCCCCAGCTCCCCCCACCCACACACAAGCAGCAGCAGAGCAACGACCCCCCCCCCAGCAAAAAAAAGCATCTGCACCCCCCACCGAGCACTCAAGCCTGCAGCAAAGCATCAATAAAGACACGGACTTGCAGTACCCCAAAGACCACTCGTTCAGCCGGTAATTTGACATTCCACAGGCTCTCTCTCTCTCTCTCTGTCTCCCTAGTAAGGGAAAAAGAGGTGTCCTGTTTCACAGTGAGAGGGGAGACATAACAAATGACTTGCTGATTTATGACGTTAAGAGTCTGTTGCGTTGCTCTTTCTGAGCTCTGTGCCCAAAGAACTTGGGTCACTGGGCACGCAGCCAGCAGCCAGCCTGCAGTTTTCGATCTTCCATGTACTCCCATGACACATCAGGTCGCAGCGGCGCTGAGCTTGAATCCGCCCGCCTCCAGAGTATTGAAATCCTGGAACCCTGAAGGCACGCTAGTCTTTAGGCCACGTCCTTGGCATATTGAATAGCGGCCAGTTGTAAGACCCTGAGCGCAAGTCCCATTCCTGCAAAGAACCAATGTCAGCGGGTAACTCCAGGTCAGGGTCTTCAAAAGAACCCTGAAAGGGAAAAATAGAGATATTAATGATAGAAATAGAGCTGCTTCCGAAGATACAAGCAAAGGAGTCGCCTTTAGGCGCCATCGTTCTCCTAAACTCCTCCTCCTCCTTCATGGGCAATGGGTTCCTAAAAGCAGTGAATCCTAGACCAGACAATGCTGATTAAAATTCTTTTAGATGTCTATGATGTGGATGCGAATGAGGAGGTGTGAAGGTTGTATGTAGTTTCAAAGAAAACATAGTTCATATGTGGTAAATATGGAATTGGCACATAAAATACCAAGCCCCACATTGGACCAGGAGACCTTTTTCTTGAAAACATCTCCATATGATGCCTGCTGTACCTTGTTTTGTCGAATAAAGAAGCTGCTTTGTATCTTCCAATACTTGTCTCCGGTGGCAATGCCAGGTTAAGTGGTCACATGGGTGTAATTGGGTGGCGCAGGCTCATTGGGCTAGAAGGGCCTGTAGCTGCGCGGTGCCTCTAATTCAATAAATAACTTTCCCTGCAAACATCCTCTCACCTTCTCCCCGTGGGGCACCGAGAATAGAAGTTAGAATGTTCTGTTGGAGTTGGTGAGGCTGCATTTGAAATAGTTTTTTGGTCAGTTTGCAAGAGGAAAGTCACCGTGAAGCTGGAGAGACGGCAGAGGAGATCGATAGAGATGTTGCTGGGACCTGAAGGACTGAGTTATGGAGAGAGGTTGTGTGGGTTGGGATTTTTTTTTATTGGAGTGGCAGAAAATGAGGGGTGGTCCCATAGAAGTGTATAAAATCATGAGGGGCATAGAACATGTGAGTGAACATGGACCTTTTACCATGATTGGAGAATCAAGAACTAGAGATCATTGGTTTAAGATGAGAGGGGAGAGATTTAATAGGAACCAGGGGGCAACTTCTTCACCCAGAGGGTGGTCTATGTATGGAAATGAGCTGCCCGAGGAAGTGGATGAGGTAGATAAGTTTCATAATATATAAAGGGTGCTTGGAAGGATATACGGATAGGAAAGGTTTAGAGGGATATGGGTCAAATGCAGGCAAATAGGACTAATTTAGATGGGAATCTTGGTTGGCATGGACCAGTTGGGCCGAAGGGCTGATTTCCGTGCTGTATGATCTATGACTAATCATCCACCAAGTTTCAATAAATTCATCATGTGTAAGCCCACCAACGATGAGGCTGGAAAAATCCCGAGGAAGCATTTTGAAAGAACGTAAAACCTCAAAAATAATAACAAAGATTCCAAAGAGATGATTGGGATTGAATACAATTTCATTTCTGCGAAATATGTTGAGGTCAGATAAAAAAAAGTCTGTTCTTTATAACATTAGCTGTTCCAAGAAGCAAGTTTATAAAAGCAATAGGCAGCAGAAAGCATGGAAGGAAGTAATGTTATTCTGTGGAGAGAGTGCTTCATGCATGAAGATACTACTCCATGCTTTAGGGAAGAACCCTGATTAGTGCTCCTTTCCCGTTTTTAAGCAATAAAATTAAGAAGCCTGCATTGGGTGGCCGGGGGGAGGGGAAGCCTGCAATTATTTCTACCAGTGTGTGTTTGGTAAGATTGAAAGCAGTCCTTGACAACAGTCATTTCCTTGCAGACACTTTCCTCGCTGAAAACCGATCCTAAGTGGCACCACTGTATTACATGTGTGCCAGTGCCCTCGGGCACAAGGGATGGAGGAATTTCTTAGAAGCAAGATGCTGTAATTCAGCCACTACATTTCATTAAGAGCTTGAGGCGATTTGGTATGCAACCAAAGACTCTAGCAAATTTCTACAGGCGTATTGTGGAGAGCTTTCTAACTGGTTGCATCACTGTTCGGTTTGAAGAGGCCACTGAATGGGAGCAGAAAAAGCTGCAGAAGGTTGCAAGCTCAGCCAGCTCCATCTTGGACATTAGCCTGCCCAGCACTGAGGACACCTTCAAACGGTGATGCCTCAAAAAAGGCGTCATTAAGGCACCCCCATTACCCAGGATATGCTCTCTTATTACTACCATCAGAGAGGAGGTACAGAATCAGAACCAGAATCAGGTTCATCATTACCGGCATGTGATGTGAAATTTGTTAATTTAACAGCAGCAATTCAATGCGACACGTAGTCTAGCAGAGAAAATAAAAATAATAATAAATAAACAAGTAAATCAATTACGTGTGTTGAACGGATTTTTAAAAAGTGCAAAAACAGAAATACTGTATATTTTAAAAAGTGAGGTAGTGTCCAAAGATTTAATATTCATTTAGAAATCAGATGGCAGAGGGGAAGAAGCTGTTCCTGAATCGCTGAGTGTGTGCCTTCAGGCTTCTGTATCTCCTACCTGATGGCAACAGTGAGAAAAGGGCATGCCCTGGGCGCTGGATGTCCTTAACAATGGACGCCGCCTTTCTGAGTCACCGCTCCCTAAAGATGTTCTGGCTCCAAGATGGAGCTGACTAGATTTACGACCTTCTTTTGGTCCTGTGCAGTAGCCCCTCCATACCAGACAGTGATGCAACCTGTCAGAATGCTCTCCACGGTACAACTATGGAAGTTTTTGAGTGTATTTGTTGACATGCCAAACCTCTTCAAACTCCTGATAAAAGTATAGCTGCTGTCTTGCCTTCTTTATAACTACATCGAGATGTTGGGACCAGGTTAGATCCTCAGAGATCTTGACACCCAGGAACTTGAGGCTACTCACTCTCTCCACTTCTGATCCCTCTTTGAGGATTGGTACAGGAGCTTGAAGACACAGAGTCAAAATTTTAGGAACAGCTTCTTTCCCACTGTCATCAGATTTTTGAATGGACCATGAACCAATCCATGACCTCCACTCAATACTTTTGTTTTCTTTTTGCATTGCTGCCTTAATTTAATTTACATACATATTGTGATTCATATTATGTTATGTATTGCATTGTACTGCTGTCACAAAGCAACAAATTTCATGACATATGTCAAAATCCTGATATTGATTCTGGATAATGTTCCAACTTTGTCCCCACCATGGAGACCCTTGCTGCTGGTAGCACAGTGAGAATTTTATCCATTGCTCCCAGAAGTTATTTGATTCCTCTTAATGCTCTGTCCAACATCCTTTGGGCATTTATGGACTTGTTGGAGTAACTAAATACTTTTTTCTCAGTTTTCTTTTTGTAGGAACTGGGGTATTGGAGTTTTAGAATCATAGAGCACAGAAACAAGTCCTCCAGCCCAACTGGCCCATGCTAACTCAGGTATCCAACTAAGCTAGTCCCACTTACTCACGTTTGGCCCATATCCCTCCAAATCCTTCCTATCCACGTGTGCCTTTTGGTTTACTGTTGTACTTCAATGAACATCCTCCATGTTTCTCTGGTCTGTCCTTTACGTGACTTCATTCTCATCCAATGTAGCTGACTCTTAATGAACTCTTCAGTCTGATGGCAACTGGGGACGAACAATAAATTTTGCTTGCACACATCCCATCATTGGACTAAAAATAATGAGAAGAATTGCGTGACTTTTGTGATGTTGTTTGAGAGGTAAGACCTGGCCTCAGCAATCAGAGAGAACCCCCCTGTTTTTTGAACTTTATCTTACATCTGTCTGATAGAGCTTGAGGACTGCCTTTGAGTCTTCATCTCATGTGGTTCATTATATTCAAGGTTATTGTCATCTGCACAAGTCCATGTATGCACAGATGTATTGAGAAACTTACAGCGGCATCAAAGGGACCTACCTTCATATAAGCAGCACTCACAAGAACAAAAACATAAATTAACCATAATTGATACAAAATTTTTGCAAGGAAGGATGGAATTAGAACTAAAAAAGTCAATTTTAGTGCGAAGTGATCAAAGTGTCATAGTGTTGCTCAACTGTAGTGATTAGGGTTTTGCTGATTGGTTCAACAGCAGAATGATTGAAGGGAAGCAATTGTTCTTGAACCTGGTGGTTTGGGACTTCAGGCTTCTGACCACCTGCCTGATGGTAACTGTGAGAAGATGGCATGGCCCAGATGGTGAGGATAGATATTACCTTCTTGAGGCAGTGCCTCCTGTGGATACTAACAATACTGAAAGTGGGGAGGGATATGCCCAGGATATATTAGGCAGAGTCCACTATTCTCTGCTGTTACTTGTGTTCCTGTGCATTCAAATTGCCATTCCAGGCCATGATGCAACCTGTCCAAGTTCAAAGTAAATTTATTATCAAAGTGCACAAATGTCACAATATATGCGACATATGTTGAGAATCACCTCCAGATTTGTCACCATATACTACCTTAAGAACATTCAGGGTACTTTCAGTATACAACTGTAGAAGTTTTGTTAGAGTGTTCAGTGACAACTGAACCTCCTTAATCTTCTAAAAAAAACAAAGATGCTGCCCCGCTTTCCTTAAGGCTGCGTCTATGCCACCTCCCCAAGTCGTAAGCGTTGAGCAGAGTGTCAAAGGTGGGTGAATTTGTCAGTTTGTTGAAGTAATTTTGCAAAATGTGGAAGAATTCATTTGTAAAGCAGCAACACAAGACCATCTTAGTTTATGGAGAAGGAAACATACTCATTTTCCCTGGACTGTCAGCCAAGACCGTCTCCCTAGGGGAGGGCAACCCTTGGAGAAGGACTGCTTTAACAGTTTAATAGCTAGTGTAAATATTTATAGATGATATAGCTTCCCTGGAGAGCAGCCAAGATCAGAAAAGCTTGTAAATTTTGTAACACCAACACTCAGGATAGTCTCCTAGAGAGAATGAAAATCAGACTTAATCAGTCTATCTGTTGGCAAACCAAATGATTTCGTACTGAATTCAAAAGATGAGTCCATATTTGTAAAGAGGGTGTTGGGAGGGGCTGTGAACCTCATCCACAGTGAAGACCTGGCACAGCTGGAGATATGGAGGCCCTTTGTGTTTAATTAAAATATCAGGGGACTCCAGCCAACAGGAGAAGGAATTTAGTGGCGGGAATCCTTTGCCAGGAATCCGTGGGAATGATTCTTGGACAGCTGGTGTGGGGGCCTCTGTGTGAGAGATGGGAGATTCCAGCAAAGCTGGATCTATGGTGGGGGTTGCGGGGTGGGCAGGCTGCAGGGCAGGGGTGGAGCGGGTCCAAGGACTTCACAAGGGGCTCCGAGCTTAGAGATCACAAGAAGTTTGCTCACAAGATGTGAGCAAAGTACAAAATCATAAAATAGATACCCCGTGGAAGAGGCCATTCAGCCTTTTGAGTTTGTACTGGCTCCAGGTAAGAGCAAGCCAGTAAGTCCCACTCTATGTCTTGGCCCTGCAGCCCCACAAATTCTTTCCTTTTCAAAATATCACCAGCTCCCCTTTGAACCCCATAGCTGAATCTGCTTCTGCTGCACTGGCTTCCTGTTCCCAACATGTGTAAAAAGATCTGCCTCTATCCTAATTACATTAACATCTCTAAGTAAATTTATTATCAAATTACATATGTCACCATTGAGATTCATTTTCATGCAGGCATTTACAATCGAACAAAAAATAGAATAGAATTAAAGAAAGACGAAACACAAAGATTGATATACAACCAATTTGCAAAAGAAGGCAAACTTCTGAAATAAAAAAAGCTAATAATAATAACAACAATAAATAATATTGAGGACAAGAGTTGTAGAGTCCTTGAAATTGAGTCCATAGGTTGTGGTATCAGTTCATTGCTGAGGTAGGTGAATTTTTCCACACTGGTACAGGAGCCTGATGGTTGAAGGGTAATAAATGTTCCTGAACTTACTGTGTTGGACCTAAGGCTCCTGTACCATTCCTACCTCTCCTAGCCTTTGACCCCTCTACCAATACTATATCTTTTAGAATAAACAGTAAATTTCTTCCAATTTCTTTGCAGTTAAGACTGTAAAGTGGGGTAAAGGCATCTTCAATGGGTTGATATGACAACAAACAATTATACCATAAGACACTGGAGCAGAATTAAGCCATTTGGCCTATCATGTCTTCCCGGCTATCCCATCTTGGGGCAGTGGTGGCAAACAAAGTTGCTAACTGGGCTAAAAACTGTTATCTCCACTCTGGTCTTGCAGGGTCAGATACTGTTGCCATGTTCAAGCATAAGAGATGATTGCTTTGTGAAAAATGATGGGTCGTTTGCTGTTGGTCTCCTTAGTATTTTGGTCATAACTTTCATCATTTGAAACACCTCAGTCAGATCTTCTCTCATCCGTTCTTTGTTCCAGAAAAGACAGCCACATAAACAAAGTCCATCATCCTTCTCCTGAAGCTATTCCAAAGACATTAAATTCTTTCTACCATGACATCCAGAAACTGACACGGTAATCCAACACTAGCGCTAACCTCCTGCACCTAATAAAGAGGCCACTGAATGCATGTCATGAAATTTGTTGTTTTGTTGCAGCAGTACAATGGAAGCCATACAAATTACTATAATTTACAACGCAAAATAAACTGTGTAATAGAGGGATAACATGGTCGTGTCCTTGAATCCTTGGACCATTCTGATGGCAGAGGGGAAGAAGCTGTTCACAAAACATCTTCAGGCTCCTGTTCCTCCTCCCTAATGAAGGTATGAGAAGAGGGCATGTCCCAGGTAATGAGGTTTCTTAATGATGAATGCCGCCTTCTTGAGGCATTGATTTATGAAGGTGTCCTTGTTGATGGGGAGACTTGTACCCATGATGGAACTGACTTAGTCTACAATCCTCCGAAATGTCTTTCAATCCTCCATATCAGTCAGGATGCTCCCCACCGCACATCTGTAGAAATTTGCCAGTCTTTGATGACATACCAAATCTCCTCACGCTCCTAGTGAAGTATAGCCGCTGGCATGACTTCTTCGTGATTGCATCACTGTCTTTTTCACTGCATTTCGGTACACGTGACAACAATAAACCAGTACTGGTAAAGCCTAGGATCTCGTATGTTTTTTAAACCAGTTTCTCATCCTTCCGTGTTGCATTCAATAAACAATGGGTATGTTTCCTCATGATCATGATCTCAAATAAAAACAGGAAATAACAAAAGCCCTCAGCAGGCCAGGTAGTATCTGTGGAGAGGGAAACTAAATTAATGTTTCAAGGCGAAGACTCTTCTGCATCCCTCCCCCACCCATCTCAGCAACTTAAAACCACCCTGTTTTGTGATTTCTGATTAAAGGTCTTCAGCCCAATTAATAAACTGACAGAAAAAAATCATTAATAACTAGAAGTGATATTAGCATCACTTACACTTGGATTGATATACGATGCTAAAACCAAGGGAAAGTCTGACTGGCTACTGATGCAGTAACATCTGCCTGTTTAACGACTAGAACCAAAAGAAATGCAGAACAATGGAGTTGCTTCAATTCCACCACGGACAGTCCCAAGCCTGGCTGTGAAAGAAGGCAGCTTGGGTTGGGCCTGGCAACCTTATTCTGTAAAAACCCAGTGCTACAGAAACTCCAACAGAAGCTTGAAATGCCTCATCTCTGGGAGAGGAATAATAAATCTGGGCACAACCTGAAGGACTGGTGGGCCGCTGTCGGTGGCCGATGCCACAGTAGGGACGATGGGGCTTAGGAGTAAGATGCGTTGCCTCAGCAGAGGGAAAGGTCCCATGATGCTCCTGAGGGAGCGTTATCCAAACATGATCTTTCACGTTCATGTCAGTGGATTAGAGTTCCAGGCTTTAAGGAGGATCTTAGAAGGACAAAAGGGAGATGGAGAGGTTCAGGGAGGGAAGCCGGGAGCTTAGGGCCATGGCAGCTGAAGTGATGAAAATGGAGGATACACAGGAGGCTATCATTGCTGGAGAAACACAGATATGAAACATCTGTCTGTTTGTCAATTACAACAACATATTCACTTTAACAATGAGTGCAACAGTTAAAAATGGCAATGTGCAACAAGTCGGTCAAGCTCGTAGCAACCAAAAGAATCTTGGAAGACTTACTTTGTGCAGTAATTAGTTAATGACAAACAGACTTGGGGTGATGTTCAAGCAGGGGAAATAAAGGCTTGTGTTGTGGTGAAGTTACGTTGGTGAATCACATAGAAACAGTAAACAGTTCACGAATCTGAGAATTGTTTCCCAACTGAAGAAACTCAGAAAGTGAAATGAAATGTAAACATCTTTAGCCTTACCTATGAGTAAATTTACTGTTTTCCTCAGAACACGGTACGGGGTAGTGTCAATATTGTAGAGAAACTCTTTAATTTATTGCTGGTTGAATCAGGATTGGCATTGGTTGTAGTTTTATTATTGTCACATGTACCGAGATACAGTGAAAAGCTTTTGCATGCGTGCCATCCAAGCAGATCATTTCATACAAAGTACACTGAGAAGTAAAGAGAAAACAGAATTCAGAATATAGTATTGAAGCTGCATAGAGGATTCAATAAAGATAGGCAGATGAAGTCCAGAGGCCATGTCAGTCCCTACCTCGCTGGGTATGAGGCCTGCTGGCTACCCTCACCAAAGTGTCAAAGAGGTTTACTGGGGTGTGGCCACTTCTGCATGCAAACAGGTACTTGGAGCCACGGGTGAGAGCTGAGTTTATGGTGGGGACCAAATGTGAGTAGGCTGCACCTTTGATCTTTGAGAACTAAATATTGATTGGTTTCTCTTTCCACGGGTGCTGCTTGACCAGCAGAGATTTTCCCAGAGTCCTTTGTTTCAGACACCGGGTCATTCCTGGAACGTTAGCATCCCAACATTGTTCTAATTACACTTGGACAGCACCCAAATGACTCTGTGAAGCTGGGATCTGCTCAGAGCCAAATATCACTGCAGATCCTGAACTGCTGGTCTCTGAATATTTATTTTGTTTAAGATCTATACAATGGCCCCAGCAGGTGGAGGGATATGTTGTGGGCATGATTGGGAATGGAATGGAATGGCAAGTGTTCAGAAAGAGCAGACCTTAAATCCATGTTTGGTGCTGACTCAATCCTCATTATTTTTATAGCGTTCCTTTGGCTAATAATTTTAAGACCTTAAGTACTATATCAGAGGTCATAGGAATCTTGGCGTCAGTTTGCAAAGCTATGCAAATCCTCAAGTTTGTTAAATTGTGCTCTTTAATGAGCTGTTCAAAGAGGATGAAATCGTAAGAATCAGTACACTTTGGGGTTAAATGTCAACACATGCACACTTACATATTTGTGATTTGAAGAAACATTGGATTACAATTTGGAAATATTCCTTTGGCACACCACGGACGGGTGAACAAACAGGCAGGAATGCTTGGATCTGCTGTGTGATTGACTCCAACTAACCAGTGTTGGGTTCAAAGCCTTTTCGTTTATCCACAACATCACTGCAACTTTCACACTAGACCAACTTTTTCTGGAAGCAAATGTGAAGCACACAGATACTATTTGCTTCATCAACACATCTGCTTGACAGACGATCTGCTCTTAATTACACTGCTAGATGTGTATGCGGCCTTTCCTATCTTGCACAGTCCCTTCTCTGACTATCTTGCAAAGATCCTTCTCTGATTATAGTGCAAAGGTCTTCCTCTGACTATTTTTCAAAATCTTTCTCTATCATGCAAAGGTTCTTCTTTGGCCATAAGGCACTTTGTAAGAACTCAAGACTTTGAAAGTTGATAAAATGGATCACCTTAGGTGTCCTTTGCACAGTCCCATCTGGAGGACTAATGCTCTCCAGACAGTGAACTGACCCTCCTCGCCTGACCAACGTGTAGCAGGGTCCAAGCGGTGACCCCATCCCCAGAATGCTTATTGACTAACAAAGGGAATTGAATGCTTTCAAACACCTCTAAGAGTCAGAGATAGTTTAAAACAGCTCAAATAGATTTAGCTAATTGAAAACATTTTTGAAATTAACTTATCAAAAACATATTAAAATGCAAACAAAACATTAAAATTATTGGGCCTTTTGCTGCAGGGTCAGCTTGGCTACAGTCTGTGCACCAGACCTCTTGGCATCATGCTGTGGGACAGATTGTCCCTGCTCTGCTGTTAGGCTCAGTGGGAAGTCTAACAGTGAGCTGGAGGCCAGATGGGTCCTTGATCGTGTTTGGACAACTGTGTACATGAGCCTGAGATGAGTGGACCTGCCAAAGGCTGATGGTCAGGATTTCCTGCTGATGCACAACCATCAATCAGTCCGATTCATCCTAATGTAGAAATGCAAGACTGATAAGACCATAAGATATAGGAGTAGAGTTGGGCTGTTTGGCCCACTGAGTCTGCTCCATGAGTCAAGTTTTTTGAAGTAACACATCACCTGCATTCATAACTCTATTTCCATGCTGAATTCATTAGTGGACCATGAGGGCAATGTTTACTACCTGCCCCCAAATGCCCATGAGGGGCACTTTGTTGAACTGCAGTAATCTGTGTGGTGGAAGGGGTCCTCCAATAATTCTCATTCAATGCATTAACCTTCTCAGTTTCTGCCCCCTTCAATCAGATTTCACAGGCCTCCCATCCCTTTCTCTTCTGGCAATCCAAGCCTCCCATTCCCTTCCCTTCTGGAAAACCAAGCCTCCAATCTCCTTCCCTTCTGGCAATCCAAGCCTCTCATTCCCTTCCCTTCTGGAAATCCAAGCCTCCCATTCCCTTCCCTTCTGGCAATCCAAGCCTCCCATTCCCTTCCCTTCTGGCAATCCAAGCCTCCCATTCCCTTCCCTTCTGGCAATCCAAGCCTCCAATCTCCTTCCCTTCTGGCAATCCAAGCCTCCCATTCCCTTCCCTTCTGGCAATCCAAGCCTCCCATTCCCTTCCCTTCTGGCAATCCAAGCCTCCCATTCCCTTCCCTTCTGGAAATCCAAGCCTCAAATCTCCTTCCCTTCTGGCAATCCAAGCCTCCAATCTCCTTCCCTTCTGGCAATCCAAGCCTCCAATCTCCTTCCCTTCTGGCAATCCAAGCCTCCCATTCCCTTCCCTTCTGGCAATCCAAGCCTCCAATCTCCTTCCCTTCTGGCAATCCAAGCCTCCCATTCCCTTCCCTTCTGGCAATCCAAGCCTCCCATTCCCTTCCCTTCTGGCAATCCAAGCCTCCCATTCCCTTCCCTTCTGGAAATCCAAGCCTCCAATCTCCTTCCCTTCTGGCAATCCAAGCCTCCAATCTCCTTCCCTTCTGGCAATCCAAGCCTCCCATTCCCTTCCCTTCTGGCAATCCAAGCCTCCAATCTCCTTCCCTTCTGGCAATCCAAGCCTCCCATTCCCTTCCCTTCTGGAAATCCAAGCCTCCCATTCCCTTCCCTTCTGGCAATCCAAGCCTCCCATTCCCTTCCCTTCTGGCAATCCAAGCCTCCCATCCCCTTCCCTTCTGGCAATCCAAATGGATCATTCCCTTCACATCTTCCAGCCTGTCCCATGAATAATTGTTAATGGGAATGAGTTGTCAGAGTTTAGCCATAGGACCATAAGAAATAGTAGCAGAATTAGGACATTTGTCACTCTGTGAAGCCATTGAATCATGGCTGATTGTTTTCCTCAACCCCATTCTCCATCTTCACCCCATAACTCTTAACCCTCTTACCAGTCAATGACCTACCAATCTCTGCTTGAAGTACTCCTAATGACTTAATGTCCACAGCCTTCTGTGGCAATGAATCCCACAGTTCGCCACCCTCTGGCTGAAAAAACATTGCTTCTCATTGCAATTCTAAGGGGACATCCCTTTATTCTAAAGCTGTGCCCCGTATCCTAGACTGTCCTACTAATGTTAACATCCTCACCATTTCCATCGACCCAGGCCTTTCAGTATGCAGTATCCTTCAACCTAACTGTGATGTTCCTGTGTATCCATTTCCTCTGGACGACGGAGGTCAAGACAGTGAATCATCGTTTGATTTCCGAGATGGGTGTTTCATGGAAGATTGGGCAATCTGGGCCTTTACGCTCAACATTTGGTTCTGCTCCAGAGACCCAGGTGGATTCTGACCTTGGGTGCTGCCTATGTCTAGTTCGCACATTCTCTCACTGCCTGTCTGCTTCCTTCTGCAACCCAGTGTTGTCCTGGTCAGTTATTTGGCTATTGTGTGTCATTCTCATTTTGCAAAAAAAATGAAGTGGTAGTTGATGAGCATGAAAGACTAGGACTAAAGGGAAATAAGAAGGGGACAATGAGACCGACGGGATTGCTTCCTTAGAAGTTGGCTCTGATCTGATACGTTGAGTAACTTCATTCTGCCTCATTATAAGCTCAATACAAGATAAGATCTCATTGAAAGACACAGATTTCTTTTAGGGGATTCTTAGTAGTGTGGAGGAACTGAAGTATATGGGGGCCTATGTCCATAGATCTCTCAATGTTGCCGTGCGAGTTGATAGGGAGGTTAAGAAGGCATATGGTGTGTTGGCCTTCATTACCTGGGGGGCCGAGATGAAGGGCTAAGAGGCAATTTCGCAACTCTATGAAACTCTGGTTAGACAATACTATTCTGTTCAGTTCTGGTCGCCTCATGATAGGAAGGATGTGGAAGTTTTGGAGAAGATGCAGAGGAGATTTACCAGGATGCTGCCTGGATTAGAGAGCACATCTTATGAGGAAAGG
This sequence comes from Hemitrygon akajei, assembly GCF_048418815.1. Lineage (NCBI taxonomy): Eukaryota > Metazoa > Chordata > Chondrichthyes > Myliobatiformes > Dasyatidae > Hemitrygon > Hemitrygon akajei. Next base: position 56,717,488 of record NC_133144.1, on the reverse strand, counting down.
TTGAGTAAGCCAGAGCTTTTCTCTCTGGAGCAAAGGAGGATGAGAGGTGACTTGATAGAGGTGTATAAGATGATAAGAGGCATAGATAGAGTGGACAGCCAGAGACTTTTTTGCTAGGGTGGCAATGGCTAATAAACTTAAGTTGATTGGATGAAAGTATAGGGACGATGTCAATGGTGTGTAGTGAGTGCATGGAACACGTTGCTAGAGGCAGTGATAGAGGCAGATACATTAGGGGTATTTGAGAGACTCTTAGATAGGCACATGTATAAAGAAAATTGGAGGGCTATGCAGAGAGAAGGATAGATTGATTTTGGAGTAGGTTAAAAGATCAGCACAACACTGTGGGCTGAAGAGCCTGTACTGGTCTAAATTCCATGTTCTGTGTTTCCCGGGAATGTCAGGAACCAGATGCTACTGTGGCAGATTGTTCATATCAGAGATGAGAAGACATTTCTGCACCCAGAGGATAATGAATCTTTGGAATTCTGTACTTTGGAAGTGTGTGGGAGGCTGGAACACAGAGTATATTCAATAAACGATCAACTAACTGTTTGATATCGAGGGAGTCAGAGGACAGAGAATCAGCAAGGGAAGCTGGTGCTATGATTTTAATGAGGTCTGTTCCTTCTGCAAGCTGTCATGCTTAGAGCTTGGTCGTCACTCCTGGGGTTACGCCCGTCTGAAGCAGGTGTGGTACTGAGGGAGAGAGCCTGGTGCAACGTTCTGAGTCGTCTTTACTGACTCCACTGAGTGAATCAACATCAGCATCACAAGAGATTCTGCAGATGCTGGAAATTTCTAGCAACACATAAAGTGCTGGAGGAATTCATCAGGTCAGATAACATCTGTGAAGGGGGGGGATAAACAGTCCACATTTTGGGCTGAGACCCTTCCTTAGGGTCTTGGCCCGGAAGGTCAACTGTTTACTTGCCTCCATAGATGCTGCCTGATTTGCTGAGATCAGCATCAGTGGTACCTCCTTGCCTTAAAGAACTGAAATTTGCTGATTCAGGGGAGTGGAAGATGGATTATGATGGAACACACTGTTGGAAATATACCTCCCTCATGCAGCCATGTGTATACATCAGCCCTTGGTTAAGCTGAAAGGAAAGTCATTGATCGTGTGGATGGCCAGAGGCTTTTCCCAGGCCTGAACTGGCTAACATGAGGGGCATAGTTTTAAGGTGCATGAAAGTAGGTACAAGGTAAGTTTGTCAGATCGAGAGTGGTGGGTGCATGGAATGCACTGTCCGTGAAGGTGGCAGAGGCAAATACAATAGGGTCTTTTAAGAAACTCTTAGAGAGGTACATGGAGCTTAAAAAATTAGAGTATTATGCAGTAGGGAAATTCTAGGCAGCTTCTAGAGTAGGTTATATGGTCGGTACAACATTGTGGGCCAAAGGGCCTGCAATGTGCTGTAGGTTTCTATGTTGCTATGTTATGAAGTGGTACTTACTAGGCAAATCCTACAAGGTAGTTGCCTCCTATATTTGCCAAATTGTACTCGCTTCGACCCAACCACTTCATCTGGCAGCTCATTCCGGGTGCTCACTAAGCTCACGGTAAAGAACTTAACCGTCAGGTCTCTTTTAAATCACTGCCCTCTCATACCTGTGCCGTCTAGCTTTGGAGTCCACAACCCGGAGGAAAAGACTACGACCGTCCATGACTTTATAAACTTCAAATAAGCTCAGTGCCCTGACTGACGAAGGCCAGCATGCTTAACACCTTCATCACCAACCCTGATGACTTGTGCGGCCTATTCCAATGAACTGTACACTGTACTCCCAGACCACTCTGCTCCAGAACACTCATCAGCACCCTGACGTTTACTGTATCGTTCCTAATGGCCAGGATGTTGGTGATGAAGAACGTGGAAATGGTATTGCCATTAAACATCAAGGGTAGGTAGTTATCAATGATAAACCTGGTTTGTTGTGCTAACCAGCTCTTCAGTGTGAAGAGGCCTGAATAACTTTGATTTATCACTACCGACCAGAGCTGCCTCCATGACAGTGTGCGTGCAAACGTGCAAACAGTGAGAAATTCCAGATAATGTTTATGCTGTACATTGATGCACAAAGATTCTGGAACAGATAAATGATTACATGCAAGAGATTTTGCAGATGCTGGAAATCCAGAGAAAAAAAACACACACAAAAATACTGGAGGAACTCAGCAGGTCAGGCAGCATCTGTGGAGAAAGAGTAAACTGTCGACGTTTTGGGCCAAGACCCACTTTGTGTGTGTTTCCTGGATGTCCAGCATCTGCAGGTTTCTCATCAGAGTAGAAACTCAGTTTGTGCATGGGTATTCATTCTGTCAGCGAGGTGAAGGATAGCACAATCTGGTGTAAACTGGGCTACAGGAGCATTGTGGGGAAATTACTGGACCCCATCAGTCTGAGTCCACAGCATAAACAACCAGCAACACACACACAAAATGCCGGAGGAACTCAGCAGGTCAGGCAGCATCTATGGAGAAGAATAAACAGTTGATGTTTTGGGCCGAGACCCTGAACTATTGAAGAGCAAGGTACGGTAGCTCATCTGTTTAAGAAGGACATGGTAACCATCTATTTATTGTGTACAGTTCTGGTCACCAAATTATAGTAAAGATATCTACAAAATAGAGAGAGTACAGAGAAGATTTACTAGAATGTTACCTCGGTTTCAGCACCTAAGTTACAGGGAAAGGCTGAACAAATTAGGTCTTTATTCTGTGGAGCGTAGAAGGTTGGGGGTGACTTGATAGAGGTATTTAAAATAATGAGGGGGATAGATCGAGTTGACGTGGATAGGCTTTTTCCATTGAGAGTAGGGGAGATTCAAACAAGAGGACATGATTTGAGAGTTAGGGGGCAAAAGTTTAAGGGTAACATGAGGGGGAATTTCTTTACTCAGAGAGTGGTAGCTGTGTGGAATGAGCTTCCAGTAGAAGTGGTAGAGGCAGGTTCAGTATTGTCATTTAAAGTAAAATTGGATAAATATATGGACAGGAAAGGAATGAAGGGTTATGGGCTGAGTGCGGGTCGGTGGGACTAGGTGAGAGTAAGCGTCGGCACGGACTATAAGGGCCGAGTTGGCCTGTTTCCGTGCTGTAATTGTTATATGGTTATATGGTTTATATGGTTATATTTGTTACCCTCCATAAATGCTGCCTGACTTGCTGAGTACTTCCAGCATATTGTGTATGTTGCAAAGTATTTAAATGTGTACTTATATGGTCAATGGCATGCTTGAGGTCACTGATTCAGAACAAGTAAGTTCTGTGAGCCTTTGTTACTTTAGGTCTGCTTTAGGCTTCTGTGTTACAAGCAGATACATTTACACAATCAATGAATAAACAGTCTGGTATTCGCACATCATTCTGCTTACCACTGAAGTGTGGGCAAAGCATTCCCCTTTGTCAGTGAATGCCTGTAATTAGTTACTGCTTTGAACCAATACTTGAAGGAATTCAGCTGTTTCGCAATTTAGTTGGGGGTTAAGTCTCTTTGCGGTGAACTGTGACCCATTACAGGTTCTGTTTTCTCAATGACTGCTCCCTCGGGTTGCTTTCATGTTCGGGGTAGGGAAGGCAGACTGTAAGGGACTCTGTGTGACTGGGGCTAGACACTTTGTTGTGCTAAAGAAGAGGCAAAACAAACATGTGGGACAAGAATAAGATAGGTTGGAGAAAACGGTGAAGAAATATAAATCTCTGAATTGACACAATATGATATAAAGCAAGTCATTTTGCTATTTACAAATTCAAATCTTTTTGCAACATGCTCCATGCCTGAGTCAAACAAGGACTAGGGGAGATGTTTGTTTAAGATGACATTTGCCTTCCTGTTTCAATGTACTACACTCAATGGCCACTTTATAGGTACAGCTGTTCATCAATGCAAATATCTAAATCAGCCAATCATATGGCAGTGATTTAATACATTAAGACATGGTCATGCAGACACGGCTGAGAGGGTCAGTTGTTGTTCAGACTAAACGTCAGAACGGGGAACAAATATGATCTAAGTGACTTTAAACTTGGAATGATTGTTGGTGCCAGATGGAGTGGTTTGAGTATCTCAGAAACTGATTTTCTGGGTCCCTAATAAAGTGGTCACTAAGTGTACATTGAAGTTTGTGTACTTCCTCTGAAATTCATATATGTTGTGAAAAGTCATAGTATTACCCAGGGTTCTTTTGACCTTGAGAACTATCCTGACAAATGACTGCATTTTGGTCAACCTCAGCAATGCAGAGAAAGTCACAGTGGCTCTTTCCGCTGCAGAAGGCAGAATCCTCTGGTGGCCACCCATTTCAGATTGACTTCTTATTCCCTTTCTGACATGTCTGACCATGGCCTCATTTACTGCCACGATGAGGCCAAACTCAGGCTGGAGGAGCAACCCCTCCAAGTTAAACCAAATCCAATTCCAATTCCAATTCTCCATTCTATTGGCCTCTGTTGCCATGATCAGAGAACTAGTCTGGTCTGAGGAGGAGGGAAACTGGCACCTCCTGCCTCACCAGCTGATCTTTCCCTTCCATTGATGGCATTCCAGCTCTGGGCTCATCACAGAAAGCTTGACTAATCTATTCCAATAAAAATGCGATTTCTAAAAGCATAATTAATCTTCGCGACAGCCAAACAACATCTCAGGCAAATAAATCATGGAATTTGATTCCATCAACTTTTAATAGCTAGAACTTTATAAAATGTATATATTTTCCTCTTTTATTACATTCTTCCTTCCTTTATCTGATTTGACATTTAGCTCGCCATTCTTACTTACATTTCCGGCTCAGATACAGCCCTTCAGTTTGTTGGTTAGGAAGATCTGAATGCAGAACAGAGAACATTACAGCACAAAACAGGCCCTTTGGCCCTTGATGTTGTGTCGACCTTTTATCCTACTCGAAGATCAGTTTAATCCTCCCCTCCTACATAATCCTCCTTTTTCTATCATCCATGATTAAGAGTTGATAAATGTCCCTAATGTATCTTCCTCTTCCACCTCCCCTGCCAGCGTGTTCCACGCACCCACCACTCTCTGCTTAAAAATCTGACCTCTGACATCTCCCAATACTATCCTCCAACCACCTTCAAATTATGCCCCTTGCTTTCCTCCAATCACCTTAAAATTTGTTGCTCAGTTGGAATGTAGAAGCTCTGTTGAGGTCTGACACCATTTTCCTCACTCTGGTTGTCAAAGTATGCCCAGTCTGGCTATTGTAAGCACTTTGATTCCTGCTTCCCCATTTCCCAGACATACATACACAGAAGCACTATCTGAGCGTGGTAATTCATCCATCTCGCCATATTGGAATCTATACCTCACTGCCGATTACCGCTCATGCAGAAAATCAGGGAGATATTCCAGTAGAGAGATGAAGAAATGAACAGAGGAATAATGCAGTGTTAGACCACAAGACATTGGAGCAGATTCAGGCCATTCAGCCCATCAAATCTGTTCCGCTTCATTTCCTGAACTGAGGACACTGCTGAGAATGCAGCTAAGATAATTTGCAAGCTGATGCTCCTTACATTCCTTATCTTTGAAATGCGACAGATCAGGAGAGGATAAATTTCATGGAATATTTTAGACAAATAAGTGATTAATCCCACAATTAGTCAGTTTGGACGCTGCAGTAGCATAGCGGTTGGCGTGACGCTATTACAGCTCGGGACGTTCAGGAGTTTGGAGTTCAATTCTGGCGCCATTCTGTAAGTCTCTGTATGTCCTCCCTGTGAAATGCATGGGTTTTCCCTGAGTGCTCTGGTTTCCTCCCACAGTCCAAAGACATGTGATGGTTAATTAGTCACTGTAAATTGTTCCATGATCAAGGTAGGGTTAATCAGGTTTGTCTGGAGTTGCTGGGGCAGAGCGGCTCGAAAGGCTGGGAGGGCCTGCTCTGTGCGGTATTTCTAAATAAACTTTCTTTCTTTCTTACTTGTTGGCTTTCATACATTCTCTAAAGACTGCCAGTTAAATCTAGTTCAATAAAACTCAACGAACAATCTACAGTTTTTCAGAATCAGGTTGAATTTCAGGTTCACTGACTATGTTGTGAAATCTGTTGTTCTGCAACAGCAGTACAGCGCAATTCATAAAATATACTATAAATTACAATAAGATATAAATATATATAGATAAATATAGTATTGCCAGGGTGGGAATGGCTAATACGAGGGGGCATAATTTTAAGTTGATTGCAGGGAAGTATAGGGGTGATGTCAGAGTTAAGTACTTTGCATAGAGTGTGGTGGGGTGGTAGTAGAGACAGATCCATTAGGGTTCAAAGGTTCATGTTATTGTCAAAGTATGTATGTACAATACAACTCTGATACTCGTCCTTTCCCGATAGCCATAAGTTACAGAAAAAAACATGGGGGCTGTTGAAAAAAAAAACATCAACTCCCCCCCAGGCACGAAAAAAATACTCGGAAACCCCGAAACCACAACCCCCCCCGAGAAAATAATAGCGACAATAACGTCAAAATCCTCAACCCCCTCCTCCCCAAAAAAAACAGTGATAAGAGCATCAACTCGCCAGACCCCTCCCTCGCAGAAAAGAAGAGCAACAATGGCATCAGACCCCCCCAACCCCTTCTCTCACACACAAAAGAAACTAACAGGTCGCCCATGCTGAAAAACGCCAACAAGAAAATCAGACCCCGTCCCCAAACCTTCCCTCTCACAAGAACTAATATCGGCCACCCACCAGTTGTTACTTGAGAAACTTTTAAGAGGCAGGAGGATGATAGAAAAGTGGAGGGCTATGTAGGAGTAAAGGGTTGGATTGATCTTCGAGCAGGTTAAAAGGTCGACGTAACTCTGAAGGGCCTGTATGGTGTGTTAATGTTCTGTGTTATATGTTTTTAAATTAGATAGGTCGTGCAAAAAGAGAGTGAAAATAGTGAGGGAATGTTCCTGGGTTCATTGACTGTTCAGAAATCTAATGGTGGAGGGGAAGAAGCTGTTCGTGCTTAATTGGACTCCATAAACAATCCAGCTGTGAAATGCATAGAGTCATAGAATTAGATACAGCATGGAAACCGGCCCTTCGGCCAACTCTGTTTATTTCTTTATTTGGAGATACAGTGCAGAACAGGCCCTTCCAGCCCAACGAACTGCGCTGCCCGGCTACCTGCATATTTAACCCTAGCCTAATCACCGAACATTTACAATGACTGATTAACCTACTGATCAGTAAGTCTTTGGCCTATGGGAGGAAACCCACGCAGCTATGGGGAAAACATTCAAACTCCTTGCAGGTTGTGCCGGAATTGGACTCTGAACTCCAATGCCCCGAGCTGGAATAATGTTACACTAACCATGATGATACTGTGGCGCCCAACTCATCTATGTTGGCCAGGTTGCCTAACTAAGCTAATACCATCCTCCTTTATTGACCCATATACCTATCCATATATCTGTCCAAATGCTGATTAAATGTTGTAAGCGTACACACCGCTATCAGCTAGAATGAGAACAGTGAGGACCTTTTCAGAGCGAGAATGTTAGTAAGAGTCACCAAAGACTCATGCAAATTTTTACAGATGTATGGGGGAGGTCATTCCGATTGGTTGAAAGAGGTTGCAGAGGGTCGTAGGCTCAGTCATCTCCATCACGGGCACAACCCTCCCCAACATCGAAAACATCTTCAAGAGGGCAGCCTCTATCATTAAGTACCCACACCATTCAGGACATACCCTCTTCTCATTACTACCGTCAGGGAGGAGGTGCAGGAGCCTGAAGACACACACTCAATGTGTTAGGAACAGCTTCTTCCCCTCCACCATCAGATTTTTGAATGGTCCATGAACGCTAACTTGTTATTTGTCTATTGCACTATATACAGTATATATTTTTTATGGCTTATTGCAAGTTTTATATCCTGCATTGTACTGCTGCTCTAAAACAAGACGTTTCACAATGTACCGTCTGTCAGTAACAACGAACCTGATGCTGAAGAGTGAATTTTGGGATCTCATTCTGACTGACCTTTCCGATAAAACTATATACAGATCTAACAGATATCGCATGGTCTAAGCATAACAATTCACATTTTGTTGCCAGTGTGAAGGAACACCTACACCTGCTCATCAAATTACCTTAGTTGGAAATCCCATAGGAGCAATTTGCCCAGACAGGATGTGTGAACGAGCAGCATAACATACTCTTAAGCAAACGAAAGAGTTCTTCCCATGACCCACGAAGTTTCTAGTGCAAGTCAGAACATTCAATTACGAGCACTACATTATGCCCCCCGCCTTTTTATTCCGGCATCTTCCCCCTTCCTTCTGGGCCCTAGTCACTGACTGTTAACTCTCTTCTGCCAGACCTGCTGAGCTCCTCCCACATTTTGTGTGTGTTGCTTTGCATTTCCAGCATCAGCAGACTTTCTCGTGTACATAATTGCAAATGCTTAGTAGGGGATTATACTGGAATAGTTTGTCCAATTAGAATTATGACCATTAGATTGGAGGCTGAATTGTCATTACTCAATAGAAGTTGAGGATATTTACGGGAACTTTAATGATCGCATTCTGCGGTTGTGGCAACGTTTTTTAAGAAGCCATAAATTAAGAATGTCTCAATGTGTTTTAAGTTTAATGAAATAAATCCTTAAACCTTCCCCTCTGTCCACCTGGTAATCTCCTTCCATGACTGAGCGGAGGATAAACTGTCTGCTCTAGGAGTCTGGCATTAGACATTTGAATGACATCTCTGCCTCACGTGACCAACTAATGTAAGTAGGGCCTTAAAGTTGCTTCTTTTTGTATGTGGCTGTCATTGTACAGCAGCTGGTGCATGCCCATCACAGAGCCTGATCCAGATCCAATGGCAAGGGGGACCAAGCATGGACATTAACATCCACAATGTAGGTGACATGTGGCAGGTATAACCCACTCTCTCTCTCACACACACACATTTACAAACACAAACTTGCATGTGCACGTCCACCCACATACACACACAGATAGACACAAAACACAAAAACAGGTTTGCACACATACACACACATGCAATGTCGCTAGACTGACAGACACAGACACACACACACATACAGAGAGACACACATGAATATACACATGCACATGTAAACACACATAGATTGACACACACACACACACACACACACACACACACACACACACACACACACACACACACACACACACACAGAAAAGCACTTGGGTTCAGGCAGTCAGCCATCATACAATATAGCAAGTTGACACGAACAATAATGACTGGATGATAACTTTTTAAGACGAGTTTGAGGGATAAACATTGGCCAGGGCCCTAGGGAGAACTCCCCTGCTTTTCTTCAAAATAATGTTGTGGAATATTTTAATATCCACTTGGGAGAGCAGACGATGCCTGGCCTGAGAGTGTCAGCGAATAATTCACTCCCCGAGAGCAGCAATGAAGTGCTAGTCTGGATTATGGGCCTAAACCTTCAGGAGAGAATCTTGACCTCTGAAGCCTCTTGTAAACTTAGCCATTAATTACACACAGTGCACAAAGGGCCCTATATGTTACATCTAATGTAAATCAAAAGCTGACCCTGTTAAGATTCCATAAACCCAAAATTAATTCCCTTGCGAGGAAAAGTTTCATAACATTATACCTGGTAATTCATTAACTGTTCCCTTGCTGGTGGGCAAGTACTGAATAACATATTATGCTTTACAAGTAATTTTGTACAATTACAAAATGCCACAGCTGATATGTTGCTTGGTTACAAAGGCTCTTGGCCTGAGGCTGAACACCAGATTTTATCTTCAACATTAATGAATCTGAATTGTACTACATGACAAATCCCCGCCTTATATGTGGACCGTTTAGAGTCGGTACTGTATTGATAAACCTAGATAGAGAGGATGTTTCCAACAGTGCAGAGTCTAGGACTGGAGGCATGGCCTCAGAATAGAAAGACATCCCTTTAGAACAATGATTAACTAAAAATCTCACTTTAAGAACTCTGTATCTTGTTATCTCATGTTATTATTTATTGCTATTTATTTAAATTTGCATTTGCGCAGTTTGTTGTCTTCTGCCCTCTGTTTGATCATTCATTGATCTTGTTTGATCCTCTATAGATTTGCTGAGGAAAATGAATCTCAGGGTTGTATATAGTGACATATGTACACTTTGATGAGGAAGGATTTATCTAACCGGACCGTGGTGAATCTGTGACTGTAGACACTGCATTTAGGCCCTGGAGGAATACTGTTTGTTTAGCTGTATACATGTGACTGGTTGAACGATAATTAAACTTGAACTTGAACTTGGAATTCATTGCTGCAGATGCCTGTGGAGTGCAAGTCATTGGATATATTTAAACTGGAGGTTGATAGGTTCGATTAGTAAGGGTGTCAAAGGTTACGGAGAGAAAGCATGAGGGTGGGGTTAAGATGGATAATAAATCAGCCATGATGGAATGGTGGAACAGATTCAGTAGTCCAAATAGCCTAACTCTGCTCCTAAATCTTACGATATTATAGTATTATGCATTCTGTAACCTACCCTCTTCTCAGTTTTGGCTTTTATGTCACTTCTTGGAATAAGAGAAATAACAAACTTTTCTCCTTTCAGCGACTGTTTTTCTTTCAGTATGTAGTTTATTTTGTTGTTATTTTTCATGTTTAATCAAGAACTTTGTCCTTCATTGAGTTTCTCTTTCCTGGCCCCAGCTCCTGGAACCTTGATCTATGCCACTGGTACCACATGGACAACTATATTAATGTGACTCCTTCAGCGTCCTCGCTCTGCCCATTGAAAACTCTGCTGCCTCCACTACCAGCGCTAAGACTCAGTCACCCCTGAGCTGGCTAATCCAAACTAACCAATCATAAGCATGGCTCAGTTTTAAAATTCACATTCTCAGATCCTTCCCTTGTCCTTTCTCTGGTAATCTCCTGCTCCTCCATGGCGCGAAATGCCTCTAATTCTGACGTCTTACTTATCCCCAAATTTAGCCCAATTCCATAAGTGGCGCCCTTGTCTTCCTTCACCAAGGTCCCAAGCTTCAGAATTCTCTCCCTAAACTTTTGTAACTTTCTTTCCTCCTTTAAGGTACTCCTCAAATTCTATTTCCTTGACCATTGGCTAATCATAGACCCCAACATTTCATTTTGTAAGTCAGCATCTAAGTTGATTTGATAATGTTCTGTAAACAGGCTCAGAGCAGTGTCCCTCTCTTCCAACTTCATTGGTCCATACCCCAGATACGACTCTCGTACATTCTTTTTGTCCTGTTTAAAATCAATCCTTGCTTGACTTGCCGGTGGCGAACATTCTGACTGGTTTCGTCACCTCCTGGTATGGAGGTTCCAACGTGCAGGATGGCAAAAGGCTGCAGAGAGTGGTAGACACATCCAGCTACGTCACAGGCACAGGCCTCCCCTCCATTGAGGACACCTTCACAAGGTGGAGCCTCAAAAAGGTGGCATCTATCAATAATGACTCTTACCATCTGGGACATGTCCTCTTCTCATTACTATCACTGGGAGGTACAGGAGAGTGAGGAGCCACATTCAACACTTTAAGAACAGCTTCTTTCCTTCTGCCATCAGATTTCTGAATGGTCCATGAACCTAAGAACACTACCTCACTATTTCACTTTCGTGCTATTTATTTTATGCTATTGTAATTTGTCGTGATTTTTTTATGTCTGGCTCTGTACTGCTGCCACAAAACAAATTTTATGACTTATCTCAATGGTGGTATACCTGATACTGACCACACAGTCTACCCATTATGAGCCTAAGTGTTTGACAAGAACTCCAGCGCATTTATCCCAAGATTTTTACTTTATGGAGATAGTGCAGATTTGGCCTTCCTGGCGCTTGGAGCCACACCACCCTGATTTAATCCTAGCCTAATCACAGGACAATTTATAATGACCTATGCAGTCTTTGAACTGTGGGAAGAACTGGAGCACCCGGAGGAAACCCACACAGTCACGGGGAGAACGAACAAACTCTTCCCCTCATTCCAAGAACTCTCACTCTTACTCTCGTTCCAAGAACTCTCACAATGTTTTATTATTTAGAAACACCTTGAGCTGGATTAGAGGGATTCATGTGGTGTCAAGCCAAAGTACCAAACATCATTCCCTCGTGTGCTGTTGGGCATATCAGCAAATTTTCAAAGAACTCACTTTAATATCCCTCTGACTGCCTTCTAAACCAGATGGTAACCTGTTTATTTCATGTGCTTTAATGTCTCCACTAAAAATATAAACCAAAGAATGCAATATAAATCCGCTGATCACTCATCCAATATCACTGACAGTAATTGCTCTAATTGTTTATGCGCTTCTCTTAACCCTTAGATGTTCTAGTCTTCTTTAGATGGTTGACAGCTGGCCTTTGGGTCAGTCTCTGTTGATCTGACTTAACCTCATCTCAGATGGTGAGGTAGCCAAGGGTGTTCAAGATCATCAGGCTGAAGAACTCCAGGTTAGGAGCCGGAGTAAATGTGGCCTGGTCTTTGCTCAGCTCGGCGTTCCTGCCTCTTGCTTTTGACTGAATGCCCATGACTTGCTCCCTGGAGTGGCTGCACAGGTTTATAGTGTGGTAAAGAAGGTATACGGCATGCATGCCTTTATTTGTTGAGGCGCTGAGTGCAAAAGTCAGAGTTTGTAAAACTCTGGTTAGGCCTCATCTGGAGCATTGTGCTCAATTCCAGTCAACACACACAGAATGCCGGAGGAGCTCAGCAGGTTAGACGGCAATGCATGGAAAAGAGTAAAGAGTTGACATTTCGGGGCAAGACCGTTCTTCGGGCCTGAGAGGGAAGGGGGAAATCCTGGACTGAAAGATGGGGGGAGGGGAAAGAGGCTAGCTGGAAGGTGATAGGTGAAGCCAGGTGGCTGGCTCTCCCGTCTGGGTACTCTGCAATCTGACGGTATGAATATTGATTTCTCTTTCCAGCGAACAAATTCTTCCTGCCCCCCATTCCCAACTCTGACCTTTCACTTCCTCTCACCTGCCTATTACGTCTCTCTGGGTCCCCTCCTCCTTCCCTTTCTCCTATTATCCACCCTCCTCTCCTGTCGGATTCTTCCTTCTGCAGCCCTTGACCTTTCCCACCCTGTGACCATGTGCAATTTCTCCAGATGCTCCGGTTTCCTCCCACATTCCAAAGATACATGAGTTAGGGTTGGTTAATTGTGGGCATACTATATTGGTACCGGATATCAATTGCAGGATGCCCACAGCACAACCATTGGACTGTGTTGGTCGCTGTAAACGATGTATTTTGCTGTATGTTTCAGTGCTTCAAAGTAGATTTCACAAATAAAGCTCATCTTTATATTTATACACACTGCCACGTTTCAATAGTTTGACAGCACCAAATGTCCAGACTTACTCAAGGGGAATGATCCTTTGGAAAGATGCTGCCTGTAGCAATGGAAGTGTTTGAAAACCAGAAAATGTTGGAAATCTTAGCAGAATCTTTTGCGAAGATTGAAACAGCACAGCTACAGATGCTACTTGTCTGCCGGTTACCCTCAGCATTTTCTGTTTTATTTTAGATTTACAACAAATATGGTGCAAATGTATGACAATAGACAGTAGGTGCAGGAGTAGGCCATTCGGCCCTTCTAGCCAGCACCACCATTCACTATGATCATGGCTGATCATACACAATCAGTACCCCGTTCCTGCCCTCTCCCCATATCCCTTGACCCCGCTATCTATAAGAGCTCTATCTAACTCTCTGTTGAATGCATCCAGTGACTTGGCCTCCACTGCCTTCTGGGGCAGAGCATTCCACATATCCACCACTCTCTGGGTGAAAAAGTTTTTCTGCATCTCTGTTCTAAATGGCCTACCCCTTATTCTTAAACTGTGGCCTCTAGTTCTGGACTCACCCATCAGCGGGAACATGCTTCCTGCCTCCAGCGTGTCCAATCCCTTAATAATCTTATATGTTTCAATCAGATCCCTTCTCATCCTTCTAAATTCCAGTGTAGACAAGCTCAGTCGCTCCAATCTTTCAACATATGACAGTCCCGCCATTCCGGGAATTAACCTTCTGAACCTACGCTGCACTCCCTCATGTATGCTGCAGGCTTAACTCTTCCATCACTTCATAATTGTTCTTACTGTTTGATAGAATAACTAAGCAGGTTAGTGGTAGCTGTGTGTTAATATCAGTGATTCTGGCAAAGAAAGATGGTGAATAAAAGAAAGGCCGCTCTGCAATTAATAAGGTGGTTACCAAGAAATATGCAATATACACTCAGTGGCCACTTTATTAGGTACACCTGTACATCTGCTCTTTAATGCAAATATCTAATCAACCAATCATGTGGCAGCAACTCAGTGCATAAAAGCATGCAGACATGGTCAAGAGGTTCAGTTGTTGTACTAAACATCAGAATGGGAAAGAAATGACCTTAGTGACTTTGACAGTGGAATGATTGTTGGTGCCAGACGGGGTGGTTTGAGTATCTCAGAAGGTATTGATCTCCTGATATTTTCATGCACAGCAGTCTCTAGAGCAGCCTTTCTCAACCTTTTTGCCCTGGAGGAACCCCTGAAATAATTTTTAAGACTCAGGGAACCCCAGCATAAAAATCATTATATCTACAGCTCATGGAATGTTAGCATCATCAAAAATAATTGTCAATGCTCTTTTGAGTAGAGAATGAAGTTTTAGCCAACATTTCTTTTTTAAAAAAAACAGGCAGTTAAGTTTAGTTTATCTTTCTTGAAATTAATCTCTTTCTTTCCCTTTCATAAATATTTAAAACTGCGATCACATGATGCAAAGTTCAAAAACCGGTGTTTTCTTTTATCATGATCTCTCGCAGAACCCCGGTTGAAAAACTCTGCTCTAGAGATAACAGAGAATGGTGCAGTAAATAAGAAAGCATACTGTCAGTGGCAGCTCTGTGGGTAAAAACACCTTGTCAGTGAGAGTGTTCAGAGGACAGACTGGTTCCAGCCACGATAGCGACAGGAACTCAAATAATTATGAACAACACGTTACAATAGCAGGGTGCAGGACAGCATCTTTGAATGCATAACACATTGAACCTTGATGTGGATGGGCTAAGGCAGTAGAAGACAACAAACATACACTCAGTTGTCATTTTGTTAGGTATAAGAGGCACCCACTGAGTATATATGCAAATGCATATCCATGGAATTGGTTTGATGAAGTAGGCTCCCGGTGTTTGCATCGACACTTGTCTAAACAAGGCTATTTAGGCTAAAGGAGTAAGCAACATTCCATTCCACATTCGTATGCATTTATCTAGAAAACATCATAGGGATGAGGACTCTCCTAACACACTCTATACATTAGTGACCTATGTTCTTGTCACATTATTCAAAAGTTGAGAGACAGTTAATGAGATGAAAACTGAATCACAAATGGTTTAACAAATTTACACAGTAATTCAAAAAGGAAACATCAAATATTCTGAATCTAGAACTTCCTCTTCTCCATTTTCTGCAGAGAAGTTGATTAAAGCTTTTTTTTTCCTGAGGTAGAATTCCTGCAGTTTGATTTATCTTCAGCATTTGTTCTTTGTTTGGTTTGTACATCTTGTGGGCCACAGTCAGCCCATCTCACGAACAGCTGTAGCATTTTTGCAGATACATCTGTTATCTGTCTCCCTCGATAGTTATGACACCAGTTGCTTTTGGTTGGGTGGTCCTTATTCTCTACAGAGCAGAGCAAAACGATTCCCAGAATCAGAATCAGATTTAGTATTACTGGAAAAAAGACATGCAAAACAAAAAAGAAATAAGTGTGGTACATTTTCCATTCAGAAATCTGATGGCAGAGGGCAAGAGCTGTTCTGAAGCTGTTGAGCATGTAGTTTTAACTTCCTGTCCCTCCTCCTTGATAGTAGCAATGAGAACTTGGCATGTCCTGAGTGATGGGGGGGAGGGTCCTTAATGATAGATGATGCCTTTTTGAGGCATCACCTTTTTTAAGATATACTCAATGCTGGGGAAGATAGTGCCCATGATGGAATTGACTGAGCTTGCAACTTTCTGCAGCTTTTTATGATCTTGTGCAGGGGCCCCTCCATACCAAACAGTGATGCAACCAGTTACAAAGCTCTCCACAGTACATCTGTAGAAATTTGCTAAAGTCTTTGATGATATACCAAATTCCTCAAACTCCTAATGAAATATGGATGCTGGAAAGTGCCTCGGACAGTCAGATTGTTACAATTTACCAGTGCCTCTAGGATAGGGAGAGGTGACTAGGATTTCTTATCCTAACTGTTGTTGGCAGAATCTCAGATGGTGACAAGGAGGCGTACAGGAGTGAGATTATTGGCTGGTACAATGGTATCACAACAGTGACCTTGCACTCAACGTCAGTAAGACCAAAAAAGTGACTGTGGACTTAAGGAAGGGGATGTCGATGGAACATACACCAGTCCTCTTCAGGGTTCAGCCATGGAAAGGTGAGCAGTTTCAAGTTCCTGGATGTCAACATCACTGAAGATCTATCCTGGGCCCAACATATTGAGGCAATTAGGAAAACGGCACAACACTGGCTTTATTTCATGAGGAGTTTGAGGAGATTTGATATGTCACCAAAGTCTATTGCAAATTTCTACAGAAGTACCATGGAGAGCGTTCTAAATGGTTGCATCTGTCTCTGGTACGGAGGAGACACTGCACATGATTGAAAAAAGGCTGCAGAGGGTTGTAAACTCAGCCACCACTCTCTGACAGTGGTGTCTGAAAAGAGGATGCTGTCCAAGTTGCATGCCATCTTGGACAATGTCTCCCATCCACTCCATAATGTACTGGTTAGGCACAGGAATACATTCAGCCAGAGACTCATTCCGCCGAGATTCAACACTGAGCATCATAGGAAGTCATTCCTGCCTGTGGCCATCAAACTTTACAACTCCTCCCTCGGAGTGTCAGACACCCTGAGCCAATAGGCTGGTCCTGGACTTATTTCCATTTGGCATAATTAACTTATTGTTATTTAATTATTTATGGTTTTATAATGCTATATTTCTACACTATTCTTGGTTGGTGCGACTAACAAAACCCAGTTTCCCTCAGGATCAATAAAGTATGTCTGTCTGTCTGTTTACGACGCATGTCAGTGATAATGAACCTGATTCTGATTCTCTTGGTGATGTTTGCTGGCAGTAACAGTGTATGGACTTAGATCAAGGAGAACTGCGATGGAGGGATAAATTCACCCAGAACCTAGTGGACAACACTTGCTTTTTACCTGTGCCTCCCCTGAACAAAAACTTCCCTCTGAGTCG
This sequence comes from Hemitrygon akajei, assembly GCF_048418815.1. NCBI lineage: Eukaryota > Metazoa > Chordata > Chondrichthyes > Myliobatiformes > Dasyatidae > Hemitrygon > Hemitrygon akajei. The sequence continues at coordinate 56,700,217 of NC_133144.1, read as the reverse complement.
TTTATGAAAAGAATAGGAAGACATGAAGTACAACACAGGGAATGGTATCACTGTGACAAAGTTACTGAACTACCATCGTATCAACCCTCTCAACCCCATTCTCTTGCCTTCTCCCTGTAACCTTTGACTCCCGTACTAATCAAGAACCTATCAACTCCACTTTAAATATACCCAATGTCTTGGCCTCCACTGCCATCTGTGGCCATGAATTCCACAGATTGCTCTCTGGCTAAAGAAATTCCTCCTTATGTCTGTTCTAAAGGGTGCCAAAAATTTATGGAAAGAAGCAGGAGAATGGAGTTGAGAGGGAAAATAAATCAGCCATGATCTAATGGCGGAGCAGACTCAATGGGCCAAATGGCTTAATTCTTTTTTATGTCCAATGATCTTGTGATCTAAGGTCTGTTTTCATGCTGGTACAAAAAACAAAACCCCTAAGGGTGCTTCACCTCTCATTAAATGAGAGTGCAACTCAACAAAGGTTAGTTTATTATGAACATAGTTCAGTGAAACATCACTTGGCTGGAACAAAGGAAACATCATTGACATACATCGTAAAAAGCAGCAGTCCCAACACCAGCTCCTGTGGAACTCCACTGGTAACCGGCAGCCAGCCAGAATAGGATCCCTTTATTCCCACTCTGTTTTTTGCTGACCAGCCAATGCTCCACCCATGCTAGAAACTTCCCTGTAATTCCTTGGGCTCTTATCTTGCTTACCTCGTCAAAGTCCTTCTGAAAATCCAAGTACACCACGTCTACTGCATCTCTTTTGTCTACCCTACTTATAATTTCCTTAAAGAATTGCAGTAGATTAGTCAGGCAGGATTTTCCTTTCAGGAAACCATGCTGGCTTTGGCCTATCTTGTCATATGCCTCCGGGTACTCCATAATCTCAACCCTAACAATCAATTCCAACAACTTCGCAACTACTGATGTCAGGCTAACAGGTCTATAGTTCCCTTTCTGCTGCCTCCCACCCTTCTTAAATAGCAGAGTAACATTTGCAATTTTCCAATTTTGCAATTTGCCAGAATCTATCGATTCTTGAAAGATCATCGTTGATGCCTAATATTATTTTCTTAATATTGTCCATTTCAATGTAATAGTTGTGAAATGTCTGTAAATGACAGACTCAAACACAAATAAAATCAAATATAGTTTTTGTAGTATTTTGTGTTGTGTAATTGATTACTACCAGGAGTCATAAATACAGGTAGCTGCAGACAGATCAACCAGTACATATCTCTGTCTTCCCCTGTAAAGAAGGTTCTTACAGTAATAGTAAGGATTCTGTTTCAGATTTATTTATTTATCACATATACATCAAAATATACATTTGTGTTAACAACCAACACAACCTAAGGCTGTGCTGGGGGCAGCTCGCAAGTGTCACATGCATTTCAGTGCCCAAAATAGCATGGCCACAGTGTTCAGCAGGACAACACAAGCAACAGCAATAGAATAACAACAACAAAACAACACAACACCAAAACAAGCCCCTCCCACCCACACACACAGATAGTCCTCCAACTCTGGAACAGGCAGTCTCCGGGCCTCCAGCCTCCATTTGACTCACTGACTTGCCGACATTGGACCCACGACGTCCCCAGTGGACGCGTAGGCGTGCAGACCCAATCGGGCCTCGACTTCCAGACTTCTGATTGACCTTTGAGATTCGATCTTTGGCATCAACTCTTTGACGCGCCAGTGACAGGACCTTGAACTCCGGGTCTTGAACTCTGAACTCACCAATGACAGGACCCCGAACCCCCAGCCTCGAACTCTGGACTCACCGATGACAGGACCCCGAACCCCCAGCCTCGAACTCTGAACTCACCAATGACAGGACCCCGAATCCCCAGCCTCGAACTCTGAACTCACCAATGACAGGACCCCGAACCCCCAGCCTCGAACTCTGAACTCACCAATGACAGGACCCCGAACCCCCAGCCTCGAACTCTGGACTCACCGATGATAGGACCCCGAACTCCAGGTCTATCCAGCAAAGCCTTCTCCATTCCACTGCCTCAGATGTCTATGCAATCCCTGATCACTAGCACTAAATTAATCTACTCCTCTCACAGTCTTGGTACCATCAATATTGAGGAGCTGCCACTTGGAATACTGAAATTTGCGCTTACGTGAATGTAAAAGAACTCCTGCCACTATTCGAATGATCATTTTCCTCAATTAAAAAAAACAATTGTCTGGAGGAACTCAGCACGTCAGGAGGTGGAAGGACAGTTGGCATTTCGGGATTAGACCCTTTCACATCAGTCCAGGCTAATATTTAACCTTCTGGCAAGATCATAGAGAGGAAATGATCTGTTCTCATTGTATTGCTGGGGATGGCATCTTACATTGCAAGGTCTGAGTGAAGGAAGCTGACCGTAAGACAAAGGAGCAGAAGTCGGCCTTTCGGCCCATCGAGTCTGCTCCGCCATTTTATCATGAGCTGATCCATTCTCCCATTTAGTCCCACTCCCCCGCCTTCTCACCATAACCTTTGATGCCCTGGCTACTCAGATACCTATCAATCTCTGCCTTAAATACACCCAATGACTTGGCCCCCACTGCCACCCGTGGCAACAAATTCCACAGATTCACCACCCTCTGGTTAAAAAAAATTCTTCGCATCTCTGTTCTGAATGGGTGCTCTTCAATCCTTAAGTCATGCCCTCTCATACTAGACTCCCCCACCATGGGAAATAACTTTGCCACATTCACTCTGTCCATGCTTTTCAACATTCGAAATGTTTCGATGAGATCTCCCCTCATTCTTCTAAACTCCAAGGAGTACAGTCCAAGAGCGGTCAAACGTTCCTCATATGTTAATCCGCTCATTCCCAGAATCATTCTAGTGAATCTTCTCTGAACCCTCTCCAACATCAGCACATCCTTTCTTAAATAAGGAGGCCAAAACTGCACACAGTATTCCAAGTGAGGTCTTACCAGTGCCTTATAGAGCCTCAACATCACATCCCTGCTCCTGGACTCTATTCCTCTAGAAATGAATGCCAACATTGCATTCGCCTTCTTCACTACCGACTCAACCTGGAGGTTAACCTTAAGGGTTTCCTGCATGAGGACTCCTAAGTCCCTTTGTATCTCAGAACTTTGAATTCTCTCCCTATTTAAATAATAGTCTGCCCGTTTATTTCTTCTACCAAAGTGCATGACCATACACTTTTCAACATTGTATTTCATTTGCCACTTCTTTGCCCATTCCCCCAATCTATCCAAGTCTCTCTGCAGACTCTCTGTTTCCTCAGCACTACCGGCCCCTCCACCTATCTTGGTATCATTAGCAAACTTAGCCACAAAGCCAATATTCCATAATCCACAATCGTTGATATGCAATGTAAAAAGGAGCGGCACCAACGTGGACCCTGGTGGAACACCACTGGTAAACGGCAGCCAACCAGGGATCCCTTTATTCCCACTCTCTGTTTCCTGCCAATCAGCCAATGCTCTATTCACGTATGAAACTTTCCCATAATTCCATGGGCTCTTATCTTGTTTAGCAGCCTCACATGTGGCACCTTATCAAAAGCCTTCCGAAAATCCAAATACATACACAACATCCACTGCATCTCCCTTGTCTAGTCTAATTGTAATTTCCTCAAAAAATTGCAATAGGTTTGTCAGACAGGATTTTCCTTTAAGGAAAGCATGCTGAGTTCTCCTATCTTGTCATATGCCTCCAGGTACTTCGTAACCTCATCCTTGACAATCGACTCCAACAACTTCCCAACCACCAATGTCAAGCTGACAGGTCTATAATTTTCTATTTGCTTCCTCGCTCCTTTCTTAAATAGCGGAGTGACATTTGCAATCTTCCAGCCCTCCGGAACCAGGCCAGAATCTATCGACTTTTGAAAGATCATTGCTAATGCCTCCACAATCTCCATAGCTCTTACTTCAGAACACGAGGATGCATTCCATCCGGTCTGGGAGATTTATCTACCCTTAGACTATTCAGCTTCCTGAGTACTTTCTCTGTCGTAATTGTGACAGCGTACACTTCTCTTCCCTGACACCCTTGAGTATCTGGTATACTGCTGATGTCTTCCTCAGTGAAGACTGATGCAAAATACTCGTTCAGTTCCTCTGCCATCTCCTTATCTCCTGTTACAATTTCTCCAGCATCATTTTCTATTGGTCCTATATCTACTCTCACCTGTCTTTTACTCTTTATATACTTGAAAAAGCTTTTAGTATCCTCTTTGATATTATTTGCTAGCTTCCTTTCATAGTTCATCTTTTCCCTCTTAATGACCTTCTTAATTTCCTTTTGTAAGCTTTTAAAAACTTCCCAATCCTCTGTCTTCCCACTAATTTTTGCTTCCTTGTTCCTCACTCCTTTGCGAGTGAGAGGTGACTTGGTAGAGGTGTACAAGATGATAAGCGGCATAGATCAGGTATACAGTCAGAGACTTTCTTCCAGGGTGAAAATGGTTAATACCAGAGGGGAATAATTTTAAGGTAATTGGAGGGAAGTATGGGGGCAGATGAGAGAGGTAAGTTTTTTACACAGAATGTGTTGGGTACATGCAATGCCCTGCCAAGGTGGTTGTAGTGGCAGATATATTAGGGCATTTAAGAAACACTTAGATCGGCAGATGGATGATAGGAAAACAAAGGGAACAGATAGATCTTACAGTAGTTTATATGGTTGGCACAACATCATGGGCTAAAGGGCCTGTACTGTGCTATAGTGTTCTTCAAATACTACTTAATTGCTTGCTAAATGTCTTGAAGCCATGAAGGGTGTTATGTAAATACAATTCATTTCCTCTAATTATTAACCTTTGATACATTAGGGAGCTCAGTGTGGGCACTTCAATGTGCTTTTGCAGGAGGAACATCATGCAAGACGTCTTGGAAATCTGCAGATGCTGGAAATCCAAGGCAACACACACACACAAAATGCTGGAGGGACTCATCAGGTCAGGCAGCATCTATGGAAATAATTAAATAGCCAACATTTCAGGCCAAGACCCTTCATCAGGACCCTTCAACCTGAAGCATTCTCTGTTTATTCATTTCCATAAATGCTCCCTGACCTGCTGAGTTCCTCCAGCATTTGTGTGTGTTGCATAAGACATCTTGTGAACCTTCTGTAGGTTAAGGTACAGCTGTGGGGCTCTTGTGTTCCGGTAAACAACTGGCCTCAAAGGGAGCAGTGAATTCAGGGGCCTGCTGAGGTCTGGCAGGCCAACCTATCTATGTCATAGGGGCCGGAAAGTGGGGATTCAGGCACTATTGAGACTTCGTTCCACATCTCTTTGGACCGTAGTGCATCCAGGAGTGAAAACATCTGCTTAGTAAACGGGGTGACAGTGCAGCACTTCATAAACTATTGTTAAAATTCCCAGATTCTTGCTAATAATTTTATCAGTGATGACTGGATCTGTTCCAGTGACTTCATACACTGTTGCACATTGGCAGAGAGAGTGCTCCTAAAGTGTTGTGAGTGGTGTCCAAGTGACCTTCTGTTTGTCTAACAGTGAATTGTGTGCCTAACTATTTCCACAGCATCTCTTTGACCTCGAGAGGCCTTCAATGCTTTTGTTAGCTCGTGAAGTGTTTCTTGAAGCGAGGTTGCTGGAGTAATGTACAAAACATTGTTCACAGCTAGATGAACACTGAAAATTTAACCAGAAAAAAATGACAATGGGACACATTGAACACTCAACACACACTCATCATTTTAGGAATAACTCTTTCCTTGTTGCCATCACATTTCTGAATGGACAATGAGCCCTTGAACACTACCCCAGTCTTTTAGTTCTCTTTTTGAACTTATTTATGTATAGTTATTATTGTAATTAGTATATCCTAAGTATACCAGAAAGCAATAAATTTCAAGACATTTGTCAATGATAATAAACCTGATTCTGATTCAGAGGAACCACTTATAACAAACATTTTTATTAGCTAAAACACATAATGGGAATAAATATATTGCGCAGTGTTTGAGTCTCTGTAAAGGAGATGGTGCAGTGCACATGCAGAGCTAACACTGCATTGTCCAGGAAGTAGTCAACGTGTTCAGTACAAAAGTCTAATTTGCAGAGGCAGTTGAGCAAAACAACTTCTCCCATTAAAAGGATGATAATACACTCACTGGCCACTTTTTTGATACCTCCCATAACTAATAAAGTGGCCACTGAGTGTATATTTGTGGTCTTCTGCTGCTGTAGATTATCTGCTTCAAAGTTCCACGTGTTGTGCGTTCAGAAATGCTCTTCTACACACTACTGCTGCAATGCGTGGTTATTTGAAATTTTGTCACCTTTCTATCAGCTTGAACTAGTCTGGCCATTCTCCTCTGACCTCTCTCATTAACAAGGTGTTTTCGTCCACAGAACTGCTGCTCACTGGGTGTTTTTTTTATAATTTTATAATTTTAACAACAAATTTCATGCCATATAAGACATTGATAATAAACCTGATTCTGATACAGTACTGAGGAGCACACTCTCAACTGGGCTTTCTGTTGTGAAAGAAGTTGAGGTACCAGAATGGCTTAGATTACAAAAGGCTTGAAGCATCTCTCCATTCAGTGGTGAACCATGACGATGATGCATGTGGTTATCACTGTTGCTATAGAAACCTGCAGTGCAAACTTTCAAATCTCCCAATCTCCTATACTTGCTAGCTGTCCCAAGACAAGCACAGAGAGTGCCGAGGTGGCAATCCTGTTGTCTGTAAACCCAACTAAATTTCTCCCAATCCAGGAATAGAATTGGAATGTATTCCCAGGACATCCAGAACAAAGAAACTCCACATCTCCCCTCTCCTTGCCTTCACTTTGCCCCACGGTCTTTAGGCTTCACCGTTCCGCAGGACTGCTCTCGATGACCCTGATGCTTTTCCTCATTGTTCATCACACCTGGATTCAACCAGATGAGATGGATTTAAGTAAGTATCTTACCTTTAACAAAGACCCAACCAGTAATAAATTGCAAACACCAAAACCCAAGTAAAGTGGTGTAACTGATCGGAGATGTTACTTTTCCAATCCAGCTCAATTACAACGTTTAAGAGAAATTTGAATAGATACATGGATAGAAGGGGTAGGGAGGGCTGTGGTCTCTGTGCAGGGCAATAGGAGTAGGCAGTTTAAATAGTTCTGGCATGGACTAGATGAGCCCAAGGGCCTGTTTCTGCGCTGTACTTCTCTATGACTATTAAAGGACCAATAATTTGGGTTGAGTCAAGTAAGTTTCTCAGCAATCATTGAAGTAATGTGAGAAAGCATTCAGTCCCAGTGCTTAAGGAAAGGCAATTCTCTCTGCTCAGAAAGCAGACCTTTTTTCAGTCCAAGCATGTACTTAATTCCCACACAGAAGTTATTTTTGAATCTGTTTCTACTGCCCCCTCTTTTCCCCAGCTTTTTCCCTACCCCGCTTAACAGAAGCATCTCCAAATCTTGCAGTTCTTTCAAAGGTCTATCAAGTTAGCTGCCGGTTATAAATAATGTTGTATTGTGCCTGAGTCATCTCTGGTGCTGGATTATGGCTCCAGTCTTCACAGATGCTGGATGCCATCACGTGGATGTGTGTTCTTTATGTTCTGCTGAACACAGTGGGCGTGCTTTGCTAGTGCTGGAATGTGTGGAGACACTCGTGGGCTCACCCCAGCATGTCCTCAGATTGTGTTGGCTGTTAACACAAACGTCACACTTCACTGTATATTTCAATGTGCATGTGGTTATCTAATCTAATCTAAACGGAGACATGTCGGAGTAAGCTAACTCAGATCACATTGCCCACTGAGGGATTGCTCAGGGACCCTGACTCAGAGGCAATGGGGGATCCTGCAGGTCACTGTGGAGTCTGTGCAGCACCTTGTGGACAGCTGTCAGCTCTGCAGCCGGCTCTCAATACCAGAGACCGAAAACTAGCCATATTCTGCTTGATGGCCTGTCCGCTGTAATTAGTGCTTACAGTGTGTAATTAAGTTATTGAACCTTATGAGTGTTTGCAGTTTACTCAAAATTCCTTCAGACCGTGTCCTCATTGCTATGTAATATAATCTATCCATTATTTTATACTTGAATTACCCTGTTTCAGGTCATCTACAAATTAGAATCAGGTTTTAATATCACTGGCATATGTTGAAAAACTTGTTAATTTTATGGCAGCAGTACAACACAATACATGAAAAACAGAAAAATACTGAATTACAGTAAGCATATGTATGTACATTCAATGTCCATTTAGAAACCAGATGGCAGAAAGCTGTTCCTGAATCACTGAGTGTGTGCTTACAGGCCTCTGTACCTCCTTCCCGATGGTAACAGTGTGAAGAGGGCATGTCCTTGATGATGACAGCCACCTTTCTAAGGCATTGCTCCTTGAAGATGTCTTGGATACTATGGAGGCTAGTACACATGATGGAATTGACTGATTTTACAACGGAGTAGCACCCCGCACCATACCAGATGGTGATGGAGCCAGTCGGAGTGTTCTCCACAGTACATCTGTTGATATCTTTGAGTGTTTTGGATGATAAAGCAATTCTCCTCAAACTCCTAATGAGATATAGCCACTGCCTTGCTTTCTTCATAGCTGTATCGATATGCTGGGTCCAGGATAGATCTCAGTGATATTGACACCCAGGAATTTGAAATTGCTCACTCTCTCCACTTCTGATCCCTCCATGAAGATTGGTTTGTGTTCCCATGTCTTACCTTTTCTGAGGACAACAATCAGCTCTTTGGTCAAATCATCTTTATTTTATACTTAGAGATACAGCATGAGCACGCACCAGCAATTACATCCGTGTGACAAATTAACCTGTACATCTTTGGACTATGGGAGGAAACTCCCATGGTCACAGGGAGAATGTACAAACTCCTTACAGACAGTGATAGGAATTGAACCTGGATCACTGGCGCTGTCTGTAAAGATAAATATGACCATTTCATGTTCCACTTTAGAGCAGAAGTTTATCCTAAATGTCTGGACTAGGTTCAAGATTAACATGCTTAAGGTAGTAAAATACCTGTAATGTACTTCCTGAGAATGCTCATAAACAATGGTCTACATTTTAAGAAAAGTACAGTGCTGTGCAAAAGTCTTAGGAATGTATATACTGTATATCTATATAGCTAGGGTGCCTAAAACTTTAGCACAGTACTGTATTTGTCAATGTGGAGTGGAGAGCAAGTTTGTGAAGCTGGTGGGAGGAGAGGATGTTACGAATGACGAGTAGAGCACCTTGGGAAGGGTGTAGACAGATGGCAGAGAAGGAGTGCCGGGGGTTCGGGTGCAGACACTCCCGGTCCTGAGACACCAGGCAAGCTCAGTTGATTCCAGACGATTAGTTTATTGATCATTATAGAATGTCTCTCTGGTGTTTCTTACTTGCTCCTCTCTCCCTTCCCCTTTCTCCAGCCATGATTCCTCGCTCTCTGCCCCCTTCCCACTCGCAGTCTACAATAGAGACCAATATCAGAATCAGATTTATCATCACTTACATATGTCGTGAAATTTGTTTCTTTTTTGCAGCAGCAGTACAGTGCAATACATAAAATTACTACAGTACAGTCAGAAAAGCTTTAAGGCTGATTTATACTTCTGTGTCAAATCTACGCCGTAGGTACCGCGTACCCTACGCTGTACGTACACCGTAGGGTGACGTCCACCTCCCCAAAAAGTAACTCACGTGTTGTGGTGACGCAGACCGCAACAACTGTGATTGGTCTGCTTGGTAGCATCGCATTTCCTCCTACGCATTTCCGGTTGCTTCTTCTCTGCCGTGTCTGTAGACCGATGCGAAATAGATGAACCAAATTGTCAAATCTAACTGCCGACATGCGAAAATGATTGAAATGCATTTCCTCGTCCATGTCTCTCACCAAGAAACAACACAGTGGCATAGAAACCCCACCGCCGACTAGCATTTTGACACACACCAACGCATGCTGGCTACAGCGTAGAGCCTACGCAGAAGTATAAATCAGGCCTATAGCGTGGGCTATGGCATAGCCCATATGCAGAAGTATAAATCAGCCTTTAGGCACCCTAGCTCTATATATATATATACGTGCCTAAGACTTTTTCACAGTCGTGTTATATCAGTTTCTGCCATTGTCACCAATGTTAACCTGTATTAAAGTAGCATGTTCAGCTTGACAAGAAGTACATATCTACAGGATGCAGAGCATCTGATACAGAAATATTGGAACAAATGCTCTGTTAAAGGAGTGTTTTACAGAGGAAGAACTCAGCTAAGAGTTTTAGGGCAAGACTGTAAGAGTTAGGACCTGGATAGCTGAGAGCACTGCTGAAGTTCTAATGCAATGGAAAAGAAATACTAAAGTAGTCAAAGTTGGAAGAAGACAGGTTTCTTGGAGCTGTGAGGGAAGTTAAGAGGGCAGGTCCGACTAGAACACTCATTTGTCAATCAGGTGAAGAAATAGCAAAACTGCATGATCCAAATTGTCAGTCAATTTCTGTCTCAATCATCTACATGCAAGTTGATGGCACAATGTGGTGAATGGTATCTATCACTTCATCAATGCAGGAGAAAGAGGAGTGTTCTTATAAAGGTGTTTTAAAACATGTGGGGCATAGGTAGGGTCAATGTGCTCAGTCTTTTTTCCTAAGTTGGGGAATTCAGGAACTAGAGGGCACCGGTTTTAGATGGTCCTAAAAGGCTTCCCCTTTATCTTTAAACTGTGACCCCTCGTTCTGGACTTCCTTAACATCGGAAAAAATCTTCCTGCATCTGGCCTGTCCAATCCCTTTAGAATTTTATACGTTTCAATAAGATCCCCCCTCAATCTTCTAAATTCCAGTGAGTATAAGCCTAGTCGATCCAGTCTTTCTTCATATGAAAGTCCTGAGAGAGCATTGAGATAAATAGGGTGAGCCAGTGTTATCCACAAGTCTCAGTTCACAGCTTACTGTATCAAGAAGAATGGATTTTACTTGCAATGATGCTAATTCTTGTGTTTCATTTGCAGAAAGAGATGTTGCAAGGGTTACAGATACGTACTAGGACAGTGTATCCCTGAGGGTAAGTTGGGACATATTTATCTTCCTGTTGTATTACTCATTGTTGACTTAGTTTATAAAATATCAAAGGCAACAATTCACCTACAAGTCTGTCGATCTACTGTATCTGGTGCTTCAGGTACGGCCTCTTCTACATCGGTTAGAGTGATGCAGATTTGGGGTCCACCTTGTCAAGGAATTTTGCTCTTCCTCCACAACAGGCAGGATCTCCTGGCGGCCACCCATTTCAGTTCAACTTCCCATTCCCATTCAAAGCCTCCTCTATTGCCAATATAAGGCCAAACTCAGTCTGGAGGAGCATACTCTTTCAATTCTTTACCAGATCTTTTTATATTAACATTTTACAATGCCAGTCTGTATTAACCTCTGCAACACACACACAATGCAGGAGGAAGACCCAAAACGTCAACTGTACTCTTTTCCAGAGATGCTGCCCGACCTGCTGAGTTCCTCCAGCATTTTGTGTGTGTTGCTCGGATTTTCAGCAACTGCAAATTTTCGCTTCTCTGTATTAACCTCTCTGTGATGGAGATCCAGTAATGTTCTGGTGAATTTCTGCAGTTATCTTCTTTCTAAAGTGTGACACCCAGAACTGTGGACAGTTGGTCCAGTCAATATTTGCATAATTGGAACAGAATTTCCTTCTCTCCACCCGTTTGACATTTCTGGGTGTCACTATCTCTGAAGATCTATCCTGAGCAACATATTGATGCAATTACAAAGAAAGAACGCCAGTCACTATATTTCACTTGGATTTTGAGGAGATTTAGTATGTCATCAATGACTCAAGCAATTACCACAGAGAAGAACATTCTAATTGGTTGCAGCACTGTCTGGTATGGAGGGGTTACTGCATGGGATCAGAAAAATCTGCAGAGGGTTGTAAACGAAGCCAGCTCCATCATGGGCACTAGCCTCAAAAGCGATGCCTCAAAAGGGACAGCTACTTTCTCCCTGGCATCATATTTCTGACTGATCCACGAACACGGTCTCGGTGTGCCTCCTTACACAATTCATAATTTTATTTTTTATTGTAACGTAAAGTAATTTTTATGTCTTGCACTGTACTGCTGCCACAAAACAACAGATTCCATGACGCATGTTGGTGATAATCAACCTGATTCTGATTCTGAACACCATTGGGGACAAAAAAGGCCTCTGGAAGGGCAGCTCACCACCAGAGCTAAACGTTCTTCCCCTCCACTCCCAAAACATCGTGATGGAGCTGGCTGAGTCTATGTCCCTCTGCAGCCTCTTTTGATCCTGTGCATTGGAGCCTCCACACCAGGCAGTGATGTAACCAGTCAGGATGATTGCCAAGTGCATCTGTAGAATCTTGCTAGAGACAAACCAAAATTCCTTAAACTCCTAAGAAAGTATAGCTGCTGACGTGCCTTATTCATGATTGCATTGATATATTGGGCCCAGGAGAGATAATCTCAGGTGAATTCATGTGTTGTACTCATTCAGACAAATGGAGGTTGCTCTATCACACTTGTGATGGTAGAAGGACTTTGCGATGTCTATGAACTGCACTGCAGTTTCTTGCTTGGTTTACACTGAGAACGCCTCCCAAACCAAGAAGAATGCGAATGTGGAAACATCATCACTATGGAATGGATGTTGTGATGCCAGAAAAAGGCCAGTAACGTCTTGGAGGATCCCACCCACCCTGCTGATGGATTGTTTGTCCCATTCCCATCAGGGAGGAGGCTATGCAGCATCCATCCTAGTTACCTCTCTATCTATAACCATCACCGCTCTTTAAACCACTTCTATTACACATTTTAGTTTGTAATTACTTGCTGGTGTTTATGTATTTATGCACAATTTATTCCATATATGTACACCACAGCAAATTCCTAATACTTGTAAATGTACAGATATAGGACAATTGAAGTTGATCGTTGACATTTGCAAGACCTGTTGAGAATGTGGTTAAAACAGCACCAGGGCCTGTGATATTCATTTTCCATATTAGGGGTGCTGACAAGGCCGCATTGAGCTCATTGAGAAGGCGTTGGCAAACCACCATGGTTGATCAGATTAACTGCCTGGGAGAAGAAACTTTTAAGATGGCATGAAGATTGTGTTTGGAATGCCTTACAGTGCTTTCCAGAAGTGAGCTGACGGAAAAGGCAGCTTGCAGGGAGGGTAGTGTCCACAATGATATTTTAAGGATATACGTGCATGTAAACCCAGCTCCCTCATTCCTACTCATCCCAAGGGCTACAACCAAATCTGAAACCGTACCTTCCTGATGTCCATATCTGAAGCCAACACAAGCAGAGGCTACCAGAGGGAACCAGTGGGTCCTGACCTGGTGAAAGAAAAGGGAATGGAAGATTTGCATTTGTATACCACCCTCCAACATGCCAGGATATCAGCTAATAAAATGCACTGATGTGTGAACACGGGCAGTGTGAGGGGTACCACTGCCAGTTCAGACACAAGAAACTCTCAATCGTCATCAAAAAATGTTTTAGTGATTAAGACTAAGGAATAAAAATTTGGTCTAGACATTGAGGAGACCTCAGGCCCCTGAAACAATCAGATCTTAGCGTGAAGTGATGGCGCCTACAAGGAAGTAGCACTTCTCCAGGACTTGAGTGGAGTACATTGCCTGTTTTTTTGTGTGCATATGAACAAAGATCCATAAATAGGTCTGCAAGCTCAGTGAGCCCCAGCAGACATTTTCAAGCAGTTTAAAGATTGTGTAGTTGTGGAGAAAACTAAACATTTGCCTTAATGTAACATCTATTATACCTCAAGATTATATAACAGACTGCCTTGGGTTAGAGGACTGTATGTGTGCGGCTGGGAGGGAGGGACGGGGCTTGCTTTGCGGTTGTTGTTTTTGTTGCTTGCTGTCTTCTATGTTGTTCTGCTGAACATTGTGGGCATGCTACGTTGGTGACAGAATTTATGGCAACACTTGTGGGCTGTCCCCAGCACAGTTGTGCTGGTTATTAATGCAAATGACACATTTTACTGTATGTTTCGATGTACACATGACAAACTTGAATCTTGTATCTCAAAACTTATCAATCCCCTTTATAGCTCTTGAAATCACTTGAAGTTTGATCAGCTGGAAATAATTCAGAAGATGTGTAGCTTGGGTGGTTGATGGTCAGGTTGAGTTGTTCTCTGATCTTGGCAATTTACTTGCAAACGATTCGTCACCACGTAAGGAGACATCATCAGAGCGCTGTTGATTGTGGTGTCCCCCCGCCGACTGCTCGGCATTTATATACTTTTCAATCAGCTGATTTGTCGTCATTTTGGAAACTCAATTGTGATGTTTCTGAAATGATGACAAATGAGCTGATTGGAAGGTATATAAAGGCCAAGCATTTGGAAGACACACCACCATCAACAGCTCACTGATGACGTCTCCTTGCATGGAGATGAAACATTTCCCAAGTGAATTACCAATATCAGAGAACAACTCAAACCAACCAGTTTAATCGGTATTGTAATGTTACCCCAAGAAAACTAAAGACACATTTACAGTGTAAGAAGTGGGAGGGTCTTCTGTAGGTGTTGATCAATATTGAGAGCGTTGGACAAGGCAGTGAGCATTTCCTTTCACACCATTTCAGGAATCAGAGTTACGGTTCTATTCCTTCCGTCAGCAGGATCCAAGGTGAGCAGTACCTGAATACGGTTAATACCAGCCTCACCATAGCTTGTTACAGCCAACCTATTCAAGAGAGAGAAAAGAGGGGGAAAAAAACACAAATCTAAGGTCATTTTTACATTTCTTTTAAGACTAGAGAACCATAAGACATTGGAGCTGAATTAAGCCATTTGGCCCTTTGACTCTGATTTGCCGTTTAGTTCTGGCTGATATATTATCCCTCTCAACCCCATTCTCCTGCTTCCACCCCGTAACCTTTGATGTCCTTTCTAATCAAGATCCGAGCAACACCCACAGCCATCTGTGGCAATGAATTCCAAAGAATCACCACCCTTTTCTGGCAAGGTTCAGGTCTGAGCTTCATATGGCAGCACTTCCAAAAGCTTATGTTTGGTGTGGCACCACAGGGACAGGCCGTTCACTCCCTCTGGCCAATGGCAGTGCTTCTGCTCCCAGAAGTTCCTTCCACCCAATTATATAACTCCATCAACATTCCTTTCCTCTCTCCCGCATGTACACATTTACCTTTCCCTCAGGAGCACCAATAGCAGGTCTCTCGTCCACGTGATACCAAGTTACACATTCTTACTGCACAACAGATGCTTCTTCAAAATCATAAACCCAAGAGATTCTGCAGATGCTGGAAATTTTGAGCACCACACATAAAATGCTGGAGGAACTCAGCAAGTCAGACAGCATCTATGGAGGGGAATAAACAATTGATATTTTGGGTGGAGACCTTTCATCAGGGCTGGGAAGAAAGGGGAAAGAAGCCAGACTAAGGAAGCAGGAGGGGAAGGGGTACAAGCCAGCAGGTGGGGGGGAAAGGTGAGGAGGGGTGATGAGGTGAGAAACTGGGAGCTGATAGGAGGAAGAGGTACTGTAAAGGGCTGAAGAAGGAATCTGATAGGAACGGACATTTGACCAAGGAAGAAAGGGAAAGAGGAAGGGCACCAGAAGGAGGTGATGGGTGGATGACGAGAAGGAGTGAGAGGAGAAGAAGAATGAGGAGAGGCAAAAGAGAAAAAAGGAGGAGGGAGAAATTAGCAGTTTAGAGAAATTGATGTTCATGCACCCGGGCAGAGGTTACCCAGATACAACACAAGATTATGCTCCTCCAACCTGAGTGGGGCCTCATCAGGACGGTAGAGGAGGCCATGGACCCACACTTCAGAATGGAAAGTCAAATTTAAATGGGTCGTTACTGGGAAACCTCACCTTTTGCGACAGATAAAATGAAGATGCTTGACAAAGTGGTCTTCCAATCTACATCGGATCTCTCTGATGTAGAGGAGGCCACACCTGGAGCACAAAATACAGTAGATGAGCTGATAGACTTGCAGGTATACAGTCCATTACCCTGACAGACCCTTGAAAATTCCCACTTGGATTACTTGCTGGGAATCTTGGATTCAATCACCATGCATCTATCCATTCTAAGAGTTACTTCAGCAATCCAATAATATTGAGTAAAATCCCTATAGAAAATATCTACTGATCTTAAACATCCATTTTACCTTTGAATTGCATTAATATCGCTTCTGCACTTACTGTGTTCTCCGCTTCCTTAGAGAGCTTATGTAAGCAGAGATGTTGCCACATCTCCTCAGAAGGACAAGTTTCATTGCCTTTGAAAACAGGCCACAACGCAATAGTGACCTCAGTCAAAATGGCTGGTGGTAACCAGCACCTTCCTGACACTGTGCTGGCAGCTCCACCCCTTGATGTGTTACGTTGTGCGTGGATATGGTGTCAAGTGAAAGCAAGGCTCCAGTATAGACCCAAAATCACTTTACTATCAATTCAGGTCTGTTTCAGAGCACTTAGTTGGTGAACTCACTGTCTGGGAGGGTAAGGGAGGCTCAATCCCCTTCCACAGGAAGTATAACGAGAAGAATCATGATCTGCAGGGCTGTGAACTGAGAGCTCGGAAGCAGGATTAACCTCCTGAGATTTGCCCTACAAAGACATGATAGGCCAACTGGCCTCTTTCTCTGATTCTCATCAATCTCTGAAAAACGTACCTCCCAACCCCAGTGATTCTGTTATACCAAGCTGAATCTACTTACCGTCAGCAGGCTTGGCATTGCTTGGAATCGGGGGATTAATGACCCAATGATCAGCCCCATTAAAAAGCCAGCTTGAAGTTGTCAGCAGTAATTGGGATCCAAATTTAGTTTTCTGGGTTGTGACCGGAATTTTGAAATTCCTGGCTGCCCTTTATCAACTGCAATCCTTGTGGAGGATTGCCAGTTCAATGAAACACTTTACAAAAATCATTTTTTTTACAAGTTTTACTCATAATTAATGACACATCCTTTACAAGAAAATTGCCCTGTTCATCCATCTTCAATTATAAATCAGGCTGAAGATGGAAGAGAAACATCTGGTAGTGTATGATCCTAAACATTGGGAGGTTTGTTCTGGCTTTGTTAGGTCTCACAGTAGTTTGAGTAAGATTTTGCCAAGTTGCTTTGGAGCCTCGAACAAAACGATTACTTTCCTCCCAGGCATTTTCTGCAGGGTTGGCAGTGGACGGAGACTGGGTAGTGGGGTTCAAGAGACTTTTAGATAGGTACATGAATATGCTGGGAATGGTAAAAGGTTAAAGATAAAGATAAGCTTGTATTTGTCACATGTACATATGTGCATACAGTGAAGTGTAAGTCAGCGAGGATCGGAAAGGGCAGCCTGCAAGAGTTGTCACACTTCTGGCGCCATCATAGCATACCTACAACTCATGAAGCCTAACGGTACTTCTTTGGAACATGGGAAGAAAGCAGAGGAAACCAACGCAGTCACAGGGAGAATGTACAAACTCCTGAGAGGCAGTGATAGGAATCGAACCCTGATCATATAGCTTGCTCTGTAAAGTGTTTGTGCTTACTGCCATGCTGCCTTACCGGATCACGTGCAGACAGAAGAGATTTATTTAATTTGGTGTCACTTTCAGTACAGACATCATGGGCTGAAGGGCCTGTTCTGTCATAGAGTCATAGAACAATAAAGCATGGACACAGACCCTTCAGCCCAACCAGTCTATGCTAACCATTGTTCTTGGACCATTAGGACAAGGACTGTTAGAATGGGAAACAGCTTCTTCCCCCAGGGTGTGAGACTACTGAATGCACTGCCACCACCCAGGTCTTATCACATATGAATCGCCAGTAGAGTGTATTGTTTACATTTTAGTTTGTATTGTAAATGCATTTTATTACTTGTTAAGTTATTTGTGGTAATATTGCCTTGTGCGCTGTGTGTATTTACACTGTGTTGTGCACCTTGATCCGGAAAGAGAATTCAGAATCAGGTTTATTATCACCGGCATGAGATGTAAAATTTGTTAACTTAGCAGCAACAGTTCAATGCGATACACAATCTAGCAGAGAGAGAAAAAAAAAATAATAATAATAATAAATAAAATAAAAACAATAATAAATAAACAAGTAAATCAATTACACATATTGAATAGATTTTTTTAAAATGTGCAACAACTGAAATACTGTATATTAAAAAAAGTGAGGTAGTGTCCAAAGCTTCAATGTCCATTTAGGAATCGGATGGCAGAGGGCAAAGGTTGTTTCATATGGCAGTGTACATGTATACGGCTGAATAACAATGAACTTGAACTTGATTCCCTGCCTCTGGCCCATATCTCCCCAAGCCTGCCCTCCACGTACCTATCCAAGTCTCTGACTGTCCATGCAATCTAAACCTCTAATCATCTGACATGGTTCTATCAAGTCGCCTCTCATCTTCCTTCACTCCAAAGAGAAAAGCCCTAACTCACTGAAGCTTTCTAAACCATCCAGCATCCTGGCAAATCTCCTCTGGGCCCTCACTGAAGTTTCTACATCCTTCCCATAATGAGACAACCGGAACTGAACACAATATTCCCAATATGGTCTAACCAGGATTTCACGGAGTTACATTCATGGCACTTGAATTCAGTCCCCTGACTAATGAAGCCCAACACACCATATGCCTTCTTAACAACCCTATCAACTTGTAAGGCAACTTGGAAAGATCTGTGGATGTGGACCTCAAGATCCCTCTGTTGCTCCACGCTGCTAAGAATCCTGCCATTAACCATGTATTGTTTTCAGATTTGACTTTCTAAAGTGAATCACTTCACAAATTCCACTTTGAACTCCTTCCGCCACTTTTCAGCCCAGCCCACAAATTATGGGCCGTTTTCCTGTTGAGAAAAAGAGATCGCTTTAGGCCAGCACCAGGGGACAGTCTGCCACCCAGGGGTTGGCGAGATTGAAGATCATCCTCTCTCCCAGAGATGCTGCGGCTGCAACCCACTAAACTTTGGGAAGACAGGGTGGGGGGGCTAAATGTGAATTGAGTTGCAGTACAGAGCAGTGATAATGTGACACTGCTGGAACAAACCAAAGGATCTGGTCATCCTGTTCAACTAAACAGCTTCTGCTTTCAGTCTAGCTCATGTGTTTTGCTGCATTTGATCTTGTCCTTTGTGCTGCAGCCAGACCATTGTCCAACAATATCATATTGGCAACCAAAGTAAATAAAGTTCTGAAATACATTCCATATGAAGACACTAGTCATCCAACACAAACTGCTGGAGGAACTCAACAGGTCAGGCAACATCTATGGAGAGGAATAAACAGTCGATATTTCTTATCAGGACTGGAAAGAAAGGGGAACAAACTAGAATAAGAAAGTGGCAGGGAGGCAGAGGAGAACAAGCTGGCAGGTAATAGAATCTTTTGCATTTACCCATCAGCTAACATTTTTTAACATTTTATTCATCTTTTCTTGATCTGGATATTGCTGGCAAAGCCATCATGTCTGCATTTCTGCACAGCACATTGCAGGGAGGATGTGGAGGCTTTGGAAAGATGCTATCTGGATTAGAGGGCATGAACTTTTAAGAGAGACTGGACAAACTTTGGTTTTCTCTGGAAAAGCAGAGGCTGAGGGGTGACCTGACAAAAGTTTATACAATTACAAAAGGTATAGGTAGGGTAGACAGTCAGAATTGTCCTTTCTTCCCAAAGTAGAAATGTCAAATACTGGAGGACATGCACTTAAGGTGAGAGGGACCAATTTAAAGGAGACTTGCTGGGTGTTTTTTGATACAAGGTGTTTGGAATGGGCTGCCAGGGGTAGTGTTTGTTTGCTTATTTATTGATTGAGATACAGCATGGAATAAGCCCCCCAGTACTTCGAGCCAACCTGCCCAGCAATCCCCGATTTAATCCTAGTCTAATCATGGGACAATTTACAATGACCAATTGACCTACCAACCGGTACGTCTTTGGACTTTGGGAGGAAACCGGCACACCCGAAGGAAACTCATGTGGTCACGTGAAGAACGTACAAACTCCTTACAGCCGGCGGTGGAAATTGAAGCCAGGTCATCTGTACTGGAAAGCGTTGTGCTAACCACTACGCTACCGTGTTTGAAACAAATATGATCGTAACATTTGAGAGGCAAATGCAGGGAATGGAGGATATAGACCTTTCATTCAGTCAGCTGCCCACTTCCCTCCACAGATGCTGCCTGACCAACAGAGATCCTCCAGCACTTCGCTTTTGTTTTGCTTCAGCTTCCAGGATCTGTAGTATCTTGTGTCTCTAAGAGTAAATGAAGGTCAAGATCACAACAAGGCTGCAATTTTCTGATTATTCTGTTCAAACGTATACTCAAGAAGATGGAGACCTTGCTCCTATAAAAAGTGTGGGCTGATTTTTCTAACTCAAAGTCGGCACTGATGAATTTTATTTAGATAAGTGTACTAAGGTTGTTAGAGCCATGATGTGTTCATAAGAGCTGAGATAATAATCAGGGAAGGTTAATGTAAATGGTGGCTGAGGCCTAAGGGGGTGAGTGACCTCCTCGAGTTAATAAAAAAAATCTAAGTTCATACTTATATTGCCATCTGCTTATGTGCCACTAGGTGGGGCTGCTCACTGTTCTTGTCTCACTGTGGCAAGAGCTACTGTGTTGAGTGGCTAAGCACAGAGTTAAATGTCAAAAACTACAGATGCTGGAAATTCTAAAATAAAAATCTAAAATGCTGGAAATATTCAGTAGGTCAGGCAGAATCAGTAGAGAGAGAAAAATTGTTGCCACATCAAGTCTGGGATCCTTGGTTAGAACTCAGTAGGTCTTCGATTGTCGTTTATCGCTGATGATGGGAAGCTGAAATAAATCAGAACAGGCTGGGAATGTTCAGCACGTCAGGAAGGCACAGCAGAGTCGTGCAGTTGTGACTGGGTTAAATAGGGTAAAAGGAGACATGTTGTGTTCGCCGAAAGTTTAAGGACAACTGGACTCAGGCTTACTCTGATGGACATAAGAATGCAAATAGAATGTGAGGGAAATTATCTTTTAAGAGAATGGTGATAAACCTGGAACTCTGCAGTGGTCAGCTGGTCAGTCTCTGGAAAAATATGCGGGGCTAATATTTTAGGTTCAGGATTTGAAGCATTAAGTCATATTTCTTGAACTTTGGATGGTCTTTAGGAGATTTGAATGCAGAACATCTTTGCTGCCAAAGAAAGCTCACGGTCATCTTTCAGTGGAAATGTCGGATTTTTGTGCTGGACACGAGACAAAACCATTTGAGTTGAGATTTAATACCTACAACCTTTCATAAAAATACCTCTCCCAAAATTCCTTTCTGCCTCTCAAGGGAAACATAATAGACAAATGAGATGTTAGGACATTTTTCATAAAACTGATGCAGCAAATTAAAAAATTACAACTTGTTAACACAAGTTTTCAGGCAAGGCTAGAATCCTATATTTGCTCTTGGGATTCTTACAGCAGAAGAGGTGAATGTGGGATTTGCTGTCTTGCAAGCTTTAGGGGTTGCAGCATGGCAGCGTAGCGTAACTCTACTGCACCAGCTATAAGATCGGGATTCAATTCCTGCCACTATCTGTACGTTTTTTGTACCTTCTCCCCATGACCACGTGGGTTTCCTCAGGGTGCTCCAGTTTTCTCTGACTTTCCGAAGGTGTATGGGTTACGTTTAGTGAGTTCTGGACATGCCAGAAGCATGGCGACACTGGCAGGCTGCCCCCAGCACAACCTTGACACAAGCTAGGCATTTCACTGTATGCTTCCATGTTTTGACATACATGTGGCAAATAAAGCTAATCCTGTGAGCACTTACCATGCAGTTGGTGACCCAGGTAACTCCCACAGCAACCGAAGATAAAACCTAATGCAGCAATAAGAGCTACTTCAATGGGGTCCATGCTGGAATGACCATACGCCTCCTCTGGTTGGGGAGCAGCCCCTTCCCCTGACAGCCTTGACTACTCACGCACCTGGCCCCTCTCTCCCATGCAATAATGGGTAAATCCCTTTCTTCCAGGATTAAACAGCTTGTCGTCTGAAGAGCGTTTGATGGCTCTGGGCCTGTATTCACTGGAATTTAGAAGTATGAGGGGTGTCCTAAATGAAACCTTTCGAATGGTGAAAGGCCTTGATATAGTAGAAGTGGAGAAGATGTTTTGTATGGTGGGAGTATCTAAAACCAGAGGACACAGTCTCAGAATAGAATGGAGATGAGGAGGAATTTCTTTAGCCAGAGAGTGGTGAATCTGTGGAATTCTCTGCCACAGGCAGCTGTGGAGGCCAAGACTTTATGTATATTTAAGGCAGAGGTTGATAGATTCTTGATTGGTCAGGGCATGAAGGAACATGGGGTGGGGGAAGAACAGGAGATTGGGGCTGAGAGGAAAATTGGATCATCCATGATGAAATGGCAGAGCAGATGTGATGGGACAAATGGCCTAATTCTGCCCCTGTTTCTTATAGTCTTATGGTCTAAGTCAGTCTGTGACATCCCACCAGCAAGTTGAAGCAAGCTAAGAAGGTATTTGGAGCCATAGAGTCATACAGCATAAAAACAGACCCTTCAGCCCAATGGGTCTATGCCACCCAAGATTATCATCTAATCTGAAATCCCTTCACTTGGCCCATATCCATCTAAACATTTTCTATCCACATACCTGTCCAAGTGTTGTTAATGTGCCTGGCTCAACTACATCCTCCAGCATAAACTGACAACCCTCGGGGTGAAATTGTTGCCCCCTTATGTCCCTATTAAATCTCTCCGCCTCATCTTAAATCTATGTCCTCTAGTTCTTGATTTCCCAGTCTTGGGGGAGAGGAGGGGACTAGAAGGCCCAGGCTTAAGGTGAGAGGTGAATGATTTAAAAAGGACCAGAGAGGCAACTTCTTAATGCAGAGGGTGGTGTATTTGTTGAATAAGCTGTCAGAGGAAGTGGTGGTGGCAGGCACAAAGATCATCTTTAAAAGGCATTTGGATAAGTATGTGGATAAGATGGGTGCAGAGATATATGTGCCAAATGTGGGCAAACGGGATTGGCTTAGGTGGCCACTGTGGTCAGCACGGATCAGATGGGCTGAAGGACCAGTTTCCGTGCTGCATTACCCTATGACACTATGATCCTTCAGAAATTTTGCAATGCTGTTACTGTTGTAAAATAGTACACATGGCAGCTAATTTGTGTACATCATAAGGTAAGGACCAGACAATCAGTTTTGTGAAGTTGGTTAGGGAAATATTAATTAGGACACCATGGTGAATTCCATTGAACAGAGCCTAGGGATCCTGTAAATCTTCCTTTGAGGATACGTGGGGCCTTAGATGTCATAATGGACAAAGTCAGCATTACTTTAGTGGAGGGTTAGTTACAAAGCTCTTCCCCATGGACTGTAGCGTTCCATTCAGCCAAGACACATAACTGATTTGAACCCTTCAAATACTGTTTCAGATCAGTATTTCATGGCATTGCGTGGACGGAAGTTGGCAAAAGTTGTGCTGTAGGTATAGAGGGGCATCTCCCTGGCAGGTGTGACGTGATATGGGCCTCTTTGGCCTTAAAGTGAAAAGTACCATTGGCAACATTATGATTTCATCTGCAGTGGGAAGTTCTCCATCATATCCCCACCTATCTAGGCCCCTTCGCCCTGTCCACAACAGGCAGGATTTCCCTGCGGCCGATCATTTTAATTCACCTCCCCATTCCCATTCTGACATATTGGTCCGTGGCCTCCTCTACTCCCACAACGAGGCCGCTCTCAGGTTGGAGGAGCAACACCTCATATTCTATCTGGATAGCTTCCAACATGATGGCATGAATATCAGTTTTTCTACCTTCCAGTAATTTCTCCTTTCTTTCCCTTCTTTCTTTTTCAATTCCCCATTCTGGCTCCCCTCTTATCCCTTCTCTTCTCCTCACCTGCCTTTCATCTCCTCCTTTCCTTTCTCCGGTGGTCACTCTCTCCTCCTATTGGATTTCTCCTCTTCCACCTATCACCTCCCAACTTTTCACTTCATCCCTCCCCCCTCCTCACCCACCTTTTCCCTTATCTGGTCTTACCTATCACCTGCCAGCTTGTAATCCTTCCCCATGCCTCAACCTTCTTATTCCGATTAATGACCCCTTCCTTTCCAGTCCAGATGAAGGGCCTCAGCCTGAAACATGGACTGCTTATGCCTCTCAATAGATGCTGCCTGACCTACTGAATTCCTCCAGCATTTTATGCATGGCAGTGGTTTGAAGCACACTCACAACACAAACGGGAGATTGACAGTGGTGCATAAACTTTGGAGGATTTTTGCAGTGACAGAATAGGTAGTATTTTTCCCATGCCCTGAGTTTGTCGTGTAGGTAATCCAGGCCTCAGATTGAAAGCAAGGTTGCACTGCGTAGTTACGTCACCGAGGAGTGGCAATGGTGTGTTCAATTCAGAGGCAAACTCTTTTTCCCAAGGAAGAAATGCCAAATACTAGGAGGTGAGAGGGGAAATATTCAATGGAGATGTGCACAGCAGGACTTCTACACAGAGAGTGGTGCTTACCTGAATGCAGTGGCAGTGGAGGAAAATTCCATAGAGGAGTTTACAAATGGAGAAATTATGAATTACGAATTATAAGAGAGAATGGGGGATATGGACCATGTCCAGGCAGCAGGGGTGAGGTATCATTAGCTTAATTAATTTGGCATGCCATCCTGTGCTGCAGTATGCTATAAATGGATGTATAGGCAACTATTATAAATGGAGTAACACATACAGAAGGCAGGACAGTGAGGCTGAGAGGGATAATAGATCAGCCATGATTCAATTCCGCTCCTATGTCTTGTAGTCTATGGTCTTAAAGTGCTGGAGGAACTCAGCAGGTCAGGCAGCATCTATGGAGAGGAATAAACAGTTGCATTCTAGGCCGAGACTCTGCATCTGGACCATTATTAAACAGAGGCTGTAATGAGAAATGCATATTTATGAAACATTATTTACACCAGGAATAATCTGCCGCGTTGATGACCCCTGTACAGTCTTTTAGTATTAACGCACTAAGTTGGGACGTTGGGTTTTCTCATCACCCTTTAGTCAGCTCCATCATGGGTACCAGCCTCTGTAGTATCTAAGACATCTTCAAGGAGCGCTGTCTCAGAAAGGCAGCGTCCATCATTAAGGACCCCCAACACCCAGGACATGCTCTCTTCTCATTGTTACCATCAGGAAAGAGGCACAGAAGCCTGAAGGCAGTCTCTCAGCAATTCAAAACCAGTTCCTTCCCCTCTGACATCCGATTCCTAAATAGACTTTGAACCCATGAACACTACCTCACCTTTATTTTTAACTTAACTATTTAATATACATGTACAGTATATATATTTACTGTAAATGATTTAGTTATTTTCCCCCTGCATTATCATGTATTGCATTGAACTGCTGCTGCTAAGTTAACAAATTTCATGACACATGCCGGTGATATTAAACCTGATTCTGATTCTGGATTAAGTTAATTTGCTCCAAACTCATATTTCGTGCATGGAAAGTGATGTTAGAACTATGGCACTCCAAGAATGGGCTGGTGTTGCCAACTCCACTTAAGTATAATCCCAGAGGTTTCATTATATGACATACCTCCAACCAGTCAAACAGCCTTTTCCACCAAACTAATACCCATGACACAAAAATTAAGCACACAATTATTTTTAAAAATCCAACCGATGACTTCTCAAGAGAATTACTAGCACATCAATCCAAGAGATTTTGATTTAATTCCTGGAGTTATTGCAACAAAGTCAAAGAATTATATGGGCTAGCAGCCACATTCAGCTAACAATAACCATGAGCGAGGATTGGTAAAAGAAAAATGTCTTCAGTTTTTCAATTTATGTTTTAGATGATGTCTTAGTGTGGTGTTGTTTTGTTACGACAAGTGTGCTAAGATTTGGTACTTTTAACATTTACTAGTTTTACTAGCTGGTAAAAAAAAATTGGATAAATATATCAACTTCCAGTTTCTATAATTGGTTATAACTCTGTATAGGATAAGCTGATGAAGGGTCTCATCATGAAACGTCAACTGTTTATTCCCTTCTATAAATGCTTCCTGACCTGCTGAGTTCCTCCAGCATTCCCTGGATCATTTTGAGGTACAGAAAAGTTCAAATTTAATACTATTCAGAGTTTCTTGTAGCGACTTCCTCAAGTACAACATATGAGAATGATGATCCTAAGTCCAAACAACCTTGTTTAGTCTATGGAACCTTGCTGAGTCCATGGAACATTGTCATTGGGTCAAAATTATATTTTTCCAAACTTTTCACTGAAGTGCAGAACATCATGACCTACTTGTAAAAACAGTAAGTTCAACTCATCGCTGCCTAGGAGGTTTATTTATTTATATAGTGTAGAACAGGCCCTTCAAGCTATGCTGCCCAGCAACCCCGGAATGAACCCTAGCCTAATCACAGGACAATTTACAATGACCAATTAACCTACTAACCTGTATGTCTTTGAACTGTGGGAGGAAAGGGGAGCACCCAGAGAAAACCCAAGCCTCTCATGGAGAGGACATACAAATTCCTTACAAAGGACGCCGAGATTGAGCTCGGATGGTCCAAACTGTAATAGCGTTGTATTAATTGCTACACTATCACGACACCCTACTCTACATTTAGAGACCCTATCTGTCTACAACATGATGAAAAGAAAAGCAGGCTTGCATTTATGGATGATCATATACCATGTTCCAAAGTAATAATTTTGAGATGTGGTCAAAGTCAAGTTTATTGTCAAGTGCACACCACCATTGGTATACACAGCATATACACACCTCTGCATACGCACACGCACAGATGCAATTAAAAGCTTGCAGCAGCATCACAGGCATATAAGATCAGATAAGAAAAAACATAAATTAAACACAAATTGTTCAAGTTCAAGTTTAATTGTTATTCAAGCATATATGAATGCTCATGAATGCTGTCAAACGAAACAGCATTACTCTGGGGCCAAGGTACAAAACACTGCAACAATAGTCATACACAACACAAGACACACATAGTACATACAGAACAGCAGTAAAATACAGTCACACAAAAAAAAACATAGTTTAAGTTCCTGAGTCCATGAATGTTGCAGCAGTCTGCAGCAAACATAATACATCTTGCCTTCTGCTGAGCGAACAGTGGAGATCATCACTGACTCCAGCATGGACACCATGCCATGCTGTCTTCAGCACTCTGGTGGAGTACACTGACTCCGAAACCTCTCTCCTGGGCGTCTGCAAACAGGGGACACCACAGCTTGAGGCCTAGTCCTTGCTATGACTGAGGTCATACAGCTCTCCCACCATCCGCACCCACTGTTTGCCAATGAAACAGTGAATTGGACTTGAAGCATTCCACATTACTAATGTCCAGCTGGGTTTTGCGATCACAAGTAAAGTGACTAAGATGATCACTCGCTATTATACTGCACACCACTTTCGCCCAGAGACTCCTCTTTGTCACAGGCTGCAGCACGATACATGCCAAGTCCAACTCCTTCAGTTTCTCTGCCGACCAGCAACTCTCTGATGGGGTAGACCTGCAGAACTTAATATCCAGCAGTGGCTTGCAATGGTAAAAAAATACATTTTAAGTAGGCAGTATCACCTTTGGTTAGCCCCATAGAAGCTGCTATGTCTGAGTGTGCCACCTTCTTACAGGAATTTTACAAGAAGGAGCACAATTAGGGAAGAAAAACAAGGTGAAAAGTAATCAGAGTGGTTATGGTGCTGCTAAACCAGTGATTAAGATTATGCAGGTTGGTTCAGGAACTGAATGGTTTTTTTTATTAAACAAAATATACTTTATTCAAAAATAAAATTATATACAATAACCATTCAAAGACTTTCAATTCTTTACAGTTGGTACCATTACTGTCTTTACATTTTCAAAGTTCAAACGTTTTGCCACCCATGTGGCACTTCATTCTTTCATATTTACATTCAGGGGGTATACACCCCACCCCCCCTACCCCTCAACTCCCACGGGAGAAGGACCCTAGACTGTGGTCCTTCCCCACCGGGCCCTTGCGGTGGCTGCACTGAGTCTGAGTGCGTCCCTCAGCACGTACTCCTGCAGCCGAGAATGTGCCAGTCGGCAGCATTCCCCCACGGACATCTCCGTGTGCTGGTAGACCATCAAGTTTCAGGCCGACCAAAGAGCGTCTTTGACCGAGTTGATGATCTGCCAGCAGCACCGGATGTTGGTCTCCGTGTGCGTCCCCGGGAACAGCCCGTAGATCAGAGAGTCCTCTGTTACACAGCTGCTGAGGATGAACCTCGACACTGCCCCTTCCATCCTCCTCCACACCTTCTCCGCGAACCCACAGTGTGCAAAGAGGTGGGTCACCGACTCCTCCTCACTGCAGTCCTCCCGTGGGCAGAGGGGTGTGGAGACAATGTTCCGGGCGTACAGGAGGGATCGGACTGGGAGGGCCCCTCTCATCGCCAGCCAGGCGAGGTCTTGGTGCCTGTTGGTGAGGTCTGGCGATGAGGCATTCTGCCAGATGAACTGGACTGTCTGCTCAGGGAACCACCCCACTGTGTCCGTCACGTACTTCTCCCGCAGTGCCTGCAGGACCTTACGTGCTGACCACTGCCTGATGGCCCTGTGGTCAAAGGCGTTGACCTGGAAGAACTTTTCTATGAAAAACAGGTATGGCGGCAACGACCAGCTGACTGGGGCATTGCGCGGGAAAGGGGCCAGACCCATCCTTCGTAGCCAGGGCGACAGGTAGAACCTGGGCACATACTGGTACTTGGTGCCCACGTACCTGGGATCACACACAACTTGATGCAGCCACACACGAAGCTGGCCATCAGGGTGAGGGCGATATTGGGGACGTTTTTGCCCCCGTTGTCCAGGGACTTGTGCATGGTGGTCCGTCTGATCCACTCCATCTTGGATCCCCAGACGAATCTAAAGACGGCTCGGGTGATTTCCGAGCTGAAGGAGCGGGGGACCGGCCACACCTGCGCCAAGTACCGCGGCCCTGAGAGCACCTCCCACTTGATGACCAGGTTCTTGCCCGCTATCGATGGGGAGCGCCCTCCCCACAGCCCCAGTTTCTGTCTCACCTTGGCAGTCCGCTCCTGCCAGTTCTTGTTGCACGCCTCGGCCCCTCCGAACCAGATCCCCAACACCTTCACGTGATCAGCCCTGATGGTGAAGGGGACGCTGGATCGGTCGGGCCAGTTGCCGAAGAGCATGACTTCGCTCTTCGTGCGGTTGACCCTGGCCCCCAATGCCTGCTCGAACTGTTCGCAGATGCTGATTAGCCTGCGAACTGACCTCGGATCAGAGCAGAAGACGGTGATGTCGTCCATGTACAGGGGAGGTTTTGACTTGAATGGAACTGAATGGTTGTAGGGAATTTGGTGTTCGTGAAACTAGTGGAGTGGGACTTCAGGCTTCTGTACTTCCTAGCTGATGGTAGGTAGCTGCAAGATGGCATGGCCCAGATAGTGGGTGATCTTCCATGATGGACGTTGCCTTCTTGAGGCAGTGCCCCTTATAGTTATGGCGGTTTGCACTCCTTCAGTACTGCAGTTTACCTCAGATCCGTGTTTAGATATCTGGCACGGGTCATGAAACCACAACAGTGACTCAGAGGCAAGTGTGCTATTAACTGAGCCAATACCTAATTACTCTGCACATATGCAAATAAGGTGAGAAGGGTGGGTGGATCCAGTGAGCCTTTTATCCTCTTATACAGCATCACTTTCTTTTGTGACATAGCCTATGTTATAAAATTAATTCATAGAACCACAGACACAAAATAAGCTGAATAGCAGGTGATAGAATCTGGAATTTTGATGATTGCTCAATGAATAATCCTGCTTTAGAATTAGAAATAAAATTAATGCAGTACTTTACTGGTGTATGAAGAATTAGTGCCTTAAATAAATCTTTCTTATTTCTCGCCAAGTCTATTAATCTTTAGCTATGTCACACAGTAATCCAAATTTCTAGAGTCAATGTTACTTCTTTACCTCGTACAATCCTACACTGAATTATTATGTCCATTCCAGTCGGGCTGTATTACTCTATGATTCAATGACTCAATGGTGTTCAAATGGGGCTTGCTTGGATGGCCATCAAAGCCAGTCCCAATTGCCTAAGTTTGGCCCATATCCCTCTAAACTGCTCCTACCTGTCCAAGAATCTTTTAAATGTTGGTAATGTACCCATCTCAACCACTTCCTCGAGAAACTCATTCCATAGACTGACCTCAGTCTGTATGCAAAGATTGTCTTTCATGTTCCTGTTAAATCTCTTCTCTCTGACCTTAATCCTATGTCCTTTAGTATACGTGAGCACTTGACAGCTGGATTGGGCGTGCTTGTATCTGTGTTGTACAACACTGAGACTCTGTGGCTGCCCCCCTTGTACCCCTACCGAGCTAATGTTCTACAGTGATACAATTGCTGCACTCACTGACAGCTTAATTTGCAAATTAAAAAATGTCCCTTGCTTGGCTCCACGATATAAGCACAGACCCTCACTATGTACCCTCCAAATGTATTTTATGATTGCACAGAACTGTATTCGTCAACATGGAGCAGAGAGCGAGTTAATAAATCTGACGGGAGGAAAGAGTGTCAGGAATGGTGAGGGTGGAGGGTGGGACGGGTGTGGGATAGGTGGAAGAAAAGGAGTGCCAGGAGCAGGGTGTGATACGGATGTGGATACACCCAGCCCTGACATACCAGGCAAGGTATTTTGATTCAAAACAACTGGTTTATTGATCATTACAGAATGGCTCTCTGGTGCTTCCCACTCCCTCCCCTCTCCCTTCCCTTTTTGCCAATTTTCCTTTCCCTGCCCCCTTCCCACTCTCAGTCCACAATAGAAACCTACATCAGAATCAGGTTTATCATTACTCACACATCATGAAATTTGTTTTTATTTGTGACAGCAGTAAAGTGAATACATAAAATTACTACCGTGCTGTGCAAAAGTCTCAGACACCTTAGCTATATACACTGTATGTGTCTAAGACTTCTCGCACAGTATGTAACTGCCTCTTCTCTGGCAGCTCATTCTGTATATACCGCACACTCTACATGAAGAACTTGCCTCCGAGGACCCTCTAAATTTTTTTTCTCTCCCCTCTTGCTCTGATTTACGCTTATAATTCAACATTCAAACTGGAATTTGAGGACCATGTTCTGCACAACTGCAGTTACACTCAGTAGCCACCTCATTACATCAACTTGTTAATGCAAGTATCTAATTAGCCATTGTGGCAGCAACTCAATGCATAAAAGCATGCAGACATGGCAAGAGGTTCAGTTGTTGTTCAGACCAAACATCAGAATGGGCGAAGAAATGTGATCCAAGTGACTTTGATTGTGAAATGACTGTTGGTGCCAGATGGGGTGGTTTGGGTATCTCAGAAACTGCTGATCTCCTGGGATTTTCATGCACAACAATCTCTAAAGCAGTGGCACACTACGGGGTGGTCATGTGTCCTAAGGGGGCATTCAAGATTCTTGGGGTTGTGTGGTAAGTGCACCCTAACATGAGGCACGAGACCTGACCGACCATTAGTAGAGCAGGCACTTCCAATAAAAAGGATGAAGGACTGGAATACAGGAAGAACCTTAGCTCTGCAGGTGGTGAGCACTGGTCGTCACAACATGTCTGAAACTTGGCATCTCTTCCAAACTTACCAACCAAACAGACATTATTGGGGATGCATAAATTAGCAACCATGGTTCTCAACAGTTCCCCTTGTTTTTCACAACCAGTTCATGCAATTTAACAGTTGGTAAGTTAAGTACACCCTCTCAACTTTCTCTACAGATCTATGGAAAGCAGGTCGTGCAATGATACATTGCTGGCCAGAACCAAATGGTGAAATTGAGCCAATCAGTGAATCTGTCAACCCCAAGGATCCCTCTTGAGGTGTTCAAAGTGATTCTCTTTTGTTTAGAGTTAAAAACAAATATCAACAGAGAATCAATCTATGGTGAGCTCAAAATGTATATTGAGGATAAAAGTTTTCAAATTAGGAATGTGATTTCTCGTGCAAGATGGAGCACCATATATATGACAGGCCACCATGTAAGTTTAGTGGCATTTATGAAAAAAGAAATTCCAAGTCTGTTTGCAATCTCACAGCCGAAAACCTCAGTCAGCAACTTTTTTCAAGCATGACTCTTGTAATATCTGCTATCAACAAAACTTAAGCTAGTCCATGAAATAGCAGAATATTTTGCCAGTGATGCTAAGATAACAATGAAGAGTTTGAATGCTTGCTTCTTCATACTGAAGTGTGTTGGCTGACAAAAGGCTGCTGCTTAAAATGTTTCTTTGATCCTTTTGATACTGTGGTTGAATTTTTGCTCAAAGTTGGCAAGAGCTTGGAAACAAGATCAAACTTCTATGTAGAGATGTGGCATATCTAGCTGATCTGTATGACAAAATAAACATTCTAGATATGAAACTGCAGGGTGAGAATTACAATTTTATCCAGGCAAAAAGTGCAATGTCCACTTTTATCAGAAAATTGGAAATATATACGCAAAACATTGGGAGAAGAATGTTCTCACAGTTTCCCTGCATAGAAAGTATGGCTCTCTCTTTCACAGATGCTGATTTGCAAGAGTACTGCTTACAGCTGCAGTCAATGAAGAAGGATTTTCAGAATTGATTCAAGGAACTGAACAATCTGGAAATTTCAGACTGGGTAATTAACCCATTTCTTTGAACGGGAAGAGAGCTTGCAAGAATAAATTATTGAAATTCAGAATGAAGAAGAAGTAAAAATACTTTTTAAAAATGTCAGCTTTTGTGGTACGTGGCTGCACTGTCATACGAAGTTTCCTGGTTGTTGGAGAAGAGCCAAACTGCTCTTCATTGCATTTCCTTCCTCTCACTTCATTGAAAAAGGCTTCAGTGCAGTGAACTTCAGACTCACAAAAAACATAAACCGCTTGGGAACCTGAGGCGTTTGCTGTCACAACTTGAACCAAGTATTTCAACTCTTGCTAAAAACCATCAAGCTCAGGGGTCACATTGACGTCAAAGCTGCTGTACAGCGCACAGGTATTGTATAAACTAGGTTTGAAGAAAAATAAAAATTTTAAGCAAAATCATTTTTCTTATATTAGCATATGGTAGACATGTTGTTACGTTCTGGGGATGCTGGAAAATATGTTGTGCCTAAGAAGGGCGTTAGCAAGCAGGAAGGTGGTCTGGGGTGCGTTGGCAAGTATGAAAGTGCTTTAGGGGGACTTTGGGCTAAAAAAAAGTTGGGAAACACTGTTTTAGAGTTTACAGAGTAGGGTGCAAGAACAAAAACAAACATCTAGTGAGCAGCAGGTGAAAATTCCTTGTTAATTAGAGAGGTCAGAAGAGAATGGCCAGACAGGTTCAAGCTGACAGGAAGGCAACGGTAACTCAAATAACCATGTGTTACGACAGTGGCGTGCAGCAGAGTATCTCTAAGTGAACATGTCGAACCTTGAATTGGGTGGGCGACAGCAGCAGTTGCTGGAATCTGGAGCATCAGTCCACTGGAGGAACTCAGTAGGTCGAGCAGCATCTGTGGCGGGGAAAGGAACTGGCAATGTTTTGGGTGGAAACCCTGCACTGGGCCAGCAAGGGAAGACTGCCGGTATACAACAGAGAGATCCATTTCCTCTACTTACCTACCAGCCTGTCTCCTAATTCTGCCCAGCAGAATCAATGACTCCAAACACCCTGGACCTTCTCCTTTCTCTCCTCTCCTATCAGGCAGAAGATAAAAAAGCCCCAAAACTCGTACTGCCAGGCTCAAGGATAGTTTCCATCCTGAGGTAACAAGATTATTGAATGGCTCCCTAGTATAATAAGAAGGACCCTTGACTTCACAATCTTCCTTGATGTGATTTTGCAACTTATTGTCTACCTGCACTGCACCTTCTCTGTGGCTGCTCCACTTTATTCTGTATTTTGTACTACCTCAATGGATTGTGTAATAATATGAATTTCAAGACAAGCTTTTCATTTTATCTCAGTACATGTGACAATAATAAACCAATTCCATTATACTCCACCTCACCTCGTTCCATCTGCCACCCTCTCCCCTCTGTGTTCTCAATTCCGATGCAGTCTCAGAGCAAACTGTCCCTTTGCCTCCACAGATGCAGCTGACCCTCTGGACCCTCTGGCAGCTTGATTTCCTCTTGCATTATGAGCAAGGCCCTTTCCAGTAATCTGAGGGCAGACAGACATCCCGGTGAGACGCTGAGGGAGGACTGCATTTTTAAATGCCAAGTATCACCTGAAAGGTCTCAAGGCACTTTTCCAGAGAAGGGCAAGAAATTAACTCTGTTATTCCACCCAATGTACACCCCTCAATCAACACAACTGAGTCAGGTCACCTTTATGGGAGCGAGTGATCTGCAAATTGTTGTCACTTTTCCCACATCACATCACTTCACTGGCAGTAAAGTGCTTGGAGCAGAAATTGTGCTCAGAAATTTCATGTTAGTCTCTCAGGGCCACTTGAGACAGACACATTCTGTATGCATATACACGCGTTCATATTCTTGGTGCCTTAGATGAAGCAGCCATAACCTTGACAACCCATGCCCTGACATGTTGCACATACCCTCACTTTGGAACCATGTAAGGGCACTAGGAAGGCAGCCATAAATGCAAAGGGTCAGGCAGCATGGTGGTCGAGGTACTGAACCAATATCGATGTGGTCTGGAACTCTGACCTAGAACTTGACTTCAATCCCCACTACAGCAACTGGAGAACTGAAACTCATGTAGATCTGGTATTAAAAAGATGCTATCAGATGTGCTGATCATAAAGCAACTGGAGTATCTATCAGCAATTACTTTATTTTCTTCGGGAAGCAATCTGGCATCCTTGATAAATTCAACTCCAGTTTGGTCAGCTCTTGACCCTCTCTTCAAATCAGGGGTAGCTCAGGAAGGACAATAACTTGCCACCAGTGAATGAGTAAATAATGTCTTAGTCTGGAGAAAATCAGGTCGAACTTTTGATCCTCGATTTGATTTTGAGAAAAGGTGGGGTTCATTCGCCCGCAGCAATCATTTGATTTGAGTTAATTAATATGGTTTCCTTCCGATTTTTCTTTAAATGTTTTGAGTCGACGGATTAATTTTTTTAAATGGAAGCTTGTATGATGTATAGCTCCGGGGTTGTGCTCCCAATGGTTTTTTTTTTGTCTTTTTTTTCCGTTAGTAGGGGTTCTTTTTTTTCCTTCTTTTTCTTTAAAAAAAAATTCTTAACACTATTTTTTCTTCTTATTATTGATATATTAAAAAGGGAGAAAAAAAAACTACATTTATCTTCATTCTGATCTTAATCAGCTTTACCTGAAAAAACTCTGCATTCCTCCAGCTTCCGCAACACCGGCCAAGCCTCAGTCTTGGGCTCACCCCTCCCTTCACGGAGGGTCATGCGACAAAGGAAGAGTTTGATGGGGGATAGAAGATCACAGGACATAATGGACTGTGTCAAAAGAAAGGACAGGTTGAGGAAAAGAGCCTGATCAGGAGTGGGAACTGTGCAACTGTGCACCCAGCTGTGACAGAGGCTGGATGAAAGACCGATGTTTGGGAAACTGGATGCCCTCTTTTAAGGCAGAATGTTGGAAATATTCCATTGATCTATGCTGTGCCAGAAGGCTCTTTCACATCTGAAATATCATCATCTTCCTAGTTCTGTCATGCAATTACCTTATTGCATAACATGAGTTTATGTTTTTCAAAGGTAAAGGCAAGTATTTATCATGTTAGGGACTCTATTTCACCTATTGATCTCATTAATCCCCTCCTTCCTGGATTTTTGTCTCAGCTGCATGAAATATAATTCCACTCAGTTGTTTCATTGCCAGCTATAAACTTTATCTTAGCAAATCTAAACATCTTGGCAGCTTGCTTTGCGTGCGGACTCCCATGGCACCTTGATGGTTGCATATTTAAGCCATGGGAGTGGTTGAAACTGCTACCCGCTAGTACACGATAAATTCCATCTATTCTTGACTGAGCTGCAATAGCTCAGTGCCACTGGAATAGAATGGTTGATTGACTTATCATCTCTAACACAGTGCAATTTGCATCTACCAATCCTAAACCTGCCTACTAATCCACTAAAGCTCCATAATTAGGACGCTACTGCATTCTGGGAAGAACAACTAAGAAGAACGACAGGAGGAATTAAAATAATCTAATAAAATACTGCACATGTTGGAAGTTTGAAATAAATCCAAATACTACTGGAAATTCTCAGCAGGTCAGGCAGTGTCTGGGGAGAGAGAAGCAAGATACTGCAGAATGCAAAATGCAGTAGCAAAGAACTACTGTCAGAATCAGAATCAGGTTTATCACTGGCATGTGACGTGAAATTTGTTAACTTAGCAGCAGCAGTTCAATACAATACATAATATAGAAGAAGAAAAAAAAATAATTAATTAATCAATTACAGTATACGTATATTGAATAGATTCAAAATTGTGCAAAAAATAGAAATAATATATATTAAAAAGTGAGGTAGTGTTCACAGGTTCAATATCTATTTAGAAATCAGATGGCAGAGAGGAAGAAGCTGTTCCTGAATTGCTGAGTGTGTGCCTACCGTGTGTACTACAAAGTAATGTTTCGGCCTGTTGGCCTTAGGTCAGAACTGACAAAAGTTAGAAAAGTTAAGGTTGGAAATCTTTATCTTTAAAAAGGTTAAATTGAAAAGTACGGGGAGAGACAGAGAGAAAAAGAGAAGGGAATATTATTAGGTGGAGGTGAAGAGAAACTGACAGATACAAATTGCACTGATTCTGGCTGACACGTGGTAAAGCTGAGACTGGAGTGCCTGCAGAGATGATGAATGAAATCCACGTTACTATAAAAAGAGAGAGAAAAAATAATGTGGGGTGTAAACTGGAATGGTTGATTATCTAAAAGAGTTGACTTCAGAGGCAAACCCTGAACGTTGGCAGATGAGGTGAGAGGCTGCACCTTGAGCTAACATTAAGCATCAATGGAATCACGTAGCAGGGCAAAGACCAGTAATTTTACCTGTGGCAGAAAGGAGGATGTAGGGAGGGAGGGAGGGGCAGGGTGGAATGTCTCATTTCCACAAGGCTACAATACTTCAAAAAGGAGTTTGCAATGCAAATCACAACTCTTAGGTAACATCTGAAATTGTCGCCCCTCCTTGTGTAACCTATTGAATATTGAAAGGCTTAGATAGAATGGACATGAAGAGAATGTTTCTTATAGTGGGGAAGTCTAGGAGCAGAGGGCACAGGCAAGAATAGAAGAACCTCCCTTTAGAACAGAGATGAGGAGGAATTTCTTTAGCCAGAGAGTGCGTGGACTTGTGGAATTCATTGCCAAAGACAAATGCGGAGTCCAAGTCATTGAATACAGTATATTTAAAGCAGAGGTTGAGAGGTTCGTAGTTAGCAATGTGTCAAAGATCACGGGGAGAATGCAGTAGAGAGAGATAATAAATCAGCCATGATAAAAATGTAGAGCTGACTTGATGGGCCGATTGGCCTAATTCTGCTCCTATTTCTTACTATCATATGGTCTTCAGTGTGCTGCCCAATTTGTTTCCTTCCATTTACTTGCCCTTGGGAATCGGACATTGCCAATGTTCTGAGCCTTGCACTGTAGCCATTTCAGTTTTAGACCCAACCACCTCAATGGGTCTGAAACGATGCTTAGACCCAGTTAGTAGATTTACTTCTCTGAAGAACATTGGCAAGCCTGATGGACTTCCTTTCTATTCATTCAAGATCTGGGCAACAATGCCAATTCACTGTTCATGCCTATCGGGAAGGAGGTACAGCAGCCTTAGGTCCCAAACCACCAGGTTCAGGAACAGTTATTACCCTTCATCCATCAGGCTCCTGAACCAACATGAATAACTTCACTCACCTTAACTCTGAACTGATTCTATAACCTATCAACTCACTTCCAAGAAATCTGTAACTCAGGTTCTCAGCATTAATTGCAGTTTGTCATCTTTTGCACATTGGTTGTTTGTCAGACTGTGTGTTTAGTTTTCATTGATTCTAATATATTTATCTGTTCTACTGTGAATGCCTAGAAGAAAATGAATCTCACGGTGACGTATACCTGCTTTGATAATAAATTTACTTTGAACTTTGAATTGGCCTTGGTAAGTCACTTTCTTGAACTGCTGTAGGCTTTTTGGTGAATGTACCCTTACGGAGCTCTGGGTTAGAGAATCCCAGGATTTATACATATCTACCAATGATGAAAAACTGGTGATGGTATTGTCAATGCAAGAGAATCTGCAGATGCTGGAAATCCAGAGCAACACACATAAAATGCCATAGGAACTCAGCAGGTCAGGTAGCATCCATGGAGAGGAATAAACAGTCGATGTTTCGGGCCAAGATCCTTCATCAGGACTGGAAAGGAAGAAGCCAGAGAAAGAAAGTGGGAGGACAAGCTGGCTGGTGACAGGTGAAACCAGGTGAGGGGAAAGTGGGTAGGTGGGGGAGCGGTGAAGTGAGAAGCGGGGAGGTGAAAGGTGGAAGAGGTAAAAGGCCAAAGAAGAAGGAATTTGATAAGAGAGCACAGCAGAACATGGGAGAAAGGGCAGAAGGAGGGACACTAGAGGCAGGTAGTGAGCAGTTGAGAAGAAAGGAACGGGGGGAGAGGGAAGCCAGAATGGGGAATGGAAAAAGAGAGAAGTGGGGGGGAGAATTCACTACAAGTTAGAAAAATCGATGTTCATGCCATCAGTTTGATGAAGGGTCTCGGCCCACAATGTCAACCATTTATTTCTCTCCATAGATGCTACCTGATGTATTGAATTCCTCCAACATTTTATGTGTATTGATGTATTTTCACGTTAGGATTTTGGGTGTCATAGAGGGAACTGCAGGAGGCAGTGTTTCAACGCAGCTGGTGCCTTTGCACTTGTTGCTGGGAGGGATCTAGCTTTGGGGAGCTGCTGTCAGAGAAACGTGTTCAACTACCTGCAGTGCATTTCTGTAGATAATACACACTACAGCCACCCTGCATCAAATGGTGAAGGCAATTAATGTTTTCGGGTGGTGAGGGTGTAACAATTGCGGGCTCCACACAAGAGATCTGCAGGTGCTGGAAAACTTAAACAACGCACACAAAACGCTGAGGGATCTCAGCAGGTCAGGCAGCATCTATGGAAGGAAATGGATCGTTAATGACTCGATGGGACTCTTCATCAGTCTTTTCCCCAGTGTAAGGTACACCAAAACTAAAGAGCTTAGATTGAGTGTAGGAGGGGAAAGATTTAAAGGAACCTGAGAAGCAATTTGTTCATGCAGAATGTAGTGAATATATGGAACAAGGGTGTGAGACAGGTACAATGGCATTATTTAAGAAGCACTTGAATAGGTACACGGAAGGACAAGGCTTAGAGAGATATACGGTCTAAACAGAGGAAAGAAGTAATGGCTAGGTGGGCTCTGTGGTTGGCTGGACTTGTTAGGTCAGAGGGCCTGGATCTGTGCAGTATTGCTCCATGACTATGACAGGATTTGAAAACTAATCCTCAATCGGTACTTATGGTCTCAGAATAATTGGACCTGACTGTGTCGAGTGACAGCTTCAATGCAAGCACTCTCACTTCCAGGTTACAAGGTCATGAGTTCTAATTCAGCTCCAGGTACCTCAATCCATATTCAATAGATGGCCCAGTTAGGCACTAGGTCTACCACTGGCACTGACTCTTAAGTGAGAAGTTAAATTAAAATCTTCCTTCTCGTGAGGTAGTTTACATTAGATTTCATTAGTTCAGACTACTTCTGACCAAGACTTACCTGGCTAGCAACAATACTGAAACATCCAATACAGTGGGACCTCCAGTACAATGGGACATCCAGTACAGTGGGACATCCTATACAATGGGTTATCCAATACAGTGGGACATCCTATACAATGGAAATCCAATACAATGGGTCATCCAATACAGTGGGACATCCTATACAATGGAAATTCAATATAGTGGGACATCCAATAGGGTGGTGCTTGTAAGCTTTTGCTCTGTATAAATTGACTGCCATACATTTTATAGTAAAACAGTGTCAATTTCACAATCACAAGGCATTTTGTTGACTGAGAAATATCACTTTCAAATGCAGCTTTTCTTTGTGTAGGACTTTGGCTGAAGAAGTGGCTGCAGAGAAGTTCTTTGGCCAAGTACAATTAGATCTCCAAGCCAATTGGCCACTGACTGGAAATTCCCTGGATGAATAATGTTCATGTGAATGTAATGGGAGCAGAAGGATGAAACATAGGAATTCTCTGCATGTGGTGGCTCCTTATGGAAGGTTTTTATGAAGCAACACCTTGAGATTGGAGCAAGAGCATATCCAACATAAATTATGTCAAATGCATGAACTGCTCAGTGACTAACTTGTAAAATATTCAATTGGTGGTTCCAAACTTATTTACTATTATTGCATTTCCACTGAATAGTTGTATAATTGCCAGATACAATCAGATACATTTCTGCTTGTAATGACTTGAATGTAGGATGCCTGTGGTTATCTGCTCATAGGTTTCCAAGATTCTTCTGTGGTAGAAACATACATCCAAGTAATTTCCACACAAATGATCAATAATCAGCCTGGCCACATTCATCAATCATAGCTGGATGCTAGATTATGGTTCCTTCCATGAATTCCAATCATAGTTCTTTTTTGTGACTTAAGTTATTACAACTTCCACAGCCTTGATTTTCTTCTGTGACTGTTACAACACACAAACAGGCCATTCAGCCCAAAGGATCTATGCTTGTGCTACAACTCATTTCCTTGCATGCTTCTTTGAGCCAATCGTATAATAATGGCTACACATCAAAAGTGCTTAAGAGTCATAGAGAAACATAATACGTATAAAGGCCTTTCAGCCCGACTTATCCATACAGACCAAGGCGCCCATCTCAACTAGTCCGATTTGCCCAAATTTGCCTGTATCCTTCGAAGCTTTTTTTATCCATATTTCATACTCTGTAAACTGCACTGGGACATCCTAAAGGTTTGAACAGTGATACTGCATATAAGTGCCAGGCATATCTTTTTTTAAACCTTTCTCATTCCTATGTTAATCTATTTTCTGATAGAATTCTTTTGTATAATTTTCTTGATTCCAATAGTTCACAATCTTCATGGGTACATCAAGGTCAAGGGAGTGATTATGTGAGGTAAAGGGCCGATCATTTTAGAGAACAGAAGAACAGGCTCAACGGCTCCTACTCGCGGTTCCTGTTTTCCTGGAGATCCAGTCATCACTTATTCCATTCAAGGTCAAATTCAAAGTATATTTATTATCAAAGAATGTATAAATTACACAACCTTGAGATTTGACTGCTTACAGGCAGCCACAAAGCACGATTCCAAAAGAACCCAATTTAAAAAAGATAAAAGCCAAACTCCAATGTGTACAGAGAAAGAGAAAAAAAACACAAATCATGCAAATAATAGAAGCGAGCAACAACAACAGTATTCTGAACCTGAGTCCTTAGATTCAAATTCCCAGAGCAGCCTGGAGTAGGCCCAAAGCCTCAGTCTTAGTTCTTCATATTAAGTCTGCAGACATGAAGCACAGCAGATGGGGCAGTCTCACAGCCTTGGTGTCATTGAGAGGGGAGTGAACATTGCAGGAGAGCAAGTGAAATTGGCCTGACTCTTGACACCCTGCTTTTTTGGTCTTTCTGGGCCAATGCTTAAATTGTCTGTTTAGCTGATCGTACTTGGGCTCTGCCGTGGCAAATTGCTCCTGGCCTAGAATGTGCTGTCCAGTTATTCACTTCAGGCCTAGGTTTTGCTGCTGAAGAAACTGTTCTCAACCTCTCCAAATGGGCTCAGCAGTTAAAGTGATCCAATCTCGCACAGCTCTCGACACCTTGCCTTTCTAGTCTATCTGGGCCAGACCCCTCTATTGTAAATTACTAAACTGATTTATGATTGTCATATGTACTGAGGTACAATCAAAAACTCATTGTGCATAGCTTTTATACAGATTAATTCATTACATTGAGGGCTGAGGCCTCAGTTGGATTGACCATGGATATTGCATCCTAGCCATCTAGGTGCACAAGCCTGGGCAGGACGATATGGAGAGCAAGCTGTTGACCATGTAGCAAGCTCCCCCTCTCCACACATCTAATGAACCCAAAGGAATGGCAGAGAACTGATAGTTTGGTAACAGCAATGTTGCAGGAATTGCCAGTCAGCGTTGAACTCAATGTAGGACTGCCTGAGGGGCAGCAGCTCCAGTTTTTGCCCTTGGGGTTTATTCCAGAAGCCTTCCCCATGAGTGGGTATAGCTACAAGGCAAGAGAGGTTTGAGATCAGAATCCTATGCTAGATTGACCGTTGTATTCCTTATAAATTATTTTAAATTACTATGATTGCACATTGCACATTTAGACTGAGACATAACATAAAGATTTTTACTCCTCGTGGATGTGAAGGATGTAAGAAATAAAGTCAATTCAATTCGATTTCTGCCCCTGTTTGTAAGGAGTTTGTATGTTCTCCCCGTGACTGCATGAGTGCTCCAGTGTCCTTCCACATACCAAAGATGTACAGCTAGTGTTACTGAGTTGTGGGCATGCTATGTTGATGCTGGAAGTGTGGTAACACTTGTGGCCTGCTGAGAACAATCCTCGTTGATTTGTTTTGATGTAAAGAGCGCATTTCACTGTATGTTGCGATGTTTGTGTTCAAATGAAGCAAATCTTATCTGAATGCAAATGAAATTGAATCAGAATCGGGTTTATTATCATTGACATACAGTATGTTGTGAAATTTGTTGTCTTGTGGCAGCAGTACACTGCAATATATAAAAACAACTATAAATTACAATGAGAAATATATATAAAAATCTTAAATTAAGAGAGAAAACTTAGTGAGGTCGTGTTCACGGGTAAATTGCCCATTTAGAAACCTGGTGGTGGAGAAGAAGAAGCTGTTCCTAAAACTTTGAATGTGTGTCTTCAGCTTCCTATACTTTCTACCTAATCGTAGCATTAGGTCAAAATGGGGTAGACTGTGAGGTCAAAAGTCCATTTTATCATACTAGGAAACCATTCAATTGTCTTGTAACAGCAGGATAGAGTGGCCCTTGAGCCTCGTGTTCTGTGATTTCAGGCTTTTGTGGTATGTAGTATGTGTATATTCCATCAGTAAAATAATTCTTGAAGTTTTATTTAAAGAAAACTTAAACCCCTTATTGAATTATGTGAAAAAGATGCTTTCTAAATGGTCTCCTCTTTCTTTATCTCTAATTGGCCGAATTAATTCGATTAAAATGAAGATTCTTTCTAAATTTTTATATCTTTTTCAAGCCTTACCTATTTTTATTCCTAAGACCTACTTTGATTCTTTAGATTCAATTTTAACATCTTATATTTGGAATAATAAACAAGCTCGTTTAAGTAAAGTTTACCTACAAAGAAATAAAGAGCTGGGTGGACTAGCCCTACCCAATTTTAGGTTTTACTATTGGGCTGCCAATATAAGGAATATTACTTTCTGGTCCTATTATATTTATTGTAAAGATTGCCCATCATGGGTCTCCTTAGAAGTTAATTCTGTAAAAAATTCCTCTATTGTCTCTCTTCTTGGATCATACTCTTCTTTTTCAGCAAATAAAATAACAGATAACATAATTGTTAAGCAAACTTTAAGGATTTGGTCTCAATTTAGGAAATTTTTTGGTTTAGCGAATTTTTCATTATCATCTCCCATTCTCCTTAATTATTTTTTATCCCTTCCATGACTGACAAAGTCTTTAAGGATTGGGATGAACTAGGTATTAAGCGTTTTTGGGACCTGTTTGGGACCTCTTGCTTCATTTGACCAATTGTCAACTAAATTTGCACTCCCAAAAACACATTTTTACAGATACCTTCAAATTAGAGATTTCTTACATTTCCAATTAACTACTTTTCCTATAGGTCCTGATAAAAATTTACTGGATGATCTTTTAAATTTAAAACCTTTTGTTAATGGTTCTATTACTGGTGTCTATAACTTGTTGATTGATTCTAGACAAGACTTTTTAGATAAAATAAAAAAAGCTTGGGAGGATGACCTAAATTGTCAGATTTCTGATGATAGGTGGAATAAAATTCTTAAACGGGTTAATAAATCATCTTTCTGTGCTTGTCATTCTCTTCTACAATTTAAAGTGGTTCATAGAGCTTACGTTTCTAAACAGAAGCTGTCCAGTTTTTATCCAAATGTTTCTCCACTTTGTATTAAACGCAACTCTGCTGATGCCTCTTTAATTCATATGTTTTGGTTTTGCCCTAAAATTGAAAAGTTTTGGCGGGAAGTATTCCATACCTTCTCACAACTTTTTAGAGTCCAATTTGACCCAAATCCCCTTACTGCCTTGTTTGGTATTATTGCAAATAAAGATATAACTTTAAATACTCCTAACCTACAGGTTTTAGTTTTTACCTCTCTTTTAGCAAGAAGAGCAATCTTGCTTAAATGGAAGGAGTCTACCCCTCCTACACATCTTCAATGGCTACGTGATATCATGTCTTACTTAAATTTAGAAAAGATCCGCTGCTCAGTCTTAAATTCAAAACAATCTTTTTAAGATATCTGGGGGCCTTTCCTAAATTACTTTTCCAATTTATAAAGTTTAACAGCGCACAGACTTTTAGGTATATATTTTTTTTACTGGTTTTTTAATGCATTTTTTTATGCATTAGGTATATTTTTATCTTTTCTTCTTAAGCGAATATGTTTTTTTTCTAATTATCCATTATCATCCATCAGCTTTTTTCTTTGGTAGTTGGTAGGGGGTTGACTTTTTTTTATATAAAAAATTTCTTTTATGATGTATGACCTATCTTTAAATTTTTGATTACAGAGTGGTATACCTTTATCTGTTATGCTATAACATTTTGA
Organism: Hemitrygon akajei; assembly: GCF_048418815.1. Taxonomy (NCBI): domain Eukaryota; kingdom Metazoa; phylum Chordata; class Chondrichthyes; order Myliobatiformes; family Dasyatidae; genus Hemitrygon; species Hemitrygon akajei. Next base: position 56,655,264 of record NC_133144.1, on the reverse strand, counting down.
TCAATTTTATTACAATATATGAATGTACACAAGTTATGTTGAGATGTATCTATGTGTTGCACTCTGTAAATTTTGTTTTTTTTTTCTTCTGAATAAAAATATTGTAAAAAGAAAGTAAATTAATCCTGCGAAAAATGAATACGTTACACATTTCATCCTACTGTAGCCCATTAATTCACAAACAGAGATTTATTCAGGTATAGAATTAAAGTCCTGTGCAACTATAGTCAACCCAAGCCCAACAAGGCCTGAGAATTTGTAATTTTTTCCATTCCTGGCTGTCATTATAAATTGGTTGTTCATTCATCAAGTGCCAAGCCAAATGATGTGGGCGATCATGGTCTTGACCGTGATTGTTCTTGGCAAAGTTTTCTACAGAAGTGGCTTGCCCTTGCCTTCTTCTGAGCGGTGTCTTTATAAGATGGGTCACCCCAGCCATTATTAATACTCTTCAGAGATTGTCTGCCTGGTGTCAGTGGTCACATGACCAGGATCCGCGAAGCACCAGCTGCTCATACGACTGTACACCACCTGCTCCCATGGCTTCAACTTGGCCCTTCTTGGTGTGGGGGGGTGGGGGTTGCTAAATAGGTGCTACACCTTGCCCAAGGGTGACCTGCAGGTTAGTTGAGGGAAGGGGCACCTTATACCTCCTTTGGTTGAGGCCTATCTCCACCCCGACGGCCTAACTGGTAAATTGGTTAGTTAGTTTATTATTTTCACATGTACTGAGATACAGTGAAGTTTTTTTGCATGTTATTTTTTGCATTTCATTACAACAGTGCAATCACAGTCAACTCAAATGTGCTGTTGATCTATTTGAGGGTGGAACACCAAATATTGATCAAGAACAGAAGATGGATGTAGTAACATTAGAACGAAAATAGTGACTTGTAAAGTGCTGAGCCGAGCAATGTGGAACAGACTGACCCAACTGGAGCTGCACAAATAGATGAGTCCAGTCTGTAGCTTGGCTCTATTCACAGGACCTCCATTCACCCCCCCCCCCCCCACACACACTTCATTTTAGCTTCCGAAGATTGAAAACCTCAAACTTCACATTTCCCCATCACAAGACATAAATAACCTTTAGACAACCTCTGTTTTCTAACATCCACAGGGTGTGGGTGTTGTGAGTGAGGTAGCATTTGTGGCTAACTTTTAATTGTTCTTGAAATGATTCATGGGTAATGCCTCTGAACTCACAAATGGACCAGACCGGGTAAAGTATTTCCTTCCCTGAGGGACGTGATCACACCAGATAGGTGTTTATGAGACAGAAGAGACTGCAGACGCTGGAATTTGGAGCAAGACACAAGCTGTTGGAGGAATTCTGTGGATCTAGCAGCGCCTCTGGGAGGAAAGGTATTGTCGACATTTTGGATCGAAATCCTGCATAAGGAAACCCAGTGGGGTTTAAGCCCGAGACATTGCAATTTCCTTGAGATGCTGCTCGACCCGCTGAGTTCCTCCATCTGATTGTTGTTCTAGGTGTTTATGAGTAGTTTTGTCACCACTGACACCATAGAGTCACAGAGCACTCTAGTACAGACGCAGGCCCTTCACCCCATTTCGTTTATGCCGAACTGTTATTCTGCATGGTCCCAGAGATCGGCAGCTGACCCATACCCTCTGTACCCTTCCCATCCATTATCAAAACTTCTCTTAAATGTTGCAATTGAACCTGCATCCATTACTTCCTTTGGCAGCTTGTTCCACATTCACAACGCCCTCTGAGTGAAAAAGTTTCCTCTTAAATATTTCACCCTGCGCCTTTAACCTATGACCTCTAGTTCTAATCTCACGCAGACTCGGGGATAAGCCTATCTATACCCCTCATAATTTTGTATACCTCTCTCAAATCTCCCCTCATTCTCCTACACTCTGCAGAATAAAGTCCTAACCTATTTAACTGCCCCTATAACTCAGATCCTCAACACCAGCTTTCTAAATATTCAGTTCACTGAATTTAAACGCCCCAACTGTCAGGGTGAATTTGAACTATTGCCTTTAGAACATTCTTGGGCTCTGTCTTGCCCTTTCTGTAAAGTAACAACGGTATCACCTGATCGCTTGAATCTACATTGCTATGCAATGGGACGTCTCAACGCAGAAGCTATGGGATCCATTAAACCCTAATAGGAAGAACTTTCATGGGTAGCTCCCATTACTAACTTGGTGCCTTCTTTGTCTCCAGATACTGATGTCTGTGCTGGCTCACCCTGTGAACAGCAATGCACTGACAGCTTTGGACGTGTTGTCTGTACCTGCTATCCTGGATTTCGTTTTGACCGAGAGCGCCACAGAAATCGTCAGACGCCCTACTGCCTTGGTGAGAGATCTTTAATTTTGTTAAGATGATACTGGTGCTGCAGTACTGAGTTCCGTTTATCACTGTAGAGGCTCAAAGTCAAAGCCAAGTTTACTGTAATCTGCAGGAGTATGTGCCTGCATAGGTGCAACGTAAAACTCACTTGCAGCAGCATCGCAGGCACATAGCATCAGATACACAACACTCACAAGACCAACATAAATCATTGGTGAAATGCAAGTTAGCCATTTCAGTGATGGTATTGCAATCGAATCTCAAGAGTAGAGGGTTGGATTGTTTGATAATGGAAATTATCATTGCCTGGTCCTTTGTGGGGTAAATGCAATTTTCCTCTTACCATATGCCTGAATGAATACCTAGGTTTAGCTGCATAAAAGCATGGGCAGCTTCGAATGGAATTGTGTGCATCAACAGAGACTTCAAATTCCAGCAATGTCAAAGAGAAAATGTCAGTACAGAACAGCTGGAGCAGTTCGGACTTAGAACAGAGTTCTCAAAAACACCTCAGGAGACATACGAAGAATAAATCTTCTGAAAGTTGCTTATGGGAAATGCTTGTTTAGAAGAATGGGGGGGGGGGGGAAGATAGTGAATAGTGAATATTGAAAAGCCTAGATATAGTGGACACAGAGAAGATGTTTCTTATAGTGAGTAAGTCTAGGACCAGAGGGCTCAAAATAGAAGGACATCTCTTAGAACTGAGATGAGGAAGAATTTCTTTTGTCAGAGGGTGGTGAATTTGTGGAAATCACTGCCACAGACAGCTGTAAAGGCCAAATAATTGGATATATTTAAATAGAGTTTGATAGGTTCTTGATTAATAAAGGTGTCATAGGTTACAAAGAGAAGGCAAAAGAATGGGGTTGAGAGGGATAATAAATCAGCTATCGTTGAATAGTGGAGCAGACTCGATTGACTGAATGGCCTCAATGTGCTCCTGTGTCATAAAGTTTTATGGTCTTAACTAACAAAGTGGATCAATAAAACCCTGAAATTCAAAATTGGCCATATCATGGTTGTGTACTAATGGTGATGTGATACCTAAATCATTCGAGCACAGACAAGCTAAGTTAAGACATCGGATATAACTTTACCCTTTCCTCTGTTTGGATCAGATTCACAGGAAAAGCACGTTTTCCATTTTTACACTGAAAATAATAGCCTTAGAGTCCTAAGCACAAGAGTTCTGCAGATGCTGGAAGTCCAGAGCAGTACTAGAAGAACATAGGCAGGATCTATGAAGGGGAATAAACAGTTGACCTTTAGAGCTAAGACCTTTCACGAGGACTCAGGAACAATGAGTTTGTGCTTCTTTGAGATGCATAATATATCTCTCCCTGCCCTCCACAGATATAGATGAGTGCTCAGTGCATAATGGCACACTTTGTGATCACAAGTGCATTAATACACGTGGAAGCTACAGCTGTGAGTGTCGAGAAGGATTTTATTTACACATCGATGGCAAGTCCTGTCTCAGAGATTTTAATGGTAAGCTTTTGGTTGACCTGATGAATTCTACAAAACAGACCTTTGAAAGGTTTCACCTCAGTTTCCAGTTTTCAGGAAAGCTTTTGAGTTCAGTATTAACACAGAAAGAAGGGAAATTAGCTTTATTTGTCACAAGTACATCAAAACATACAGGGAAGTGCATGTTTGCACCAATGACCAGCTCAGCCCCAGATGTGCTAAGGGCCAGCTTGCAAGCATCATAGTGTTTCCGTTGCCAACATAGCACGCCCACAAATTACTAACACTAACTTGAACATCTTTGGAACGTGGAAGTAAACCAGACCACCTGGAAGCAACCCATAAGGTCACAGAGAGAACATGCAAAAACCTTACAGACAGTGGTGAGAATTGAATCCCAATCTTACAGCTGGCACTGTAAAGCATTATGCAAACCACTTCAAGGGCTCTATCATGATGGTCAGTTTTGCCAACTTTCTCTGCTGTAATAAACTTCTGAATACACTGTATCTGGCTGCCATGTATGTTAATCATCTGGTTAGTGAGGCTACTGACAGGATTAAGTAATCCTGTAAAAATCATGGAATGCTCCAGTGTAGGAGATGACATCTGCTTCATGATGCTTCTTCTGGCTCATTGATGGGACTGCAATTAGTTTCTGTAATTGCATTCCAGTTGACACCAGCACTGTCCAGAAAAATTAATCATGCCTCTCCTTCTGGTTCATTTCCCAGGTAGCTAGAACATATGGTAGTCAACCAGCTCCTTCTGTTAGTGTTTTCAAAACCTTTCATGATGTTACATACTTTCAATAAATCATCCCTTCACTTTTTCTGTCCTAAGGAGGGTACTACATATTTTCCTAATCTCTCAGCAAAATTAAAATCCCAAATCTTTAGTGTCATTTTAATAAATCTGTTTTTCTCTCATCCTGTCTTTCTTTCTCCCTCTCCCACCCCACCTCTCTTTTGCACCTTTCTCCAAAACATCTTTCTTAAAACTACCAGAATTAAATGCAAGACTCCATTTCAGACCTAACCTCTAATCTTTGAAGGCCTGACTTAATCTTTACACTTTGCTTTTGGTGTTTCTGAATTGCCTACCCCCCCCCCCCCCCCCCCCCCCCCCCCCCCCCGCAGTGAATCATCACACCTACTCAAAAGAGTTAGTGCAAAACATTTGCAGATCATTATTGTCAACCAGTGTTCCCAGCAGGGCCTGATCGTCAGTGCTGAGGTCTTGCATTGTGTCAGGACAGACAGACAGACATACTTTATTGATCCCAAGGGAAATTGGGTTTCGTTACAGCCGCACCAACCAAGAATAGTGAAGAAGTACAGCAATATAAAACCTCGTGTGTTGTGGAGGGGGGTAGATCAAAAACCACCTATGAAACAACAAAGCCAACTATTAACATCAACTGCCATTCAACAAGCTTAACTAACTGTCAAAACAGCAACAATTAAATATTTCCATATGTTAATGAAATTCAGAAATGTAAAGGAAAACCACAAACTATTAAAAAAGCAAACACTTAAAATAATTTCAAAAGATTTAAGAGAACATTTTAAACAATTAAGAATATTTAACTAAATGTAATTGATTAAAGTAACTGTAAATTTATACCCTCTAGATTTGAACTCCACAATCCTGGCAAAAAAAGGCTGTGACCATCCACCTCATCTATGCCTCTCTTGATTTTTTTTACCACTTTAAGGTCACATCTAAACCCTTTATCCTCCAAGGAAAAAGTCTAAGCTTATCCACCCTCTTTGTATAGCTCAAGCCCTCCAGTCCCAGTATCAATTTTATTAATCTCTTCTGTACTAATCTATCTTAATGCCATTCTTCCACAGCTGGGTGACCAGAACTGCACACAAATAATTCAAGTGTGGTCACCACTGACTTACACAGTCATGTGTGTAATAGGATTACCTTTCTTAAAGTGCATTAATTAACCAAATGTGGTTTTATGACATTCAGTATTTTTAAAGTTTTGAGTTCTATTGTTTTATTCCAGATTATTTATATACCACTGCTTCCTTGTTGAGATTTGAACACATCTCTGGGTCCAGGTCCAGTTCTCTGGATTTCCATGAAGCTAACCTCTATGCTTTTGGGGCTTGAATCAGGGATAAAAGCGATACCTACTGAGCCATAGATGACCCTGGGGAGTGAGAGAAGGAACAGTCAGATTTTAGAGTCCGGAGCTGTGTCCGAGGGGGTCGTTCCCCATTGATCACGAGGGACAGGATTGGTGTGTAGATCTAAATGGCCTCCATGTCGGCAGTATGTTTCCACAATTCCACAGAAGGCTAACAGTGATGGAGGGCAGGGGGAGGCATGCATTCTGAGAACTGGAAAAATATAGTGAGTCAGTGTCTTTCTCCCGAACTGCTTCAAGCCACTGGGACTGTACGCTGCTCACTGCTTAATCAGTATGCAGGCTGAGTAGAGAAGCTATCATTAATGACAGAGTAGCATTTAGTAACAGTCAAAGGAAAGTGTGAAAGGGAAATCATGTTTGACCAGTTTACTTGAGTTCTTGGAAGACCATGTACCAAGGATAAAGGGGAACTGGTCAATGTACTGTTTTAGATTTCCAGAAGGCATTTGATAAAGAAATTGCAGAAAATGAAAGCTCATGACGTCAAAGGTAACATTTGGCAAGGAGCCAAAATTGGCTGGTTGACAACAAGCAGTGAATAGGCATAAATGGGTTTGCTTGGCAGAATGTAATGAGTAGTGTGCCAGAGGCAATGGTGATGGGGTCTCAAATTCTTTCAATTTATAGTCATGACTTGAATGAATGCACCAAAGAAGTGGTTGCTAAGTTTCCTGATGACGCGAAGACAGGTGGGTAAACAAGTTGTGAAAAGGACGTATGGAGCCTACCTTGCAATTCAGTGAGTGGGTGAAGATCTGGCAAATGGTCACGTAGAGGTTAGCATAACACTATTACAGCACTGGCAACCCCAGGTCAATACCCACCGTTGCCTTTAAGTAGTTTGTACTTTCTCCCGTGGCTGTGTGGGCTTCCTCTGGGTGCTCCCGCATTCCAAAAATGTACAGGTTAATTAGTCACATGATAATTGGTTAGTAGGTGAGTTTGTATGTGGATGCAATTTGGCGGCGTGGCTTGGGCTGGAAGGGGCTGTTACCGTGCTGTATCTGTAAATAAAAATAAAATCAAAAATATGGGGACATCTGAAACTGTCCAATTTGGCTCAAAAAAGGTATGAGATCGCAGGGGGATCTGAGTGACATGGTATAAGATTTGTAAAGGGTTAGACTGCAGGAACAGCAAATAATTAGAAAAAGTACAAAGAGTTAGCAGTTGTGTGAGGGGAAATGAACCAAAAATATGAATGTTGTGCTTCAGTTACATATTGTGAGATCATACCTGAAGTATTGTGCAGAGTACTGGCAGCCTGATACAAGGAAGGATATTATTGTGTTGGAAACAGTTCAGAGAAATCTTACATGACTGATACTTGGAATATGTGTTTTCTTAGTTAGACAGGTCAGGCTTGTATCCACTAGAATTGAAAAGATTGAGAGGCTTGGAGGGAAAACAAAAGAACCTGAGGCAACTTGACAAGGTGAATAAGGAGGTGACATTTCCTCTTGCAGCAAAAGGTAGAACTTGGAAAAAGATTAAGGATTGGCTTCATTTGTCACATGTATATCGCAAACCGCAGTGAAATGTGTCAACAACTAACACAGTCCGAGATATGACAGAATGCTTCTGGCACTAACCTGGCATACCTACAACTCACTAACTCTATGTCTTTGGAATGTGGGAGGAAACCGGAGCACCTGGAGGAAACCCACATGGTCACAGGGAGAATGTATAAACTCCTTACAGACAGTGGCAGCGATAATTGAACTCCGATCGCTGGTGCTGTAAAGTGTTATGCTAGCCACTACACTGCCCTGCCACCCTGTTTAAAAAAAAAGGTTGCCAGTTTAAGAGATAAAGCAAATTTCTTTCTCTGAGAGGGTGGTAGGTCATTCAAGGTCTCTTCGGGAAAGGATAGTGGAGGTAGTGTGCTTGAATATTTCTTATGGCAGGGTTGATAGATTCTTGATGAATTAAGGGGATTGAAAGGTTATTGAGGTTAGGTGGGGATGTAGAGTTGAGGTTATAATCAGATCAGCCATGTTGTTAATGTGTCACGGAACAGACTCAAGGGGTTGATGGGCTGAGTGGACTCCTCCTGCTGTAAAGTCACCAGAGTTTCAATACTGGAATCATGACTGGTTAACTGAAGAGTGCTCCTCCGTCTTTCAGATAGCAGAGCAGTGAAGTCTGAGCACCTGATGAGTGCAGGCTCTTGTTCGGTCACATGTGAGGAATTTCTACAGATGAAGCAGACCTTGGTGCAACTCAAACAGAAGGTAATAAGTGTTGTCTTTCACTGCACCATCCTTATAACCCTGCCATTCACACCAGCAAACCCTGTCCTACTCGCTGTTGCTCATGTACTAACTTTAATGGTGCTGCCAATACTTAACCGTTAGGCTTTAAGGAAGAAATACAATTCTACACTGCCCTCCTGACATCAGCCATTCCTGTCTGGTTTGGTGCAGCATCTTCTCACAAGATAAGAAAACTACAGTGACCTGTCAGGTCAGCAGAAAAGGTCATCGGCTGCATTGCAGAACAAGCAAACAGACAGGAAACATCAGCAAGGACACTCCCCGCCCTGCAAAGCTCCCATCTGAAAAGCACCATAGGGTTACTAAAACAAAAACCTCACACCAAATGTTTCTTCGCCCAGGCAGTTAATCTGATCAACCATTCTTGTTAGCCCCCCACCCGACTCTCCTCTACTAACCCGTCACTGCACTGTAAACAAACACTTTAAACCACTTCTTATAATGTTGTTTACATTGTAAATGCATGTGGGGATTTATGCATTTATTCCATTAAGAGGTACATTGACCTCAAACTTTATTTTTTATATAATCCTTTATCCTTTATAATTGTTGAATGTTGTGCCAACACACAACAGCAAATTCCTAACACATGCAAATGTATATAATGAATGAGGGTGACCTTTGATCCTTGATAATGATCACTTTTTATTGGTCGTACCACAATTCTTACAAAACAGTAGTTGCAGATCAGAAATGTTTTCAAGAGATATTGAGGCCCTGGTTAAGAAAAAAAATGGAGGTGCATAGCGGGTATAGGCAGGTATAGTAACAAAGGAGGTTCCTATGGAGTAAAAAATGCAAGAAAACACTTGAGAAAGAAATCAGGAGGGCTAAGAGAAGGCATGAGGTTGCCCCAGCAGTTAAGGTGAAGGGGAATTGCAAGGAACAGGAACAAAATGGCAAGGAACAAAATTGATCCTCTGGAAGTTCAGAACACTAATCTATGTGTGGTAGCCAAAGAGATGGAGTAGATCCAAAATGGATTTTTTGCATCTGTATTTCCTCTGGAAGTTGACACAGATTCTATAGAGGTGAGGCAAAACAGTATTGACCTCACGGACTCGATACGGATTATAGAGGAGAAGGAGTTTGCTGTCTTGTGGCAAATTAGGGTGGATAAATCCCCAGGGCCTGACGAGGTGTTTCCCTGCACCCTGTGGGAAGCAAGTGCAGAAATTGCAGGGGCCCTAGCAGAGATATTTAAATCATCCTTAGAGGCAGGGGACTGCTTAGGGATAATCAGCATGGCTTTGTGTGTGATAGGTTATAACTAACCAATCTTAGAGTTTTTTGAGGAAGTTATCAGGAAAGTTGATGAAGGCAAGGCAGTGGATGTTGTCTACATGGACCTTGGCAAGGCACTTAACAAGGTCTTAAATGGGCCAAAAAGGCTTCTTTCTTTTTGTATGACTCTACGTGCTTCATCAGCTGAGGAGTAAATATTGGCCTGGGTGCTGGAATAGTTCATTTGTTTTTTTTTAATCCCAAAGAAATTTCTGGCTCCATACTTCTGAGCATTTGGAACTTTAGGGTAGTAACTCATCTGAGAGATTACAACCCTGACAGTGTAGCACATCCTCAGTATTGTCCTGGAGCAAGGCCCAAATCAATGCTTAAAACCCTGGAGTGGTACTTCAACATGTAACCTTTTATGCCAAACTAAATTTAGGCTAGACCCACAGCCAAGGATTGCAGTTTTGAACCCTCTGTTGGATCCACTTTGATATCTTGTCCGTGTGACGACTTTGCATCACAGTGAGAGTCATTGGTCTGCTGAGAATCGGAGAGTCATAATCTGAGCTTGACCTGTGCTACATCAGGTTTAGTACAGATGCAATTCTGCCTGATGGATTGCAAGACACTGAGCTCAACTGTGTGGCGTCTAACCCTGTTTAGGAAGGATTAGAGAACCAAATTGCAGCAAACCAGAGAACATCAGCATAGCACGGTAGTGCAGTGGTTAGCATAGTGCTATTGCAGCATCAGTGACCTGACTTCAATTCCTCCAGCTGTCTGTAAGGAGTTTGTATGTTCTCGCCATGTCTGCATGTGTTCGCTCCAATGCTCTGGTTTCCTCCCACATTCAAAAGACGTACAGGTTAGTAGATTAATTGGTCACATGGGTGTAGTTGGTCGGCATGGGCACGTTGGCCCCGAAGGTCCTGTTACCGTGCTAAATCCCTAAAAAAAAATCTGGTCAACTGAAGGAAAACATGCAGGGTGGAATTCTGAAGCAAAAATTGAAACACTCTTCTGAAGAAAGGAGGATTGGTCCTTTTAAGTTTTTCCAAAGATCTGGTCAAGATTTTGGAACTGACAAGACCACAGAATCAGAAACTGCCTTGCAGTTAACTCATAAAAATAGCTCAAAGTGGTTTTTGTTATGCTACATAAAGATATTTTTATTTTTTAATTAGTCTGCAACCTAATATTAGATCTTAATCAGCTTCAAGGGTGTTAATACTAAAAGCTCTCTCTTTGAATATCAATGGGTTCTCGATAAGATTTAACTTTGCTATTTATTATCTTGTAGCATGAAAGTATGTGAGATCGTGCAAAATGGAGAACTTCAAAACATAAAATTAAAACATTTTGGAGCCTCCAACTTTTAAAACAAGTTTAAACACTTCAAGAAAGTCCTATTAATTATTGAGAACATGAGTTGATATTGTGCAGGTGTTCTTCCGACAACACCGGAGGGTATATTGTGAATTAGTACTGTGTATTTTAGGATTTATCATTGAAGCTGCATCAAATTAAAGTTACTTATAGTTGGATGTCTTCAAGATTTTCTTTTTATTTCTGAAGTTATTCTGTTGAAGGTTGAAGGTCTTCTGCAAACGTAAATTGTTACCAAACAATGCACTAAACAGCTCTTCATTTCCAATACAAAGATAAAAATAGTTATACGGAAATATTTACGTAATTGTACCACACCTTTATTATATTATTAACATTTCCTAGTGATGTTCCAAAATTTGCCTTACCTGCTTGACTCAACAGTTCTGATTCTGCCCTGGCCGGTTTCCCATATTGCATTGTCTCTAAACTTGAGATTATCTGAAGTGTTCTTATGTTCTAAAGGGACTGATTGCATTTAAGACCTACTGGAACATGTGAAAAGCAGGAGTAAAGCATACAATTCTTCATATCTGCTCTGTCATTCAGTAGAATCACAGCTGATTTGATTTTGACCTCAACTTCACTCCCCTCCCTGTTGCAATAACTATTGACTTGAATTGAATTGACTTTATTTCTTACATCCTTCACATACATGAAGAGTAAAAATCTTTATGCTACACCTCCAACTAAATGTACCATGTCCAATCATAGTAATTTATAATATTTTATAATAAATAGAACAGGCAATATAATGTAGAGTATACTCAAATCAGAGTGAGTTCATCAGTCTGATGGCCTGGTGGAAGAAGCTGTCCCATAGCCTGTTGGTCCTGGCTTTTATGCTACAGTACCGCTTCCTGGATGGTAGCAGCTGGAATAGATTGTGGTTGGGATGACTTGGGTCCCCAATGATTCTATGGGCCCTTTTCTCACACCTGTCTTTGTAAATGTCCTGAATCATGGGAAGTTCACAACTACAGATGCACTGGACTGTCCGCACCACTCTCTGCAGAATCCTGCGATTAAGGGAGGTACAGTTCCCAAACCAGGCAGTGATGCAGCCAGTCAGGATGCTCTCAATTGTGCCCCTGTAGAAAGCTCTTAGGATTTGGTGGCCCATAACAAACGTCCTCAACCGTCTGAGGTGAAAGAGGCGCTGTTGTGCCTTTTTCACCACACAGCTGGTGTGTACAGACCACGTGAGGCCCTCAGTGATGTAGATGCTGAGGAACTTGAAGCTGTTTACCTTCTCAACCCCAGAAAACAAAAATCTGTGTATTCTGTCATTGAATATATTCAACAATTTTGGCTCCAAAACATTTGAGGGTAGAAAATTGTTAAGATACACAGCTTTCCAAGAGGAGAAATTCTTCGAATCTTAACCACTTTTTCTCAAGTCCGACAAGTCTGTCCACGGCCTCCTCAATGGTCACAATGATGCCACTCTCAGGTTGGAGGAGCAACACTTCATATTCCATCTGGGCAGCCTCCAACCTGATGGTATGAACACTGAACTTTCTAACTTCTGGAAATTTCTTCCCCATTCCCCATTCTGGCTCCCCTCTTACCCCTTCCCTTCTCATCATCTCTCTCTGGTTCTCCTCCTCCTTCCCTTTCTCCCATGGTCCCCAGTCCTCACCTATCACATTCCTTCTTCTTCAGCCCTTTATTTCTTCCACCGATCACCTCCCAGCTTCTTCATCAAAAATTCCCCTAATCTGCCTAAGATGTCTTAAGATCTTAGGGCCTTACATGGAAGGGGTCCCTCTGATCAACATAGACATGGTGGGCTGAATGGCCTATTTCCATGTAGTATAACTTTGAAAACTCCATAATAGTTTCAGACATTCAATCTAACCAAGACTTTACCTGACTATTTTGGAGAATCAATTTCTGTGATTGGAATTAAGGATATCTGTTTCTGTAATAGCAGACTGTTTATTGTCATGTGACCTAATGGCCAAATCCTTCTTTCTCCCAGCTGCTGCTATCAAGCCTGGACAACTCCAGTGAAAAGTTACAACTGTTGAGGAAGTGCCCTCAGTGCCCTCCACACATTGTAGGCCGTCCGGGTGCTCCTGGACCTCCTGGTAAGACTTCCAATGAGATTCCTAAGCAAGTTTAGTATGGGACAATCTAGATCCATCAACTACTGAGCCTAGCCCCTTTCCTGTTTTGAGAGTGGTGTGGTGTTGTCGACTTTAATAGAATGGACCAAATGACAGACATCTATCAGACCATCTTTGCCATACTGTGAACAGTTTTGAGCTCCTTACCTGAGGAAGGGCATTCTGAACTTTGAATTCAGTGGAAGGATTCTTGGGATGAGAAAGCTGACTTATAGGGAGAGATTGAGTAGAACGAACCTTTGTGTTCTGGAGTTTTGGATAATGAATATGATCTCATGAAAAATTCTTGTCATGACAGAGTAGATTTTGGAAAGCTGTTTCCAGCGGTGGAGTAGAAGCTTAGGATAAGTTGAAGGCAGTTTATGGCCACCGTGAATTCCCTAACCCAAAATCCTGTGGATTCTCAGTTATTAGGTACCTTCTGTACCTAAAAAAGTGGCCACTGAATGCACATTCATGGTCTGCTGCTGCTGTAGCCCATCTACTTCAATGTTCGACGTTGTATCTTCAGAGATGCTCTTCTGTGTACCACAGTTGTAACGTGTGGTTATATGAGCTACTGGCACCTTCCAGTCAGTCTGGCCATTCTCCTCCGAACTTTCTCATTAAAAAGGCATTTTCACCCACAGAATTGCTGCTCACTGGATGGCTTTTTTTGTTTTTCACAACATTTTCTATAAACACTAGAAACTGTTGTGTGCGAAAATCCCAGGAGATCAGCAGATACTCCGACCACCCCATCTTAAGGTAAAAGTCACTTAGATCACATTTCTTTCTGATTCTGATGTTTGGTCTGAACAACTCTTAACCATGTCTGCATGCTTTTATGCATTGAGTTGCTGTCACATGATGGGCTGATTAGATATTTGCATTAATGAGCAGGTATACAGGTGTACCTAACAAATTACCCTGAGTGTACTCAAGGCAAAGAGATACACAGATTATTGTGCACCACAGGAATCGCGGAATTCAGGGATTGTGTGAGAAGGTCCTGGCAAGGTTCTTTCTTAACTGCCCCCTTCCAGAGGTTGAAGAGTTGCTTCCTAAACCCAGTGTGGATTCTCTCTTCACAATACAAAGTGGATGTGGAGAGTATCATCAACAACAATATTGTATATGGTCTCTTTTGATTTTTTACGAAAGTCTTTGAAGAGCAATCGAGAGGAACTGTGGAGCTTCCTTCTCAAATCTAGTTGCCTTCAAGGAATCTGTCTTCATCCTATATGATTGAATCCCAGCTCTGATTTTAAGTAGTGTTCCATAATGAACCCAATCTCAGTGCAAATTGATGTCAAGCAAGATCGCGTCATCACTCCAATGTCCTTCACCACACCAGCCTCTAAACGTTTTCTCCTCTAGGATCAAGGATCAAGAATCAATTTTATTTGCCATATACATTTACATGTATTGGGAATTTGCTGTGGTGTGTGGGTCAGGGTGTAACATGCCACAAAAAACAACAATATTCATCAATTATATCAAACAAAGAATTACATAAAATATAAAGTACAGATATGGAATAAAATTTGCATAAATACTAAATACTAAATAACTATTAAATATCAGCATGTATATATGATGTAAATACCATTACAAAAAGTAGTTTAAAGTGTCTACAGTGTGGTGCAGTGACGGGGTTAATAGAGGGTGGTGGGGGAGGTGCTAATGGTTGATCAGATTAACTGCCTGTGACAAGAAACATTTAAGGTGATGTGAAGTTTTTATTTTAATATCTCTATGGTGCTTTCCAGAAGGGAGCTTTTGGGAAAGGCAATTTGTAAAGTTGGTAGCTTCTTAAGTGATTTTTCCTGCTTGATTCTTTGTCTTGGATACAAACAAGTCCTGCAGTGATAGTAGACTGCAGACAATAACTTGTTCTGCAGACCTGACAGTCCATTGTAGTTTTTGTATATTATGAGAAGATGCTACATCAAACCAGACAATAACGGCAGACGTGAGGATGCTGTCTATGATGCCAGTGGAGAACTCCACCAGTGTGTTCTGGGGAAGATGGCATTTTACCAAGAGCCGCAAGAAGTGCATCCACTGTTGAGTCTTTTTGCTAATGAAGGAGATACGGTTCTCCTTTATGGTTCTTCTTAGCATGGGGCTAACCATCTGGACAAAGATAAAACTATTGCTTGCACTCCAGAACCAAGGTCACTCCAACCTCAATCACTGAGCTCCAATGTACAAATGACATATGCATATGCACATATTTGGAAGCCTGACAGCAAAGTGTCATCAGTTCATTCACTGATGATCGGCTCTACACCTATATTTCAGAAAACAAAGGTCCTCCATTTATCCCCAGTGTACAACACTGTCCTCTGACACTAAAGGTCCAAAGTCCAACAGGTCTTCGGGCCCATCTTGATTGGCACTGAATAGATGGATTAATCGGCCTGTTTCTGTGCTGTAGTGCTCTAAGACTCTATTGCCCTAAAAGTGACTAAAACCCACACTATGAACGAAGGCAGATATGAATGATGAAGATGGCCATGTTTCAATGCACCATCATCATTTTGGCAATCTGTGGTAGAGAGGGTTTGAAAATCAAGACCTCAGGCCCAGCACAAAGCTCAGCCTGTGCAGAAGATACTCCTAAATGATGGAACCAATGGTGCAGCAAAGGAGTGTTTTATTTGTAAAATCCTCCAAACTCCCTGGCTGGAGAAGATCGCTATCCTCTCTCAGGCCAAGATCCCCAGCAGCCAGGGGTTAATTAAGTTGGATGTCCAACGCCAGTATCCCAAAACAGCTTCGCCATGGAGTAAATGGAAAAACAATGGAAACAATTCCAGAGTTTGTAAAGCTTCCTTTATAGAGTGTAATATTTTAAATAACAGGAACACAGTGGCTCAGTGGGTACAGCTACTGCCTCACAGTTCTAGCGACCTGGCTTCAATCCCAATCTCTTGCTTTGTTTATTTGGAGATTGCATGTCCTCTCTGTCACTGTGTGGGCTTCCCCATGTTGCTCTGGTTTCTTCCCACACCTCAAAGACATAAAGATTGCTTGGGTAATTACCGGCTGTAAATTGCTCTTAGTTTGTGCATGGGTGGTTGAATCTGGAGGGAGTTGATGGGAGGTGGATAAAATGCGTTAAGTGGAAGTGGCTTCTTGATGCTCAGTGTGGACTTGGTGAGCCCAAGAAACCTGTTTTTGTGCTGTATGACTCTATAGCTCAATACCTTGGGAATCGCTGGCCCGTGAGCATTCAAGACGGCACTGGGCTTTGACGCCATTTGTCAGGAACACACAGAGGCCCAGCATAAACAGTGGGCGGAGCATACCACCTCCCAAACTCCCCAAATATCAACCTATCAGTCACCTTCTCCCACCTGATCTGAACAAATCTTGGCCCCAAGTGTCTGTGTAGGAGGAGTTAAGTTGAAAGATCTGTCATGATCTTACAGTCCTCTGGTGCAGGTTTGAGTTTCCTTACAACTAGTGATCATATTAAGATCTTACAGTATAAGTAGGCCCAACTGTAAACCACACCACTTCAGCCAGAGGACACATACAATGCACTGGTGGAAGACCCAGTGAGTAATGCATTGTTAACATAGGAACCGAGAGAATGGGAGCCAACAGGTCATTTGAGTTCATCTGTATAATAAAACATACGTCTTATAACTGGAATAAAATCAGAGAATAGGGAGAGACACGTTCAAAACCCAGCATGGCACCTGAGGAATTCGTAGAGTCATAGAGCAATACAGCACACCCTTTCAGCCAAACAAGTCCATGCCAACCATGTTGTCCTGCTAGCTACTGCCAATTTCCTGTGTTTGGCCCATATCCCTCCTCTCCATGTACCTATCCATGTGCTTCTTAGGTGATCATTTTGTATTTGCCTCAACAATTTCCATTCCATCCAATCACCACCCTCTGCAAGAAAGAAGTTGACTCTCGAGTCCCTTTTAAATCTCTCGCCTCCCACCCTAAATCTATGACCCTAGATTTAGAACTCACCTACCCTGGGGTAAAGACTGTTACCTTGCCTCTCATATTTTTAAATGTTTCTATAAGGTCTCCCCTCATTCTCTGACGTACCAAGGAATAAAGACTTAGCCTGGCCAACTCCACCCTGTAACTCAGCCCCCCCCAGTCTTCGAAACATCTTCATAAATTGTTTCTGCATTCTTTCCTGTTTAACCACACCTTTCCCATAACAGGATGGCCAGAACTTTACACTGTACTTCAAGGGGGTGAGGGGGCTGAACAGTGACTAATGTCCCTGAGAATGAAAGCCAGAGTGCAAAACGCCATTTTCACTACTCGATCTAATTGTGATGCTGTTTTCAATGAACTATGCACTTGTTCTTCTGGGTCCCTCTGTTCCATTACGTTTCCTAGTGTCCTACCATCCAGTTGGTAGTGGAGGTCAGGGATTGGACAGTGTAGTTAAACTAATCTATTCAAGGAACTGTAATAAATTTTGTAACTGGTGTGCAATGCAGCCATAGTGTGATAATGGTGGAGAGAGCGAATGTGTGATGACTCTTACACTGGTTTGACTTTCCAAAATGCATCAAGTCACACTTATCAGCATTGAGGGTAAAAATGAAGAAAAAATTACTTTCTTTAAAGAAAACCACACAAGTTGACAGGGTGGTTAAGAAGGTGTATCGTGTATTAGCCTTCATTGGTTGGAAGGTTGAATTCAACAACTGTGAGGCCAGTTGCAGCTTTACATCCAATGGCCGATTTATTAATACACCTGTACACCTGCTCGTTAATGTAAATATCTAATCAGCCAATCGTGTGGCAGCAACTCAATGCATAAAAACATGTAGCCATGATCACGAGGTACAGTTATTGTTCAGACTAAATGTCAGAATGGGGAAGGAATGTGATTTAAGTGATTTTGACTGTGGAATGATTGTTGGTGCCAGACAGGGTGGTTTGAGTATCTCAGAAACAACTGATCTCTGAGATTTTCATGTGCAATGGTCTCTAGTGTTAAGGGAATGGTGTGAAAAACAAATAGAAGCATCCAGTGAGCAATAGCTCTGTGGATGAACACGCCCTGTTGATGAGAGAAGTCACTGGCCAGACTGGTTCAAGCTGACTGAAAGGCACCTGTAATTCAAATAACCACACATAATAGCAGTGGTGTGTAGAAGAGCATCTCTAAATGTACCAGATGTCAAACCTTGAAGTGGATGGACTAAAGCTGCAGAAGTCCACAAGCATACACTCAGTGGCCACTTTATTTGATACCTCCTGTAAAATCCTGGTTAGACCACTCTTGGAAGATGTGTTCAGTTCTGGTTGCTTCATTATAAGAAGGATTTAGAGCTTTAGAGAGAGAGCAGAGGAGATTTACCAGGATGCTACCTAGATTAGAGAACATGTCTTATGAGAGGTTGAGCAAGTTAGGACTTTTCTATTTGGAATGAAGAAGGGCAAGAGGTGACTTGATAGATGTGAACAGGATGGTAAGAGGCATAAACTGAGTGGATACCCAGTGACTTTTTCCTACGGCAGAAATGTTTAATACAAAGGGGCATAATTTTAAGGTGACTGGAAGAAAATATAAGGGGAGGATATCAGAGGTAGGTGCTTTTTTACACAGAAAGTGGTGAGCCCATGGAATGCCCTGCCTGGGGTGGTGGAAAAGGAATTTTAGAAACTCTTAAATAGGTGGATGAACAACAGGAAAACAGAAGGTTATGTTGGAGAGAAGGGTTAGTTTGATCTTAGAGAAAGTTATAAGCTCGGCATAATAACCTCGGCTGAAGGGCCTGTACTGTGCTGTAGTGTTCTGTGTTCTATAACCATTGCCATTAAATCACTGATGTCCTTCAAGGAAAGAAATTGCTGCCTTATTCAGTCTGCTTTATTTACAACTCCATTCTCATCAGTCTGGAGACAACTGGAGCAGACAAAATGTCAGCATTATCCACGTCCCTTGAACAAGTACACTTTAAATATTTTACAACACAATTTAAGGAAGATTTCATCATTAATACAATTTTGCAAAAGGAAGTCCTTTCAGTAAAGTGGTTACAATTTTTGTGCTGACACATGGCTGTTTTTAAATTGATGGACTATTCCAGGTAACATTATTTAAGACTGTGTCATTGTGGTGTAATACAGTCTCATTTCAAACTATTATCATGAACCACAAGCATATTAAAATGATTTTTGCAAGAGTCCCCTGAACCACGTGACAGTTTACGAACCACTAATTATTATTTTTTATTGCATGTGTATTCTTTGCAAGACTTGACAATGTGTTTAATGATTGCTCATGCTGACTATATGATGCATTGTGTAATCAACTATCTTCTGAGACAGACTCACTTCCACTCCTATTTTGTGAGGTTCTGGAGGGCGGAGGTGGCTGAAAGATCAATGTGAGAGTGAAGAAATGTCCACAGATGAGGCAGGATGGAGGGGAGATGGATGGGTAGGTGTTTTGTGAGGTGGTGCACCCTTCCCACTGGACTGCTGATAAATGTATTGGAAGTTCCCAATACCATCTTGAATGTTCCTTCTCCACTTTGGGCACCCACAGGCCAGAGTTTCCCGAGAATCAGAGGAAATACTGTACTTTTTCCAAAGAGGCTTTGAGCACATCCTTAAACCTTTCTACTGTCCCATCTTGTAATCTCTTCCCATTAACAAAGAGTTGCTCCTGCATCCCAATGGCTACCACTGTAGCATTTGAAAATGTCTTATGATCCTTCAGCTCATTTTAACAGATAACCAACATCCTTCGGGCACCCCAACACTGGAAACCTCAGCTGAGACCAAGAAAGATTTCAGCTCCAAACTTGGAAGAACAAACTGACAATTGGCCATACAGGATAGGAGATTATAGCTTTAATGCT
The DNA here is from genome assembly GCF_048418815.1 of Hemitrygon akajei. NCBI lineage: Eukaryota > Metazoa > Chordata > Chondrichthyes > Myliobatiformes > Dasyatidae > Hemitrygon > Hemitrygon akajei. The sequence continues at coordinate 56,635,426 of NC_133144.1, read as the reverse complement.
GGATTCTACAGCAAATTTCTTGCCTTCCAACACCACATAGGCTTTCCACAATCTACAAGGCATCAGCCAGAAAAGTGATGGAATACACTCCACTTGCCTTGATGAGCACGCTCCAACAACTCTCAGGTAGTTCAACTTCATCCAGAACAAAACAGACTGAATCATTAGCATCTTATTCACTACCTTTAACAGTGTCTCCCTCCATGACCCTAAAAATCATGGCTGTAGTGTGCACCACCTGCAAAATATACTGCAGGTCCTTGAATAGGTTGATCCATCCGCATTTCCCCTACCACGAAGGACTAAGGCAGCAGGTGCGTGGAAACAGCACTACTTGCAAGTTCCCCTTCATGTCTCTCTCACCATCTAGACTTGGAAACATATTGCTTTTCAATCATCACTGCTGCTCCAAATCTTGGAACTCCTTACCGAACAGCTGTACTTTCACCAGAAGGACTGCAGTGGTTCATGAAGATGGTTTACATACCGTTCTTTTAAGATTCAGATAAGATTAACATTAGCTTTATTTATCAATGTACAGTGAAATGCATTGTTTACATCAAATCAAATCAGCGGTGATTGCGCTGGGCAAGTGTTGCCACGCTTCCAGCACCAACATAGCACGCTCACAACTCACTAACCCTAACCGTGCATCTTTGGAAAATGCGAGGAAACCGGAGCATCTGAAGAAAACCCATGCGGTCACAGGGAGAATGTACAAACTCCTTACAATGCATGGCAGGATTTATATATTTAGAGATAGAGCACCAAATAGGCCCTTCATGCCCTTTGAACTGTGCCACCAGCAATCAATCGATTTAACCCTAGCCTAATCACAGCACAACTTACAATGACCAATTAACCTATTAACCTGCACATCTTTGGAGTGTAGGAGGAAACCAGAGGACCCGGAAAGACCTCAAATGGTACAACTGTTTTTCTCCCCCCCAAAGCCTTTCTTCTGCCTTTTTCCTTTTTAAGCCACTTGGTGCTAAGTGTCTTTGAAATACTCTACCTCTGATCTGTGAGTGCCATCTAAGATATTTAGAACATTCCTGGATCGAACATTGGGTACTAAAGCCTCCTTGAAGTAGATTGTTTCATTAAAAAATGGAGCAAATTCTGTGGACTAAGTGACTTTGATCCTATTTCTTATGCTCTAAGAGTCACAGGTATAAAGTCAGAAACAGGTCCTTCAGCCCTTCTAGTCCATACTGAACTGTTATTCTACCTAGTCTCATTGACCCCCCCCCCCCCACCCCACACTGGACAACAGCCCTACATACCCTTCCAATCCATGTACTTATCCAAACAGCTCTTAAGTGTTGACACAAGCCCACCTACACAGCTTCCAATAGCAACTCGTTCCACACTTACATCATCATCTGAGTGAAGCAGTAACCTCAAGTTCACGTTAAACATTTCACCTTTCACCCTTAACCTGTCACCTCAGTGGAAAAAGCCTGCTCGAATTTACTCTATCTATAACCCTCATAATTTTGTATACCTCTATCAAATCTCCCCCCCCCCCCCATTCTTGAAAATAAAAAGTCCTAGCCTTTTTAACTTTTCCCTATAACTCAAGTCATCAAGGCCCGGCAGCATCCTTGTAAATTTCAGTCTTTTTGAAAGCTTTCCTGATTCTTGTATCCATACAAGTTGTACCAATCTGGGATGTTCTGCCCGAAAGGATGATGGAAATAGACTCAGCAGAGTGTTCAGAAAGAGAATTGGGACTGGGTGACTCATGTTGTCAATATTAATTAATTACTTGTTTGCTTATCTATCTATCTATCTGTCTATTTTTTTATTTGTTCTTTTTGTATTTGCACAATTTGTTGTCAGTCCATCTGTATTTCTGTGCAGTTTTTTTCATTGATTCTATTATGTTTCTTTGTATCTACTATGAATGCCAACAAGAAAGTTAATCTCAGGGTAGTATATGGGTACGTATAATTTGATAACAAATTTACTTTGAATTTTGATATAACGAGAAATGGAATTAATTCCATAAATCTTTTGAAGAGGAGAGTACAGCCACAATGGACAAATATTCTGTAAAGTAGCTTGGCTGAAGTGTTAGATAGGTTCCACAATGTATACAGCAAGAAATCACTCACATGAACAAATGAAAATCTAGGTGTTGGGTTTCTCTTCAGTTAAACTGTTACTTTCTATTCAAAATTCACTAGAAATCAATTTCAAGGGCAGTAATGTCCAGTGCACAGTAGGTTCCCACAATCCTTTGGCCTGGTTGAAAACAAAGCTGGTACTTTTTACTAAATTGTCCTTACCTCTGATCAATCATGATCGGTTCCTGCCAAGTGCATCTGGCTTAAAGGAGACTTTAAAAATTAAATTCTGTGCTTTTAGACATATGCGTTCAATTTCAGAGGATTCTGAGATGTCTCATGTACTGCTAAATGCAATTTGGAAATATATGTGTTACTTTGGGCACAGCCATGAGCAAAATAAATTGCTTGCAAAGTGAATGTAGGTTTTTCCTGCAATTTACTGACTGAATCTGAAGTGGACAATCCAGGCCTGGGTGTCTGGATATTTGTAAATAAATTAACATAAAATAAAATTAAAGATTAGCTTTGTTTGTCACATGTATATCGAAACATCAAAACATACGATGAAATGCGCCATTTGCATTAACAACTAACACAATCCGAGGGTGTGCTGGGGCAGCCCGCAAGTGTCGCCATTGATTCCAGTGCCAGCATAGCATGCTCACAAGATTAGAACTTATAATAAATCTATGCTATTTATGATAAATAAAATACCTATTAATTAAATTAAATAAATATACCTTTAAAATAAATAGCTGTTAATTTTGTAATTTATAGTAATTTTATGTCTTTGCTCTGTACTGCTGCCAGTAAGCGACAAATAAGACAGTGATAATATTGTAACATGAATAAAGTCACAGGAGAGACACTGAAGCAGGTGGATACACAAGCATTTTAATCAATAAAATGAGACACTCTCAGAGGAAGAGGCGTGATCATCCCAATGTTACATGACATTTTATATGCTGAAGATCAACGGTAACGGCAGGACAGTTGTATAGTGACAATATATCTACAGTGCTTCCTTTGAATTGCATACAATTTTCACACCTCCTTGTTTGCACCCACACTCCAGACACCCAAAATGAATGTTAATCAACCTTGTCTGGTTTTCAATCCATTGTTGTCAATGGCTCCAGTAAACTATTGTCCAGAGCTGCATTTTAAATTTAATCTACAATCCACATTCGGATCCAAAGATTGTTGCTCAAGTTAATATTTGCTATATACCCTAACTCCAGAATATGCCCTAACAGTAATAAACATGATTCTGATTTTCATAATAGAAACTACAGCAGACAGGATCAGGATTACTACTACAGCAAAGGTACAGAGAGTGAAAGATAGTTAGATAATAAAAACTATTGTGCAATGCAATCACTCCAGAGCTTCACAGTAATGTGATCTCCAAGGTAAATTGATGGGGTAAAATACAGCATGCTCTTTAGTCTGCCATCAAGCCTGGACCACTGTCCTCAAGGCTTCAAGACTTGCTGTGTAATATCCTGGGAAAAGCAAGAGTACAACCAAAAGCCCAAAGGACAACAAAACAGTAAAGTTCCTCCCTAACATAAGAACGGCAGATGAATGAGCATTTGGGAGACCAGCGGGATGGATTTGCCAGTTGCTGTGGGGATGTAGGTGTCTTCTGCCATGTGGAAACTTGGTTCACAGCTGCATTTCCAACTTGTGAACTGTTTGTGTGATGAATATAATTTCTTTTCTGCTACATCCATCTCAGTGCTGTTTCTTCTCCGTCCATTGGAAAACCTCCCCTCAAGTATCAGCTCAATGGCAGGAACACTCACCTCTGAAAGAGAAAGTTGTGGATTGAAGCCACACTACAGAGTGCCAAGCACGTTACTAGATTGGCCAGTGTGGTGCTGGCAGCATGAATATATTTTGATGAGAGATTAAACTTCTTAGGTGGCCCCAAGAGTTTGCATTTTGTTTCATAGAGAAGAGCAGGGCAGTCTTCTTACCCTTCAACCAACACCCAGATCAGAATTGTGTTTGTAGGAGCCTGTTATGTGTAAACTGACTACTGTGCTTCCTCTACCAGTACCAGTGACCAAATGTCCTCATTGTCTATAAAGTATTTTAGGAGCATTTGATGGTTATGGGCCTGTTGTCACCTGAGTTTAGAAGAGTCAGTGGGGATGCCATTGAAATGTATCAAATACTGAAAGACCTAAACAGAGTGGGTGTGGAGGGAACATTTCTTACAGTAGGAGAGTCTAGGACCAGAGGCACAGCCTCAGAATACAAGGACGGCCCTTTAGAGCAGAGATGAGGAGGAATTTCTTTAGCCAGAGGGTGGTGAATTTGTGGAATTCATTGCTACCGATGGCTCTGGAAGCCAAGTCATTGGTTATATATAAGTGGTGGTTGATAAATTATTGATTAGTCAGGGCATCAAAGGTTGCGAGTGGAAGACAGGAGAACGGGGTTAAGAGGGATAATAAATCAGCCATAAAGTAATGGCAGAGAAAAAGCGATGGGCTGAATGGCCTAATTCTGCTCCTATCTCTTATGGTCAATGGTTTTTAAAACACACTGAGGCCAAGAAAGGTGCTATATAAATGTGATTCCCTTTCTTTGCCAAATAAACATATTCATTTCCAATTTCACCAATCTTAATTAATACTTTTTGACAAGCAGATGAAAGAATAGTTTCTGAATAATCAAGTTGCAGTGTGAAAAGCAAGATAATTAGATACATTATTAAGATTTACAAGTCAGGGATTGGGAATACAAGTCAAGTACAGGCGGGTAGGGAGAAAAATGCTTCATTCATTTTTTGAACTTCTATCGGTATTATTTTGAAGTGATGCATGTTTCACACGATACTTTGAAATACTGCCCGAGGGAGAATTTAGGAACATGCTCCAACAACAAAAAATTAAAGTCCCATTTCCTAGAATCAGAAGTTATGGCAGGAGGCTTTTCAGCTATTTCTGTTGATTTGGGTCAAAGATGTCAAGTTGATACTTGAAGATTACTAGCAGGAGCCAAATGGAATATCAGTTTCTCTAAGTCCTGCTGAAGGGTGTCAGCCTGAAACGTTGACTGTACTCTTTTCCATAGATGCTGCCTGGCCTGCTCAGTTCAGATTGGCAAAGTCATCTCCTCCGCAATCTCCATCAACACAGGTGCACCACAAGGCTGTGTGCTTAGCCCTCCACTTTACTCGTTTTACACTGATGAGTGTATTTACTGGCTGCGTCACAGCCTGGTATGGAAACACCTATGCCCTTGAATAGAAAATCCTTCAAGAAGTAGTGGATATGGCCAGGTCCATTGTGGGTAAAGCCCTCCCCACCACTGAGCACATCCACACAGAGTGTTGTCACAGGAAAGCAGCATCCATCACCAGGGACACCCCCACCAGCTAGGACATGCTCTCTTCTCACTGCTGTCATAGGGAAATAAGTGCAGGAGGTATAGGATCCATACCACCTGGTTCAGGAACAGTTATTACTCCTCAACCTTCAGGCTCTTGAACCAAAGGAGATAACTTCATTTGTCCTGTCATTGAAATGTTCCCACAATCTGTGGACTCAATTTCAATGACTTTTCAAACAACCGCCCTGTCAGTGTGGTCTTTCATTGATTCTATTATGGCTATTGAATTTGTTGAGTATGCCCACAAGAAAATGAATCTCAGGGTTGTATATGGTGACATATACATATGTTGATAATAAATTTACTTTGAACTTTGAACCTCTGCTTTAAATATACCCAATGACTTGACCTCCACAGCTCTCTGTGGTAATGAATTCCACAGATTCACCAATCCCTCTTCTCTCATCTCTCTTCTAAAGGGATGTCCTTGAATACTGAAACTCTTCCTGATATGAGTGGGACAAACGGTCCATGAACAGAGTGGGTGGGATTCATGATATTTCTGGCCGCCTTCTGGCACCATTTATATTTGACACTGTATTTTGTATACACCTTCTTCACAGTGTCTTTGGGTCGAGAGTTTGAAAGAGTATTTTGCAAGAATCACTCCACAGTAAGTGAGAATGTGTTCATCACATTAACGTGGAAACTTGGAAACACTATTGAATAGTTACACTTCACATGATACACCGTCAAAGCATTTTCTTCAAAAATGTGCCTTCAACTTGTCTTTGAAGAATGCTTCCGTGACTAACGTAAATCTTTCTGATTTTTTTGTGGCTGAAATCCAGTGCAAACTTAAACAATCAGGAGATTCGTTGTCAACTTGCTGTTATCTATCTTCTGTTTTGCAAGTAATGGAATCAGGAAAATGCCATCTCCCAAAGAGAAAAAAACCACCTTTGTTGGTGTAAGGAATTTGTACCTTTAAGAAGGCAGTGTGATTGCCAATATTTCTGGTTCAAACAGAGAAATGAGAAGAAGGTCAAGAGTAATTTGTTCCACGTTAATTCCTAGGCTCTTATTTCAGAGGCAAAATTAATACATTCTCTTACGAAATCAGATGTCAAAAATAGAAAGAGCCTTGATGCAGAGATCCCACGCAAAATGTTAACAATTCCTTTCTCTCAGGTGCTAAACCACCCACTGAGCTCCTCCAGCAATTTGTTTATTGGTCCAGATTAGAGCAGCTGCAATCTCATTAAAAATACCACAGCAATATGAACTTTACTGTTTACGGTTGCTTTATTTCCCTTCATGTCCATAGGACAGTTATAGCACCAATGCACAGCAGGATCACAAGAAGTTGCAGAGGGTTGTAGTTTCAGCCTACTCCATCACAGGAACAACTCCCCACCATCAAGCCCATCTTCAAGAGGAATCAACCAACCTCCATTTCACATATACCCAATGCCTTGTCCTCCACAGCTGCCTGTGGTAATGAATTCCACAGATTCACAGTTATGGTAGATACATGCATAGAAACTGAAGTATGTTCTAATCTTGATGTTGAATGGAGAATGAGGAGGATGCAGAGAGGCTTGAGAACCGTACAAACAGACTATATGATTTGGAAAGGACATGGCAGGTGGAATATAAGGTGCAAAAATGTAAAGTCATCCAGTTTGGCAGAGAAAATAATAAGGTGGAGTATTGTTTTAAATTGGAAAAAAAAAACTGTTGGTGTTCAGAGCAACCTAAGAGTCCTCAAACAGAAGTCACTACAAGTTGACGGACAGGATCAAGAAATAATAGGGAAGACAAGCAACAAGTCAGCCTGTAATCCAAAGATGATTTGAGAACAAGAGAAGTGACAAGAAGGGGCACCATGTTGGGCAGGTAGAAGAACTGCTGCCTCACAGCATCAGAAACTCATTTCAATCCTGACCTCTGGTGTTGTCTGTGTGGAATTTGCATGTTCTCCTGGTGACCATCTGAGTCCCCCACCTCAGCCCTTCTCCCCTGCCCCACACTGAGTACTCTGGTTTCATCTCACATCTCAATGTCATGCCATCTTGTGGATCAACTGGCTACTGTAAGTTACCCTAGTGTGAAGGCGGGGGAAGGATCAGTGGGGAATTTATGGGAAAGTGAGAGAATAAGAAGTGAGTTTACTGTAGGATTGGTGCAAACGGGCATCTAATTGTCAGTACAGAGTTGGTGGCCCGAAGGGCCTGTTCCCATGCTCTCTCTCTCTAAGGCTCGATGAAACTATGTGAAGAGGAGAAATAGAATGCAAACACGAGGAAATCTGCAGATGCTGGAAATTCAAGCAACGCACACAAAAAATGCTGGTGGAATTCAACAGGCCAGGCAGTATCTATAGGAAGAAGCACTGCCGATGTTTTGGGCCTAGACCCTTCGTCATGACTAACTGAAAGAAAAGTTAGGAAGAAATTTGAAAGTAGGAGGGGGAGGAGGAAATCCAAAATGATAGGAGAAGACCGGAGGGGGTGGGGTGAAGCTAACGGCTGGAAAGGTGATTGGCAAAAGTGATACAGAGCTGGAGAAGGGAAAGGATCATGGGACGGGAGGCCTCAGGAGAAAGAAAGGAGAAGGAGAGCACCAGAGGGAGATGGAGAACAGGCAAAGAGTGATGGGCAGAGGGAGAAAAAGGGAGCAGGGGAATAAATAAATAAATCAGGGATGGGGTAAGAAGGGGAGGAGGGGCATTAACGGAAGTTAGAGTAATCAATGTTCATGCCATCAGGTTGGAGGTTACTCAGACGGAATATAAGGTGTTCCTCCAACCTGAGTGTCGCTACACCTTGACGGTAGAGGAGGCCATGGATAGACATATCAGAATGGGAATGGGACGTGGAATTAAAATGTGTGGCCACTGGGAGATCTTGCTTTCTCTGGCGGACAGAGCATAGGTGTTCAGCAAAACGGTCTCCCAGTCTGCCAACTCATAGGTGAAGTGTCGCCTCACCTGGAAGGACTGTCTGGGGCCCTGAATGGTGGTGAGGGAGGAAGTGTAAGGGTGGGGTGTGAGTCGGCCAGTGTGGCATACTGCATACGGTGCTCCCGGTGTGGCCTTTTATATATTGGTGAGACCCAACGCAGACTGAGAGACCGTTTCGCTGAACACCTACTTTCAAATCTCTTACTATCTTTTCTTTCAGTTAGTCCTGATGAAGGGTCTCGGCCTGAAACGTTGACTGTGTTTTTTCCTATAGATGCTGCCTGGCCTGCTGCGTTCCAGGAGAAATAGAATTCCTTTTGATCGAATGACTTCCCAGATCATGTTTTAGTCATCAACATTTTTTTCGTTCGATGCAGAGTTTGAATAGAACACAGAATCAAGCTGTTGATTGATTTGTAAGAGGACTAAAGGGTATGTCATAACACGAGGGGCTCTGAGCACGTATAGTGTTATATAACAGTATGTTGCATCTCATGACAGGAAATAAAGATGTGGAATGAAGCATGTTAAGAACTGAATGTGTGAAATGTGACCTTGCAAGATCTCAGACTGCACCATACAACACGGTAGTGCTGCATTCAGGTCGATGTTTCCTCCAGATATTATATAGATAATTCCAAAGCATCACTGTTTATGAGAATTTAACCAAATCATTTAACTGTAAACACTTTGAAAGCGCTGCATGTCAGACAGTCTCATTGGAGAGTGATGCCTGACCTGCTTCATGCTCCCTGCATTCTGTTTTGGAATTCCAGGATCTGCAGTTTATTGCTTCAGTAACAGTGAATACTACAGCTCAATAAAATCTCAGGGTGGGCGTGGATTACTTCGAGGTTCAGTGTTGCCAAAGGAAAGAATGTCAGAGTACTGGAACGAGTAGGGTGCAATATAAACACCTGTGTAGAAACATCGGATTGATTGGCCTCTCAGTTCTGTGCAACTCTGGATACACAGCATTGCGTTACGTTGAAACAATGTGAGCTTTAATGTAAATCAGTGGCCATTTTATTAGGTACAGAAGTAGAGCCACATCCATTTCTAGGTTCAACATGTTGTGTGTTCAGAGATGCTCTTCTGCAAACCACTGTTGAAATGCATGGTTATTTGAGCTACTGGCATCTTCTTGTCAGCTTGAACCTGTCAGTCCATTTTCCTCCGATCTCTCTCATTAACAAGACATTTTCACTCACAGAACCACCACTCACTAGATTTTTTTTTGTTTTCTGCAGCATTCTCTGTAAACTCTAGAGACTATTGTGCATGAAAATCCCAGGAGATCAGCAGCTTCTGAGATACTCAGACCACCCCATCTGGCACCAACAATCATCGATTGGTCAAAGTCACTTAGATCACTTTTCCTCCCCATTCTAATGTTTGGTCTGAACAACTGAACCTCTTGGCCATGTCTGCATGCTTTTATCCCTTGAGTTGCTGCCACATGATTGGCTGGTTAGATATTTGCATTTCTGAGCAGGTGTAAAGGTGTACCTAATAAAGTGGACACTGGGTGTATGTTAATATGTGAGTGTGGCTTGTTTTAAAACAGCTTTAATTATAATAGCGGTCAGAAAAATTGCAAACTATTCTATAAAGTTTTCCACAGATTAAAAAAATTAAACTGAAAATAATACTTTGATTTTTGTCATTGTTAATATAAAAAGAAATGTAATAATCTTGCAAACTGAATGATAAGATAAGGAGCTGTTCATTTAACACAGGGGTGCATCAAGGGTTCTTTTCAAAGAGGGTGGTGAACTTCGAATTCTCTATGCCAGATGGTTCTAGAAGTCTTGATCACTAGAAGGGTTTAAGATTAAGGTATGTACATTAATGGAAGGTTTGGGAATTGAGGGCAATGGTAAACCAGCACAGAAGAGGAGGTAAGGCAAGTGTAGATCAGCCATGATCATTTTAAATGGCAGGGAAGGCTTGAGATGCCTGGTAGCCAATTTCTAGTCTTGTTTCCTTCTGTTCTTATACAAAAGCATCTTGGTCAAAACACGATAATGAATTGGGCTCAATAATTGCTTCTTGCCATTTCTCAATTTCTCTGTTTTTAGGTTCTCCGGGACATCCAGGAGCTAAAGGCATGATGGGACCAGAGGGAGCTCCAGGAACTCCTGGACCACGTGGGCCCAGAGGCTTCATGGGCCCCATGGGTCCCACTCCTGATCTCTCCTCCATCAGGAGAGGAAGACGAGGTCCAGTGGTAAGTGGATTCTGAGTATCACCAGGCTGCGTGACAAAGATACTGATCTTGGAAGACACTTCAAAACCAAGACTTGAATTTCCACCACAGATTTTGCAGTCATTTGAATAGTGTCATAGAGCTTAATTAAACATGAGTGAAGATGAGTCATTTACTTTTCCTGATTTTTATTAATGTATTGTTTAAATATTTAAGAGTATAGTAAACTCTAATAATGCAGCCTACTTCAGTCTTTGGCAGTGGTGGACAGTCATATTTTCCAGATATTAGTGCCACTTCCAAACATGATCATAGTTCACCTTTTTTTAAACATTACCTTTAATTTTCTAGTGGGCCAGGTAAGGTTAAAAGGGAGCACAGGATCGAGGGTCATGATGAGGGGGAAGAAAGTGCAGGAGCTGGGACCCTGCTGCGTGGATAGGGAGCTTAGGAAGTGTGTTCTCGATGAGGGGGAAGACAGCCTGGGAACCAGGGCCCTGGTGAGCTGGAACAGAGTGTGGGAAATAGGACCCTGGTGAGTTGGAAAATTACACTCAGCTATAGAGCCAGATCCAGAACCATTGGGAACTCTGAACAGTGCAACAGCAGCTTATTGGAGTTTTACTAAAAATATATCATTTTTGAAAACTAACTTACACTAAAATATATTATTAAACTGGAAAGAGTGCTCAAAATAATTACAAAGGTGTTGCCAGGACATTAACGTCTAGGTTACAAAGAGGTTGGACAGGCTAGGACTTTATTTCTTGGAGCATAGGATACTGAGAAATGATTTTATAGATGGTGTATAAAATCATGAGAGTATAGCAAGAGTACATTCACCCTGCCTTTTTTTCTCCCCCCAGCATTGGGTAATCAAGAACTAGAGGGCATAATTTTATGATGAGAAGGAAAAGGCATCTGAGGGGCAGATAGTGGTGTGTAGATGGAATGAACTGCCAGAGGCAGTGGTGGAGGCAGGTACAATAATGACGTTCGACAGCCAGTTGGATGGGTACATGGATTGGAAAGCTTTAGAAGATTATATGCAAATAGGTTGGAGGGGCATGGCTTTTTGGTTGGCATGGGCCATTTGGGTTGAAGGGCCAGTTTCCGTGCTGTTTCATCCCATGACTCCCCTCCTTCATACTGCACACAATTCTGTCACACGTCCTCCCAATATTGAGTTTTTTTGAAACTGAGAACCTGCTGAGTGAGTTGGAACTATAGCTGCGTTTGAGCATTCACCTATGTCAACTTTGCCCACATTGCCTTCCCTTGAGCCGCTGGGCACTTGCCAAATTTTGTCGCTCAACACACACACAAAATGCTGGTGGAACGCAGCAGGCCAGGCAGCATCTATAGGAAGAAGCACAGTCAACTTTGTACTGTCGAAGGGTCTCGGCCCGAAACATCGACAGTGCTTCTCCCTATAGATGCTGCCTGGCCTGCTGTGTTCCACCAGCATTTTGTGTGTGTTGCTTGAATTTCAAGCATCTGCAGATTTCCTCGTGTTTGCCTTTTCAAATTTTGTTGCTCACCCAGGCTGTTGCAGTATTGCAGCAGCTCTAATCGCAGGGGCGATTTGCTCAGTCCTCCTTACCAATTAATGTAGCAACCTGCCCCTACAATGTATGCTCTCAATTATAATATTATGCACTTTAAATATATCTGTTTCATTTCCAGGGTTCACCTGGCACACCAGGAAAGAATGGAATAAAGGTACAGTATTGTTCAGTTCTTTCTCTTAAGCAACACCTTTTTGTGAAGAATCCGCTTTGTGACTTGTTTCAGGGTATACATTCTTTGCTTCTGAGTTGAATATTGCAGATTAATTAACAATCCAAATTATACTTAAGCATACCTCAGTGAAGCACCATTCAGAAAAGGCCAGTTACTAGTAATCCAGAACTCTGTAGAAATAAGAGGCTTAGATTGAGTGGACATCCCCTAAAGACTTTCTCACAAGGCAGAAATGGCTAATATGAGGTGGCATAATTTCAACGTGATTGGAAGCAAGTATTGAGGGGGGATGTCAGAGTACGTTTTTCCACACAGAGTAGTGGGTGCCAGGAGTTGTGGCAGAGGCATTTAAGAAACTCTTCACTAGACAAGTGGATGATAGAAAAATGGAGGACTACATAGGAGGGAAGGGTTAGATTGGCCTTAGAGTAGGTTAAAAGGTTGACACAACATGGTGGGCCAAAGGGCCTGCACTGTGCTGTCGTGTTCTACGTTCTAAATGGTCTGGGACCAAGATCAAAGCCCATTATAAGAACTGTAGAATTTAAATTCAATGAATAAAAATAAATCTGGAATTGAAAAGCTAGACTCATTAACGGTAGCTACAGAACTACTGGATTAGCATGCAACCCCATGTGGTTCACTGTTGTTCTTTGGAGAAAGCATTTAAGATTTGGTTGATGATTCTACCGAATCAAGAGTAAATTTGAAGCATTATTGCAAGTGCTTAGAATGCAAATATTTTAGCAAGTTACACAGACAGTCTGGTGGCTTCTGAAGATGTGTTTCAAGGTGATTCAGTTTTTCTTCACCCCCACCCTCTCCAAGTTCCTCTCTTGGCTTCTGTCTAAATGAGATAGGTAAGCCATGTTCATTGAATTGGACCCTAACTAATAGATGGGGGTTAATAATCAGCTCCTAAACAAGGATGCAGGGGTGTGTTTGGGTGTAGACAATTCAGTAAAAGCAGATGAAATATTGCAAGATCCTACATAAAAAAAGCTCAATAGGACCAAGATGCAAGAGATTCCACAGGTGCTAGATATCCAGAGCAAGACAAACAAAATGCTGGAGAAACTCAGCAAGTCAGGCGGCATTTATGCAAGAAAATAAACAGTCGACATTTTGGGCTGAGACCCTTCATCAAGACTCATAGGACCAAAGCTGGTTAAGGTAGAAGTGCTGGCCCAGAAACTGGGAAGCAGGCCTCTATGACTCATCCAAGAACCTTAAGTTATAGGGCAAAAAATCATTATCAGTGCCACGTTGGCAGCCTAGATTAAATGCCCCAGCTCCAATCACAAATTTAAATCCCAGCCATCTACACAAGAACAGTGTGGACTTAAGACTGGCATTTGAGCAATGTGTAGTTATGGGTATTATATTGCACTGGGTTGGTTCAGCAACTCTGTATTGTATTGGCTTTGTTATTAGAGTTGGCCATGCTGATGTGATTTACCTTCATCTCCATCTGTTTCAATGCCATTCCTGTTCTGGGCGTGTTGGTTTCAATATGTTGTTCTTTAAAGTTGTCTCAGGTTTCATTAGGCATCGTGTCTGCTTACTATTGGGAAAATAGCAATACGTGCAGTCTAAATATGAGATTGCACCCAGGACCTGCTGACGCAGAGGGTGGGTTATATGTTATCTACTCATGGGAGGTAGGTATTACAGGGAAGATCAGCATTCATTGTCTATTCCTAAAGGGAGTAAGTAAAGTAATCTCTTAAGCTGTTAACGTGGTTTGTTAGTTGGAATACCTTGCTAGGCTGTTTTAGAGAGCATTTGACTAATCATCGCTTTTATTCATTTATTCTTTTCGGCATGGAGCCCAAACCAGCATTTTTGTTTACCATCCTGATGAGTCCAACTAGCCCATGCTGACCAAGATGCCCGTCTAAGCTAGACTTTCCCACATTTGACCCATATCTTCTGAACTTCTCCTATCCATCTACTGTTCCAAGTGTCTTTTAAAAGTTGTAATGTACCTGTCTCAACCACTTCCTCTGGCAGCTCATTCAACATATGGTCCACTCTCTGGGTGAAAAATATGCCCCTCAGGTTCCTTCCTCTTACTTTAAATCTGTGCCATCTATGTAGTCCTTGATTCCCCTATCTTATTCAATGTTCCCCTATAACTCTGGTCCTCATGTCCTGGCAACACCCTTGTAAAATTTCTGGTGAGTCTGAGGGAGAGCTTCTTCACTCAGAAAGTGTGGGATGAGCTGCCAGTGAAAGTATTGGATGCTGCTTCAACTGTAACATTTAAGATAAGTTTGGATAGGTACATGGATGAGAAGGGTATGGATGGCTATAGTCCAGGTGCTAGTAGATGGAGGCAGACAACTAGACTAACAAGGCCTATATGGGCAAAAGGGCCTGTTTCTGTGCTGACGTACTCTGACTCTTTGATGCACATTGCAGGCACAGTGTGCCTATGGTGGAAGGAATTAATGTTCAGGATAATACTTGAGAGGAAAATCAAGCAGGCTGCTATGTCCTGGTTGCTGTAGAGCTCCTTGAGTGGTCACTGGGGACCTGGGGGTTATGTAGGCCAAGCAAGGACAATATATTTTCTTCCTAAGGGTAATTATTGAACCATTCCCATTTTATGATTAATAAGATAGCTTAAAATAACTAACTTTAAAGTAGAGAAATTGAACATATTCCTTTAGTGTGGAACTCTCGATTACTTGTCCAGTAATTCAATCACCTTACTACATTCCCAGAGCTTGCACCTGAACACGTCCAGCACATATCTTAGCATCCACTTCTTCTGACCATTCTTGTCTCAAAGGTTAGTAGCCTATCTTCACAACTTTGCTTAATCCAGGCATTGGATAACCAACAAGATGAAAACTAGATGCTTGATACCAAGTACTTCAAAAAGTAACTTAAATTATCTTTAACAAACAATAGAGAATTTAAACAGACTGGAGGCTATGAAGGTCATTATTCATCCATGCAAAGTGTTGAGTATAACTCTGCTTACCACATGAATGCTAAATATCCAACTTATTTTTAGCTTTACCGATTTTCAACATATGAGATGCTTGTTACAGTTTATTGCTCCTTTACAACCAGTATTTGTTGATATTTTTATTTGGAGTTAATCCACTATGGAAGAATTTGAGTTCCTTAGTGGAGCTGAAATTGCTGACTCCAGTCACAACCCCCTTTTAGGGTCAATTTGTTGTCTTTTCTACAAAAATGTTTCCTTTTAAACATGTAAATGCTATCATTGAAGGAGTATCTTCAATTCAGCATGTGTCCTTGGTGATATTGCACAGCTAGACAGAATGTAAAACAGTACAATAATAGGACAGGCCCTTTGGCCCATTATGTCTATGCTGAATGTGGTACCAAAGGAAGATCAATCTCTTCTCCCTACACATGATCCATATCCCTCCATTCCCTGCATACTCAATTGCCTGTCTGTGGAATTCATTGCCACAGATGGCTGTGGAAACCAAGTCATTGGTATACTTAAAGCAGAGGTTGATAGGTTCTTGATTAATAAGGGTGTCAAAGGTTACGGGGAAAATGGAGGAGAATGGGGTTCAGAGGGTTAATAAATCAGCTATGATGGAATGGTGGAGAATACTCGATGGGCTGAGAGGCCTAAAATTCTGCTCCTATGTCTTATGGTCTATCTAAAAGCCTCTTAAATGCTACTTTCATATCTGCTTCCACCACTAGCAGCCTGTTCCAGACACCTACCACTCTGTCTAAAAGAACTTGCCCCGCATATCTCCTTCAAACTTTCCCCCTCTCACATTTGACATTTCCACCCTGTCTCACTCACATTTTTATGAACTTCTATCAGGCATCCTCTCAGCCTCCGACACTTCAGAGAAAACATCTCAAGTTTGTCCAACCTCTTCTTGTACTTCCTCCCCTCTAATCTCGGCAGCATCCTGGTAAAACGTTTCTGTGCCTTTCACAAGGACTCCACATCCTTCCTGTAACAGGACAATCTGAACTGCACGGAATATATATTTCTGTTCTCAAACATGAGCAGGATGAAACTGTTTATGGATGGCTTGAGAGTCAGCATTTGATTGATAAACTTTACTGGTTTTTTTTCCCAGGGTGAGCGGGGACTTCCTGGACCACGAGGCCTACCGGTAAGATAACCTAGTTTACCTTAAAATAATCAGAATCAGAATCAGGTTTATTATCACCGGCATGTGAAATTTGTTAACTTAGAAGCAGTAGTTCAACATATTCTAGCAGAGAGAAAAAAATAATAATAATAAAGGATAAAATAAAACATAATAATAATTAAGTAAATCAATTATGTATATTGAATAGATTAAAGAAAAACGTGCAAAAACAGAAATACGGTATATTACAAAAAATGTGAGATAGTGTGCAAAGCTTCAAAGTCCATTTAGGAACTGGATGACAGAGGGGAAGAAACTGTTCTTGAATTGCTGAGTGTGTGCCTTCAGGCTTCTGTATCTCCTACCTGATGGTAACAGTGAGAAAAGGGCATGCCCTGGGTGCTGGAGGTCCTTAATAATATACACTGCCTTTCTGAGACACCACTCCCTAAAGATGTCCTGGGTACTTTGTAGGCTAGTGTCCAAGATGGAGCTGACTAGATTTACAACCCTCTGCAGCTTCTTTAGGTTCTGTGCTGTAGCCCCTCCTTACCAGACAGTGATGCAGCCTGTCAGAATGTTCTCCACGGTACAACTTTAAAAGTTTTTGAGTGTATTTGTTGACATGCCAATTCTCTTCAAACTCCTAATAAAGTATAGCTGTTGTCTTGCCTTCTTTATAACTCCATCAATATGTTGGGACCAGGTTAGATCCTCAGAGATCTTGACATCCAGGAACTTGAAGCTGCTCACTCTCTCCACTTCTGATCCCTCTTTGAGGATTGGTATGTATTTCTTCGTCTTACTCTTCCTGAAGTCCACAATCAGCTCCACAATTTAAGACCATAAGATAAAGAGGCAGAATTAGCCTATTCGGCCCATTGAGAACTGCTCTGCCATTCAAATATGGCTGCTTTTTTCCAATCCCATTCTGCTGCCTTCTCCCTGTAATCCTAAATCCCCTTAGCAATCAAGAACCTGTCACACCTTGCCTTAAATATGCCCAGTGACTTTGCCTCCATAGCCCTCTGTAGCAACAAATTCTAGACAGTAGCCACACACTGGCTAAAGATATTCCTCCTCATCTCAGTTTTAAAGGGACATCCCTTTATCTTATGGTTGAGTCTTTGGATCATAAACTCTCCTACTTATGGAATCATCCTCTCCACGTCCACTGTATCCAAGCCTTGAAGTATCCAATAGGTTTCAATGAGACCCCTCTTATCCTCCTGAACTCCATTGAGTACAGGACCGGAAACACCAAACACTCCTCATACATTAAGCTTTTCATTCCTGGGATCGTGCTTGTGAACCTCTGGATACTCATCAGGGCCAGTGCATCTTTCCTTAGATACAGAGCCCAAAATTGCTTGCAATATTCCATATGCAGTCTGAACAATGACTTATAAACCTCAGCAGTATATCCTTGATTTGATGAAAACCTTTTGAAGAATTTATGGAATTCATTTGTAAAATTAATTGTATAAGTCCCAAGCTTTAATTTTGGATACGCTCACGACAGACATGAACAGTGATGCCCTCAGTGGAAAAATAACTATCACACCTCCCTGTTTCAGCGTCCAGACTAGGGTGCACTAGCCAGAATGGCTTAGATCATATTTAGATTTTGAATTAGCATTCTTGGGTTGTGGACTTTGAGAGTTGAATTAGCTCTGCAGCATATAAAAACAGTTGGGCATAGTATAGTCCCAGTGCAATGGTTAAGCTAATGAACAAGCAAACCAGAGGCTTGAACTAACAATCTGGAGAAATATTTAAAAAAAAACAGAAAATGCTGGAAGAGTTAGAATTTCAGGTTGTATACTGTATACATTCTCCGATATTAAATAGAACCATTGAAACAGACGGCAGGTCAGGCTATATCATTGGTGGGAAGAGAAATAATGTCAAGGTTTCAGGCTGAAGAACCTTCATTTGCTGAGTATTTCCAGCACTTTCTGTTTCTATTTAAGATTTCCAGCATCTACAGTTTTTTTCAATTTTCAGAGACAAGTTCAAATCCCATTGTGGGAGAGATGGAATTTAATTTCAGTTAAAAATAATATAGAAAAAAATAATTAAAGAAAATATTGTCTTGATGGTGACTAATGTTAAGGACTGTTGTAAAACCCACCTTGCTCACTAACGGCCTTCAGGGAAGTAAGTCCATTGTCCATAGCACTCCACATCTGCTGCGGTATGGGTGGCTTGTAACTATAATGACCTAGTGGACCTTTTCATTGTTTCATAACTTTTCTATTACTGCCTTGGTTGAAGAAGCTAGCTCGCCATTATCTTCTCAGTGGCAGATTGAGATGGGCAATAAGTGTTGGCAGTTCCCATGGCAACGCATTCTGATGAATGTACTATGGCTACAACCAGAGTTCATGGGTTAAGGGCGAAAGGTGACAAGTTTACCAGGAGGGGAAACTTCTTCACTCAGAAGGTCGTGGGAGTGTGGAATGAGCTGCCAGCAGAAGTGGTGCATCCGAGCTCGATTTCAACATTTAAGCGAAATTTGGATTGGTACATAGATGGTAGTGTTATGGAGGGCTATCCTGGTGCATTTTGATGGGAGTAGGCAGTTTAAATGGTTTTGGCATGGACTAGATGGGCTGAAGGGCCTGTTTCTGTGCTGTCCTCTTTTATGACTCTAAATGGATGAATAGAAAGATCCATTCTGCTATCCAGCTGGATTGTGCCTAATTTCTCTAACTCCACCTCATGTTTACATAACTGTCTCAACTCTTGCCTAATAATCTCAGTTATGGCCTCTTAAGCTGACATCTCCTCTGCCCTCTAAGTGCGAAAATGTGTTTCCTAAGTTTGGAGCGGATTTCAGGGGAACTTTTGAGTGTCAGTCTGGGAATAAGCGAGGAAAGGAACATCGAGTGAAATAAACTGAAATTGGAATATTCCAGGAGCTATTCTATGAGAAACAGATGGAGTGTGTTTCTTACTCATAGTATCTGGGATGAATGTAAATGCTCCGTGTATTTCTAAAGAGGCTTAACATACCCTAAAAAGCATAAATAAGTATAACCATCATAGTCAATAAAAACATAAAAGCCATCAATATCAGTATGAACAATAACCTTTACTGGTTTAATCCAGTACAAGAAAGTTCTTCTACACCTCCAGCAATGCTCACCCTGGCAAAGCTCGGAAATAAAACTAAACTCTTTGCAATCTTGGTGTCATATTTCATCTTCAGACTGGCTTCAGGGAACATATCCACACCATCTCTAAGCCCTTCTGTTCCGACCTCTGCAGCATTCGACTCTGTCCCATCTCTGTCTCAGCTTGCCGGCTGCTGAAACCCTCGCCCAAGCCTTAACAACCTCTAGAAACATCTATTCCTGGATGTCATTCCAAGGTATATTTTTTTTCTGCAACTCTCTTTACTATCTGCAAACTGCAGCTCATCCAAAACTCTGTTGCCTAAGCACTAACACATCATCTCCCGCTATACCTGCTAAACGACCACTGTTGTCTTCTGCTGAATTAGTGCCCTGACTTTAAAAACTTCACCCTTTTGACTGATCCCTGTATGATCTTGTCACTTGTTATCTTTGATATCTCTGTGCACCTCTCACTTCAGCTATCTACTCATCCCCAAGTTTATTTGCTCTAACACACACAGTTGACCTTGCATCTACCATATTCCATAAACGTTGGTAGAAGGAACAAAGGCATGGACTATTTTCTAAATGGAGAGAAAATTCAGAAATCAGAGATGCAAAGGGTCTTGGGAGTCCTTGTGCAGGATTCCCTGAAGGTTAACTTGCAGGGTGAGTTGGTGGTAAGGAAGGCAAATGCAATGTTAGCGTTCACTTCAAGTGGACAAGAATGTAAAAGTACAAATGTAATGCTGGGTTTTACAAGGCATTGGTGAGCCTGCACGTGGAGTATTGTGAGCAGATCTGGGCTCCTTATCTAAGAAAAGATGTTTCAGCATAGGAGAGCATCCTGAGGAGGTTCACAAAAATAATTCCGTGAATGAACGGGTTAATGTATGAGGGGTGTTTGATGGCTCCGGGCTTGTACTTGCTGGAGTTTAGAAGAATAATGGGGGAATCTCATTGGAACCTAGCGAATATTGAAAGGCCTAGATAGAGTGATTGTGGAGAGAATGTTTCCTATAGTGGGGGTGTCTAGAACCAGAGGGCACAGCCTCCCTTTAGGACAGAGATGAAGAAGAATTTCTTTAGCCAGAGGGTGGTGAATCTGTGGAATTCATTGCCACAGACGGCCTTGGAGGCCAAGCCAGTGGGTATATTTAAAGCCGAGGTTGCCAGGTTCTTGATTAGTAATGGAAGCGGAGATTACAGGGAGACAGCAGGAGAATGGGATTGCGATGGATACTAAATCAGTCATGATGGGGTAGTGAAGCAGTTTCAATGGGCCTAATTCTGCTCTAAATAAACCTCTCCATCTTGTATTCCTCCTTTAGGAGATTTGTTTGAATCCACCTCTGTGACCAAGCTTTTGGGTATCAGAGTTTTAGATATGAATGAATGGGTAGCTCAGTAGCACAAACTTTAGAGGAGTTACTTCACAACTCCAACAACCAGGGTTCAATCCCAACCTCCGTGACTGTATGGACTTTGCATGTTCTCCCCACAGCAGCATGGGGTTTCTCCTGTTTCCTCCCACATCCCAAAGACACGCAGGCTGGTATGTTAATTGACAGCCTCAAATTATTCCTGGCATTTGTGGTAGAATCTGAAGGGAGTTGACGGGAAAATGGATCAGATTTTTCTGAGTGTGCTGCATAGACTCAATGGGCTGAATGGCCTCCTATGTCACAATAAATATGAATCAAGGGATGTATGACCTGCGCATGAAAATGGCACTAAGGGTAAAGGCTCATCTTTGATGTGTTTGAATGGTAAAGCAGGCACTAGAGTCCTACAGATCTAATTCTGTCTCATTTTATGTTCTTAAACTTAATGTAAGCCCGCTTCAGTCTGTGAATACCCATTTTATGTACAGCCTGTATGTACAATCAAGTATTTGTAGACCAGTGGGATGCACTTGCTGACTGCTCTAAGCCTCTTCTGCCAGGTGGGAGCGAATCGCAGACTCTTTGCTGATTTGTGAACTGTTGCTGTGGTCACGGTAACGGGACCTTGTTGGAGCCTGTCGAGGGCCACCTGTATCTCCCTGAGCTTCTCTTATATTTATTGCAAAGTTGGTTATGCTTATTTCTGTTCTTTAGTGTCTGTCGAGCCACTAAGGAAATAGATGAAGTATTTAAATTCATCCCAGATACTTTGAGTAAGAATCAACTACCATCTTTTTCTCATGACGTAGCTGCCAACATCAAACCACAAGGTACCAAATGACGTAACCCTAACAGATCAATGTAATTCTCAGTATCATATTTAATTTTAATGACACGCCGATCAAGTTGTTTGATTCATTTTGTTACATCAGGGATGGTGCGAAATGGGAATTAAAAAAAACAGCAGATACGGGAAATCTGAAATACAAACAAAAATATTGGAAACACTCAGCAGATCAGACAGCATCTGAAGGACAGTCTCAGATATAAAACGTTAACTGTTTCTCTTTTCACAGATGCTACCTGACCATAAGACCATTAGTCCATAGGACATAGGAGCAGAATTAGGATATTCAGCCCATCAAGTCTGCTCACTATTTCATCATGGCTGATTTATTAATCCTCTCACCCTCATTCTCCTGCCTTCTCCCTGTAACCTTTGAAATCCTTAATAATCACTTTAGAATGGACATTGTGACACATCATTCAGAAACTATTTATTAAGCAAACTTTCACAAGGAGGTCCAATTAGGGTCACGGTAGAAGTAATCACAAGGACAAAGAGCAATTAATTCTTTATTTTAAATAGTAACAATTGAATCTTGAATCTTTAATCTTGCATTAGTTTTTAAAAAATTATTCTGTTATAAGAGATACAAATCAGTCATTTAATTAGACGCTGGGACAAGTTAAAGAGGATGAGTGCCTGTTGCTGTTGTTATTCTTTTGCTCCAGAGGATGACTCCGAATCATGGAGCTTTTGTATGAAGCTCAGATCAGATGGTAATAGGTGAACAGTCTCAGAAGAGTGTTGGGTTGAACAGAGTTGTATTCATCTGCCTACCACAGTCTCACCTGCCCACACTTAGCTGGGCTACATCCGGAGCTGTCCAGAATCTGCCTTTTAACTGTCGTCTCTTGTTCATTTAAGCACTGTGCCTGTCATTCTAGTTTTAATAGAGCATGCACATGCACGATGTGGGTTAGGTGTGTGGTGTGCCGAATGCATATTGTCAATATGACACATGAGTATTACTGCATTGTGTTGTGTGAGTGTGTGAGTGAGAGAGAGACCTTTCATGCAATTCCATTCTACTGAAGATTCCACACTTAAAGAACCTCATCGATGTCATGAGACCCAGAGAACTTCCAGCATTTTACAAGGTTTACTTTATCTAAAGATGGCAAATGATACCCGTGTACAGAGTTGCGTGATTCTGCACCAAAAGCAGAAGACTTTTCTGCGGTCTCAACAACATTGACACAAAGGCGACAGCTGCTGCACCTGGAAATACTTTGTGTTCTCTCCAGTTTAATGCAACTTTGATGTTACACATCATAGATTATTGTCATGCACAAGTGCCTTTAACTTCAACACAGGAAGTCTACAAAAGCATGGAGATAAAGCAACAACAGAAATGGAATTTTGAAACAAGTAGCACAAAGGAAGGTCAGGCTTCTGAGCATGAGCTATGTGTGAAAGTAAGTACTCAATACACCACCCATAGACAGAGGCTTTAAATATGACATCTTAATTATTTGGTGGCAGTGACATCACATGCTCAATGAACGTAATTGCTGTTTCATTCCATCATTCCACGGTCAAAGTCACTTCGACCACATTTCTTCCCCCATCTTGATGTTTGGTCGGAACAACAACTGAACCTCGTGACCATGTCTGCATGCTTTTATGCACTGAGTTGCTGCCAGGTGATTGGCTGATTAAAGATCTGCATTCACGAGCAGGTGCACAGGTGCACCTAATAAAGTGGCCAGTGAGCGTAAGCTGAAATGCTTTCCAATATTTGCAGCTGATAGTGCATGGCTAAGTAGGAGTCCAAATGTGGTTAAATACATTTCTGATTAGAAAATAAAAGAAGTGAGCACAATCCACCATTGCTGGACAAACCTAAATATTCCTGGACATTTAGAATGATTTAGCATCATTCTAGGATGTTCACCATCCTAACATGCTTCACCATGTGGTTTGAAAACTGTACTGCGGTAGATAGTAGGGCTCTACAATGGATATTTAAAACAGCCCACTGGCACCAGCCTACCCATCACCAAGGACATACATACAGAAAAGTGCCGGAAAAGGCCAGCAGTATCATGAAGGATCCCATCCACCCTGCACGTGGACTGTTGGTCCCACTCCCATCAGGGAAAAGGCTACACAGCATCCACGTCAGGACCACCAGACACAAAAACAGTTACTTACTGTACCCCAGGTCATCAAGCTGATCAACATCTCCACCCATTAACCCACCCCACCACTATCACTTTATCATTTCCTGTCACCTTATGTACCTAGCATCACTCGATGTATAAACAGTTTATTTTTATAAGCTAATCTTATGTATTTATACTTAATGTGTTCTTTATGTGTTCGTTATGCTATTTGTGTTTTTTTATGCGGTATCAGATACAGAGTGAACTATCATTTTACTCTCTTTGTGCAATGGTTGTGTACTTAAGGTTGTCATAGCGGAAGAAGGTAGTGGAGATAAAATCCCACTGCAGTACTTATTAAATGCTCCCAATGTCGGGCGTCTCAAGTAGCCTCTGACAACTAAGTCCAGCTGCTGGCCTGACAGGGGAAGGGGCAAAGGCTGGTTACTGGCGCATTAAAACCAGTCACTTCGGCCGGATGGGGCTCATCAGCAGTGGTTGGCAGCTCATCTAGGAGAAGGAAAACTCTGATCTCAAACTATACCCACTCATGGGGAAGGCTTCGGTTGCAATCTCCCAGGAAATATCTGGAGCTGGAGTCCCTAAGGCAGTCCAACATTGAACTCAACACTGATTGGCAACTCCTGCGATGCCGCTGGTGCCAGACTGTGTTGATCCCTGCCATTCCTTTGGATTCATCAGCTGTGTGGAGAGAGGGAGCTTGCTGCATGGGCAACAGCTTGCTCTCCATATCTTACAGCCCAGGCTTGTGATGCACCATCAATAACTCTCGGAGACGGGAGGTGAACGATAGGCTTTTATTAGCAGCAAAATCGAGCACAGCATCTCGGACACTGGGGTGGGGGGGTGGGGAGCAATGCCTCCAATCGCCTTTATACAGGGGTCTGTGGGAGGAGCCACAGGAGCAGTCAGCAGAGGGGCTGTGTCCAGACAGGTATACATAGTTTACCACAGCTTGTGTTTCACGTAGACAACTAGGACACAACGTCCATGGTCAACCCTGACCAATAGAGGGCCCACTGATGAATGACAATATGCAGTCTTGAATTTAAATAACCACTTTAAGGGATCTGATAAGATAGGAAGGGAAACTATTTCTGTAGATTGGAGAGTCAAGGATCAGGGCCGTGACTTTTAGTAAAATGTATCTCAAGGTAGTATATGGTGACATGTTATATACATACTTTGATAATAAATTTACTTTGAACTTTGAACACTTGATCTAAGCATTGTCAGTGCGAATTCAACTATAATTTAATGCACAATAGAATTACCTACTTTCACGTTGTATGACGGATATTTTGGTCTTGCTCATCCTGATTTGCTTTGCTGGCTCCAAACTCTGTTCCTTATCTCACTCAACTCACAGTTACGAAGAAATCCCTTCTCCTGCGTGTAAGTTTCTGACACACATCGAGAATAAACCTGCACTTTTAAGATCTGAAATAGAAAGAATAAACCACTCACTTCAGTAAACAGAAAAGCAGGGTGTTGCTGTGAAAATTGATCATTGAATGTTATTGGATAAATCTATTTTTCAGGGTCCCCCTGGATCATTTGATTTCCTCCTACTGATGATGGCTGACATCAGACATGATATAATCGAACTGCAGGAACAAGTATTTGGTGAGCGACGGGGCATCACTCTTGACACTCTGCCCCTGGATGCACAAGACATGGGATCAGGGCAGGAGGAGATGTTTTCCACAGAGTCTGCCAGTAGCAACAGGTGACTGGATCTTCCCTGCTCTAATGAACATGCCTTTGTCTTGTATTCTTATAAGACTTGGTCAGATCAATCAATCTCCACGGATTGTGCCACGAACTACTTACAGTATATAAATTGATATTTTATATAGCTGGTGTTTGTTTGTTTCCAAGGTGGAAAGCTGAATTTTTCTGCTATACATTCAATCCCCCTGGCAATCCTGTCTGTAATCACTCTGCCCTCCATTGCTTACCTCAATAGTTAGAAACCTTCTCCCTCTTTATTTTATTTAAGGATACAGCATCACTACAGCCCCTTCTGGTCCAATGAGCCCACTCTGCCCAATTACACCCATGTGATCAATTAACCTACTAACCCAGGCAACACACACAGAATGTCAGAGGAACTCAGCATCTATGGAAAAGAGTACATTTGATGTTTTGGGCGGTGGCCCTTCATTAGGATTTGTTTGTGATTGAACCTACTAACTCATAAGTCTTTGGGATGTGGGAGGAAATCGGAGCACCCAGAGGAAACCCATGTGGTCAAGGGGAGAACGTACAAGTTCCTTACAGTCCGTGGCAGGTATTGAACCCAGATCACTGGTGTGGTGAAACCTCACACTAACCACTACGCTACTGTGCTGCCCTTATTTAGCAAGACCAGCTCTATCTCCCTTCCACCCTCTCTTCTGCTGATGTTTGGCTCAATAGCCTGGATCTGATTCCAACTGGAAGCCTTCTCGACATCTTCTGCCTTTGATCACATCATCCATCTTATCCTGTTCAGATGCAGCACTTGGAAGTTTTATTTTGCCACAAGCTGGTTGGAAATGACTCCGGCTGCCCTCTGCCCCCGATCGTTGGCTGATATCAGCCTTAGCTGAGTGGGTAGCGCTCTCACCTCTGTGTTAGGAGGCTCTCATTGCAAAGGCCAAACAGGCATTTGCAGGCAGACATTTTAAAGCAATATTCAGAGAAGACATCTGACCCTGGAGACATAAGAGACCGCAGATGCTGAACTCTAACAGTCTGCTGGAAAAACTCAGTGGTTCAGGCAGCATCTGTGGGGAGGGGAAGAGGAAAGAGAAGGAATTGTCACTGTTTCAGGTCAAAACCCTGCAGGTTCTTTGCCCTACCACCCTCCCCACAGATACTGCTCAATCTGCTGAGCTCCTCCAGCAGATTGTTCGTTGCATTATCCATCAATAATTGATCCCTCTCATGTTTTTAAAAGCTGCATGACATGATGCTCATACCTCCACCTTGCTGACAGATTCCCTGGTCATTATCACACTGCTATTTACAGGTGTCTCTCTGAGTGCCCGTTGAACACTACATTTCCTGCAGCAAGGGCAAAGTATTCAAAAGGGCTTCTCAGGCTGAGAAAAAGCTTCAGGATATTCTGAGCTCATGAATCATTACTACAAGAAGAAAAGCTGCCCTTGTATTTTTTTTGCCAACTTTCCTTCCAGTAGCAAATCAATGCAGCTGCCAAGGCTTTAGAGCTCTGGAATTTCCTCCCTCTTTCCTCCATTAAGAGAGTCCATTAAAAAAAAACCTGCATCATTGCCAGAGGTTGAACGTCATCTTACGTGGCTAAATGGCAATTGCTGAATGACTGGACTTCTTTCAACTACTCCTTGCAGTGTAGGCCTACATTTAAATGGTGCCACAACAATGAATGGTCCTTTTATTTAAAACAGACATCTTGGAATCATTTAATGTACTTTCCCTGTGGTGAGCAGAGAGAGTGAGGTTGAAATGATCTCAGGACTGAACAGCCACTGATTATAGTTATCGGTGGTTTTAGGGAATCATAAAGGAGTCCATGGTTTTACTGAATGAACTGAACAAACACAAAATGCTGGAGGAACTCAGCATGTTAGGCATCATTCATGAAGAGGAATAAACAGTCGGATCTTCAGACTGAAACCCACTGCCCTCCACTCTCTCCCCACCAATCCCAACCTCGCTATCAAACCCGCAGACATGTGGGATATCATTGTGGTCCGGGGGACTGACTTCTACCTTGCTGAGGCCTGGTGGCAATTCTCAGACACCCCCTCTTATAAACTCCTTGAAAAGGACCCCTCTCGGGAGCATTAGGCCATCGTCTCCTGCACCATCACCAACCTCATTAACTCCACAGAGCTCCCACCAGTTCCCTTACCCAGTACTGATCATTCCTACCTCATGATTTGAGAGTTAGCGGGCAAAAATTTAAGGGTAACACGAGGGGGAATTTCTTTACTCAGAGAGTGGTAGCTGTGTGGAATGAGATTCCAGTAGAAGTGGTAGAAGCAGGTTTGGTATTGTCATCTAAAGTAAAATTGGATAGGTATATGGACAGGAAAGGAATGGAGAGTTATGGGCTGAGTGCGGGCCAGTGGGACTAGGTGAGTGTAAGTGTCGGCACAGACTAGAAGGGCTGAGATGGTCTGTTTCCGTGCTGTAATTGTGATATAGTTATATGGTTACCAAATAAGCCCTGATGAAGGGCCTTGGCCCAAAACACCCACTATTCATTCCTCTCCAAAGATGCTGCCTGACTTGCTAAGTCCCTCCAGCATTTGTGTTTGTTCCTCTGAATTTCTAGCATCTGCAGAGTCTCTCATTTTTGTGTTGTTGGATGAATTGTCCAGCTTAGATCCACGTCTCAGTACCTCAACCCCCCCCCATAAAACTTATTTATTTCCCTTCAACCATATGACCAATAGTTCAATGGTTCCATTTAATATCAGAGAATGTGTACAGTACACAACCTGAAATTCTTACTCTCCACAGACATCCATGAAACAGAAGAAAAACCCCAAAGAATGAATGACAGGAAAATGTTAGAACCCCAAATACCCCCTTCCCTCCCACACACAAGCAGCAGCAAAGCATCGATCCTCCCCATTCCCCTCCTCCCACTTATTCCAGCAGAAAGCATCAGCCCCCACCACCACCCACCAAGCATTAGCAAGCCTCCAAAGGCCACAAGCTACAGACCGTCAAAAACCACTGCTCATCCCTAAAGTTTGATATCCCACAGGCTCTCTCCCTCTCACTAATGAGGGAGAGAGAGGTATCACTCCTTCCACAGCAAGTGGGGGGGGGGAACAGCTCACTGTTTCGATGTTACAGTCTGCAGCGCTGCTATATTTCAAATTTCCAATGAGACGGCCTGACAGAATCCAAGACTGAAACCTCTTAATACGGTTTAGTCCTGATCTTAATACCTAGCATGAATTTTTTTTTCTCTGCTAGCTTTGTTTCCCTAATTTATCACAAATTGATTAAAATGTCTTAAATAACATGAGAGAGCAAACACCTGAGCTCAGGTGAAATTTTGGACCAGAAAAATTGACTCTGCTTTTCTCAAGATACTGTCCCACCTGCTGTTTCTTTTGCAAATTCTCAGCATCTCCAATATTTGCTGTTTAAATGTTTAAGTGTGAAAATTAGAGTGCATTAGGTTAAAATCATCCCCCATGATTTGCACTATTATCCATGCATTGGTTGGTTTTGATTTCATATCTACTATCCCTTGCTAATGACATGGTATTGGAGTCCTGCTGAAGGGTCTCGGCCCAAAACGTCGACTGTACTTTTTTCCATAGACGCTGCCTGGTTTGCTGAGTTCCTCCACCATTTTGTGTGAGTTGTATTGGGGACATGCTGCCTACAGATTACCTACACTATACATCCACTTTAACGAGATTATTTACTGTGCACATAACAGGCAATTTTTTCACAAATTTGTGTGTGAATATTTCTTTGTAAAGTATACGTAGAATTGTTACAGCCCAAAAGAAGGTCCTTCAAATCTCCAAGTCGACACTGGACTGCTAATGTCTTACTTCCTCCTTTTTGGAGTTTTTAATTTCACTTCCGTTTCAACATTTGCCATTGCAGCTGCACTTCACATTTAATTTGTTGTGAAGGCACGTTGTAACATTTTATAGGACACTGTAAATGCAAAGGGATTTATATCAAATTTACCTGGATAATTTACAAGACAGTTCGCTGACCACCTGATACCGAGTTTAAAAGCTGTGCGTGGATTCTTGCTTCTCAGTAGCCAAGGCACTCAAGTGACAGAATACTCCTTTGAACAAAACAAGCTGGCCTATTTAATAAAGCAGATAAAAAGGGAAACCTGTGTGTGTTTATTAAACTGCGCACAGCTGCCTGCAGTTCTGCCGAAGGCTAAGGAAAGCGCTTGCAGTCCATTGAGCTACTGTGCAGACTGTCCCATAAGACCTTAAGACATAGAAGCAGAATTAGTTCATCTGGCCAATCAAGTCTGCTCCACCATAGCTTTATCGCAGCAGATTTATTATCCCTCTCAACCCCATTCTCCTGCCTTCTCCCCTAACCTTTGATATCCTTACTAATCAAGAACCCATCAGCCTCCGCTATAAATACACCTAATGACTTGGCCTCCACAGCCATCTGTGGCAATGAATTCCACAAGTTCACTACTCTCTGACTAAAGAAATTCCTCCTCATCTCTGTACTAAAGGGACTTCCCTGTATTCTGAGGCTGTGCCCTCTGGTCGCACACTTACCCACTATAGGAAACATCCTCTCCACATCCACTCTGTCTAGGCATTTCAATATTCAACAGGTTTCAGTGAGATCCCCCCCCCCCCTTCTAAACTCCAGCAAGTACAGGCCCACAGCCATCAAGTGCTCCTCATACATTAACCCTTTTGATCCCAGGGTAATCCTCTGGGCCCTGTCCATTGTCAGTACATCCTTTATTAGATAAGAGGCTCAAAACTGCTCACCATATTCCAACTGCAGGCAAACCAATGCTTCATAAAGCCTTGGAATTACATCCTTGCTTTTATATTCTATTCCTCTCAAAATAAATACTAACTTTACATTTGCCTTCATTACTACTGATTCAACTCCCGAGTACCTTTGCTTCTCTGATTTCTGAATTTGCTCATCATTTAGAAAATAGTCTATGCCTACATTCCTTCCACCAAAGTTCATGACCATTCATTTCCCTACATTGTATTCCATCTGCCACTTCTTTGCCCATTTTCCAAATCTATTGAGGTTTCTCTGCAGACTCTCTGCTCTTCAACACCTACTACCTGCTCCTCCTCTTACCTTTGCATCCTCTGCAGACGTGATCAGTTCCATCAACCAGATCAACAACAAAATGTCTCCACAACATTATTTGCTACATCCTCTAGGTGAACCATTTTCTACTAATACACACAGCTTTTTTCAATAACAGAAGCACACAGCCTGCATTCTATTTTCGACCAGTATCCTCTCTTGATTTCTGTTGTCAAGATTTCTGGTCAGACTTCTTTGTCAATACTTAGTATAAAAATTGCTATGCCAATAATTTGTTTAGTTTCTTTTGCCACTATGCAACTTTAGCTTCAGACCTGCCTCTCATCTTGTACATACTGTAAATAATATCTCATAATTATCAAATGATTGTAGGAGATATCACTGACAATGAGCTATATCTTATAAAGATTTTGCAATGGATGTTATGTTTATGACACAAAGTTGTAACTGTTTTCCTGTAAAATATACAGGTGATTGTCCTTGTCCTTTACGTAATGCTTTAAGATCATTTGTATATCAGGTTCTAAGGAATCTTTATGTTTGAATATGCATCTGTGTACTTACAGAATGAAAAATATACTCAGGTATTTTTGTATCTTTGCACTATATTCGATAAAGAAGGAAGGTCATGTGGGAGGAAAGGGCTAGGTTGATCTTATAGAAGGTTAGAAGGTCAAAGGCCCCTGCTGTGCCATGATGTTCAATGTTCTATGGATCTGTTCAGAAATTATTTGTGTATCATCCTCTTTTGTGCCTGTTGAGTTCATTTGAACCTTCTTGAATTACAATCATTTCCCTGAGACTCCAAGTTGGGAGAAGAAGGAAGAGGAACAGAAAAGCATCAGAGAATTACTGTATACTCTTTACAACTTTCACTATCACTTCCATCCTGAATAATAAGTAGTTATAGACCCACTCTGGGCAGCAACAAGATGCTGCAATGGACTCAGCATCGCAAATCAGAATGTGGGAGGGTGGGAGTGCTTCAGTGTCCACACTGACCAATGGGACCAGCTCAGACTGTGATGTCTCTTGTGGTTCAGCTCATTGACAGTATGCTTTTTGGATCGAGGATCTTCAACAGGCAAATTTTGCATTGAATAGTGGGCAGAACATTGCATCTAAGTGTGGTTAAAACTAGGGAAGGGGATTTCCTTCCAAATGCATCACCCAAAACTACAAGTAAAAATATTTGACTACCGTCGTTAGAGCTATGAAGTCGACAGCACTAAACAAGACCATTTGGTGCAACATCTCAATGCTGTCTCAAAAGAAACCTTTATTGACACTAATACCACTTCTTGGTCGACAGCTTTGGCATTGATAGTTCATTAAATTTTTACTGATTTTTCTTTATATAAATGGTACAAGGTTGAATGCCACACTACTCTCTTAGGCAGCAAATTTTAGACCCCCCCCCCCCACTCTGGGTGATGAAAGTACCCTTCTCAGTTGCCCTGTTATCACATCGATACCCGAGCTGCACTGTTTCACTATCTCACTGCATTGCATGTAAGGAATTATTTTCCAAAGGTTATTCTCGGTATAAATTGTTAATCCGGTCACATATTATAAATGGGATCAGCCAACACCTTGCAAGACCTATCATTTAAAACTGTTTAGTACTGTTAGGTAAACATTCTTTTGTATGATTAAGATATTGTTAAGCATGTAGTGGTAGGATTCAGATCCAGAGACAATGTAAGAGCAAACATATACGTCCAATTCAGTATGGTTTGTGATTTCACTTGGAGGAGAATCTACAGGTGACGGTGTTCCTATTCCCCTGCTGACCTAGCAGTCTTGTGGGTTAATGAGGAGACTTTGCCAAAGTTCACTACATAGGCACTAGATAGTGCCTGACATTGTACTTTGATGTGAAAAGATACCCAACTGTTTGATATAAGAGCTGATAGAATCAAGACCAAATCTAAATCGCAAATCTAGCACACCCCCAATTCAGTTCAACGTGCCATTTGGTTAACATTTTCAAAAGTTTGATACAATATATAGCATTAAGTCTAATGTGTGCACTTATTGTGATAAATATCCATATAAGCAGTCACTTTTGTTGTACCCCCTGTGAGGCTGAAGCATCTTATTTTAGCATAGAACATAAAAATTTACAGCACATTACAGACCCTTCAGCCCACAATCTTGTGCCAACCATGTAACCTACCCTAGAGAATGCCTAGAATTTCCCTAGCGCCTAGCCCTCTATTTTTCTAAGCTCCATGTACCTAAGAGGCTTTAAAAAGACCCTGTTGCCGCCAGCAGTGCATTCCACGCACCCAGAACTCTCTATGTGAAAAACTTACCCCTGACATTCTCTCGGTACCTATTTCCAAGCACCTTAAAAACTATGTTCCTTCATGTTAGCCATTTCAGCCCTGCAAAAAAGCATCTGGCTATCCACATGATCAAACTTTCTCAAAGAAATATTGGTTTCCCAAATTGGCTCAGTTTCTTTTTCAATTAATTGACAAGTAAGATAAATAATGTCAGAAAATATGACTTAAAAATGCCAAGGCCAGCTATCATGTGCTCTCTGATACTGACACACCCAGAAAGTCTAATTGGTGTTCACGCTTGTATAATGCTAATCCATGACAACAATATATCCAGGTGTTGTGGCTGTGTTGTTAGTGAAAGCAGTTTGGGGATTCAAGTCTAATTCCAATCACATGAGTACAAAGAATCTAGGCAAGCTGTCCAGTGCACATGTTGAGGGTCCCACATTGTCATAAGAACAATCTTCCAGACAAAGTGTGAAAACGTGGCCCCAGCAGAACCCATGGTACTGATTTAAAGAGCTGAATCTAGGGGGAGGGTGAGCGTTCTCCCTCGAGCCTTTGCAAAAAATTATTTCTCAATAACATAACCAAACAAGATTTGTCTTAATTTCATTCCTGTACAGTAAGTGGGACCCTACCGTTTACAAATTGACTGTGGCATTTTCATCTTTAACAATGTCAATATTTCCAAATAATTAACTGTCTGCACAGAACTTTTGGAAGCTCTAAAATAATATAAAATCAAGTTTATTTTACCTTTCTATACTGTACATACGTGTCTGTACACATGCAAGCACTATATAAACACTCTTGTGCAGATTTCAATTCTGTGAACTCACATATACATACGTGTTTTTACATGTGCACTCACAGTAAAAGTGAGAAATCATGAAATAGCAATAAAAAAATTGTCAAAAAGAGAATGGTCGGGGTACCTCATCAATCTGCTCCTCTGAATACACGGGAATGAAGTCTGATCAGTTCATTCGATTTGCGAAAGAGGTTAATAAAGATAGTCCGGTGGGAAGGAGATACAGAACTGTCGGTGTTATTTCAAGCAGAAACACCAACAGATCAATCTGCATCACAATCTGTATTACTCAGCCCTGTTAAGTTACATTCCATGGCTGACAAATTTTGGAAATGGAACATTTTTCAAAGGAGTTTTATCTACCTTTGCATATCTGCTTGCAGGTCTCGATCCATTTTTCACCAGAAAGCTCTCTGCCTTTTTTCCTAAAGTTATTAATAAATGTAACAACTTATTGTTACATCTTCTCCATGGTGCGAATGATGGTTCATTTTCTAGTGTGAATTCTTGCTTTAGACCTGCTGCCTTATCACTGAATATCCATCTGAACTTCAAATTTGTTTTTATTTTAAGGGTCTAGATCTCATCTCTTGGTGTCCTTTTCATCATGAATTACCCACACTTGGCCAAGTAGTCATGTGTGAATTTATAAAGATAAGCGTTATTTGTCACGCTTACATCAAAATACAGTGAGATGTGTCAATTGTGTCAAATCAAATCAGCAAGGATTACGTTGGGGACAGCCTGCAAGTCCTGCTATAGCATACTCACAACTCACTAATCTTAACAAGCCTTTGGAATGTGAGGGTAAATGAGAGCACACAGAGGAAGCCCACACAGTCACGGGGAGAATGTACAAACTCCTTACATGCATCGTTGGGAATTAAATCCCGTTCAATGATTGCTGGCACTGTAAAGCGAGCGCTAAACACTACACGAGAGAACATTCCAGCTGCAAATTGGATACTGGCCCCCTACAGAATCCCAGTGAGATGGCTTTGCTCCTTTAGTAGGCCACTGAAGAACATCCCTGAGACTCAAGCACAGTGAGAATGGCATGAGGAACACACTTGGAATGTCGGCTCTGATGTTATCCTGCATCAGTTGTCACAGGAATTTACAATGACCATCTCCACAGGTTCACATGAAGGCCAACGTTCTGTAAATTCCTTTAAATGAATGGTCATAATACTTGTTTACCCCACAAATTTCTATCAATTCACCATAGAAAACTTTCCCGGCTTGGTACTGCTCTGCCATGAATGCAAGAAACTGAAGAGAGTTGTGGACACAGCTCAGCTCATCACAGGAAGCAGCCTCCCCTCCAGGGACCCTGTCCACACTTCCCACTGTCTCAGTAAAGCAGCTAGCATAATCTGAGACCCATCCTATTGGACGGAAGATAGCACCAGGCTCAATGACCGCTTCTATCCCATTGTTATAAATTATTGAATGGTCTCCTAGAACAATAAGGAAGACTCTGGACCTCAATATGGCCTTCGCACCTCTTGTCTGCCTGCACTTTCTCTGTAACCGTAACGCTATTCTGCATTCTGTTATTGCTTTTCCTTGTATTCACAATGCACCGTTGTGTTGAACTGATCTATACGGATGACATGCAAAACAAGTTTTTTTACTGAACTTCCACATATGTGACAATAATACATGTGTGAGAGAGAGGTAGGAGTGTGGGAGAAGGGAAGAGGAAGAAAGAAAGAGGGAAGGGGAGAGAGGGGGAGAGAGATAGAGGGAAAAGGAGGACAACAGAGAGGGGGAGACTGGAGGGGTTGAAAAGGGTTGGAGAGAGGGAGAAAGAAAGGGGAGGTGAGGGATAGGGAGGAAGGGTGAGGGTGAAAGGGGGAGATGAAGGGATTAGCAGAGAAATGTGGGGAGAGAAAAAGGGGAGGTGAGGGATAGGGAGGAAGGGTGAGGGTGAAAGGGGGAGATGAAGGGATTAGCAGAGAAATGTGGGGAGAGAAAAAGGGGAGGTGAGGGATAGGGAGGAAGGGTGAGGGTGAAAGGGGGAGATGAAGGGATTAGCAGAGAAATGTGGGGAGAGAAAAAGGGGAGGGGAAAGGGGATGGATTAAAGGGAGAGTATCATTGGGGGAAATGGGCGAGGTTAGAGAGAGCAGGGGAGGAAGGGACGATGAGGTAGAGGAAGAGAATAGAGGGGAGAGGGGAAGAAGACAACCAAGGATCAGTTGATAGCTCTCCTGCTTCACCATTTTATCATAGACTTGAAGTCTGACATGGCAGTCAGGCCGAGAGATTAACACTGAGCTATGAAACCACAGTCTCATTTGCCTGAAGATTCTGAAGTACAATATAGAGTTAGAAAGAGCTCTGCTTGTGTAATAACCAAACTTAATGAAATACATCAAATCAAAAGAGAAAAACAGCATTTTCAATCAAAGTCCTGCTGGGCACAGTCACTGACCTGAAGTACGTTTGTATTATCCTGTTTCTATGTTATCCACGAATGCAGCACAGTCCATTGAGTTTTCCAAACTTGCCCTGTTTATTACAAGTTTCCATATTCTATGGTATTTTGTTATCAGTCAGGGTGGTGAAAAAACATGTTAAATGTGCAAATAATACCAAAGCAAGGGGAGCAGCAGAGGTGGAACTTTTGATGGAGAGTTTGAATAAATAAACAACTAAATAACAAGAAAGTGCATGGGATTCATTGAAAAGTATTTTTAAAATGGAATAAAATTGGCACATAGGTAATGCTCTGCAAAACATACATGTGACTTGAGATATGAGTTTTGTATGTTTATAGATGGTAACTTTAATTTCGGCACCTTGATACTCAAGAGTTATAGAAGGAAGGGAGGTGCCTGTACTTGGGAAATGGCCTTGGAGTCTTCAAGAGTTGAAGAGCAATCTTCAGACACCGCACAACTGAAAACCCTGCTGGGAGTAAAATTATTGGGCTCCTTCTTAGTTTCTTTAAACTCCTCAATTATTAAAAAAAATTTGAGACACAAGGATAAAAATTGAGAACAGTGGCTAGGCACAGCTCAAATACCATCTATAAATTTGTCGATGAAACTATTGTTGGCAGAATTTGAGATGGTGACAAGGAGGCATACAGGAGTGAGATAGATCATAACAACAACCTTGCACTCAATGTCAGTAAGACCAAGGAATTGATAGTGGACTTCAGGAAGGGGAAGTCAAAGGAACACAAACAAGTTCTCATTGAGGGATCAGCAGTGGAAAGGGTGAGCAGTTTCAAGTTCTTGGGTGTCAACATCTGTGAAGATCTATTCTGGGCACAACCTATTGATGCAATTTTATTAGAAGTTTGAGGGGACTTGGTATTTCACCAAAGGCTCTCACAAAATTTCTGCAGGTATACAGTGGAGAGCATTATAACTGGTTGCATCACTGTCTGGTGTGGAGGGACCACTGCACAAGGTCAGAAAAAAGCTGCAGAAAGTTGCAAACTTAGTTAGTCCATCATAGGCACTCACCTCTCCAGCATCGAGGACATCTTCAAAAGGCGATGCTTCAAAAAGGTGGCATACACCATTAAGGACTCTCACAACCCAAGATATACCCTCTTCTCACTGCTACCATCAAGGAGAAGGTATAGGAGCCTGAAGACAAACTCTCAACATTCAGGAACAACTTCTTCCCCTCCACCATCAGATTTCCCAATGGACAATGAATGCACGAATGTTACCTCAGTAATTCTTCCCTCTCTTTTTGCACTACTTATTTAATTCTATATACACATCTCTTGTTTTAAATTATAGTTTTTTT
The DNA here is from genome assembly GCF_048418815.1 of Hemitrygon akajei. Taxonomy (NCBI): domain Eukaryota; kingdom Metazoa; phylum Chordata; class Chondrichthyes; order Myliobatiformes; family Dasyatidae; genus Hemitrygon; species Hemitrygon akajei. The sequence continues at coordinate 56,597,836 of NC_133144.1, read as the reverse complement.
ATTGTAGTGTACTGCAAAACAACAGATTTCACAACATATGCCAGTGATATTAAACCTGATTCTCATTCTGATTTATTGCTAATTTCTAAATGTCTCTGTGAAGGTAGTGGTAAGTTGCCTTAATACTATTGAAGACTCAAAGCAGGAGATCCAAAGTTGATGGATGCCAATACATTGCAAAAATAGTGTAGATGACTACTGAGAACCAACCACATTGGTCAGGTTTGGAGACACATCCAGATCAGATCAGCTGATTTCCTTCCAAGCCAAGCTTGCTGGACAAGGTTTGTTTTTACCACAATGCAGTTGTTTCCAGTTCTCACGCTAGCTTTTCTTTTTAGTTAAATAAATGGTGGTAGAATTAAATTCCAGATTATTTAATTAACTGAATTTGAGTCCTCCAGCTTCTGTGCTAGAACGTGTGTTTTTAGCCTGGATCTCTGAATGAGTAGCCCAATAAATGAACCACTAAGCAACCTCCACACTCTTTGGCCAGCAATCAAGAAACTTTGATAAATTCTGAAACATTATTTTTGTCATTTCAGCATTTAAATTGGCATGAGGGGTGGACCATAACCAGAAAATGTTATTCAACAATCATGGGAGCCAGGAAGTGGGTTAGAGATCACGTGATGAAACCAACTCAAGTTGGCAAACCTTAAATTGTCAGCAGAAAATAAACTGAAATGAACAAAGACTTTTAGTGTCTGGTTTACATACTAGACAAAGAAACAAACCAGACTGTCTGATTTCAAAGTGGTTAAGTGGCAACCTATTTATATAATGGAATATACACAAGGTTGTTATCAGGTTTCAGTACCTAATATACGTGGGAAAAAGAACTGCTGTTCAGGTGAGACGTTCTCAAACAAAAGTTTATAGAATGGGAGAGTTCTCTCACAAGAATCTGATTCAATTAATTATTTTAAAACAAGATTGTAAACCTTTAGTCAAAAGAGATCAGAGATTGGTTTATTATAAAGTCTGCCCATATTAGGAGGCAGCACAGCAGCTTTGCAGTTAGTATAACACTTTAAAGCACCAGCGATCTACTTGGCGTTCAATTCCTGCTGCTGTCTGTAAGGAGTTTTATGCTGTTACTATGACTGCGTGGGTTTCACAGGTTCCACAGATGTATGGGTTAGGGTTAATGAGTTGTGTGCATGTTACGTTGGTGGCAGGAGCATGGTGGCATTTGTGGGCTGTCCCCAGTACATCCTTCAACTGTATTGGTTGTTGACGCAACTGACCCATTTCATTGTATGTTTTGATGTACATGTGACAAATAAAATTAATCTTTATCAAAGTATCACTCACCACTATTACCCTTTAAATCTTGTTCATAGCTCATCAGCTGGTGAAGGCTTTACCCACTAAACTAAATATTAACTTATACGTATGACTAAATTTGACTTCCCAAAAGCTCTTTTCCAATTCTGACAAAGGGTCTGCGATCCGAAGCATAAACTCTGTTCTCTCCCTACAGATGCTACCTGACCTCCTGAGTCTTTCCAGTATTTTCTGATTTTATGTCAGATTTCCAACATCATTGGTTTTTATTGATATTCTTATGAATGTTAGCATTCATTTCAAATATAAAAGCGGGGATGCAGTGCTGAGGCTTTATAAGGTACTGGTCAAACCACATTGGAGTATTGTGAGTGGTTTTGGGCCCCTAATCTGAGAAAGGATGTGCTGGCATTGGAGGAGGCCTAGAGGAGATTCACGAGAATGATCCCAGGAATGAAAGGATTAACGTACGAGGAGTGTTTGACGGCTCTGGGCCTGTACTCACTGGAGTTCAGAAGAATGAGGGGGGATCGCACTGAAACCTATCAAATATTGAAAGGCCTAGATAGAGATAGACAAGGAATGGATGTTTCCTTTAGTGGGAACACAGCCTCAGAATACAATGATGTCCATTTAGAACAGAGATGAGGAGAAATGACTTCAGGAGGGTGGTGAAACTATGGAACTTATTGTAACAGGTGGCTGTGGAGGCCAAGTTATTGGGTATACTTAAAGCGGAGCTTGATAAGTTCTTGATTAGTAAGGACATCAGACTTTAACTGCCCATATGTCTTAAATACTTTGACATTATTTTGATGGATACTGTGTACATGCTGAGCAAATGAAGGCTTCTCTGTAAATTGAAGTTGCTTTTACTTATTAAGAACCAAGTCCGATCATATGTTTTTATGGCCCAACATTGCAAGGGGACATAATGATTCCATCATTAACTCTGCCATTAATATTGTCCATCTCCTTCTCCCAATTCACCAAACCTCATTCAATTCCTCTCCATAGATGCTGCCTGACCTGCTGAGTTCCTCCAGCATTTTGTGTGTTACTCAAGATTTCCAATATCTGTATGATTTGTCCCCTTTAGCACATTTGGATGCTGTCAACCTTTGTTATGTATAGTTTTTCATAAATTCAATTGTATTTTTTGATTTTCCTGTAAATGCCTACAAGAAAATGAATTGCAACGTGACATACAGTAAACACTCAGTGGCCACATTATTAGGTACACCCGTGTACCAGCTCATTAATGCAAACAACGAATCAGTCAATCATGTGGCAGCGACTCAATGCATAAAAGCATGCAGACATGGTCAAGAGGTACATTTGTTTTTCAGAGCCAACATCAGAATGGGGAAGAAATGTGATCTAAATGACTTTAACTATGGAATGATTGTTGGTGCCAGACAGGGTGGTTTAATTGTCTCAGAAGCTGCTGACCTCCTGAGATTTTCATGCACAACAGCCTTTAGAGTTTATAGAGAATGGTGTTCATCGACCCCCAATTCCCTCTTCTTGCACAAAAAAAAAATGGGAAGATCGGGTGAAAAAACACAGAATATAAAAACTACAAGATTGGAAAGAAGTCTATAGACAAAAGTCCACATCCAGAACGTAGAAAAAGCACCTTCAGTTGCAGCGGCAGGTTCTTCCCTCTCCAGTACAGAGCAACTGATCAGAAGGCAAGCAGCCAGCACGCACTTTGATACTTCAATCTCCCTCATTGCTTTAATTGGTGAACAATGGCAGCTTTAATCAGTAACATCGAGCCTAACATCGGTTTGCGCCCCATCCTGCAGACTGCCCACTACGAGGTTCACACACGCTGCCTCCACCTCCTGGAATCCTCTTGGAGACTGCAGAGCGCTGGAATACCCAAAGAATTTCCAAACTTCCACACTCGTCTTGATGTTTCAAACGACCTCGTCACTTTAAACCCGCTTTACAGGAAATCCACCGCAGTGTTCTGGTCAAGTAATCAAACAGGGTAAAACATATACAGTAAATGCTAGGGCACTAAGGAATCTTGGGGTACAGATCTATAGCTTCCTTGAAAGTGTAAGAAAAAGGCATAGGGCAAGTTTGCTCTCATAAGTTTTATATTCACAGGAATATAAAAATAGGGATGTTGCAACTTTACAAAACTCTAGTTGGAGTATCATGTGCAATGCTGGTCACCACACTATAGGAAGGATGTGGTATAGGAAGGATTGGAGGGAGTACAGAAGAGATTCCTCAGGTTTGCTGGATTGGAGGAGTTTAGTTATTGGAGGGGGGCTGGATATACTGCATTCGTTTTCGCTGGAACGAAGTAGGCCTATTGATGACCTAGTAGAGATATATAAAATTAAGGAAGAGAGCGAGCAAATAGACTAAATTATTTCCCCCAGGAATGGGTATTAAAAGCAAGATGCTGTTAAATCAATTTGGGTGGGGAGATCATGAGAGGAAGGAATGTTTTAGAGGATGTGAGAGGGAATTTGCTCACTGAGGGTGGTTAATAACGCACTCAAAATGCTGGAGGAACTCGACAGGTCAGGCAGCATCTATGGAAATAAATAAACTGTCCTGATGAAGAGTATCAGCCCGAAACATGCACTGTTTATTCTTCTCCATAGATGCTGTCTGACCTGCAGAGTTCCTCTAGCATTTTGTGTGCGTTACTCTGAACTTCACGCATCTGCAGAATCTCTTGAGAATGTGGCTGCTAGCTGGAATTCACTGCCAGAGAGGCAATGGAGTCAGATATAGTCAATGTTTAAGAGAGATTTAGTCATGCACATAAAGAGACGAGGGTCAGAAGGATATACACCTAGTGCAGGCAAATAAGATTAATGTAGATGAGCAAAATGTTTGCGATGCATGTGGTGGGCAGGACAGCCCATTTCTGTGATATACAGTACTATGCAAAAGTCTTAGGCACCCTGAATTGATTATTTTTTTGTGTGGTTTCAGGAGGTATGGCCTCCACTGAGCCTTGATCTTAACATCATTGAAGCCGTCTGAGATTACCTGGAGATACAGAAACAAATGAGACAGCCAAAGTCTGAAGAAGAACTATGGCAAGTTCTCCAAGATGCTTGGAACAACTTACCAGTGAACTTTCTTATAAAACTGCACAACAGTGTACCTAAGAGAACTGATGCCATTTTAAAGGCAAAGGGTAGACACACCAAATATTGATTTGATTTACCGTTTACTGTTCACTGCTCTTTATAGTATGTTTTTAAATTTAGAAACTTCTCATTTCATTATTTTGAAAGCATCTTCACTTTAAGAAATGTTTACATGTGTCTTAGACTTTTGCACAGTGCTACATGTCTATGACTCCATAACTTTTTGACCAAGATAGATTATGTGGTCAATATCACATTGCTGTTTATAGCAGCTTTTTTAGATTTCAGATTCAGATTTATTTATTACATGTACATCAAAACATACAGTGAAATGCACCATTTACATTAACAACCAAAACACCCAAGGGTGTGCTAGGGGCAGCCTGTGAGTGCCGCCACACATCTGACTCAAATATCAAATGTCTTTACTCAAATATGCAACCATTTCTCCTTCATTACAGCAGTAACCATATTCCAAAGTTCTTCATTGCCTGTAAAATGCATTGGGATGTTTCAATAGATTTGTGGAAAACTCTACAGAAAGTCCAAGTGTTTTTTACCCCTCGTCCCAGGACCAGCAATCCAGATAAATGTGTTTCAAACATATCCAAGCCAGAAGGGGTCACTACAGAGCAACCTGAGGCTGGAGGCCCAGTTGATCTATCCTGAATGATTGAACTTTGCAGACCCAGACTCTATTCTCCAAATGGAGTGCTGAGCAGGGTTTATCGGGGTTCAGATGCAAAACCAGCTTCACAAAATATCAAAGAAGCAGAGCCAGTGCCCAGATGAGAACCAGATTGCTAACCAGCCGCCTGGATAGAAGTGAATTCTTGGAGCAGTTCCTGAGTAGCCGTGATTACGTTCTTACAGTAACAGTTTCCGTGTGAACGAGGTAATAGATCTCTAAATTTTCCAGGTGAATTACACTACATCAAAGATAATAATTAAGAATAACTTTGTTTCAAAACCACTTAGTGATCAAAAACAATTAGAATTGTCCAATCAAGGCTTGATTAACTTGAAAGGTTAAGTTTATTTTTTCCTCCACAGATGTTTCTGAACTGCTAAGTACTGCTGTGATGTTTTGCTTTTGTATTATCATCCATGGAGGTTAAATCTACGCAGGAAACTGCAGACTGTTCACCAATGTTTCATTTTCAAAAATGTCTCTGAAAGCCTGCCATTTTGAACACAAGGTTTATCACTAATCCAAGGCATCCCTCTTTTTCCCCCCATCTTTAAGTAACAGCGTATACATCATATGAAAGAAAGAATGAAGGAAAGAGAAGCAAAGAGGAGGAGGAAGGAGGAGGGTAGAAGGAGGAAGAGAAAAAGAAAGAAGGAAAGAGGAAGAGGAAGAAGGAAAGAGAAAATATTAACCAGTGGCTTCACAAAAGAGTCAAAACAAGGTGATGCACCATCAATAACTCTCTCTGAGACGTGAACGCGAGATATTGGCTTTTATTGACTGGAAGAAAGAACAAGCAGTAGTTGACCACCATACTACATCTTGGAGACTGAGGGCCGGGCTCAGGCCTCAATCACCATTATACCAGGGTCTGTGGGAGGAGCCATGGTCAGTGGGAGGGGCCACAGGAGTAGTCAGCAGGGGGGCGTGTCCAGACAGGTATATGTAGTTCACCACACAAGGGTATTGAAATGCCAAGTCTCTTTGAAGAAGTGCAACATCTCCACTAAGTCCTTGGCAGCTCTGACCCATTCCTGCACAAGAATGAAGCAGCAGCGTTTGGAATGGAGTGCAGAACTTGAAGTTTGTGCATCAGGAGTGCACAGAGGCCTTACATTAGTAGGGGAAGGGGTGCACTACCTCATAAACTCCCCATCAGCCCACACTGTCAGCCGTCATCTGCTCCATGAAAGTGTCTGCAGATCCCACATTGGCTGCAGTAGTCACTTTGGAACCTCCAAAGTGAAAATAAAAACAAGCCATCCTGGACCCTAAGGGAATGCATAAGAATAATTTTTAAAAAGGAAAAATGGAGAGTGTGGTGCTCCTGGTGTGGCCTTTTATATATTGGTGAGACCTGATGCAGACTGGGAGACCGTTTCGTTGAACACCTACACTTGGTCCACCAGAGAAAGCAGGATCTCCCAGTGGCCACACATTTTAATTCCACATCCCATTCCCATTCTGATATGTCTATCCATGGTCTCCTTTACTGTCAAGATGAATCCACACTCAGGTTGAAGGAACAACACCTTATATACCAGCTGGGTAGCCTCCAACCTGATGGCATGAACATTGACTTCTCTAACTTCCATTAATGCCCCTCCTCACCCCATCCCTGACATATTTAGTTGTTTGTTTTTTTTCTCTCTCTCTGCCCATCACCCTGCCTGTTCTCCATCTCCCTCTGGTGCTCCCCCCTCCCCCTTTCTTTCTCCCGAGGCCTTCCGTCCCATGATCCTTTCCCTCCTCCAGCTCTGTATCACTTTCGTCAATCACCTTTCCAGCTCTTAGCTTCATCCCACCCCCTCCAGTCTTCTCCTATCATTTTGCATTCCCCCTCCCCCCACTACTTTCAAATCTCTTAGTATCTCTCCTTTCAGTTAGTCCTGACAAGGGTCTCGGCCGAAACGTCGACAGTGCTTCTCCCTATAGATGCTACCTGGCCTGCTGTGCTCCACCAGCATTTTGTGTGTATTGGGTATATTGAAAGCAGAGGTTGATAAGTTCTTTGTTAGTGATTAGGGTGTCAACAGTTACGGGGCATGAGAATGGGGTTGAGAGGGATAATAAGTCAGCCATGATTGAATGGCAGCAAAATCTCAATGGGCCGAATGGCCTTTTCTGTTCCTATGCCTTATGGTTAAGGTGCATGATCAAGTGAGAGCAAGAGAGATTAAATGACAAAATGATTTATTGTATACATGCTTTATTTTTAAAAATATAAAAAGTACTCTAAGCTACTTCCTCACCCCCCCCCAAGAATTAATTTATTTAAATTAATGCTGAATTGTTGGCAACCCAGTTTGTCCCTCAGTTAGACAGTTATCTAGTATGCAATGCCCAAGTGAATCGATAGGGGGCAGCAAGGAACAATTCTGCTGGTGCTAGTGAGGAGCATCTGGCAACCACGCCAGACCAGTAGGCACTCAATACACACACGAGATTCTGCGGGTACAGGAAATCCAGAGGAACTCAGTAGGGCAAGCAGCATCCATGGAGAAGAATAACCGGTCGACGTTTCAGGCCGAGACCTTATTAGGACTGGAAATAAGGGGAAGAAGCCAGAATAAAGTGGTGGGGGGAGGGATAAGAGTACAATCTGGCAGGTGATAGGTGAGACTAGATGAGGGGGAAGGTTGATGTATGGGGGGGGGGGGGGGAGTATGAGAGTGAAGAGCACAAAGTTCCTGGGTGTGCACATATGAGATAATCCCACCTGGTCCCACAACACCTTCTCATTAGTCAAGAAGGCACCTTCTGAGGTGATTGAAGCCTGAACCCCCATTTTAACAACTTTCTACAGGAGCATGACTGAGAATGTCCTGTCTGGCTGCTTCATTCTGTGATATGGAACCTGCAAGGCCCTACAAAGGATAGTAAAAAGAGCACCGTGGTCTCTCTCCCCCCCCCCCCCCGACTTGTGACATTTACTGGGAGCGTTGTAGACGAAGCATTGTTGAGGATCCCTACCACCCATCTCTCAATTAGTCAGGTTTGACGCCACAGTAGCATAGCTGTTAGCACGATGCAGTTCCAGCTCAGTGCGTTCTGGAGTCTGGAGTTCCAATTCTGACCTCAGTTTATAAGGAGTCTCTGTATGTACTCCCCAGGGAATGTGTGGGTTTTTCCTCCCACAGACCAAAGACATACCAGGTAGGTTAATTGAGCATTGAAAGTTGTTCCGTGATTAGGTTAGGATTAAATCGGGGCTGTCAGGGGTTGCTGGGATATCACAGCTCAAAGGGCTGGGAGGGCCTATTCTGCACTGTATCGGTAAAATAAAATATAAATAAAAGTTAGGACTAAAAGAAAGGGGGAATAAGCAGAATAAGAATGTTTTTAGGGGTGGGGGGAGGAATGCAGTACAAGCTGACAGGTGAAAGGCAAATGCAAAAGATGCAGGGTTGCTGCAGATAGGGACAAAAACACGAGCTCCTGGACAAACAGGACTACGCAATATTTAGAATCACAAGCTGAGGTGATAGAAGGGGAGCAAGACTCATCGACCAAAATCAATGCACAAGTTAAAGACGTAAATGTGCTTAGGCCAGAGAGCTCAACAGTAAGCGTATTCACTTAAATCTCTTCACAAAAAAGAAACATTTAACTTCCTCTGCATTGCTGAGTCAGGACCTCTGGCCCACCAAGTCTACTCGAGCTCTCTGCAGACCAGCTCAGCCAGCCCACGAGCTTTAAATCTGTGTTCCTGATTCCTGAACCAGTCGCTAATGGTAACAGTTTCCCTCTACCTATCCATTTGGAGTTAGCGTGTTTGTGCACCTCAATCACATTTCTTCTTTCTTCAAAAAAAAGAACAGGATGAGTCCCTCTCCAGACGCTGGCCTGGGCAAGGTTGTATGGAAGACCGGCTGTTGCCCAAGCAGCAAGTCTCCCCTCTCCACGCCACCGATGTTATCCAAGGGAAGGGCAAGGACCGATACAGCTTGGCACCAGTGTCGTCGCAGGAGCTGCCAGAACGAGGTTGAAGGCAACGTTGGACTGCCTTAGGGACTCCAGTTCCGGATTTGTCCTCAGGGTTTACTCCCGAAGCCTTTCTCATGAGTGGGTATGGCCACAAGGCAGCAGAGGTTTGAAATCAGAGTTTTCCCTCTCCAGGTTGATGAGCTCCATCTACCCGAAGCACTGGTTTTAAGGCGTCAGGACCTGCCTTCGCCCCTTCTGCTGTCAGTAGAAATAGTTCCGCCGGGCCTAGAGGCTAAAACACATGAGAAGGCCAGGAGTTAGACTTGGTTGCCAGAGGCTATTTGAGGCGCATGCTGTGAGGAGCACTTTTAGATAGTGGGAGCTTGTCCCCACTACCACTCCTCAGCTTGACAACCTTGGAACTCAGCATAATACACAAAGGTGTGCATATATTCTCCATCATAATGCCTGAAACAGAGGATGTTAGGTACAAGGCCAGATTGCACAGCTGTATTTGTATAAAGCATCGAAGGCTGAGAAGTGACCTTATGGAAGTTTATAAAGGTGCTTATAGAGTGACCTCATAGAGGAGATTGAGGGGCATAGATAGGGCAGCCTTTTTTCATTGGATGAGGGAATCCTAAACTTGAGGGATGAGGTTCAAAGTGAGGAGAAGATTAAAGAGGATCCGAGAATCAAATGTTTCGACACGCAGGGCAGTGGGTAAATGGAACAGGCTGTTAGAGATGGTGGGACGGCAGATACAATTACAACTTTTAAAATCTGCTTGTACAGGTGTCTGGTTAGGAAAGGAAAGGCTTCAGTGATTCAGTGATAGATGAGCTGAGCAGAAGGGACACGTTTCTTTGATGTACAGTACAGCTCAATGACTATATGAAAGCAGATAAGGTGGGCTGGATTTCAAAATTTGGTGCTATTTCATTCTACACACATTAAGATACCTGCACCATCGATCACTGAGTCAGTCACTATCAGAAATGACAGAAGTCAAAAAAACTTTCCTGGAACAAATCACTGAAATATTCTGCCCTTATATCCATGCTAGCCAAAAATAGTCTATTCTGATTAGATATTTTCCCAAGCTCTTGGTCCAAAGTAATACATACAAATATAGTAACATACACTCAGCACCATTTTATTAGGTACTTGCTGTATCTAATGAAGTGGCCACCAAATGTATGTTCATGGTCTTCTGCTGCTGTAGCCCATCCACTTCAAGGCTCAATGCTCTTCTGCACACCACTGTCATATCACAGAGATATTTCAGTAACTGTCGCCTTCCTGTCAGTTTGAACCAGTCTGTCCATTCTCCTCTGACCTCTCTCATTAACAAAGTGTTTTCACCCATAGAACTGTCACTCACTGGATGTTGTTTTTTTTTGTTTTTCACATCATTCCCTGTAAACAGTCTATAGCAGGGGTTCCCAACTTTTTTTTATGCCATGAGCCCATACCATTAGCTGAGGGATCTGTGGACCCCAGGTTGGGTAGAGACTGTTGTGTGTGTAAATCCCAGATGAGCAGCTTCTGAGATACTCAAACCACCCCATCTGGCACCAACAATCATTTCATGGTCAAAGTCATTGAGTTCACAATTCGTCTCCATTCTGATGTTTGGTCTGAACAACTGAACCTCTTGACCATGTCTGCCTGTTTTTATGCATTGAGCTTCTGCCACATGATTGGCTGGTTAGATATTTGCATTAACAAGATGGTATGTAGGTGTAACTAATAAAGTGGCCACTGAGTGTATTACCATGTAAAAGCACCTTCATGTTGCTCTTCTCTCTTCACTTACTAGGCATCTATCACTATCTGTTTCAGATGTTCTTTCTTCTATTAAAGCTTAATAAAACAGTTGTGAAGCCACAATTTCCTTCATGATTTCCAAAAGACCCTTGCATTAAAAGAATCAGAATCCAACAAGGGTTAGTATTAATGTGTGTAACTTTTGTTCACTTGATGTTTCTCTTGTGAATTGATTTATTTAGATACAGAGCGGAGTAGGCCCTTCTGGCCCACGCTGCCCAGCAACCCCTGATTTAACCCTAGCCTAATCATGAGACAATTTACAAAGACCAATCAACTTACCAACCAGTACGTCTGTGGACTGCGGGAGAAAACCAGAGCACCACATGGTCACAGGGAGAACATACAAACCCCTTACAGGCGGCAATGGGAATTGAACCTGGGTCTCCAATGCTAACCTCTATGTTACTGTGAGTATGACTTGTATGATGCTATGAGTCTATGATATTGCTGCAAGTATGTTTTTCCAGGAGAATTCATTACAGCCGACACTTTATAGTCCATTGGTTCTGCCAAGTTATCTGACCAATGAGAGCTTGTTGGGTATCTGGTTGCCACTAATCCAGTGAGAGAGTCGAACCACTCTAGGATTCAGCTAGCTAAAAGCAGTAGATGAAGGGGCTTAGTGATTCAGATCAGAATCAGGTTTATTATCTGACGTGAAATTTGTTAATTTAGCAGCAGCAGTTCAATGGAATATGCAATCTAGCAGAGAGAGAAAAAAATAATAAAAAATAAAATAAAACATAATAAATAAACAAGTAAATCAATTATGTATATTGAATAGATTATTAAAAATGTGCAAAAACAGAAATACTGTGTATTAAAAAAGTGAGGTCATGTCCAAAGCTTCAATGTCCATTTAGGAATCGGATGGCAGAGGGGAAGAACCTGTTCCTGAATCGCTGAGTGTGTGCCTTCAGGCTTCTGTACCTCCTTCCTGATGGTAACAGTGAGAAAAGGGCATGCCCTGGGTGCTGGGGGCCCTTAATAATGGATCCTGACTTTCTGAGACAACACTCCTTGAAGATGCCCTGGGCACTTTGTAGGCTAGTGCCCAAGATGGAGCTGACTAGATCTATAACCTTATGCAGCTTCTTTCGGTCCTGTGCAGTAGCCCCTCCATACCAGACAGTGATGCAACCTGTCAGAATGCTCTCCACAGTACAACTATAGAAGTTTTTGAACATATTTGTTGACATGCCAAATCTCTTCAAACTCCTAATAAAGTATAGCCACTGTCCTGCCTTCCTTATAGCTACATCAATATGTTGGGACCAGGTTAGATCCTCATATTGGTATGTGTTTCTGTTGGAAACATTATTTTAAAAGGATTCCTGGGGTTGCAACAAAAGACAATAGTTACTACGTAGGGGGAAAATAAAAAGAGGATTATCACTTTGGGCACAGTAGTTACATGCGTAATGCTTCACAGTGCCAGCAATGAGAAGAGTGGGGTTCAGTTCCCGCCCCTATCTGTAAAGACTTTGTACGTTCTCCCTGTGCTGCATGGGTTTCCTCCTGGTGCTTTGGTTTCCTTCCACGTACCAAGAAAAGTAGAGGTTATGGTTAGTAAGTTGTGGTCATGCTATATTGGCACTGGAAACATGGCAACCCAGCACACACTTAGGCTGCCCAGCACACACTTAGACTGTGATGGTCATTGATGCCAATGATGGGTTTCACTGTATACTTTAATGTTTCAAAGTGCAAATAAAGCTATTCTCTAAAACTTTAGTTGTCCTGCTGCATGTTGACAGTGTTTTCATGGACACTTTGAAATATTGCTCAGAATGACTACACTGACAAGGTGTAGTATCAATACGTAAAAACTATATAGGCAATTCATTACAACCAGCTATCAAAAACTACTAATATTATGGCACCCTTAGACCATGTTCAGTAACTCAAAATCCTGCATCTGCATTATAACCACCCTTTCAATTATGTTACTTTCATCTGCATTTAGATATGTCATGGTAAAAATAAGCAAATATTTAATGGCACTTCCTTTAAGAAAATTGTTTTAGTTCCTACTCACTTACAACCAGGTAATTATCACATAAATGTTTCAAACCTTCAGGCAGAGTTCCAGACAGAGATAAATGGTACCTTCTTTTTGAAGGTATTTGTGCTAAAATATTACCTGCAGACATGGGATGATTCGATTACAAAACCTCACAGTGAAGGCTCAATATATTACCTCACATTTAACCTCTTCATGATTAGTAATCATTAGCAGTGCAAAAGAATAACAACAAGCTCCGATGAAGTATATTGACGTACCATTCAATTGTATAATCCCCAGTGTCTGGTTATTCTCTCACAGGATACTTCGTATGAATAAAATAGTTGAGAGGAAAAAGCTCAAAGTTCAACGTAAATTTATTATCAAAGTACATATACTGTGGGTCACCATATAATACCCCGAGGTTCATTTTTGAAGACAAATTAACCTACCAACCAGTACATCTTTTACAAGAAAATAAAAAATACCATTTATGAAAATCTATCTATCATCGAGGACCTCCACCATTCAGGCCTCTTCTCGCTGCTGCCACTGAAAGGAGGTACAATGGGTTTTAGGTCCCATGCCACCCAATTCAGGAACAGTTGTAACCCTTCAACGATCAGGCTCCTGACCCGGCATGGATAACTTCACTGAACTGATTCCACAACCTATTTTCCTCTTTCAACGACTCTACAACTCATGTTCTCAGGATTGATTGATTATGTATTTGTTTATTTAGTATTTGCACAGTTTGTCTCATTTTGCACATTGGTTCTTTGTCCATCTTTGTTTGAGTGTAGCTTTTCACTGATTCCAATGTATTTCTTTGTTCTACTGTGAATGCCTGCATGAAAATGAATCTCAGGTAGTAGAGGGTGACATATACATACTTTGATAGCAAATTTACTTTGAATTTTATCAAAGACTGACAAATATCTACTGCTCAACAGAAGAGAAATTATGCAAATAATAAATAAAGTAAACAAATAATACTTAGTGGTGGAGTCCTTGAAAGTGAATCCAAAGGTCATTGAGTCAGTTCAGCACTGAGGTGAGTGAAGTTCTCCACGCTGGTCCAGGAGTCTGACTGGTGAAAGATAATAACTGTTCCTGAACCTGGTTGTGTGGGATCTCAGGTTCCTGTCCGATGTCAGTAGCATGGCCTGGATGATAATAGTGTGTCAATAATCTCAGGATAACCCAAGTTCTAGAGATTCAGTGCTGAACTTTATAAGTGGAGACACAAGAGACTGTCGATGCTGGAATCTGGAGCAAAACATGAGTTTCTGGAGAAACTCAGCAGGACAGGCAGCATCTGCAGAGGGAAATGGACGGTCAACGTTATGAGTCGAGACTCTTCAGCTGGACTGAAAGAGAAGGGGGTGATAGCCGAGATAAAGAGGTAATGGGAAGAGGCAAGGCAAGAACAGGTAAGCAATCAAACTTCATAAATGTTGTAATTTTTGCATCTAAGAATACATCTCCCTCCACCAGCAATGCAAAACTAACCAAACAATCAGTTTTAGTGGTATCATAGAACATTACAGCACAGTACAGGCCCTTCGGCCCACAATGTTGGACCACCTTTCAATCTACTCTAACCTCATTCTAACCCTTCCCTCCTACATAGCTTACTATTAGTCTATTTCAATTTTCATTCTTCCAAACTCCGGTGCACAAGCCCAACCCTGCTCACACACCCCTTGCAGCAGAATACTTGCTAAGTGTGTACACTGGGGAAAATAAAGAGAGCACAATGCTGACATTTTGCTGTGTCTCGTTCTTCATTAATACTGAATTCAAGACAACGAAGTCATGGTCTACGGGAGACCAAAAGGAGCATTGATGGAACCTGAATCAGCAAGGTGAGGCTACAGCAGAAAGCTGAAAGTCACGCTGCAAGATACCAGTGGAGAAGATTGGGAGGAGTTTTGTTGAGCACCTTCGCTCTGTCTGATGTAGGCACTGGATCTCCTGGTGGTTACCCATTTCAGTTCAACTTCCCATTCTCATTGTGACAAGTCTGTCCACAGCCTCCACTGCTGCCACAATGAGGCTACACTTAGGTTGGAGAAACAATTCCTTCTCGGACACCTCCAACCTCATGGCATGAACATTGATTTCTGTAACTTCTGGTAATTCTCCTCCTTCCTCCTTACTATTTCCCTTCCCCCATCTTCTTATTTTGGCTTCCGCCACCTTCCTTCCCCCTTATGAAGGGTCTCAAACCAAAACGTCAACTGTTTATTGCCTTCCATAGATGCTGACTGACCTGCAGTATCTGCAGAATCTTGAGGTTAGGAGAAGTGAATGGGGACTCTTAGTGAATAGCTGACCAACTTTACCCACCTGTCCACTCCCCCCAATTCCAAAGTAGGAAACAACACTTCCTCTCACAGGGGATGGGGGGCGCCTCTTCTTCAGCCCTCTTATTGGCCCCATTCTTGGAAACAGAGATCTAACAGAGTTGATAGAGTGACCTGCCCACACCTTTTAGCAACATCTGAAGACCTGTAACCAGAGTGATTAGTGGAAAAGCCAGAAGAGAAAGTAATAGCTCTGGAAATACTGTAATAAATTAAGTCAGCACGCTGACTACAGCACTACACTGAACAAAGACTTTATCTCCCAATGTCAAATCTGGTTAAATCACGCCTACCTGCCTACAAATACCCTCTTAATATATTTTTTCCAAAATAATGAATGTTGACAAGTAAAAAGTCAAAGGTTGTCAAATTAATAAGATTAAAATATTTACTGAAGACTCCAAGTCGGAAGGACTGACTTTAATTATATCAGTAGGCCAGCTGTAAGGAAGTTGGATGTTTTGGAACAACGAACATTACAGCACAGTATAGATCCTTCGGCCCACAATGTTGCACCGACCTTTCAGCAATCTAATCCTTCCTTCCCACATAGCCCTTCATGTTTCTATCATCCATGTGCTAATCTAAGTCTCTTAAATGCCCCTAACATACCTGCCTCTACCACCATGAGCAGTGAGTTCCATGCACCTACCAGTCTGTGTAAAAATCCCCCCTACACTTTCCTCCAATCACCTCCTATCATGTTAACCATTTCACCCGATGAAAAAAATTTCTGGGGGTCCACTCAATTTGTGCCTCATCATTTAGTACACCTTTATCAAGTCACCTCTTATCCTCCTTCACTGCAAAGGCAAAAAAAGCCCCATCTCGCTCAATTTATCCTCATGAGACATGCTCTGTAACCTAGACAGCATCTTGGTAAATCTCCTCTGCACCTTCTCTAAAGCTTCCTATGAAGAGGCGACCAGAAATGAACACAATATTCCAATTGTGATTTAATCAGGGTTTTATAGAACGGCAACATTACCTCAGGGTTTTTGAACTCAATTCCCCAACTAATAAAGGTCAACACACCGTCTGCCTTCTTAACCACCCTATCAACTTGCATAGGAACTTTGAAGAATCTATGGACATGGAGCCCAACCCCCCCCCCCCACCCCCCCACCACCACCGTTCCTCCACACTACTAAAAATCCTGCCATTGACCCTGCAATCTGACTTCAAATTTTCCTTTCCAAAGTGAATTGCTTCTCATTTTTTTCGGGTTGAACTCTCTCTGCTACTTCTCAGTCCAGCTCTGCATCCAGACAAAGTCCCACCGTAACCCTCAACAACCCTCTATACGATCCACAACACCGCCAACCTTTGTGTCCTCTGCAAGCTTGCTAACCCACCCATCCACTTCGTCATCCAAGTCACTTATAAAAGTCACAAGCAGCAGCGGTCCAGGAACAGATCTCTACGAAAGGTCACTTTTCATCTTTTATTGCTGCTGTTTCAAATATTTATATGACTGCTTGTTTTATTATAACAGTGCCAGTAACATTATACTGTCTCACATAAACATGCACCTACCTCACACTTTATATGTCAACCTGCCAATCTTCAGACCATGCCACTCAGGGACTTGTGACTGTATGTGTTGGATTGTAACCTCGTGTTGTGAACTATGGCTCAGAGGAGCAATGTAATGTTTACATGTGTATGGTTGAATGACAACTAACTTGAACTTGAACTTGAAAGAACATCAAGGATTCCACACCAAAGCTCTACAAATGAAGCAGAGGGTATTAACGTGTTGAAGACAAGGCAAAGTCTGCCTTTCTCAAGCTCAAATTGACATTAAATAGCTGGGATTACACATTACATAGAAGCAGGCCTTTCGGCCCATTGTGTCTGTGATCATCTAACATCCAGTTAACCTTTTCCCTACACATGAGGGGCAATTTATAGTGGCTCGTTATAGTGTCTAAGATGTGGAAGCATGTGGAGGAAAACCACAGGGAGACAAAGACTGGGAAAATTGAGTTGCCTATTTGAAGTATAATTATGGTGCAGCAATGGCAGGGGGTTGGGTAGTGTGGTTTGGGGACGCAAGGTTGAGTAGCAGGAGGAGATAGGAAATAGGATTACCACCATGTCTGTGTGTCACTGTGAGATGTGACTTCACTTCTATAGATTTAGTGTGGACAGCATTGTAACTGGTTGCATTGTGGAGGGGCCACTGCACAGGATCAGTAAAAGCTACAAAGAATTGCAAACTCAGCCAGCTCCAAAGTGGGCACTAACTTCCCAGCATCGAGGACATCTTCAAAAGGCAGTGCCTCAGAAGGGCAGCATTCATCATTAAGGACCCCCATCACCCAGGACATGACCTCTTCTCATTGCTACCATCGGAAAGGAGGTACAGGAGCCTGGAGACACACACTCAACATTTTAGGAACAGCTTCTTCCCCTCCACCATCAGATTACTGAATGGACAGTGAAGCATCCCCTGAACACTGCCTCGTACTTTTTGCTCCCTTTTTGCACTACTTGTGTACTGGCTTAGACATCTAGAACAACATCTGTAATGTATGGATCTATTACACTTAGAGCAATGACTCCCCTTGGTACTATGTATGAACTGTTAGTCTTCGCATGTGCATTGTTCCCTCTTTCTCTCTTGCTGCAATGTGAATACACCAGTTAAAGCCATCTCCTGCGTGCATGCTTTTATTTAATCGACATGTAGTTACACAGATGTAACAACATCCATGGTAGACCCCAACCAACGGAGGGCCACACACACAAATATATATTTTTTATTGTAATTTATAATTTTTGTGAACTGTGCTGTGCTGCAAAGCAACATATTTCACAACATATGATAATGTACCTTCTTCTGAATCTGAATCTTAAAACAGGAAACAAGAGAGTGAAAACCAATTCAGTTTTAATGATATTTTCATGCAGTATTCACCAATATAAAGACCCACTTTGTAAATAAGTGGGTGTTCAAAGAGAATGGGTTCAATCCGACCATTACCTCTACGTTACTGTGTTTTTTATTCCTTAGCAACTCTTCACTGTCAACTGCACCATCACATTAAGTACTACATGAGGGCATTCACCTCTGGCACTGGTTTCCAGCCTCCCCTATAAATTCACTATTTTACTTAGTTTCAGGGGAGATCGGAGCGGGTGCATGGAGATTAGATGAAGAGATTCTGATAATGCAGGTGTAGTTTGCTTTAAAACATAAAATTAATGCTGGATCATTAAACAGTTGAATCGTTGTATTTGAAATACTAGAACGTGTTTTGACTTCACTTTGTACTTGATCCTGCTTATTTTGTTTATTTATTATAAAGATTTTTTATTTTTTACCTTTATATCTTGGCCCATCATTTTTAATAGAAAAAATTGAGAAAGAAAAATTAGCTTTATTTATCACATGTACATCGAAACATACAGTCAGACGTGCTGCTGGCATCAAATCAAATCAGTGGGGATATGCTGGGAGCAGCCACAAGTGTTGCCACTCTTCCAGTGCCAATATAGCATCCCCACAACTCACTAACCCTAGCCGTATGCCATTGGAACGTGGGAGGAAACTCACGCGGCCACAGGGAGAACGTACAAACGCCTACAGACAGCAATCGGTGATCGCTGGTGCTGTACAGTGTTACAAGAGTGTACAGAGGGTCTTGCAATCACAAGAAAAACATTTAAGGCAAATATGTGCTGTACAGTGTTACCATGGAGCCCATTTTCTTTCCCATTCTGGAGAGCCTGTTCCCTTTTTGAATTGGGATGAAGGGTCTGCTCAAGTTCAAGCTTATTATCTCTAAGATATGTCAAAAGAACAGTAAAGCGCTTTAAGACATAAATCATACAAATGGGAGGAGTGGACTATTCAGTGAGATCACGGTTGATCTTTTGCCTTAGTGTCACTTTCCCATACTTATCACAGATCTCTTTAATTTCCAAACTCTACATCCCTTTTGTCCTGAGCTTCCATAACCTGCTGGGTTCAAGGCCAAGTGCTTGGGATCCCGTCATAATCAAGTGTGGAGTTCAAGACCTGACGTTTAGTGATTGGCGTGCCCTGGGATCAATGACAAGGATCAAGGCCTGAGGGTTTAATCAAAAGTCCAGAAGCCAAGACCCGTCGGCCGGAGCAAAATCTGCAGTTGTCTGCCTGGGAGGTCGAAGCTCAGCGTCTGCTAACCAGAATCTGAATCCACCAGAGGCTGGAGGCCTGTCCTAGGATAATGTGCAGAGATGGGAGGGAGGAACAGGGCTTGCTCTGCTATTGCTTGTTGTGTTCTGTGTTGTTCTGCCAATCACTGTGGGTGTGATATGTTGGTGCTGGAATGTGTGGACACTTGTGGGCTACCCTAGCACACCCTTGGGTGTGCTGTTTGTAATGCATACAATGCATTTCCCTGTACATTTCGATGTACCTGTGATAAATAAACTTGAACCTCTGAAATCTCTCAAAATCTTGAGTAAAGAATTCCAAAAGTTCATGACTTCTGAGTTGTAAAATTCACACTCATCAGCCATGGTTATGTTTTAAAACAAGTGATCAGCTTTACCTTAAGACCATGACCTCTGGTTCCAATAGCTCCAGCAGGTAAGACATCAACTCAACACCTATCATGTCAACACCCCCTGAAAAATGTCATATGCTGAAAGGGCCATGAAAGGTACTTTGGAAAATGTTTTTTTTCCCTGATTTTCTTACCATTTCTGCTTAGCTTCCAATAAAGTCTGCTTCCTTCCCACTGAGTTGCAGATTTCAAACGTTTTTACTGGGAAGTGGGTGGGGGTGAGTGGCAGGACAGCACAGGGGCAGTTTATGATCTTCCAGTAAAATTGCGGTGTGCTTCGTTGCAGTGGCCTCTCCGGGTCCAACAAATAGAGCACATATTTGCCTTAAATGTTTTTCTTGTGATTGCAAGACCCTCTTGGGCATTGGTAATACATAATACTGCAGGTCCAGCCCATTGGCGAGACAGACAGCAGAGGATCTGCGTGGCCTCGGTTTGTTGTGCGGACCAGGCCCTCATGCTGTGGTGTCGCCTGTTGCAACCACCCGGGATAGGGGGCTCCAGGGGCAGTGTGGTGGAGAACAGAAGGTGAACTGGAATCTGTGCTGGGTTGGGGGCTGGCCCCTACAGGCAGGCTGTGCTGTCAGTGCTGTTCTCCAGCATTTGCTCCCTGGAAGACAAGCTGGATTGCCTTCAGCTGCAGCTGACCCAGCATGAGATGAGGAACTGCTACATGCTTGTTCTTGCAGAAACATGGCTCCAGGACAACATCCCATGCACCATCAATCGTCAGACCATGCCATTCAGGGACTTGTGCTGATATTGTTTTGTGACTGTATGTGCTAGTGTAACTATATGTGCTGTGTGTGACTGTATGTAACGTGTTTTGTACCTTAGCCCAGAGGAATGATGTTTCATTTAGCTGTATACATGTGTGTTGTTGAATGATAATTAAATTTGAACTTGTAACTATCGTGTAGTAAAAGCAGACAAGAAAAAGGAACACGAGTAGTTCAGTTGCCTCCTGAGCATATGTCAACTGGCACAAGTTGGACATTCAGATCAAGGAGAATGATTGGCACGTGCAAATTCAAAGGAAAGAGTTAAGTTTCATGATTTGTTTCTAAGTAGTAAATATGATCCTAGGTGCAAGAGTTCACAGTGGGTAGGTTTACACAAGGCTATCAGCACCAACTGATCATCCCTGCTCAACACCGTGCTAGAATTACAAACAATCATGTGCCTTGCTTCTTCAGTAATTTCTTTTTCCAACTTCTGTGTGTCAAAAGCACCACCAAATATTCTACGACTTGGTACTTTTAAGATTAGGAACTTTTTCTACCTAGCAAAGTAGTCACTGAGTGTATATTAGTGGTCTTCTGCCCAGGTAGCCTATCCATTTCAAGGTTCAACATGATGTGTGTTCATAAATGCTCTTCTGCAAACCACTGTTGTAACAAGTGGTTACTTGAGTTACTGTCGCCTTCCTGTCAGCTTGAACCAGTCTGGCCATTCTCCTCTGATCTCTCTCATCAACAAGGCGTTTTCACCCACAGAACCACCACCCACTGGATGTTTTTCATTTTTTGCACCATTCTCTGTAAACTCTAGAGACTGTTATCTGTGAAAATCCTCGGAGATCAGCAGTTTCTGAGACACTCAAACCACCCTGTAAGCATCAAAAATTTATTCCCATTTATTCCACAGTCAGAGTCACTTAGATCATGTTTCTTCCCCGTTCTGATGTTTGGTCTGAACAGCAACTGAACCTCGTGACCATGTCTGCATGCTTTTATGTACTGAGTTGCCGCCACATTTTTGGCTGATCAGATATTTGCATTAACGAGCAGGTGCACAGGTGTTTCTAATAAAGTGACCACTGGATGTGTATAATACACTCATAAGCAGAAACTGCATCAGAACATTAGTGGAATGGATCAAAGTGGTTTGGGTTTCTGCTAAGGTAACTTGCTCACAATTCCTGCCCAAACATACCTTGTCTGAGTGCAGAGGGTCAGCTGACCTGCTGCACCTGCAGAGCATCCAGACAGGTAGAACATCCACAGTTATAGATGCCTCCAAACGTCAAAGACATTTAAAAACTACACTTACAGATTAAACAATGCAAATTAAAATTACATTTTAATAAACAAAATAATAAAAATAAACTTAGAAGCACCACAACCTACAGAAAGAAACAAACCAATTCAAACATTCACCCACACTTAACTTTCTTCTACAACTGAGATAAGCTCATTTAGATTAAGGTAACCTTACCTGAATATCACCAGATATTTAAGATGCTCCAGACTTCAAAGTTTGCTTGTCAAAATCTGAAATAAGCTGGTCCACAGATGGCTGATAGCTAATAATTTTCCGATGGAACCACTAGTTTCTTGTCATAAAACCATACCCAGGACTAGAATCTTTATGGCGGTGTAGTAGCGTATCGTTGGCAGAGTCGGTAACTTCTGTTCAATTGTGCCCCTGTCTCCAGAGTTTGTACATTCTCCCTGAGACCATGTAGGTTTCTTCCAGGTACTCCAGTTTCTTCCACATTCCAAAGACGTACAGGTTAGTGGGTTCATTGGTCACAAGGATGCAATTGAGTGTCATGGGCTCATTGAGCCACAAGAGACATCGTACTTAATTCCAAATAAATCATCTGAAACAACGATTGTCCTCCATTTCCTTCTACTGAATCTGCCTTGACCACCAAGTCCTCCAGCACTTGAGTTTTTTAACTGAAAATATCCCAAGTGCTTGGTCAAGAAGGTAAGGAATGTTGGCAAGAAGCAGAGTCTATGAGGTTTAGCGAAGGAATTACAGAAGGTCTGGGCAGTTGAAGGCACCAAAATTAAAATAGTGGGTGCCTAAAAGGCCAAATTAGTTGGATCTGAGCTATGTTGGAGTGGAAAGTGGATTGTACTTTTTGATTGTCTTCTAGAACCAAAGGGGGTTGTCCCAAAGTGCTTCATAAAGAAGTGCATTTGCTTGAATTTAGGAAATAGTGATTTTGTGCCCTGTGAGCTACCAGGCAGCAAATGTGGAAAGGTTGTGATGTAGGTTTTAGTAGGAGGATAAATATTGTGAGTGACTGCAGGAAGAACTCAGGGAGTTGTAGAGCCTCAGAGCATGGATCAGGATTTTCAGCACATGCCAGTCATCAAATACAGTTTTACAACAATAAATAACATTTTATTCCCCTCATATTCCCATCAGCTGCTTCCAGATTCTACTGGAAAACTACACATAAGGAGCAACTTATTGTGGCCAATTAAACTACTGACTTACAAGTGTTTGGGATGTGGGAGCAAACCGGAGTATCCTGAGGAAATGCACATGATCACAGGAAAAACGTGCAAACTCCACACAGACAGCAGCAGAGGTCAGGACTAAACCCAGGTCAAGAGTGAGACAGCCACTCCACTAGCTGAGCCAATTTGTCGACCACTGCTCTTTTGTCCCACATCAGAGAGAGCAGCTTGCTGAGCAAGGGGCTCGCTTGCATAGCTCTTGCTCCTTGAGCTGGAAGAGTCATTGGCGATCTGCATTTGGCAAGGCAAGAGCGTAGTAATGGTCGAAGATCAGGCTAAGGTGTCAATGAGCGGGAGACACAAGGGACTACAGATGATGGAATCTGGAGCAACACACAAGCCACAGGAGGAACTCAAAGGAGTCCAGCCCCACCAGTGGAAGGAAATGGACAGTGGACATTCTGAGTCCTTGCCCTGTCCATATGATGGCCCTTAGTAGAAATATTCTTGAGCACTTTTGTATTTAAGTGAAAACAGTGAGAAAATTCCTGTGCAGATGAAAGGACTCAACCAGGAATGTTGACCATACATTTCCCACTACAGATGCTGCCTCACCCTCTGAGTTCCTCCAATAACTTGTTTTTTTTTGGCTTTAGGAATCTGGAAACTGGAACAGGGGTGTTGGACAAAGTGCAATCTGTAAATAGGACGGTGCACAGCAGAGTTTAGGGAGCATAGAGACACGCTTGACTGAGAACCGTGCAATAAAACACCTCACTGGAAGCTTGGTTGCAAGGAGCCCGTCAGTCTGACAGACCAGGATGTGGCAGATACTATCATCTACCTGTTGGTTACCTGTAAACGGGAGGGAGGGGGCTGGTGAGAAGATAGCGACCGCCCCGGGTTAGATTAAATCTGCCGCAAGACTGAAAGCGAGCAAGCTTGTTTGAGGAGTTAAATGCCCTGAGAGAGTGATGCCTCTGGCGAGGAAAGGGTGTTGGGAACAGGCGTGTTCCGGTTCTGCTTGCTTTGGACTGTTGCGTGACTAAGTGCGCATAGTTCAAGTTGCTGTACCTGCCATAAGATTCCTGGCATCTCACGTACCCTCAAGTCACGTTCGCACGCAACCCCGCTTTTTGTCTCCTTTGCACGATAGCCAATTGTTCAGACCGGACAATTACTCCATTTCTGGATCTCGTTACACACGAACTCTTTAATAATTCCTTTGTGTCTTACTACACGACTGCTCATAGCGCGGTCATTCAGAGAAGAATGCTGGAGTATGTCCTTCATAGCACTGTGTGTGTGTGTGTGAGAGAGAGAGAGAGAGTGTGTTTAACACATGGAAACGTTCCAGAACTAATTCCTCTGCGCACATACAAGTATGCACTGAATGTGCAAAAAAATGGGGAATTCCATTTTACAGCTAAACGGGTTAAGAGTCAAAATATTTGTAATTGGAAGGTAGAAACCCACGATGTTAAAAATGTAATTATTTCAAAAAAACAGAGATTTACATTAAAAAGTGAAAAAAAACCACTAAATATTGGGTGCAATTCTGTAAAAGAATGCAGGGGAGAACTGTTTAATCGCAGTTTGGAGTTCATTATTGGGTAGATTTTGTGGCAATTATCTTGCACACTGGTGGTGTAGTCCTAGTGCTTGGGAAATATTTATCCATCAACCAACATCACTAAAGTTGAGTAGTGGTATGCAATTGATGTTGAAATCTAGAATAACAATCTGTTGCAGGAACTCAGCAAGTTGAGTAGCATCTGTTGTGGAGGGAGGGGGTAAAGCAATTGTCAACATTTTGGTTGCAAAACCTGCATCCAAAACTGATCATCCTTTCACTGAAACTTTGCTGATTGTGGGAGCTTGCTGTTCCCCCGTTGGCTGCCCCTTTTATTGTAGCACAGCATAGCCCACGTTTTAAAACTGGCTATGAAGCACATTGGGACATCCTGAAAGCGATGTGCTTTAAGCAGTCTGGAATTTCCTGGATTTTGTGAATCATCATCATCATTATGTGCCGTGTCTATGTGATGTGGACGATCACGTTCTCTCACTGTGATTGTTCTTGGCAAATCTTTTGACAGAAGTGGTTTGCCATTACCTAATTCTTGGCAGAGATTTTACAAGAAGTGTGACCCTAGCCATTACCAACTTGCCCTCAACTTCTGGCAACATCCTAGTAAACTTTCTCTGCACTCTTTCAATGCTGTTGATATCATTCCTGTAGGTGGTGGTCAGAACAGCACACAAAGCTCCAAGTTTGGCCTCATGAATGTCTTATCTCCAATGTAAAATCTGAACTCCCGTACTCAATACTTTCTATTCATATATTCATTGAGATACACACAGACTAGGCCCTCCCAGCCCTTCAGTCCACACAGCCCAGCAATCCCCAATTTAATCCTATCCTAATCACAGGACAATTTACAACGATCAATTAACTTACCAACCAGTATGCCTTTGGGCTGTAGGAGGAAACCAGAGCACCCAGAGGAAACCCACACAGTCATGTGGAGAATGTACAAATGTACGCAGCAGGAATTGAACCCAAAACTCCTGTACTGTAAATCATTGGGCTAACCATTACACTATTGTGCCACCCTGTGAAGGCTAATATGCCAAATTGGATGGCGAAGTGGAGCCATGTCTCTGTCAAAGGAGGAATAAGGTGCTCCTTCCCTCCGCTAGCTTGCAGGTCATGCCTGGGCAATATGGAGCACCTGCTTAACCCCCCCCCCCCCCACCCCACCACTCGATCAGGGTCACATAAAGCCAAGGGAGCAGCTGGTGGATGGTCGTATGAGTAGCTGGTGCATATCACAAGTCTTGGTTATGAAACTACTGACGCCAGGCAGACATTCTCTGAGGAGTATTGACAATGGCTGGGGTCTCCCATCTTGTAAAGACATTACCCAGAAGATGGCAATGGCAAACCACTTCTGGAGAAAAGTTTGCCAAGAACAATCATGGTCACGAGTTCAGGATCACCAACCTCAGATGACACATCATATGATAATGAATGTGCCAAAAACTCTCTTTATGACCCTATCCACCTGTGATACCACTTACAAGGAATTTAATTTTCATTAAATCATTAGACTTCGACTTTGAGAAGCACACATGTGAAAGATATAGAAAATTCATCTCTAGAACATATTTAATGGATGTTTGTAGAATCAGGAGAGTGATATTTATCACCGGATTAATAAAGCAGAGACCAGCATTACAACTGGTTAATATTAAACCACTGTCTCACAACTTACCAGATTATATTACAACTTCCAGTCCCTGAAAGCTGATCATATGAGTTAGAGTGATGAGTAACCTGGAATTAGATGGCAGATAAATGATAGTGGAACATCTCATCGATCATAACCATGTTGGGAGGAAATTTGATATTACATTTCAAAATTTAGAGGAAAGATCCACATATTGATATTTTAAATAAAAGTAGGATAAAGTTGAAAGCTCAAAGTAAAATTGTTTTCAAAGTATGTATGTACAGTGGCCATATATTAGGTACATCCTGTACCTAATGAAGTGGCCAGTGAGTGCATGTTCGTGGTCTTCTGCTGCTGCAGCCTGTCACGGTGTGCTCAGGCAATGTTGGAGCACAAATGCAGAGGAAAGACAGACTCCAGTGTAGAGACAGTGACAATACGAATTCCAACTGAACATTGGCAGCGCGGCTGAGTGACACACAACATTCTCAAAACTAGGACCCTGCGATTAGTGCTAATCAGGTGCTGCTCAAATAATACAAATAACATGGAATCCCTGCTTATCAAAATAAACTTAACAAGTTTATACAGAAAGCACCAGAAGACCTCAATACAAAGAGCAAGTCACTCAAAAACAAACACAAGGAACTCTAAGCAATTAACTACTCTTGTTAAACAACAATTAACCAATTCAGGTGATCTAAAAACCATGGAACACAGTGTGCTCTAG
This sequence comes from Hemitrygon akajei, assembly GCF_048418815.1. Taxonomy (NCBI): domain Eukaryota; kingdom Metazoa; phylum Chordata; class Chondrichthyes; order Myliobatiformes; family Dasyatidae; genus Hemitrygon; species Hemitrygon akajei. Next base: position 56,570,871 of record NC_133144.1, on the reverse strand, counting down.
CTCCCCACACGTGCTCAAAGAGCTTGTCATAGCAGCACATCCATTTCAAGGTTCAACATGTTGTGCATTCAAAAATGCTCTTCTCCATGCTACTGTTGTAATTTGTGATTATTTGAGTTACTGTCACCTTCCTGTCAGCTTGAACCAATCTGGCCATTCTCCTCTGACCTCTCTCATTAACAAGGTGTTTTCACCCACAGAACTGCCGCTTACTGGATGTTTTATGTTCTTTTAACCATTCTCTATAAATTCTAGTGACTTCTGTGTGTGAAAACCCCAGGAGACCAGCAGTTTTAGAGATACTCAAACCACCCCATTTGGAACCAACAATCATTCCACGTTCAAAGTCACTTTGATCACATTTCTTCCTCATTCTGATGTTTGGTCTGAACAACAATTGAACCTTTTGACCATGTATTTTATGCATTGAGCTCCTGCCACATGATTGGATGATTAGAAACTTACGTTAATGAGCAGGTGAACAGGTGTATCTAATAAAGTGGCCACTGAGTGCACGTCAGCATATACTACCCTGAGATTCATTTTCTTGCAGGAATTCACAGTAGAATGAAGAAATACAATAGAATTAATTAAAAACTACACTCAAAGACTGACAAGCAGCAATATGCAAAAGAAGAGATACTGTGCAAATGCTTAAAAAGCAAATAATAATAATAAATAAGTAAAAAATAAAACTAAGAACTCTGGTGATCATGGTGAAGTAAGAGATGTCATGGGAGTTGATTTTCATTTCTGAAGATGGTTGAAGCATGATATTCCATGCTAATTTGACTTGAATTCTCACTTTTATTGCAAAATCTCCAAGTGCTCCTATAAAATGATACCTTAATGGTCATTTCCGATGTGAACTGGATGCAATCTGACCATGCCGATCTCAACAGTCCCAAAAAAACAGCAAAAAAGAAGCACATATCGCATCAGAATATCCCAGATGACCTGAAGGAGTAGGAGTGATTTAGCTCACAGACTTAAAATACTTGAATGCTGATTTCTTATACTATAAGTCATTGTAGTTTCATTGTTAGGGAATTCATTGTTAAATTTCATTGTTAAATCAGAATGCATCATTCTGATTTAATTTGCTCACTTCAATACCTATGTCTTCCAATCATCCCTTGAAAAATAAGCATTATAACTAAACTCAAAATTCATCTTATTAATTAAAGAAGATAACATTTCTTCTGGTCACTACAGCAAAAGACAAACAATTTGAAGGATTTGCAATCTTTAATCTTTTACAGTCAGTCATGGGGCAGCAACTCAATGCATAAAAGCATGCAGACATGATCAAGAGAGTCAGTTGTTGTTTAGACTAAACATCAGAATGGGGAAGAAATGTGATCTAAGTGACGGACGGGGTGGTTTGAGTATCTCAGACATTGATTATCTCCTGGGATTTTCATGCACAATAGTCTCTATTATTTACAGAGAATGATGTAAAATACAAAAAAAACATTCAATCAGTGGCAGTTCTATGAATGAAAGTGCCTTGTTAATGAGAGAGGTCAGAGGAGAAGGGCCAGGCTGGTTCAAGTGACAGTAACTTGAATAACCACACCTTATAACAATGGCACGCAGAAGAGCATCTCAGAATGCATAATACGTCAAACCTTGAAGTGACGGGCTACAGCGCAGCAGAAGACCACAAAGATACACTCAGTGGCCACTTCATTAGGTATCTAATAATGTGGTCACTGAGTGTAAATGATTGGAATCCCAGCAATTTGTATTTTTTCAAGATCAGCTTATTTTTCATGTTTTGCTTTACAATTGCCAGTATTCAGAACATTCCTAAACTCTGATTATTCCTTATCCTTATATTTTCATCATCATTTACTTGGCTTCAGTCTTTCATGGGTTAGTAAGACCCCTATCTATACCCAGCTACAAACTTCTGAGTTGACTTACAAGTATTGTGAAAAAAAATTTAGTCCTTTGTCCTAAAACATGAATGGTTTAGCACAGAAGGAAGTTATTTGGCCCATGAGTGTGCAGTGAATGTTCTATCATGTTGCCTTTCTCCGACAAGGTTCCCTGGTGTCCAATGACCTTCGTAAACTATCCATTGATTCCGCTTCATTTTAGGCCAGTCATTGACACAAATTGTAGTAAAAATATTGAAATAAATTACTTTTGATCTTTTGCCAATAACCTGGAATTTAGTTTCCATCTGATTCTCCTGCAGGGGAAGTAGATCTTTCATGCTTTCTCTATTTAAAAAATCACATGATTTTGAACACCTCTATTAAATGCACCATTATTCTTTTGCAGCTTTAAAAACCTTGGATTCTCCAGTGTCTTCATCCAACTCATTCCTAGAGTCATTCCAGTAAATTTCCTCTGGATTCTCTCCAAGCCCTTGACATCCGGATGTCCAGATTGGAACACCCTTTGAAAATAACCACATTCTATATCCTCCAGTTCCAAAATCCCTGACATTATGATTTTAAAATAGTTCTACAAGTAATTATCTCTATCCCAACGATAAGCTTGGTTTACAAGGCAAGGATTGTATCTTTTTAGTGATGGGTGCATTCAAGTTAATTGTTACATCGCATCTCATCTTAATAAGCATCGTGTTTTTAAATTGTATAGCAATTTTAGTTTTGTTTGTAGCGTACTATCAATTAAAGAGCTTGTTTGCCCTTTTAATGTTTTGCTATTTATAGTGATGCATGATCTGAGACTTCAGGAGTGTAAAAATGAACCGCAGGATGTTTACTTAATACATTCAATTGACATACTTTCAATATGATAATGTGAAAATAATATACCACTTAAAGTATATAGGATAATTCTTCCCTTATCTCTCCCATCAAGGACAGTATCAGCAGACACATGGGAACACCACACCTATATGTTCCCCTCCCAAGTCCCATAGAAGCTAACGTGGAAATCTATCACCTTTCCTTCATCGTAACCCTGCCCAACAGCATTGTGAGAGCGTCTTAATGACTTCACCTGTAGTGGTGCAAGAAAGCAGATCACCATCAGCATCTTTGGCCTGATTCCCCAGAATCTGTAACATAAATGGAGAGGGGAAGACTAGTTAAGTTTCTTTGCATTAATCTCATCTCTATCAGAATATAAGAGCATTTTACAGTCAATTAAGTTTATTTTCTGCCAGATGGATTGCAAGTAAGTAGTCTGGAAGCATGGTAGTGTAATGGTTAGCATAGTATTTTACAGAGAAGGTGATTGAAAAAACCGGATTCAATTCCTGAGGCTCTCTGTAAGGAGTTTGTACATTCTTCCCAAGTCCACATGGGTTTCCTCCCCCATTCCAGGTTAGGTTTAGTGTGCTCTGGGCATGCTATGTTGGCACCGTAAGTGTGGCAACACTTGCAGGCTGCCCCCGGCACAACCTCGGACTCTGTTGGTTGTTGCTGCAAACAATGCATTTTCAGTGTATGTGTCAATGTACATGTGACAAATAAAATTTATAATCTTTACCTTCAACCTTTAAGTAGAACATATGGTTACTTTTTTAAAGACAGGGTATGCACGTAAGTAGCACCTTTCATTATTTTTGTATGATGTAACATGGAATACAGTTTTACTGTCATTTGTGGAAACTAGTTATGTTATGGAAAATAGTCACTTCTTGTCATAGATCAGAATTAACACATTTCCATGTAATATACACTAAACTACCTTGTACTTCGGGGAATTCATTATTCAAGGTTTATTTTTGTCTCATGTATCTCTGCTTAACTTCATTGACTGTGGAATCAAACCATAAGACTGCATATCATGTCTTGAGTGGCACCACTTTGGAGTACTTTTGTACATCCTGGTGAAAAGAGTAGGCAAATTCCAGTCCAGATGAAAGGTCTTGACCCAAAACACCATTTCTTTCCACAGATGCTATCTATCAGGCCCAAAACATCAACTGAGCTCTTTCCCACAGATGCTGCCTGGCCTGCTGAGTTCCTCCAGCATTTTGTGTGTGTTGCTTGGATTTCCAGCATCTGCAGATTTTCTCTTGTTTGAGTTCTTCCAGTAGCTTGTTTGTTGGGGCAAATCCATGATCACCCCATTGCTGTCGTAAGGCATATTTACTTATGAAGCAATTGCAACTAGACTTACTTATTACATGAAACTGATCCAAAGCATTTTATTTTGGGTTTGTGGGTTTAGCTCCTTTGCCATCAGAAGAGAAATTTGCATGTTGATTGCATTGTTCTGATCTCTATCAGAATGTAAGAGCACTTTACAGCCAATTAAGTTTTGTTGGTTATTGTGATCACTTTTATAATGTAGGAAACAAAGCAATGTGATTGGGACACGTAAGTGCCTCAAATCCATGGACTGGGAGCACACAAAAGCTTCACGCAAATAGAGTAAAAAACAAACCATTCACCAACCACTCCCCCGCCTGCCCACCAAACACCTTCTGACCCATAAGTAGTTACCACATTAGGGACATTTAAGATGCTCTTAGGTAGGCACATGGAACGATATAAAAATGGAGGGCCATGTGTGAAAAAGGGTGAGATTGATTGTCAAACAGGTTAAAAGATCGGCACAACATCGTGGGCCAAAGGACCTGTATAGTGCTGTAATGTTCTATTGTTCTACATTCTAAAAGAGATGGCAGATAATGGAATCCACAACAACAAAAGAAACAAAAATTCTAGAAAAATTCAGCAGGTCAAGCAGCATCTGTGGAGGCAGAAGGTGGAGGCCTATGCTTTGGGTCCGGACCCTACATGAAGACTGGGAGGGTACAAAGATGATTGATAGATTCATGGTGGAGGCAAACTACAGGATGGTAGGTGGATCTGGAGGGGATGATGGGCTGATGAAACTAAGTGAAGGTAAGGGATGAACATAGGAAATAGAAACTGTGTGTGGGAAGAGAGCACTGACAGAGTAGATTACCTGAAATTGGAAAATTCAATAAATAGAGTATTGGGTTGCCAGCCATCCAGAGGAAATATGAGATGTTGCTCTTCCAATTTGTGTTTGCATCTCTGTGGCAATGCTGAAGATGGGACAGACAGGATGGTGAGGGAGTGGGGAGGAGTGTTAAAATGCAAATTTACACATTTTCCCACTACAGAGATGCTCCCTGAACCACCAAGTTCTTCCTGTGTTTGGTGTCTGTTCTCTGGTTACCACACTGGCCTCAAAAAGCATCTTGGAACCCATTTAAACTGGAGTAGAAACAAGTTATCTTAAATTGTAAGGGATTGCCTATACTGACAGTGACCAATTAGTGTAATTACTAATAATGTTGATTGAGGGATAAAAATAGACCATTCCACTAGGGATACATTTTCCTGCAATGAGGTAATATCATGGGATAACTTGCAAATGCATGGTAGCGTATTGCTTTACAGGGCCAGTGATCACTGATTGAGGTTCAATTTGTGCCACAGTTTATAACTATGAATGTGTGGGTTTGCTCAGGATGTCCTAGTTTCCTTCCACGTTATAAACTTGAACCGTTAGCGTTAATGAGTGTGAGCATGCTACGTTGAGACCACAAGTGCTCATTTCACTCCAAATAAAGGTAATCTTTCAATTTTTAATATGATCGTTTTACATGGGCACAATTCTCATTGATTTGATTTGTGGCAAATGGCACATTTCATTATATGTTTTGATGCACGTGTGACAAATAGAGCTAACCTGGTGTCAAACATTATGGGCAGAAGGCAGGAAAATGAGGTCGAGACTTGAGGGGTATAATATAGCAACCATGATGTAAGAATAAAGCTGACTCAATCTGCCGAATGGCCTCAGACTTGTGTCTGATGGTCTAATTTGGAATCTTTAAAATAATTGGCAGAGGTGTTTTATATCTCACTCCAACTATTGCACTCGTTCCTACACCAGAGCAACAGAATCAAATATCTACAAAGTGCTGGAGGAACTCAGTAAGTTGTATCTATGGAAATGAATAAGCAGTCAATGTTTTGGGCTGAACCCCTTCATTGGAACTGTTAAGGAAGGGAGAAGAAGCAAGAAGCCTGACCTGCTGAGGTCTCCCATCATTTTGTGTGTGAAGCTCTGGATTTCCAGCATCTGCAGAATCTCTTGTGTTTAGTCTCAATATTTTTTGCTCAAGGCGCACTGAATGAATCATCCTGGCACAAAGATCAATGAAGTAGTTTTCAGATTAGGTTTAAATCCAGACAAAGATAAGAAATTTTAAGGGGTGGGAACGTGGTACCAGGAATGACTTTAGAGGACTGGAGGTTCATTACAGTTATGCATTTGTTTAAAAAGGGAGATAGGATTTGTTTATGCAAGTACAATCCTACTGATTTAAATGTGAGTATTGGCAATTCCATCAAATAATACTGTGGTTATATAAGGCACAGATAAATAAAGAAAATCAGCATGAATTTGTTAAGGTAATAGTGTGGCTAATGATTTAATTTGTAGAGATAGTTACAAAGAGCATGGGTGAAAATTACATTTTGTTTTTGTATGCATAGATGAAAGCAAGTTTTTTTGACAAGACTCTGCACAGCAGACTGGTCAAGCTTTAGGATCCAAAGGAAATGGCAAGCCAGAGGCAAAATTGCTTTGGACTGGGGAAGGATGTTTCCATTATGTCCTACAGGGGGCAGCACTGGGTTCTTTTCATCTAGTGTTGATGTAAATGATTATTAAGTTTGTAAGTAATTTGAAAACTGATTAGTTGAGGAGGAAGAGAAGAACTCTATACTGAAGGAAAATAATAAACGATTTGTATGAGAAGAAGAAACGCACGGACCCTCTGCATACAGCACTTTGGCTGTGTAGAATCGGGTAACTTTAATTTTTGATCTTACTTGTTCTTAGTTAAACAGCTTCACAGTGGTTCTGAAGATCAGTGTCATCCTTGTGAGAAGTTTGTTGGAAGTGAGATGCAACACTATGACAAGAAGGACTGAGAAAAATGTTGTAATAAGCATGCTTGTTTGACATCAGCCTTCAATAAGAATGATTAAGATCACAGAGACACGAAAGACTGCAGATGCTGGGAAGTTGCAGAAGCACATAAAGGAGCTGGAGGAACTCAGTGAGTCACGATGGTGGGAAATGGACAATCAATGTTTCAGGTCAAGAGTCTTCATGCAGACTGAGTTATTCTTGATTAATATCGTGGCTTGCATGCCATTTCAGTGCAAGGATAAGACAGAGCCAGATTTCTGTGGGTTGTCCAGAATGAGGATGATGTTCCATAATTCTTCCCAATTACTACAGCTAAAGATTTTGGTGAAATCAAAAGCACTGTAGGAACAGAGTACTGTGTTAAATTCCAGTCATAATATTGTAGATAGAATACAATTGTTCAGAGAGGTTGCAAAGATTTATGACATCATGCCATGATTGTGGATTTTTGAATGAGGGTAGATTGACTGTGGGGGCTGTTTGGAATGTTACGTACCCCGTAACTGGGTCACTTACCAGCAAAGATAGAGAGGTCCGTTGGAGTCTGATGGTACTATTTTTAACAGTATTTATTGATAAAAATACACAAAAATAACATTGATGCAAACATATGGATAATATACGTCATCAATACTAAATCTAAAAGCGCGGGTATAATGATAATCAATAAGAAATAGCTCTATCGTTGTCTAGGGGATAATGTATTGTCCGATGGAAATATAAAAGTCACTCAAGTTCATTCAAGCTGCAGCTTTTGGTTGGAGAGAAAGACGGAGGTTTAACTTGCCCATTCCTTTTATGATGTCAATCCTTCGAGAGTCATTGGGGGCTGATTTCCCCTTTGTTGTTAGCTAAAGCCGTGCTTCCGTGGTAAAGGCCCACCAATTCCGAGGCAAATGGAAAAGGACGCACGTGGGCTTTTCCACCGGCTTTCGCTATTACGCTGTTACAGGAGTTCTAGCATTTCTTCTGGTGCGTCTGAGGGGCTGTTCCCACAGACCCTCTTTTATCCCTACTCACAGGGTCTCAGATGTCAATCAGGTTGGGGAGGATGCCATCCCCCAACCAGCCCACGTTGCCTGATTCCTTGAGGGCATCGCCGAATAGCACAGCGCTCAATACACAATTCTGTCTCCAAGAGACAATAGCCGTTATCAATGGTTCTGCCTTTCGGAGGCCAGGACACATTCCAAACTCTTTGTGGATTCTGCATGTCTTTCTCTCATTTCCTGGGTCTCCTGACCTGACTTAATAGCGATCTTGCGATTCTCAAAAAGGAGGGGGGGAGCACAGGCGTAACAGGAACAAAGTAAATTTGGAGCAGATATACAATACCTGAGCTGCATAAAAATTTAAAGAAGGTGGCAGTGAGGTTAACAATCAGAGGTTATAAATTATAGAGTCTTGGAGTTATCTAACTACTCAATGTTAACTAAGCTGCCTACCTGAGCTAGTCCTATTTACCTGCATTTGGCCTATATCCATCTTAAATAAAGTTACTAAAAGAATGATTAGAGAGTTCCTTACTTACAGATTGGATTGGCAGCAACATCTCCCTGAGCATGCATGCATTTACAAGGCTATGAGCTAGCCCCCGCTCTACTCACTTTACACTTATGACTGTGAGGCTAAGCACAACTCCAGTGCCATATTTATGTTTGCCGATAACACCACAGTCATTGGCTGAAACAATGTTGGTGATGAATCAGCAAATAGGAGGGAGATTTGAAATCAGACTGAGTGGTGCTGCAACAACAACCTCTCACTCAATGTCAGCAAAACCAAGGAGAAGATTATGACTTCAGGAGAAGGAAACTGAAGGTCCAAGAGCTAGTCCTCATGGGGGGAATCAAAGGTGGAGAAGGCAACACAAGTGAGTCTGCAGATGCTGGAAATAAATAAAAACACAAAATGCTGGCAGAACTCAGCAGGCCAGACAGCATCTATGGGAGCAGGTAGTGACGACGTTTCGGGCCGAAATGAAACGTCGTCACTACCTCCTCCCATAGATGCTGTCTGGCCTGCTGAGTTCTGCCAGCATTTTGTGTTTTTAGTCAGTAACTTTAAATTTTTTTGCGTTATAATTTCAGAAGCTCTCTCCTGGACCCAGCACGTAAGTGCCATTACAATAAAGTTTGGCAGCACCTCTACTTTCTTAGAAGGCTGTGAAGGTTTAGCATGTGATCTAAAACTTTGACCAACTACTATAGATGTGAGGTGGAAACTATATTGACTGGTTGCATCACAGCCTGGTATGGAAACACCAATGCCCTTGTATGAAAAAGTCTACAAAAAAGTAGTGGATATGGTCCAGGATGGATCATGGATAAAGTTCTCCCCTCCCCACTGAACACATCTACACAGAATGCTGTCACAGGAAGGCAGCGTTCATCATCAAGGACCACCACCATCTAGACCATGCTGTCTTCTCGCTGTTGCCATCAGGAAGAATATAAAGGAGCCTCAGGACCCATGCCACCAGGTTCAGGAACAGTTATTACCCCTCAACCATCAGGCTCTTGAACCAGAGGGGAAGTTATCCCTTTGGTTCAAGAGCCTGATGGTTGAGGGGTAATAACCCATCACTGAACTTTTCCCACACCTTATAGGCTCACTTTCAATGTCTCTTCATTTCATGTTCTCAATATTTATTGCTTATTTATTAATTATTATTATTATTTCTTTTTCTCTTTTTCTTTTTGTATTGGCACAGTTTTTTTTTGCACATTGGTTGTCGTTCCTATTGGGTGCAGTCCATTGTGTTTCTTGTATTTACTGTGATTTCCCTAAAAATATGAATCTCAGGGTTGGATATGGTGACGTATATGTACTTTGATAATAAATTTACTTTGTACTTTTGAACTTCAAGAATTCTTTTCACCCAGAGGATTGGTGAAGATCTGGAACTCTGCCTGCAAGATGCTGGAGACAGACAGGCTCAGCACATTTAAAGTCTTGAAACTGTAGTTGACATGCTGTAAGCTATGAGGTTGGAGCTCAAGAACTGAACAGAAGGAGTCATCTAGAAGGGAAAAACTCAAAGTGTTGAAATGGAAAGTTTCTGTGTAATAAATTTCTGTGATTCTGTTAGGCCCCTAATCCTTGATTATCTTCCTCAGTAAGCAGCAGCTAAATTTGGTTGAATGATTAAATCTGCTGCCTGGTAAAACAAATGTCATCTCCCAATACACCTCTCATTTTGTGACATTGTTGATTCTGTCTATTGTGACAACGCCCACACCTACCATTCCACTGATTAGATTACATCATCTGGTTCTTCTTCTTAAGCCCACCAACCCTACTGGGGCATGGTCCACTGAAAGCAGCTCGCATGAGTCTTGTGCCAATATTCAATCAGCCCTTTGTTTTCTGCTATTACCACACAACTTCATACATCTTCTAGGCAAAAATCCTTCCTCCCCCAGGGATGAGGTCTTTGGAGCTTCTGATGGCATTTCTGTAGCTCTGAGGATTTACAGATGGGGTTGCTAGCCTCATGCCCAATCCTTCTTCTTTTGCAGCTAGGCTTGGGACCATCCATGGGAGAGTTACCTGAACTGGTTACTTTCTATGTAATACCGGGGGAGCAATACACTGCCAAAGTGCTGTCTTTTAGATGAGTTCTTAAACTAAAGCCCTATCTGGACTGTCAAGTGGAAATGAAAGATCCAAAGGAGATATCTGGAAGAAAATTACGGGGGAGCATCTTTAAATTTTAGCCCAATAGTTATCTCTCAACTAGGAAAATCAGTCGTTAATTTTCACTTGCTGAAGATCAGTGTCATCCTTGTGAGAAGTTTGTTGGAAGTGAGATGCAACACTATGACAAGAAGGACTGAGAAAAATGTTGTAATAAGCAGGCTTGTTTGACATCAGCCTTCAATAAGAATGATTAAGATCACAGAGACACGAAAGACTGCAGATGCTGGAAAGTTGCAGAAGCACATAAAGGAGCTGGAGGAACTCAGTGAGTCACGATGGTGGGAAATGGACAATCAATGTTTCAGGTCAAGAGCCTTCATGCAGACTGAGTTATTCTTGATTAATATTGTGGCTTGCATGCCATTTCAGTGCAAGGATAAGACAGAGCCAGGTTTCTGTGGGTTGTCCAGAATGAGGATGATGTTCCATAATTCTTCCCAATTACTACAGCTAAAGATTTTGGTGAAATCAGAAGCACTGTAGGAACAGAGTACTGTGTTAAATTCCAGTCATAATATTGTAGATAGAATACAATTGTTCAGAGAGGCTGCAAAGATTTACGACATCATGCCATGATTGTGGATTTTTAAATGAGGGTAGATTGACTGTGGGGGCTGTTTGGAACAAAGTAAATTTGGAGCAGATATACAATATCTGAGCTGCATAAAAATTTAAGGAGGGTGGCAGTGAGGTTAACAATCAGAGGTTATAAATTAGAAATGTACGGGGGAGCATCTTTAAATTTTAGCCCAATGGTCTAAAAATCAGTCGTTAATTTTCACTTGCTTTAGGTGTGTCATGCAAATTGATGCTATGTCTCTACTATATTACAACCATGTTTCAAATATGTCTCATTGGGTATAAGGCTGGAGTTTAGAAGAATGAGGGGAGAACTCTCATTGAAATCTATCAAACAATGAAAGGCCTAGATTGGACATGGAGATTATGTTTCCTATAGTGTGGGAGTCTAGGAGCAGAGGGCACAGTCTCAGAATAGAAGGAGTCCATTTAGAACAGAGATGAGGATGAATTTCCCTAACCATAGGGTGGTGAATCTGTGGAATTTATTGCCACAGACATAGAGGTCATGTCATTGAGTATATTTTAAGCAGTGGTTGATCGATTCTTAATTAGTCAGTATGTCCATGGTTATGGGGAGAAGGCAGGAGAATGGGGTTGAGTGAGATAATGAATCAGCCATGATGGAATGGCGATGTGGACTTGATGGGCCAAATGGCCCAATTCTGCTCCTCTGTTTTATGGTCTTGTTATCGAAATGAAATTCCTTTCACAGAGGCACACTGCACTGAAAAAGCTCCTTTTCTCTTCCCAAGACTGCAACAAATTGCAGAGACTTTTGAATACAGCCCAGTCCATCACGTAAACCAGCCTCCCCTTCACAATCTACACTTCCCACCACCTCTGAAAAACAGCCAGCTGTATCAAGGGCACTCTCTAACACTGCTCATCTCTCTTCTCTATTAGGTCAAAAGCTACAAAGCTTGGGAGCACATGCCATCAACCTCAAGGACTGCTTCTATCCTGCTGTTTGCAGACTCTTGAACAGGCCTCTCAGATGCTAAAAGGTGAATTCTTCCTCTCCCAATCCAGCTCATGGCGGTCTTTATTTGTCTACCTGCACTGCACCTTCTTTGTAGTTACAACACTATATTATGCATTTTGTTTTTTTACTGCCTTCATGTACTTAGCAATGGATAATCTGACTAGACGGTATGCAAAGAAAGGCTTTTCACTCTACCTCAGTACTTGAGGCAACAATAATAGTGCGATCACTCGTCTAGTAAGATGTTCTCCCAAAGAGTTATTCCCTTAACGGATGATGCCTTCTTTATGTGACTTTGTTTAATATACGGGGAGGCTGATGCATGAACAGACACCACACTGTCCTTGACAGATCAGGATCGGGGTCCAGTGGCATAGAGTGCAAGAAGACTGGGGACCTTTCACTGCTGCAGCCTTCTTCCATCTTCACTGCCATTGTGATGAGTCATCATCTTCCGCCAACTCCACCACTGAGGTTTTGGTTGGTCAACAATAACCATTTCAGTTTAATACAGCCCACCATCCATATACCAATCACCAAGTTTCCATCTCTATTATTCTTTCCTTCTTTTCCTGCCCTGCTTGAGGACACGTGATGGCAGCACTCAACAGCACATGATCAGAATATCCATTGCTAGTGTCAAAACTTTGTTAAAAGCACAAAAATATCATAAAGGACAGAAGGAAAACTCTGCCGTGGACAGTCCCAAGCCTGGCTGGGAAAGGAGGAGGGTTGGGCATGGAGCTAGTAACCCCATCCTGTAAAAAACTCAGAGCTACAGAAATGCCAACAGAAGCTCCAAAGATCTCATCTCTGGGAGAGGAAGGATCTTCATCTTGAAGATGGATGATAGGCTACACCTAGGGACATCTTGGAAGACTAGCCCAGGATAGAGGACTCTGATGAGCTGCTACCAGCAGCCTATGCCCTAGAAGAGGTGATGAACTTAAGTACGTTAATAAAGAAAGAAAATATATAGTGTTTTGTGTACATGCAATTTCTTTGACAGAGTTTGCCAATTAGCCCTACCTCTATCCGCTATGCTCTTTTCTCATTGCCCTCACCTACATTGTGTTTTCATTTTGAAATGTATTATTTATTTCCACAGTCCTTTCAACTTGCTATGTAAAAAAAATCCCTTCTCCCATTTAGCTCTCTTGCCAATAGTCTTAAAACTGTGACCTCTTGTAACCAGCCCTCCTGCCAATATAAACAGTTCCTCCTTGTTTTGTCTATTAAGTTCTCTCAAAACTTTGAACAATGACTACATTAAGAATAAACTGCATCTCTACTGTTACACTGAAAGTCTGTGAATATAGAATGGCTCTTAGAGACAGTTTGACCTTTCTCCCACTCCCAAAATTAAACATCTAAAACAAATCAGTTGATAAACACTTTGTTTGAAATTATATAGTTGAAACAGAAATAACCATGAAAGAGCTCAGTGATGCATTGCTTTGCTGCTTGATCAGAAGTAATATGATCATCATCCTCAGAGGTATTGTTTGGGATGTCAATAAATGTGATCCTTAGTTACCCAATAGCTTGGAGAAGCTTATCAACTAAGTGCTTTAACATATCAAACAGAATGTCTCTGCCAAGTCATGGATTAAAAATCAGGAATATCTAACAGTTTTAACATTTGCTTTAAGTTATTTCAATAGAATCCTTTAAGAAGCACTTTATACTCTGCTTGTTTATTTTGCATGGCTACGACCTCCTGTCCAGGGACACGATGGGGAGTATTCCAGTCCTGATGAAGGGTCCTGACCCAAAACATTGACTGTATAGTTCCCTCCATAGTTGGTGCCTGATCCGCTGAGTTCTGCCAGCAGTATGTGCAGATTCCAGCATCCACAGTCTTGTTTTTCCCAAGTTATTCTTAGCACAAGAGATTCTGCAGATGCTGGAAATCCAGAGTAACACATTGAATTGAATTGACTTTATTTCTTACATCCTTCACATACATGAGGAGTAAAAATCTTTACATTACGTCTCCATCTAAATGCAATGTGCAATCATAGTAATTTATCATAAATAGAACAGTCAATGTAGTATGGAGTACACTCAAATCAGCGTGAGTTCATCAGTCTGATGGCCTGGTGGAAGAAGCTGTCCCGGAGCCTGTTGGTCCTGGCTTTTATGCTGTGGTATCGCTTCCCGGATGGTAGCAGCTGGAATAGCTTGTGGTTAGGATGGCCTGGGTCCCCAGTGATCCTACGGGCCCTTTTTACACACCCATCCTTGTAATTGTCCTGAATCATGGGAAGTTCATGACTACAGATGCGCTGGGCTGTCCACACCACTCTCTGCAGTGTCCTACAATTAAGGGAGGTGCAGTTCCCATACCAGGCAGTAATGCAGCCAGTCAGGATGCTCTCAATCGTGCCCCATGGGGGCCCATACCAAACTTCCTCAACCGTCTGAGATGAAAGAGGCACTGTTGTGCCTTTTTCAACACTCAGCTGCTGCGTACAGACCACGTGAGATCCTCAGTGATGTGAACGCCGAGGAACTTAAAGCTGTTCACCTTCTCAACCTAAATCCATTGGTGTCAATAGTGGTGAGCCTGTCTCCATTCCTCCTGTAATCCACAACCAGCAACTTTGTTTTTGCGACATTGAGGGAGAGGTTGTGTTATTGACACCACTGTGTCAGAGAGATGACTTCTTCCCTGTAAGCCACTTTGTTATTGTTTGAGATAAGGCCAATCAATGTAGTGTTGTCAGCAAATTTAAGTAGCAGATTGGAGCTGTGGGTGGCAATACAGTCGTGGGTGTACAGGGAGTAAAGGAGGGGACTCAGTACGCAACCCTGAGGGGCTCCTGTATTGACATTCAGAGGGTTGGAGGTGAGGGAGCCCACTCTTACAACCTGCTGACAATCTGACAGGAAGTCCAGGATCCAGCTGCAACAAGGTAGGGTCAAGGCTGAGGTCTTTGAGCCTCTTGTCGAGCCTGGATGGAACTATAGTGTTGAATGCTGAACTGTAGTCCAAGAAAGCATTCTCACATAAGCATCCTTCTTCTCCAGATGTGCAAGGACGGTATGTAGAGCAGTGGCTATTTTGTCATCTGTCAATCGTTTGTGTCAGTAGGTGAATTGTAGGGGTCCAGTTTGGGTGGCAGCAAGCTGCAGATGTAATCCTTCACCAGCCTCTCAAAACATTTGCTTATTATTCGAGGTGAGTACGACAGGACACCAGTCATTCAGGCATGTTACCTTGGTCTTTTTTGGTACAGGGACAATGTGGATAATTTGAAGCAGGAGGGCATTCTACTGTGGGAGAGGAAGAGATTAAAAATGTCTGTAAACACACCTGCCAGTTGTGCTGCGCACATCCTGAGTACTCGCCCTGGGATACCGTCCAGTCCTGCAGCCTTGCGACTGTCCACTCGTTGGAAACATCTGCGTACCTCAGCCTCAGAGATGACCAGGTTGCAGGTTACAAAATGTTGGAGAAGTTCAGCAGGGCAGGCAGCATTCATGAGCATAAACAAACAGCCAACGTTTCGGGCCCAAGTCCAGATGAAGGCTGTTTGTTTATTTTCATGGATGCTGCCTGACCTGTTGAGTTCCTCCAGCAAGTTAGTTAGTGTAAGAGCGGTTCCGGTAAGATGGAGGCGCATTTGAAAGAGAAGATAGGTTATGAAAATAAACTAACACAAAATATAAAAATGGATAGTGAAAGTTTCTATAATTATATAAAGCGGAAAGGAGTAGCGAAAGTGAGCATAGGTCCCTTGGAGGATGAGAAGGGGGAATTGACATTGGGTAATGAGGAAATGGCCAAGGCTTTGAATGACTATTTTGTGTCAGTCTTCACGATGGAGGATGTATCTAACATGCCAAAGAGAGATGTTATGGATACGATGGGAAGTGAGGACCTCGATACAACAGCTATCACTAAAGAGGTACAGCTGAACAAACTTGTGGGCCTAAAGATAGTCAAGTCCCCTGGTCCTGATAGAATGCATCCCAGGGTAATGAAAGAAATGGCAGAAGTTATAGTAGAGGGTTTGATGATAATTTGCCAAAATTCTTTGGACTCTGGACAGTTCCCGATGGATTGGAAGATGGCGAATGTCATGCCATTGTTCAAAAAAGGGTGTAGGCAAAGGGCAGGTAACTATAGGCCAGTTAGTTTAACATCTGTAGTTTGGAAAATGCTTGAAGATTGAAAAGATGCATTAAAGAAGAAATAGCGAAGCATCTGGGAAGAAATGGATCCATCAGGCAGTCACGCCATGGATTCAGCAAAGGCAGGTCCTGTTTGACAAACTTTGAGGATATAACGAGAGCAGTGAATAGAGGGGAACAGATGGACGTAATTTACTTGGATTTCCAGAAGGCTCTCGATAAGTTGCCACTTAAAACTCTTATTCATAAGATAAGGATGCATAGAGTTGGGGGTGATGTATTAGCATGGAGAGAGGATTGGTTAACCCATAGAAAGCAGAGGATTGGAATACATGGGCGTTTCGCTGGTTGACAATCAGTGATGAGGACTGTGCTGCAGGGATCGGTGCTGGGCCTGCAACTGTTCACAATTTACATTAATGATCTGGAAGAGGGGACTGAGTGTAGTGTATCTAGGTTTGCTGATGACACTAAATTGAGTGGAAAAACAAATTGTGCAGAGGATACAGAGAGTCTGCAGAGAGGTGTTGATAGGTTAAGTGAGTGGGCAAGGGTCTGGCAGATGGAGTACAATGTTGGTAAATGCAAGGTCATCCACTTTGGAAGGAAAAATGGAAAATCAGATTATTATTTAAGTAGTAAAATATTACAGCATGCTGCTGTGCAGTGGGACTTGGGAGTGCTTGTGCATGAATCACAAAAGGTTAGTTTGTAGGTGCAACAGGTTATCAAGAAGGCAAATGGCCTTCATTACTAGAGGGATTGAATTTAAGAGAAGAAGGTTATGCTGCAACTATACAGGGTACTGGTGAGGCTGCACCTGGAGTACTGTGTGCAGTTCTGGTCTCCTTACTTGAGGAAGGATATACTGGCTTTGGAGGTGGTGCAGAGGAGGTTCATCAGGCTGATTCCAGAGATGAGGGGGTTAGACTATGAGGAGAGATTAAGTTGCCTGCGACTGTGCTCGCTGGAATTCAGAAAGATGAGAGATCTTATAGAAAGATATAAAATTATGAAAGGCATAGATAAGATAGAGGCAAGAAAGTTGTTTCCACTGGTAGGTGAGACTAGGACTAGGGGACATAGCCTCAAGATTCGGGGGAGTAGATTTAGGATGGACAACACGACGTCCTGACGAAGGGTCTCAGCTCAAAACGTCGACAGTGCTTCTCCTTATAGATGCTGCCTGGCCTGCTGTGTTCTACTAGCATTTTGTGTGTGTTGTTTGACTTTCCAGCATCTGCAGATTTCCTCGTGTTTGCGCTTGAGATTTAGGATGGAGGTGAGGAGGAACTGCTTTACCCAAAAAGTGGCAAATCTGTGTAATTTTCTGCCCAATGAAGCAGTGGAGGTCTACCTCAGTAAATATATTTAAGACAAGGTTGCATAGATTTTTGCATAGTAGGGTGATTAAGAGTTATGGGGAAAAGGCAAGTAGGTGGAGATGAGTCCATGGTCAGATCAGCCATGATCTTATTGAATGGTGGAGCAGGCTTGGCAGGCCAGATGGCCGACTCCTGCTCCTATTTCTTATGTTCTTATTGCAGCAGCTTCTACAAGGTCAACAAAAGATACTATTGTCCTTTTCAAATGTATTTTTTATGATTGCAAGATCCTGTTAGATATTAAGAAGCTAAAGTACTGTAGGTCTACTCCATCAGTGAGTTGTTCTTGGTGAACAAACACAGGAGCTGTGCATCTTGCTGCTGTCTATTTTGAAGGAGACGTACAATTTAATAGCAAGTGATCGTCTTGGCACTTTTCTTGTGATTGTGAGACCCTTTTCAACATTGTTAACGTGGAGCGCTGCAACTTTGATTCACTGATTTATTAGTGGTGAACAGTGACGGACGGCGGGGGAGCTGTGTGGCCTTGGTCAAGGTGAGAACTGGGCCTCAAGCCATGGTGTTGCCTGTTTACAGCTGCCAGGAGAGAGATGTTGGCGCTGGAGCTCTCCACAGAGTGCAGCGTGGCGTGGCATCCAGGCTAGGGGCGGTACTGCTCTTTGGTGCAGAAGACAAGTTGTATTGTAGTTGACTGCAGATTTCTGCGGCATTCATGGCTCGGGTCTGGACTACATCTTTTGAATGGCTGTATCTTACTGGTATCTTGATGTGTTTGCTAACCTGTATGTGCCCTATGTGTGCTTTGTGCTGTGTGTGACTGTTGGTACTGTGTTTTGCTTCTTGGTGCCAGAGTAACACTATCGCGTTCGGGTGCATTCATGGGTGCATGTAAGATTGAATGATAATTAATCTTGAATTGAATCTCTAGTGGATTTTGCTATGATTGACATAGCAGGTTCAGGAACTGTTAGTTACAGTATCATAGCAATACTCATTAGTTGTCAATGCTTCCAAAGATACATCTGATGCCACTTTGTAATGACAAGGTGAAGAAGTATTTGAAAGAATTGGTGGGTTATGACACATGATCTTTTTTTCTCTACAGTGTACAGGAACTGAGCCATGATAGTGGAGCTTCTCTTTATTTTAAAAAGTCATGGTTCAGTGGGATGCTCCCTTGACTTTTGTTTCAGTAGGTTAAAGTCCCTGAGAATTATGCAAAGAAAAAAGCTCCCTACTGAGGGAGTGCTGCATTGACAGAGGACCGTCGCTTAGATAAGACATTAAGCTAAGACCCCAGCTATTCTTTGAGATGAACATGAACAACATCCAGTGATGCTGCTTCAAAATACAGTTGGGAAGTTATGCTTAATTCCTTACCAGTATTTATCCTTCAACCAAAATCACGAGGAAAGATCTTTGGAATGAAGGAGGTTTAGAGGTGACATGATAAATGTATGTAAGATGAAAAGAGGCATAAATAGAGTGGATAGCCAGCACTTTTTTTCCAAAGCAGTTATGACAAATATGAGAGTGCATAATTTAATAATAATTGAAATATAAAGGGGATGTTAGAGATAGTTTTTTTACACAGTTGTGGGTATGGAACAGGAGTGCTGGTAGATGCAAATATATTAGGTTCATTTAAGAGACTCTTTGATGGGCACATGGATGAGGCCATAAGACCATAAAGCATAGGAGCAGAATCAGACCATTTGGCCCATCGAGTCTGCTCCATTATTCTATCATGCCTGATTTATTATCCCTCTCAACTCCATTCTTTCCATCATCTTTGACACCCTTACTAATATCAACTTCCATTTTAAAAACATCCAATAACTTGGGCTCCACAGGACGAAAGAAAAATGGAGGACTATGTGGGAGGGCAGTGTTAGATTGATCTTGGAGTAGGTTGAAAGGAAAGCACCACCATTGTGGGCCAAAGGGCCTTTACTGTGCTGTACTGTTTGTTCTATGTCCTATGTACTGTTAGAACTTAAGGTATGGTCATTGTTTGTGGCAGCTTCTGGATGCATGGTTCATTCATTGCGCGAATGTACTTTATTGGCCTGAACATACATTTGGATGTGATGGATGTGAAAGGCAAGACTTGTTCTAATTTAGACTGGGGTCCGGCTGGTTGTGACTGGAGTTCAACAGCACTAGCCTGCCGATAAATTGGCACCCACATAAAAGACATGGAGTTTAGGAAATGTAAAATGATCCATTGGCACAGTTTTATTCTCTGAGTACAAAAAACTGGCAAGTCTACCAAGAACAGTC
The DNA here is from genome assembly GCF_048418815.1 of Hemitrygon akajei. NCBI lineage: Eukaryota > Metazoa > Chordata > Chondrichthyes > Myliobatiformes > Dasyatidae > Hemitrygon > Hemitrygon akajei. The sequence goes on along the minus strand of NC_133144.1, from coordinate 56,550,924 downwards.
TGTTAAGAGACAGACCCAAATGATTTACGCAAACTTGGAAATTGCTCTTGGCAAACCACTGAATCTCTCTTTCCAAATGTGTGTCCCTCCTGCTTGTTCCACATGTGACTGCAACCAAACTGCTGCATTAATCATGCCTCAGAATGGGTGAGGGGCACCCAATTACTGATTTCCTATTAAAACCAGATACACTAACAGAGCAAGAAACAAACTGAAATAAGAGTTGCAAAATAAATGCTAAAACAACGATTTCTATTTATGTAGCATATATTAAATCGCCAAAATGGCTTTGGGCACTTCACAGTCCAGAGCTTTAGCCCTTGGCAGATGAAGGTGCCATTGGGAAGCACCTCAACAGGTCAAATGCAGATGCCATTTCAGCTCTTCACTCAATCCTGGAACAACTAGACAGCGAAGATGCATACATCAGGATGCTCTTCATTGACTACAGCTCAGCATTCAATACTATCATCCTCTCAAAACTCATCCATAAGCTTCAAGTCCTAGGCCTCAATACCCCCTCATGTAACTGGATCCTCAATTTCCTCACTTGAGACCCCCGTCATTTCAGATCGGTAACACATCTCCTCCACAATTTCCATCAGCACAGATGCACCAGAAGACCGTGTGCTGAGCCCTCTGCTCTACTTGCTTTACACTTATGACTGTGAGGCAAAGCACAGCTCCAATACCATATTTAAGTTTGCTGATGGCACCATTGTCTTTGGCTGAATCAAAGTTGGTGATGAATCAGCATATAGGAGGGAGAATAAAAATCTGGTTTAGTGTTGCTACAACAACAATCTCTCACTTAATGTCAATATGACCAAGAAGGTGATTAATGACTTCAGGGGGAGGAAACCAGAGGTCCATAAACCAGGCCTCATTGGGGATCAGAGGTGGAGAGGGTCAGCAACTTTAAATTCTTCCGTGTTATCATTTCAGAGGACCTGTCCTGGGTCCAGCCCAGAAGTGCCATTACAAAGAAAGCATGGCAGTGCCTCTACTTTCTTAGATGTTTGCAAAGATTCAGCATGTCATCTAATACTCTGACAAGCTTCTATAGATGTGTGGTGGAGAGTATATTGACTGGTTACATCACGGTCTGGTATAGAAACACCAATATTGTATGGAAAAGCATATGACCCAGTCCAGCACAGGAAAAACCCTCCCCACACTGAGTACATCTACACGGCGATTTGTCACAGGAAAGCAGCATCCAAATTCAAGGACTCCCACCATCCAGCCCATGTTCTCTTCTTACTGTTGCCATCAGGAAGAAGGTACAGGAGCCTCAGGACACACACCAGCATGTCCAAGGACAGTTATTATCCCACAACCATCAGGCTCTTGAACCAGAGTGGGGAACTACACTCGCCCCATTACTGAAATGTTCCCATAACCTATGAACTCACTTTCAATGGCTCTTCATCTCATGTTCTCAATATTTATTGCTTATTTATTCATTATCATTATTGCTGTATTTTTATTTTTATTTTTTCTCAGCTCAAGCTATTCCAGTGGTGTTTAGTATTGTGGCTTTCTGGAGATTTACATAAATGTTGCTGAGAAGGCCTAATTGTTTAATGCTATTGTGTAGTGATTTGGGAATTATACCAGTTATAAGTATTACTATTAGGACAAAGTATACCCTGTTGATGTTCCATAGTCTTTTATTTTCTTCTTTTCATTCATTATATTTCTACTGCTTTTCACTTATTGTTTACACTGTATGTACATACAGTGTAAAAGAGAGACAAGAGTGGATACTGGACAGCTGGAAAATGATGCTGGAGAGGTAGTAATGGGAGACTATGACACAGTGGATGAACAGAAATTTCTGCATCAGTCTTCACTGTGGAAGACACTAGGGGTAGAAAGGAAACTATAAACCAGTTAGTCTGACCTCAGTGGTTGGGAGATGTTAGAGTCGATTGTTAAGGATGAAGTCTCAGGGTACTTGGAGGCACATGGTAAAATAGGCCGCAGTCAGTATGGTTTCCTCAAGGGAAAATGTTGCTGACACAACTGTTGGAATTCTTTGAAGAAGTAACAAGCAGGATAGACAAAGGAGAATTGGTTGATGTTGTGTACTTGAATTTTCAGAAGGCCTTTGACAAGGTGCCACACATGAGGCTGCATAACAAGCTATGAGCCCATGGTATTACAAGAAGATTCTACCATGGATAAAGCAGTGGCCGATTGGAGGAGTCTAAGAGTGGGGATAAAGGCAGCCTTTTCTGGCTGGCTGCCGGTGACTAGTAGTTTTCCACAAGGGTCTGTGTTGGAACCAATTCTTTTTACATTTAGATGTCAATGATTTGGAAGATGGATTTGATGGCTTTGATGTAAAGTTTGCAGACGATATGAAGATAGGTGGGGGGACAGGTAGTTTTGAGGAAGTAGAGAGGCTTATAAAAGGAGTTAGACAGATTAGGAGAATGGTCAAAGAAATGGCAGATGGAATACAGTGTTGGGAAATGTAAGGTCATACACTTTTGTAGAAGAAATGGAAGGGTTGGCTATTTTCTAAATGGAGACAAAATACAAAAAAATGAGGTGCAAAGGGACTTGAGAGTGCTTGTGTAGGATTCCATAAAGGTTAATTTGCAGGTTGAGTCTGAGGTGAGAAAGACAAATGCAATTTTAGCATTCATTTCAAGAGAACTAGAATATAAAAGCAAGGATGTAATGCGGAAACTTTATAAAGCACTGGTGAGGCCTAACTTGTAATATCTTGAGCAGGTTTGAGCCCCTTATCTTAGAAAGGATGTGCTGAAACTAGAGAGTGTTCAAAGGAGGTTTGAAGAGTGCTTGCTGGCTCTGGGCCTGTATTCACTGGAATTCAGATGAATGAGAAGTGACCTCATAGAAATCTATTGAATGGTGAAAGGCCTTGATCGAGTGCATGTGGAGAGAATGCTTCCTATGGTGGGAGAGTCTGAGACCAGAGGACACAGCTTCAGAATAGAGGGGTGTCTTTTTCGAACAGAGATGAGAGGAATGTCTTTAGCCAGAGAGTGGTGAGTCTGTGGAATTCTTTGCCACAAGCAGCTGTGGAGTTCGTGTCTTTAGCTATATTTAGGGCAGAGGTCGACTGATTCTTAATTGGTCAGGGCCTGAAGGGATATGGGGAGAAGGCAGGAAATTGGGGCTGAGAGAAAAATTGGATCAGCCATGATGAAATGGCATCACAGATATGATGGGCCAAATGGCCTAATGTTGCTTCTATGTCTTATGGTCTTACGTGTTTGGAATGGTTATATCTGTTAAGTAAGTTGTTCTTTCTTGATTATTCTGTATTACGATATCCAGATGATTATTATGGATTTTCCTATCTGTAATAATGGATTGGTCCTAATATAATGTGTGGCACTCTGACTCTAAAACTGGATCAGGCTTGTATTTATAGCAAGGTTTGGTTTCTTTCATGAGTTTGTATTTTAAAGCAAGATCTTGGTGAATGATGTTTGCTGCTTGATTGTACCTGTGTAACTAATCAGATTAAATTAAATTGCAACAGGATCCTGTAATGTTCTGGATTGTTTCTGGTTTCTCTTGGCATTTTCTGCATGTATCATCTTGAATTTGTTGGTCTTTTATGATGTATTTTTGATATTTTTTGTGTTAACTACCTGATACTGTATTGCAACAAGGAACCCCTGTGTTTCTGGAAAGAGGTCTCCAACTCTGAGCCAAGTGTCGACACTTCATTGTCGACATCTAGTCTGCTCAGATTATTATTCTTATTTTTAAAATCCTTTTTCTCAGCTCTAGATAGTAAAACCTGAGGTATAGGCATAGCCAAACATACTCATTTCTCAATTACTAGGAACTTTTGGACTACTCTAGCAGAGTTTAGTATTGTGGCTCTCTGGTGATTTACATAGATATTGCTGAGTAGGCCTAATTGTTTAATGTTATTGCGTAGTGATTTTGCGATTATATTAGTTGTACATATTACTATTGTATACCCTGTTTATGTTCCATAGTCTTTCAATTTTCTCTTTTAATTAATTATATTTCTGCCGTTTTTCATTTATTGATTTCTGTATGTTCTGTGTATTTGGAATGGCTATATCTATTAAGCAAGTTGTTATTATATTATTATTATATCTGGACGGTCATTGCGGAGTGTTCTACCTGTAATAACAGATTGGTGGTAATATAATTTGTGGGATCTGACGCTGAAAGTTGTATTCATATTGAGGTATGGTTTCTTTTATGAATTTGTATTCTAAAGCAAGATTTTGGTGAATGATGTTTACAACTTGATTGTGCCTGTGTAAGTAATCAGATTGAGTTAAAATGCTACAGGACCCTGTAATGTGTTGGATTGTTCCTGGTTTCTCTTGGCACTTTCTGGATTTATCATCTTGCATTTGTTGGCCTTTTATGATGTATTTTTGATCATTTTTTTGTCTTAACCACCCGGTGCTGGGTTATTGCCACAAGGAACCCTTCTGTTTTTGGAAAGAGGTTTCCGACTCTGAGCCAAGCATTAACATTTGATTGTCGACATCTACTCTGCTCAGGTCACGGGGATGTCTTTCTTGGAGGGACATACTCTTCTACTGCTTAGTTTTTTCCTTCTATAGTGACAATTTCTTCATTTTTCTGGGTTGTGCTTTCATTTAAGTTTAGTGGTGTGTACTTTTTATCAGAATTGCATTTGCTTGCGTAAAGTGCTGAATCCAGTTTTCATTGATGAAAATATTTCCCTTGAATTTTTTCTGACTGTTGTGTAATTTTCTTATTATTTATTTATTTATGATTTGGTATTATTATTATTTCTTCTTTTACCCTTTCCTTTTGTTTCTGCACAGTTTGTTATTTTTTTGCACATTAATTGTTATCTGTCTTGTTGGGCGTGGTTTTTCCACTAATCTATTGTGTTTCTAGTATTTACTGTGATGGCCCGCAAGAAAATGAATCTTAGGGTTGGAGATAGTGACATATATGTATTTCGATAATAAGTTTACTTTGAACTTTGAACATAACTCTGGGCACCACAGTAACATAGTGTTCAGCATGACACTATTACAGTTCAGAGCATCGCAGTTTGAAGTTTTATCCCAGCACCCTTTCTAAGGAGTTTCCTTACATATTCCTGGTGGAATGCATGGGTTTTTCCAGGTCCCCGGTTTCCTCCCACAGTCCAAAGGATACTGGGTAGGTTAATTGATCATTGTAAATTGTTCCACAATTAGCTTAATGTTAAATGGGTTGTCAAGGCTTGTTGGGTGATGTGGTTCGAAGGGATTGAAGAGCCTGTTCTGCACTGTATCTCCAAAAAAAAATCCAGGAAAATGAAAAGGTCAGAACTGGAGATATACTCAGAGACGACTTTATAGGTAATCATCTGAGAGTATGTTTGCCATTTTCTGCTGCTGTAGCCCAACCACATCAAGGGTCAACATGCTAAGCGTCAGTGATGCTCTTCTGCACACCTCTGTTATTACCATCCTGTCAGCTTGAACCATTCTGGCCATTCTCCTCTGAACTTTGATTAACGAGGCATTTTCGCACACAGAACTGCCGCTCACTGGGTGGTTTTTTTTGGCACCATTCTCTGTAAATTTCAGAAATGTGCATGAAAATCCCAGGAGATCAGCAGCTTCTAAGATGCTCAAACCATCCCATATGGCACTAACAATCATTCCACAGGCAAAGTCATTTAGATCACATTTCATCTCAATTCTGATGTTTAGTCTGAACAACAACTGAACCAAACACTTGGCCACATCTGCATGCTTTTATGCATTGAGTTGCTGCCACATGATTGGCTGATTAGATACTTGCATTAACAAATAGGTGTACCTAATAAAGTGGCCACTGAGTGTACCTTTAGAGCTTCAAGATATTACAGGGGTAGGAAGGGCCAAGCTGACTGAGGGGACAGAAAACACAGAAAAGAATTTTTAAGAAATTGCTGAACGAGGAGTCAACATTGACCAGTATTCACAAGAGCACTGGTAAATTAGGACTAACGTTCACACACATTGCTGAGGAACTCTGCAGGTCAGGCAGTGTCTATGGAGAGGTATAAACAGCTGATGTTTCAGACTTAGACCCTTCATTAGGACTGAAAAGAAGGGGGAAGAAGCCAGAATTTTAAAAAATGAAATGAGGTCACAAGCTGGAAGGTGATAAGTGAAACCAGGTGAGGGGAAAGGTGGGTGGGTGAGGGAGGGGGAATGAAGTAAGAATCTTGGAGGTGATAGGTGAAGGAGGCAAAGAGCTGAAGAAGAAGGAATCTGATAGGAGAGGACAGTGGACCACGGGAGAGAGGGAACGAGGAGGAACACCAGAGGTAGGTGTAGGCAGGTGAAGAGAAGTGAAGAGGGGAACCAGAATGGGGAATGGTTAAAGTGAGATGGGGAGGGGGTAGAAATCACCTGAGAAATTTTGATGATCATGCCATTAAGTTGGAGGCTAACCAGACAAAGTATGAGCTGTTGCTCCTCCAACCTAAGTGTGGCCTCATCTTGTCCGTAGAGGGAGGCCGGACTGACATATCGGAATGGGAACAGGAAACAGAATTAAAATGGGTGGCCACTGGGAAAAACTACCTTCTGTAGTGGATGGAGAAATGATGCTCGAGGAAATGGTCCCCCAAGCTAGGTATGGTCTCCTGATGTAGAGGCAGCTACACTGGGAGTGCCCTGTATATAGGAGGTGATCCCAAGAGACTAGCAGGTGGTGTTGCCTCACCCATAAGGATTGTTTGGGGCTCTAAGTGGTGGCGAGGGAGGAGATGTCGGAGCTGTTGTACCACTTGGGCTGCTTTCAGGGAGAAGTGGTCGGAGGGAGATCCGTGGGGAGGAACATGTGGACAAGAGAGTTGCATAGAGAGTGATCCCTGCAGGAAGCAGAACAGAAATTATTGGAATAACCAGGTCTAGAGGCTTGTTTTTATACCAGTTCATTAGGTTCACTTATGTTCAGTTTTGGTGCAGAATAGCCTGCTTGCTGTATACCAGATTTTTTTTAGTATACATAAGATTATACAGTGCCAGAGAAGGCAGCTCATAAAGGATTTAGAAGTGTATTGCATGATTTAGTAGAAAATATATCTTATAACAATATACATGGAAAATTGCTACCACATCACAAGTTAAATATGTGTTTTGCATCAACAGGAAAATAGAATTCTATACAATTAGACCCTCTGGGACTAGGTTCCCAAGAAGATATTCAATATAAGGATTTATTACTGGTTTCCTCTGCCAACAGTATGGCTGGAATCTGTGAGTTGGGCTGCAGCCAGGGGTATCACTGATATTGTGTAATCCCTGGAATTCCACTATATCTGTAATAGATTGGTCCCGTGGGCAGCTGGGGTTGGAAAGACCTTCACATTCTGCACTCATTGTCCTAGCTGAACCTTAGCTTCAATGCTCACTCAATATCCTGTCCTCACTTCTTCCAGGGGCACTGCCACACTACCATCTAGTCCCAGCGTGCATTCCCCACAGGTCAGACACCACTTTTGATTTGGATCATGGATCTACAGAAATTCTTGAACTGCACAAACAGGTCTTTCCTACATTATTTCAGTGCATAACTTGATCCTGCAGGCAGAGTTCTCACGACGGGAGCAACTCTTCCTGTCGGGATAACTTTATTCATTGTTTATAATTCCACACTATCCTGAGATGCGCCACTTGGCATTCATGCACAAACTGGCTTGAAATAGTGTGGGTGGTGCCAAGAGAGCAATTAACACTAATGGTTTATCCGTCACTTTATGAATTTGCGATGTTTATTCAATTGAAGCATATTTTTCTTATTGAAATATGTTAATGATATTACTGGGCACACTGACATCCATAAACACAATATCCTGCAGATGCTGTAACTCACACAAAATGCTGGAGGAAGTTAGCAGGTCAGGCAGTGTCTATCATCATCGTTATGTGCCATGTCACGTTCACATGGATCATCATGGGCTTGTGATGTGTACCAGCTGCTCATATGAACATTCACCACCTGTTCCCATAGCTTCATGAGATCCTGATTGTGGTCTAAGCAGGTACAACATCTTGCCCAAGGATGACCTGCAGACTAGCGGAGGGAAGGAGTGCCTCACACCTCCTTTGGTAGGGACGTATCTCCACCCCACCACTTAAGCAGCATCAGAGAAAGGAATAAAGAGTCAACATTTCAGGCTGACACTCTTCATAAGGGTCTCAGCCCAAAACGTTGACTGTTTATTCCTTTCTATAGATGCTGCCTGATCTGTTGAGGTCCTCCAGCATTTTGTGTGTGCATTACACTGATACACAAACCTTTGTACCCTCGTTGGTTGGCTTCCCTTAGTCAGACACCAAGAACTCAGTCATTTAACCAAGTTGGCCTTTCTTCACATGTGAACTTGATCAGCGCTATTTACTCTTTACTATTCTCCCTTAAACCCTCATCTGCAGTAATGGGACTGAGGCCAAATTTAGTAGTGATCTGTTGCTCACTAGAACAGTATCAGATGCATATACGCCAACTTGCTGATGGCGCTGTCAAGCGCAGATTCACTGATTTCACCAGATCATTTATTACAGTAAAACACCCGAGGGCTCACGCCACTGAGAGTTGGGAATAGAACTGAATTTATCAAGGACAGAGAGTCATTAATCCGTTTGTACTTTTTGCACAGTGTTGCTTATTTAACACCAATAAAAATAAGCTATGTTTACTTGTACTACTGTGTAAAATTTAGGGTCTCCCACAGATTAATTCTGCTCCTACCTGCACCTGAATTACTTTTGGTATTCCACATTAAAGTTCTCCAAATGACAGAAATCTTAAAACTTAGAATGAATAACTAGTTCCACTGACCTGCTGTTACAGGGGTATCTCTTTATCTTCACAGTTGGAGGCCCCTTCCTGAGGGCAACTTGGATGTAAGCCCAGGTCATAAACATTCACTACACAAATGGAGCATATTCCATGCCCCAACTTTGTTACTGAATCAGGTGTGTGTTGTGTTGGCACAAAAGAATGAACAAGGTTTAGTAGAACACATATATTCAATTTGTCTCTGATTATGTTTGCTGTCTTCACCAATTCACAATACAGTATAGAATATTGCCAGCCAGTCTGCTAAGCCCCTTTGGAAGAGTTATATAGATTCAAATAACATAGAAAGATTTGACTTACTGTCTGTACAAACCATCAAACTTTCATTTATGCTAATCCTTTTAATTCTCTCCATATTCCCATCAGCTTCTCCAAGATTCTTCCACATCTCCACACAAGGGGCAATTGTCAGTTGCCAATTAAGTCAAACTCAAAGTAAATTTGTTATCAAAGTACATATATGTCACCATTTACTTCCTTGAGATTGATTTTATTACAGGCATTTGAGAGGAAGTTAAAGAAATACAACAGAATTTATAAAAAAATATATACATAAACAAAGACTGACAAAAAACAATGTGCAAAAAAGACAAATCATCCAAGTAATAAATAAATAATACTGACAACATGAGATGTAGAGTCCTTGAAAGTGAGTCTGAGTCTTGTGGAATCAGTTCAGAACTGAGGTGAGCGAAGTTATCCACGCTGGTTCAGGGGCCTGATGGTTGAAGTGTAATCAGTGCTCCTGAATTGGTGGTGTAGCACCTAAGAATCCCGTACCTCATGTCTGGTAGTAGTGAGAAGAGAGTGTGGCCTACATTAAAATACCAAAACAATCATCTTTGGGATGTAGGCGGAAACCAGAGCACCTGGAGGAAACCCACACGGTCAGAGCTCCACACAAACTACTGTGGCAGTCTGGATTGAGCCTTCATCACTGGAGATGTGGAGCAGCAGCTCCATTAGTTGTGCTGTTCTACCCTCCCACTTGTCCTGCTCTTCTTGTCCCGAGAATGATTAATCCAAATCGACTCTGGCAATGACGACAAGTGATATGTAGAGATGAGAGTGAAATAGAATCCCTATCCTGCTGGAAACTTTGGCATAAAGCACTAGAGCACAGAAACAGGCTCTTTGGCTCATCCAGTCTATGCCGAACTCTTATTCTGCAAGTCACCTTGATCTGTACATGGACCATATCCCTCTTCTTCTCCCATCCTTGTGGCTTATCCAAATTTCTCTTAAATGTCGAAATGAATGCTAACATTGCATTTGCCTTCCTCACCACAGACTCAACCTGCAAGTTAACCTTTAGGGAATCCTGCACAAGCGCTCTCAAGTCCCTCTGCACTTCAGTTTTTCATATTTTCTCCCCATTTAGAAAATAGTTAACCCTTCCGTTTCTTCTACCAAAGTGCATGACCATACAATTCCCAACACTGTATTCCATCTGCCATTTAGTCAGATTCTTTTAATCTGTCTAAGTCCTTCTGCAGCCTCTTTACTTCCTCAAAACTACCTGCCCCTCCACCTGTCTCCATTTTGTCTACAAACTTTGCAACAAAGCCTCCTATTCCATCATCCAAATCATTGACATATAACATAAAAAGAATCGGTCCCTAAACAGACCCCTGTGAAACATCATTAGTCACCGGCAGCCAGTCAGAAAAGGCTCCCTTTATTTCCACTCTTTGCCTCCTACCAATCAGACACTGCTTTATCCATGCTAGAATCTTTCCTGTAATACCATGGGCTCACAGCTTGTTAAGCAGCCTCATGTGTGGCACCTTGTCAAAGGCCTTCTGAAGATCCAAGTACAGAACGTCAATCGATTTTCCTTTGTCTATCCTGCTTGTTACTTCAAAGAATTCCAACAGATTTGTTAGGCAAGATTCTCCCTCGAGGAGACCATGTTGACTACGGCCTATTTTATCATATGCCTCCAAGTACCCTGAGAGATCCTTAATAATCAACTCCAACATCTTCTCATCCACTGAGGTCAGACCAACAGGCCTTTAGTTTCCTTTAGGCTCTCTCTCTCTCTCTCTTCTTGAAGAGAGGAATGACATTTTCAATTTTCCAGTCATCCAGAACCAATCCAGAATCTAATGATTCTTGAAAGATCATTACTAGTGCCTCCACAATCTCTTCAACCAGCTCTTTCACAACTCTGAAGTGTACACCATTTAGTCCAGGTGACTTATTTACCTTCAGACTTTCAGTTTCTCAAGAGCCTTCTCTCTAGTTATGGTAACTTCTCACACTTTATGACCCTTGATGCCTGGACCTTCCACTATACTGCTAGTGTCTTCCACAGTGAAGACTGATGTAAGATACTATTCTCGTTCATCTGTTATTTTGTTGTCCCTCATTACTACCGCTCCAGCATCATTTTCCACTCTCCACTATTCACTCTTGCCTCTGTTTTACACGATGTATCTGAAAAAGCTTTTGGTATCCTCCTTAATATTATTGGCCAGCTTACTTTCGTATTCCATCTTTATTTCGGGTAAGGTAGCAGCATGTATGCATGCAGCGGCATCTTGGGAGCCAACCAAAGGTGTTTTTTTCTTTGTTAAATGTGTTTCTATACTTAGTTAGACTATTCATAACTCCAACAACTATGTGTACAGCACATCCACCACATTGGTGAGCTGCTCATTGTTCAGGTAGTCATCTAGGATGTCTAAAGAGCCAGCTAGCAGTTCAGAGAAGGCGAGTCACCCCACTGGGCCGAGAGAGTCATGTCAGGCTATCAGGCTGGGGGAGGTCAAGGCGGGTCTTCTGGCCGAGGGATTTGAGTCAGGATGTTGGGCCAGGGAACTCAAGTTCGGCTGTCAGGCTGGGGAATTTGAGCCAAGCCTTTGGGTCTGGGGATTCGAGCTGGGCTATCAGGCCTGGGGATTCAAGTCTGGCCATCATGCCAGGAGATTCATCTCAGGTCACTGGGCCGCAGGAGCAGACAGATTGGGTTCAGAAGATCTGAAACACTATTGCCTGCTACTTGGAGGCTCCAGAGATGGTCTTTCAAGTTAGTGTGAAGGCAGAGTGTAGTGAAACCGTAAGTCCTGTCTTGGCTGTTTCTTTTACGATCACAAGACCCTGTTGGACATTGATTGCCTCAGGTGTGCTTCCCTTGATTGGTGGTGAGACAGATGGTAAGGCTGCAGTGTTGCCTCGGGTGTAGTGCGGACTAGGTCTCAACCCTTGGGTTTCCATGGTGTCCATACTCAGTTGGGATGGTCGCTCCCATTTGTGCTGTCCTCCAGTGTTGGATCAGTGGAATTACAGACTGGACTACCAGGAACCATCAATTTGCGGGACTTGTCATTCAGGGTCCTGGACTAAAAATGTGTTTTCTTGCACGACTATTTTCTTTTCTTTTCTTTCTCATTATTTTGAATGCACCTGTATGTTCTTGCACTTGGCCCCAGAGAAACGCTGTCTCATTCAGCTGTAACCATGTATGGGTTGAATGACAATTAAACCTGGTTTGATTTACCTTCTTAATGACTTTTTTAGTTGCCTTCTGTTTGGTTTTTAAAAGCTTCCCAATCCCCTAACTTCTCACTAATTTTTGCACTATTGTATGCCCTCTCTTTGGCTTTTATGTTGGCTTTGATTTCTCTTGTTAGCCACAGTTGTGTCATCTTTCCTTTTTTGAATATTTCTTCCTCTTTGAGATGTATATATCCCATACCTTCCAAATTGCTTCCAGAAATTCCCTGCCAGTGTTCTTTTCAAATCAAGTCTGGCCAACTCCTCACTCATGGCTCTGTGATTTCCTTTACTCCACTGTAAAACTGATACATCTGTCATTTTGTACTTAAATGAGAGAACTCATCATGAAAACTGCCTACATCATTGCTTCTTCGTGAGGACAATTTTCAATGGGTGATTAATGGGGCTTGCTCAGATATAATGAAGTCACTAAAGTTTTTTCATGGCCACAGAACTCTCTCTCAATGACCTTAAGCATTAACATAGGAAATGCCTTTCTTTCCAACCAGTGGATGCATCAATCCACCAAAATTCCATACAGTCTAGAATGATTCCCATGATTGCAAATATAATCCCAATCACACTATTTATGAGAGGAAGGGAATTCCCACCGGTGTCTATAAGGAGTTGTACGTTCTTCCCGTGACCATGTCAGTTTCCTCTGGGTGCTCTGGTTTGCTCCCATATTAGTTGGTTCATTGGTCACAAGGGTGTAATTGGGCAGCGTTGAATCTTTGGGTCAGAAATGCCTGTTACCTCGTTGTTTCCCCAAATAAAAATAAATAAACAGAAAGTGATAGACCAATTTGATAGACATTGGCAGGAGGGAAAATACTCTAGTCCACTATTAAGTAAGTGGTATAAATAGTGGTAAGAGGGACAAAGAGAAAATAATAGAATTAGACAAAATCAGCATTGATACACGAAAGGGAAATTTTTGACAAATCCTTCTTCTTGCAAATATGATCCTGCTACTATTGGACCCTGTGATTTATATTTTGATCATGTGCTTTCAGGCCGATTGAGCGATCTGGCACTTTGCTGTCTTCAAGGGAGTTTGGTTTTGAACAGAATGTCTGGATTGGAGGCCAAGAATCCCAAAGATGGTGGATGAGCCCATGATTGACTCCATTTCTCACCGATCCTGCTGACTGAAGCATCCAGGAAGACTGACATCAATGAGGTCAGGAGCAGGCACTCAACAAGCGAGCAAGTGTTGTGCGTCATCTGCCTATGTTTGACCAGTCGCTCTCTCTCTCCTTCTCGCTCAATACTGCTGGAGGATGGTGCTGGAGTCTTGGGCTGGGGGCAAGGTTTATTCAACATGGTTTGTGGATTGGACACTATAGTTCATGTCTCTGGTTTCTGATTACTCTTTCTTTTTATTGCTATTTTGTGTGATTTTGATTGGCTCAGTGGCCTGCAGTCAATAAATGATACAGCGTTAAATTGATCTGAACTGAACTAAACTGAACATTCCTGGGCTGTTTCAATGACTTTGTAGCTTGATGTTTTATATTCTGTGTTTTTCACTTTTTTTTGACGTTTGCACAATTTGGTCTTTATTCACATGTTGGGTCTTTGATGTTTTCTTTGAATGGGTTTCTTTGCTTCATGGCTGTCTGTGGGAAGACAAATCTCAGGGTCGTATACTGCACACATACACTTAGAATAAATGTACTTTGAATCTTTAATGTTCTGAGGTGTAACAGAACAGATTAGGATGAGCCAGTGGACAGGAATAGTTGGGCATTCAGTGGACCTTTGATAAGGTGTCTCATAATTTGGGAGCAATATACTGGTGTTGATTGAAGACAGGTTCAGGGTCAGATAGCAGGAACAATAAGTTTCTTGTTTTCGATTTGGGAGGTTGGGACTAGTGGAGAAACATAAGGTTTAATGCATGGTTTCAATCCATATCAATGATTTGCAAATGCCAAATCATTGAAGGGAGAAATCAGCTTTGTCTGTCACATGTACATCAAAATATCGAAACATTCAGTAGAATGCATCATTTTGCATCAATAACCAACACAGTCTGAGGATATGCTGCCAGCAGCCCATTAGCACTGTCATGCTTCCAGTGCAAAAATTGCAAGCCCACAAATCAATAATCCTAACTATAGGCCTTTGGGACATAGGAGAAAACTAGAACATCCAGAGGAAACCCAGATGGTCATGGGGAGGAACCAAACCCCAATTGATGCTGGCACTGTAATGTGATTGTGCACTGCCTGTACTTGATCTTCTTATGCAAGTTTGCTGAAGATGCAAGGCTAGGTTGCAAGTTGGAGGATACAGAGAGGTTTCAGGAGAAAGAAGCAATTTGGGTGAATGTGCAAAGTCATGGCAGATGAAATAAAATGTGGAAAATTGTACAATCACCCAGTAGAAAGAAATAGAAAAGTGGTGTCTCTACGAAGTGAGAATTTGAGAGGCATTGGGCATCCTGGTATGTGTTCTCATACAGGTTTTCAATCTGAAATATCGACAGTTTCTTTCCTTGCACAGATGCCACATGACCTAGTGAGTTCGTCCAGCAGATTGCTTAACTTTATACAGTATATGAGCCACTGAAAGTAACCGTACCAATATAACCAAAAATCAGAAAGGCTAATGGCATGTTGGTCTTCTTTTGCAAGAGTATTTGAGTACAAGAGTAGGGACAGCTTGCTCCAATTATAAAGATTAGCTTACACACATAAAATGCTGAAGGAAATCAGCACGTCAGGCACGTCTATGGCAAGGAATAAACAGACGGTGTTTCAAGCCAAGAGTCTTCATCGGGACTGGAAAAAAAGGGGGAAGAAGCCAAAATAAGAAACTGGAGATGGGGGAGCAGTTCACACTGAGAGGTGATAGGTGAGATCCAGTGATGGGATAAGGTGGGTGGCTTGGGGGTGGGGGATGAAGTGAGAAGCTGGGAAGTGGTAGATGGAAGAGGCAAGTGACCGAAGAAGAAAATAATCTGTTAAGAGAGGACAGTAGTCAATGGAAAGAAGGGAACGAGGAAGGGTACCAGAGGGTGGTGATAAGCAGGTGAGGAGAGAAGGGGTAGGAGAGAAGGGGTAAGAGAGAAGCGAAAGGGGAAAGATTAAAAAAGAGAAGGGGAAAAGAGAGGAAGCTATCAGAAGTTAGAGAAATCGATGTTCATACCATCAGGTTGGGAGCTACCCGGATGGAATATGAGGTGATAAATTCAGTTCTCTTCCCAACCCTCAGTGGCATGAGCCCTCAAGTGTTGGTGTAATAAATGATCAGGTGAAATTAGTGACCCTGCGCTTGACAGAGCCATCAACAAGTTAGGGTATACGTATCCCATTCTGCTGTAGAGAACAACAAATCACTACTAAATTTGGCCTCAGTGCCATTACCAATGATGAAGCTTTAAGGATGAATAGTAAAGAGTAAAAATCGCTGACCAAGTTCACATGTGAAAAAAAATCATGCAAACAATTGAAGCAAACAAAAATTGAGTTAAGCTGGTGCATTCCAAACCAAAAATTGAGTCCTCAGGTCTGAACTCTGGAGCAGCCCGGAGTAGGCCCAAATCTTCGCTTATCAGTTCATCATAGTTGTGGGCATAGAGCACAGCAGCAGGGGAGTCTTCACAGCTTCAGCGCCATGAAGATAACAACCACAGAGAATGAGCTAACTTGGCCTTCATTCCGACCGACAGCTTGTCTTTCAGTCTATCTGGACAGGTGTTTAAATTGACCCAACAATGGAACAGCGAAAGGCTCCGATACCCTGGAGAGAGGAGTGAACATCACAGGGAGTAAAACTGGCTCTTGTCTCTGATCTGGGCCAGTGTTTAACTTGTTTAAACAGTACATTATAGCTCGCACTAGGACCCAGGCAATACTGCAATTAAAGGCTCTGGGCCTAGACCACGCTGCTCAGCAACACTACGGGCCCAGATTCTATCATCCATGCCTGAAACTGCTCTCAGGCTCTTCAGATCAGCTCAGCTCTCAGAGTGATCCAGCCTCGCTCCCGGGCCATCTGCAGTGATTCTGCAACACATCATCACAGCTCACCCCCCCAGCTCGACTCGCCATTGCTCACCCCTTCACTGTTTGCGTCGATAATTTAACACAATTATTTCCTCCTTTTAAAACTAATTCCATGAAAGACTTATTCAATTTTGAAATTTCCATGCACCATATGCTTCTGGCTATCTCACGGAAAGAATTATACAAGAAAAGTTGTGTGCCACATGTTACAACTGCACAAGACTCTGGTGATTCAGTGTAGTACTGGTCACCTAGTTATAGGAAGGATGTCTTCAGATTCAGATTCATTAATTTATTGCATATACTTTGGAACATATAGTGAAATGCGTCATTTGCGTCAACGAGCACAACCTAGGAATGTGCTGGGGCATGTTCACAATGTCCAGCGGAAGAACACAAGTAACAACAGCATACCCACAAAACAACTGCAGCAAAACAAATCTCTTTCTCACCCTCCCTCCACAAGGTAGATGATCTCAGTGAAGGTTATTTTGTATTCTTCTTCCTAATTCTTCTAGTTTCATTTTTTAAATGTAGTAACAAATCATGACCAAACTGCGCCAGTCAAAAATGAAAAATAAAAATTATCAAATCTAACACATATATAAAACCTATGATTGTAGAATTAAAAAGTAGTCATCAAAACTAAAAGCAGGATTGAAAATCCAATCTTGAAATGGACCTCTCACACCCCAATAATGAACCCTTGATATCCCAGTTTACCTCATCATGACCCTTGCACATTACTTTTCTACCTGCACTGTACTTTCTTTTGTAACTGTAACATTTGGTTTTCTTTTCATGGTCTAAATGTACCCAAGTATGACTGGAGGGCATGCAAACAAAAGGTTTGTCCTCATGAAGAGTCCTGGCCTGAAATGTCATCTGTTTATTCCTATGCACAGATGCTGCCTGACCTGCTGACTTCCTCCAGCTTTTTGTGTGTGTTGGAACAAAAGGTTTTGACTGTATCTCGGTACGTGTTCAATAATAAACCAACACCAAAGGATGGTTATTGAGCTAGTGGTTTGCAAAGCAATTGGGACAATCCAGTCTCCAACTCTTTCCTTTTTTTTTTGGATCTTCGGGTTCTCTCTCAAGAGCTTCTGGAGAGAAACAAGCAAGCTCCAAAGACCTTTGAAATTTAAATATAGCTGTCAGCAATGCCAGGGCTCAGCATTTGGTGAATCGGTATGTTGCAGGCAGGTACCTTGCCATCAGATGTGTCATGATCACTATGCAATCTAATGTGACAAAGTTTAGCAAGCAGCAGATACATTGTCATCCAGCATCGCATAATCAGGTCTCCAGGAGCTCCTCCAACCATGTTTTATAACACCAGCAGTGATGGAAACAAGTTTACTAACATAGATATATTTCTAAGACAGAACATAAGAGTGGCAGGTAGCTGATAAAGTGGCCACTGATTGTAAGACGTACATTAATCATGTATGACTGTGAAGAGAGAGAGAGAAAGAGAGAAAGAAGGGCAAGACCTTGGCATAAAAAGCAAGCACAGTCATTGCCAGGTGCATGGTAGTCCAAGTAATCAGTAGTGTTCTGTTGCTGAGGTAGGGCTAGGGTTGTTCAGGTTGGTTCAAGAACCTGATGATCATACAAAAGTGGTTGTTCTACTGAACATGGTGGTATGGGACTTCTGACTCCTGTCCCTCTTACCTGATGGTAAAGGCAAGAGGAGGGCATGTCCAGGAGAGTGGTGATTCTTGATGAAAGATGTTGCCTTCTGAGGAGATTACATCTTGTAGATACTTTCAAAGATGGGGGCATTGTGCCCATGATGGACCAGGTAGTGTCCACTACTCCAAGCTGCACAAGATGCCCACATCAGGGTTATTTATGTCACTATATGGAAGCAACAATGAAGTCAACCAGAGTGGTGGCACATGTAAAACTCATAAATGGAGCCCCCTGCCTACCTGTCCATAAATTCTCCTTCTTGGCTGAAGTCAAAGTTTAGCATTGCAATCACACTGGTCTTCATCAAGGGGTCAGCAGTGGAAAAGGTGTACAGCTTTAAGTCCCTAGATGTCAACATCTCTGGGCCCAACATATTGATGCAATTATGAAGAAGGCAACCCAACAGGTATATGAGTTTGAAGGGATTTGGTATGTGACCAAAGACTCTGGCAAATTTCTACAGATGTACGGTGGAGAGCATTTTGTCTGGTGCATCATCATCTAGTACGGAGAGGCCACTGCATAGGGTCAGAAAAAGCAGCAGAGGGTTGCAAATACAGTCAGCTTCATCATGGGCACTAGCCTTCCCAGGACATCTTCAGAAGGGGATGCCTCTAAAAGGCAGCATCCATCATTGAGACCACCACCACCCAGGACTTGCCCTCTTCTCATTGCTACCATGAGAGAGGAGATACAGGGGCCTGAAGACACACTCAGCATTTTAGGACCTCTGCCTTCAGCTTCCTGAACAGACAATGAGCCAACCCATCAACACTACCTCACTATTTTTGTTTTCTTTTTGGACTACTTAATTAATTTATTTTTAAATACATTTAATACTGTAATTCATAGTTATTAATGTACTGCTGCGCAAAATAACAAATTCCACGTGTAATGTAGGTTAAAAATCAGAAATTCTCTAATCGCAGCACTGAAGCCGGGTCTGCTGTCCATTAAAGAGATCCCAACAGCCGCTCATTTGGGGCACAGGGACGAGTAGTTTAGTTGGGCAGGGTCAGTGTGCATTTCGTTGGGGAAGGAGAACAGCAATCTGCTGCGGCTGTAAATGAAAGCTCCCAAGTCTTTTCCTCAGCAGACCCTGCTTCCAAAACCAGTGGATCCTGGTTGGGTATGGTTCTTTTCTGCACTCCGCACATGGCTTGAAAACATCTGGGAAGGGGCCAAAGCCACACAACGTAATGAATAATGTATATCACTGGAAGGAGTGGTTAAACCTAGGATTTCCTGAAGCTCCTCCGCCCAAATACTTGTGATTTTTTTTGCCCCGTCAACCACCAGCTTCACAGTCTGAACTGGCGGAAGTGGAAAAGCGATTGCAACAGAGGCTCGCACGATATGTTCCCTTCAGCGATTAAAGGATTGCTCCAGCTCTGATTAATGAATGGCTCTCAAGGCCCTTCATTATAAACAGTCCCTCCACCACCGCTGCTCTGTAATTTGCCTCGCTGGCTGGCATAGGATTCGGCGATTTTTTTTTGCCTCTGATAATCGGCAGGCTACCAAATTATGACTGCCTGGGAGTGGGGGAGGGCGAATTATTTTTAAAGGGACAGGTCCTTCCTCCCCGTCAGAGGGGCGAAAGCCTTCCGCGGAGGAATGCACGGGATCAGCTCGGTGCCGCGCGGTGCAGAGGGAGACTGCGGCCGGAGACACTACAGTGCTTTGTTAGTGATCCAAGTAATGCAGAAATAGGAAAGAGTAACTTCCGAATCTGGATGAGTGACCCAGATGCGGGTTCAAATCTCAGTTTTGCAAATGAGAGATTAAGATTCTGTTATTAAATAAATCTTAGACTTAATAAAGCTCAGAATCAATGATGGTGACCGCGAAACTACCGGATGGTTGTAGAAAGCTAGATGGCTTCCTAACGTTCGTCGGGGAAGGAAGTCTGAAACCCCGGTTTAGCCTATGCCCGCGCACCGAAGGGCAGATACAAGAGACTGCAGATATTGGAATCCGGAGCAACAATCAAGATGCTGGAGGAACTCAGCGGATAAGGCAGCATCTCTGAAGCGAGACCGACCGTCGACTTTTCGGATCGAGATGAAGTAACTCTTCCCGAAACGTCCACCGTCCATTTCTCTCCACGCATGCTGCCTGGTCCGCTGAGTTAATCCAGCATTTTGTTTTTGTTGGCCCACCCATGACATAGCCCAAAATGGATAATTAGAGACGGGTAATAAAAAAAACTGGTGGTGCTCGCTCTCCTAAAGGAACTGAAGACAGAACTTCCCATCTCAGGCTATTTTATGGATGGTGAACAGTCCAAGTATATGCCTTCAATGCCATACAGCCCCCATTGCTGGGAGGAAAGCTCCGTTCAATGCAGGTTGGCTCTCCCATGGTATCCTGGATAATGGACTACCTAAACACAAAGTACACTGCAGACGCTGGGGTCAAAGCAACACACACAACACGCTGGAGGAACTCAGCAGGTCGCGCAGCATCCGTGGAAATGAACAGTCAACGTTTCGGGCCGAAGGGTCTCTGTTCGTTTCCACGGATGCTGCCCGACCTAATGGACTACCTGACTGGCAGACCACAGTTTGTGCACTTCAGAGCTGTAAGTCAGACATGGCTATAAACAGCACTGGAACCCCACAGGAGACTATTGTCTACCTTCCTGTTTACCCTGTATACCTCAGATTTTAGATACAAATTGGTCATGTCATCTGCAGAAATTCTCTGATGACTTGACAATTGTTGGGTGTATAAAGGGCAGACAGGAGGTCCTGGTGGAGGACTTTGTCAAATTGTGCAACCTGAATCTTCTGCAGCTCAACACCAGTAAGACAAAGGAGATGGTGATGGACTTTAGGAAGACTAAACCTGCACTGCTCCCTGTTACTATTGATGGTGAGGACGTGGATGTGGTGAAGACCAACAAGTAACTTGGGGTGTACCTGGAAGATAGACGAGTGGAGAACCAATACAGAGGCTGTGTACAAGAAGGGCCAGAGTCACCACTACTTCCTGAGGAGATGGAGGTCCTTTGGAGTATGTAGGCCTCTCCTTCACATGTTCTACCATCACTTCGCTGACTATAAATTGACTCTTCTATGCGGCAGTGTGCTGGGGCAATGGCATCAACAGAGGTGATGCCAACAGGCTCAATGAACTGATTAGAAAGGCTGAACAACACGCACAAGATGTTGGAGGAACTCAGCAGGCCAGGCAGCAACTATGAAAAAAAGTACAGTCAATGTTTTGGGCCGAAACCCTTTGGCGGGACTGATTAGAAAGGCTGGTTCTGTTGTAGGAGTCAAACGGGACACACTGGAGGCCATGGTAGAATAAAGGGCCCTAAGGAAAATTGTGGCAGTTCTGGACAATGTTTCTCACCCTCTGCATGCCACCTTGGCTGAACAGAGGAGCACTTTTAGTAATAGACTAAGACAACCGCACTTCTCCAAAGAATCAGCCTATAGTCAGGGAAGTGATGGTCCCTTCCTGTTAGACTGTTTGCGGTTATTTATTTATTTATTCTTTCTTACTTCCTTTCTAATATTTGTATATTTACATACCTGTGCACTTGCGATGCTACTGTAACACTATAATTTCCTTTGGGATCAATAAAGTATCTATCTACCTATAAATTCCCCAGGCTAAAGACATGATTGCAATATTAAATATTTTTATTAACTGCTACATAAATTAATTCATCTCGATCTTCCCTACAAACACTGGGGTCTACTTAGTTCTGGTTAAAAGCTGTTCTACAGTCGTGAAATTCGAGCTATTGAAATGTTACTCGGCTGATCTCTGTTCTGCCAGCACACATTAGAACCTATTAAATCTACAGACAAAAGGAACTCTCTCCCTCTGCGGTAAATTGCTTTCGAGATTTCGATGCTCTTGCGGTGTCCTTTTGTAGTTAATGAGACGGTGGTTGTACTGCTGTGCACATATTGAATCTGTAGTAAATAGATCATAAATCAGCAGAAGTTCCACTTTCAGATACCTGACTTATCCTGGAGAAGAGATTAAGAAAGATAACCTGTCCGCACGCAAAGCTGTCTAAGAAGTGCTCCGGGCTAAGATTGCAAAGGGGACTGAAATATCTTCTCAGAACTCAAATTCATTCCCAAGACTTAACACACAGTTGTAAATTAGACGGGAATATAGGACGCATGCACGATCCCTTAAAGCTCTGCGAGTTTATATAAGACTTGTTAGCGATAAACTATTTAGTTGAACTCAAAAGTTTTATTAGTTTATGCACAGATTTTATACACACTTTGAGCGATGCCAAAATAAACTTTTCACTTAAGCCACTGGTGCGTTTTGGGTAATGTATGAAGAACAGGAAGTCAATAATCATGTGTGCAAAAATCAGCTAAGCGTGGCCTTGGTCCAAAGCAAACCTTGGATAAGGAAATGTGCGTGTCAATGTCCCTTACAGAATTACAGCAGATTTGGCCACAGTCCCAACCGGAACTACAGTGGTCTCTTTCTGTGACACATAAGTCAGCGACAAAGAAAAAGGAGAAATTTGACTTTCTGCAGCACCTTCTGCACCCTTTTCAGGAATTCCCTCACCCCCACATAAAACATTCCTTAGGGGTAACCAAATTCTTATGATTCATCTATGCTGCAAAGGAAGAAACAGACAACAGGGCATTTATATACATCAAGTCATTGATTTCTCAAACTTCCAGTCATGCCCCCTCTTCACCATTCCTCATCCCATTTTCCTTGCCTGCTCATTTGTTCCATCAAGTGCTCCTCACCCTTTTCTTTCTTCCATGGCCTTCTGTCCTCTCCTATTAGATCCCCCCCTTCCACAGCCCTGTAACTAGTTCACTAATCAACTTCCCAGCTCTTCACTCTTCCTCCTCCTTCTCCAGGTTTCACCAATCATCTGTTGTTTCTCCCTCCCCCCCTTTAAATCTACTCCTCATCTTTTTTTTCTCCAATCCTGCTGAAGGGTATCAGCCTGAAATATCGACTGTACTCTTTTCCATAGATGCTGCAGGCCTGCTGAGTCCCTCCAGCATTGTGTGTGTGTGTTGCAGAGACAGCAATGCGAGGGTTACAACAATAAGATATGAATGACACAGCTGGTAGATCTGCTTTCACATGACTCCAGTGAATTGGGTTCAATCAGTGCTGCCCATGTGGAGTTTGGCTGTTCTGTGTGTGACACAGGGGTTTTCCTGGATGCCTCAGCTTCCTCCCACATCGCAAAGACGTGCAGATTGGTAGATTAAATTGCTGCTGTAAATTGGCTCTAATGTGTAGGTGTTGCCAGAACCTTGGGGGAAACAAATGAAAAGGAGTGGGGGGATGTAATTAATCAAGTATTAGTGAAAACAAGATGTCTTCAAGGAATGTCAACAAAAACACTCAAAAATTTCTATAGATGTACCGTGGAGAGCATCATTGTCTGGTATGGGGGGCTACTGCATAGGACCGAAAGAAGCTGCAGAGGGTTGTAAGTTTAATTGGCTCCATATTGTACCTAGGACATCTTCAAGGAGCGGTGTCTCAGAAAGGCAGCATCCATTATTAAGGATAAGGACTTCCAGTACTCAGGACATGCCCTTTTCTTATTGTTACCATCAGGTACGAGGTACAAAAGCCTGAAGGCACACATCCAGTGATTCAGGAACAGCTTCTTCCCCTTTGCCATCAGATTCCTAAATGGACATTGAACCCATGAACACTACCTCACTTTTTTAATATAGATTATTTCCATTTTTGCATGATGTAAGGCCAGTGATGTTGTGAGGGTGGAACTGGACTCTCTGACGGTGGTGTCTGAAAAGAGGATGCTGTCCAAGTTGCATGCCATCTTGGACAATGACTCCCATCCACTCCATAATGTACTGGTTAGGCACAGGAGTACATTCAGCCAGAGACTCATTCCACCGAGATGTAACACTGAGCGTCATAGGAAGTCATTCCTACCTGTGGTCATCAAACTTTACAACTCCTCCCTCGGAGTGTCAGACACCCTGAGCCAATAGGCTGGTCCTGGACTTATTTCCACTTGGCATGATTAACTTATTATTATTTAATTATTTATGGTTTTGTATTGCTATATTTCTTCACTATTCTTGGTTGGTGCGGCTGTAACGAAACCCAATTTCCCTCGGGATCAATAAAGTATGTCTGTCTGTCTGTCATATACTGTAATTGATTTATTTATTCTTTATTTTTTCTTCTAGATTATGTATAGTATTGAACTGGTGTTGCTAAGTTAACAAATTTCCCAACACATGTCAGTGATAATAAACCTGATCTTGATTCTGAACTTTACTGCTACGAAGTTGACAAATTTCACAACATATGTGGTGATGGTAAACCTGATTCTGATTGATGATCAGAGTGGAATCAACAGGCCAAGAGCATGTTTTCATTGCTGTATCTCTGCCTCTGATTAAGGTGTTCTCACCAGGCTATTGGAATTATCTCCTTTGTTTGTATTCAGCCTTGTGAACTGAGTTTTTTATATCCACCTGGTGAGTTAACAATCGGTCTGAGAAACAGCAGAGCCATTGTTTAGTGTCAGCCTAGTTTTGTTCTCTTTGAGTCCAGAGCAGGTTGAGCCTTAACCTCTCGATACAGAGACAACAATATTACCCACAGAGCAACAATTGACACTGAAAGTTATATAACATAATCTCAAAGCAACTCCAAAGGAATTGAATCAGAATCAGAATCAGGTTTATTATCACCAGCATGTGATGTGAAATTTGTTAACTTAGCAGCAGCAGTTCAATGCAATACATAATCTAGCAGAGAGAGAAAAGTAATAATAAATAAAATAAAACATAATAATAAATAAACAAGTAAATCAATTATGTATATTGAATAGATATTTAAAATGTGCAAAAACAGAAATACTGTATATTAAAAAAACACGAGGTAGTGTCCAAAGCTTCAATGTCCATTTAGGAATCGGATGGCATAGCGGAAGAAGCTGTTCCGGAATCATTGAGTGTGTGCCTTCAGGGTTCTGTACCTCCTACCTGATGGTAACAGTGAGAAAAGGGAATGCGCTGGGTGCTGGAGGTCCTTAATAATCGATGCTGCTTTTCTGAGACACCGCTCCCTAAAGGTGTCCTGGGTACTTTGTAGGCTAGTGCCCAAGATGGAGCTGACTAGATTTACAACCTTCTGCAGCTTCTTTCGGTCCTGTGCAGTAGCCCACCCCCACCCCCCCATACCAGAAAGTGATGCAGCCTGTCAGAATGCTCTCCAAGGTACAACTATAGAAACATAGAAAATAGGTGCAGGAGTAGGCCATTCGGCCCTTCAAGCCTGCATTGCCATTCAGTATGATCATGGCTGATCATCCAACTCAGAACCCTGTACCTGCTTTCTCTCCATACCCCCGATCCCTTTAGCTTAAGGGCCATATCTAACTTCCTCTTAAATATAGCCAATGAACCAACCTCAACTGTTTCCTGTGGCAGAGAATTCCACAGATTCACCACTCTCTGTGTGAAGAGGTTTTTCCTCATCTCGGTCCTAAAAGGCTTCCCCTTTATCCTTAAACTGTGACCACTCATTCTGGACTTCCCCAACATCGGAAACAATCTTCCTGCATCTAGCCTGTCCAATCCCTTTAGAATTTTATACGTTTCAATAAGATCCCCCCTCAATCTTCTAAATTCCAGTGAGTATAAGCCTAGTTGATCCAGTCTTTCTTCATATGAAAGTCCTGCCATCCCAGAAATCAATCTGGTGAACCTTCTTTGTACTCCATCTATGGCAAGAATGTCTTTCCTCAGATTAGGGGACCAAAACTGCACACAATACTCTAGGTGCAGTCTCACCAAGGCCTTGTACAAATGCAGTAGAACCTCCCTGCTCCTGTACTCAAATCCTTTTGCTATGAATGCCAACATACCATTTGCCTTTTTCACTGCCTGCTGTACCCGCATGCCCACCTTCAATGACTGGTGTACAATGACACCCAGGTCTCGTTGCACCTCCGCTTTTCCTAATCGGCCACCGTTCACATAATAATCTGTTTTCCTGTACTTGCAACCAAAGTGGATAACCTCACATTTATCCACATTAAATTGCATCTGCCATGAATTTGCCCACTCACCTAACCTATCCAAGTCACCCTGCATCCTGTTAGCATCCTCCTCACAACTAACACCGCCGCCCAGCTTTGTGTCATCCGCAAACTTGGAGATGCTGCATTTAATTCCCTCGTCTAAATCATTTATATTGTAAACAACTGGGGTCCCAGCACTGAGCCTTGCGGTACCCCACTAGTCACTGCCTGCCATTCTGAAAAGGTCCCGTTTACTCCCACTCTTTGCTTCCTGTCTACCAACCAATTCTCTATCCACATCAATACCATACCCCCAATACCGTGTGCTTTAAGTTTGCACACTAATCTCCTGTGTGTGACCTTGTCAAAAGCCTTTTGAAAATCTAAATATACCACATCCACTGGCTCTCCCCTATCCACTCAACTAGTTACATCTTCAAAAAATTCTATAAGATTCGTCAGACATGATTTTCCTTTCACAAATCCATGCTGACTTTGTCCGATGATTTCACCTCTTTCCAAATGTGCTGTTATCACATTTTTGATAACCGACTCTAGCAGTTTCCCCACCACTGATGTCAGACTAACCGGTCTATAATTCCCCGGTTTCTCTCTCCCTCCTTTTCTAAAAAGTGGGGTTACATTAGCCACTCTCAGGAACTAATCTAGAATCGAAGGAGTTTTGAAAAATTATCACTAATGCATCCACTATTTCTTGGGCTACTTCCTTAAGCACTCTGGGATGCAGACCATCTGGCCCTGGGGATTTATCTGCCTTTAATCTCTTCAATTTACCTAACACCACTTCCCTACTAACATGTATTTCCCTCAGTTCCTCCATCTCACTAGACCCTCGGTCCCTTACTACTTCCGGAAGATTATTTATGTCCTCTTTAGTGGAGACAGAACCAAAGTAGTTATTCAATTGGTCTGCCATGTCTTTGTTCCCTATGATCAATTCACCTGTTTCTGACTGTAAGGGACCTACATTTGTCTTGATGAATCTTTTTCTTTTCATGTATCTATAAAAGCTTTTATAGTCAGTTTTTATGTTCCCTGCCAGCTTTCTCTCATAATCTTTTTTCTCTTTCCTAATTAAGCCCTTTGTCCTCCTCTGCTGGTCTCTGAATTTCTCCCAGTCCTCAGGTGTGCTGCTTTTTTTTGCTAATTTATATGTTTCTTCTTTGGACTTGATACTATCCTTAATTTCCCTTGTCAGCCACGGGTGCACTACCTTCCCTGGTTTATTCTTTTGCCAAACTGGGATGAACAATTGTAGTTCATCCATGCGATCTTTAAATGCTTGCCATTGCATATCCACCGTCAACCCTTTAAGTATCATTTTCCAGCCTATCTTAGCTAATTCACATCTCATACCTTCAAATTTACCCTTCTTTAAGTTCAGAACCTTTGTTTCTGAATTAACTATGTCACTCTCCATCTTAATGAAGAATTCCACCATATTATGGTCACTCTTACCCAAGGGGCCTCGCACGACAAGATTGCTAACTAACCCTTCCTGATTGCTCAATACCCAATCTAGAATGGCCTGCTCTCTAGTTGGTTCCTCGACATGTTGGTTCAGAAAACCATCCCGCATACATTCCAAGAAATCCTCTTCCTCAGCACCCTTACCAATTTGGTTCACCCAATCTATATGTAGATTGAAGTCACCCATTGTAACTACTGTTCCTTTATTGCACTATAGAAGTTTTTGAGTGTACTTGTTGACATGCCAAATCTTTTCAAACTCCTGATAAAGTTTAGCTGCTGTCTTGTCTTCTTTATAACTACATTGATATGTTGGGACCAGGTTAGATCCTCAGAGATCTTGACACCCAGGAACTTGAAGCTGCTCACTCTCTCCACTTCTGATCCCTCTATGAGGATTGGTATGTGTTCCTTTATCTTACCCTTCCTGAAGTCCACAAATGCTCTGTTCAAAATGCTCTCATTCACTCAGACACAATTAATGGCATCAGTCCCATTGCAGATTAATTAATCATCTCTGACTAAATTAGAGTATATTTAGAATGAAAACTGATCATTAAAATTCAAAGTAAGCTTATTATCAAAGTAAGCTCAGAGTATACTACCTGAGGTTCATTTTCATGCAGACATTCACGGTAGAACAAAGAAATACAATAGAATCAGTAAAAAACTACACACAGTCAAAGAATGACAAACAACCAATGTGCAGAAGAAGACAAATTGTGCAAATGCAAAAAAATCAAATAAAATAATAAATAAGTAAATTAATATAACTGAGAACATGAGTTGTAGAGTCCTTGAAAGTGTTGTGGAAATAGTTCAGTGTTGAGGTGAGTGAAATTATCCACACTGGTTCAGGAGTCTGATGGATGAAGAGTAATAACTGTTCCTGAACCTGGTGGTGTGTACCTCCTTCCTGATGGTAGCAACATCAACAGAGCATGGTCTATCTGGATGTGAGAGTCCTTGATGGTTCTGCTTTCTCGTGACAGTGCTCATTATAGATGTGCTCAATGGTACTAAAATCAATCATTGCTAATTAAATTATCAATTGCTACTCATTAGTAAGTATTATCAGATCAAAATATATTTATTAAAACAATGAAGGAGGCAAGTTCAAGGGAGACTTACTCACCATTATGGAGTTCTAAGAGAGTAGACTGGGAGAACCTGTTCCATCTGAAAAGAAGATCAGTATACAAGGATATAGAGCAAAGAAATGTGAGTACACAGGAAATACATCATGCAAAAAACGTAGAGGAAAAATTAAAAGGGAACTTTTTATTTTATTTAATTTGGAGATACAGCAGAGTAAGAAACCTTCCAGCCGAATGAGCCCATGCTGTCCAACTACAACCATGTGACCGATTAATCTAATAATCTGTACATCTTTGGACTGTGGGAGGAAACCAGAGCACCCAGAGGAAACCCATACAGTTACGTGGGGAATGTACAATCTCCTTACAGATAACAGTGAGAACAGAACTCTAGTAATCACACTAAACTAACCACTATGCTACTGTGCTACCTAATTAAATATATATTTGAATGGTAAACACTTTCAGGGCTATAGGGAAAGAGCAAAGAATTGAAACAGACTGGATATGACTTTCAAAGTTATAGCAATGGTACAATGAGCCAAATAGCTTTCTTAGTCCTGCAGGGTTCTGGAATTTTTGAACAAAAATATGGCGATTGTATAAGAAGTCAGATTTAATTGATAGCTTTGGTGTAATTTACTACATGAATATTAAAGTATCTTATAGAACCAAGGGACTACAGATTCAGGTATCTGGAGAAGAAAACAATCAGCTGGAAGAATTCAGCAGGTCGTCAAGCATCTGTTGAGGGAAAGGAACTGTAATGGCAAGCTTTGATCCAGAATTTTGACCCAAATCTTGGCAGTGGTTTCCACACCACCTGCTGAAATCCATTTTTCTATGGCATCCAAACTGAGCAGACAAAATTAAAGGCATTCCATTTATCCAATACATAGTACATTGTCTGTCTTGCTCATCGAATGTATACATTCCTTCATCCAAAAAAAGGTCTAAATATATTTTGATAGAGCCTTCATTGTGAGCCACAAAATATAAGCCTTACTCAACATATGAAGACACCTATCCTGATGAAGGGTCTTGGCTTGAAACATTGACTGTTTATTCCTTTCCATAAATGCTGCCTGGCCTGCTGAGTTCCTCCAGCATTTTTGTGTGCTGCAATATATGAAAGCAAGGTATTGTTCACAGTTGTGACTGACCAGCACAGCAGAAAATGGTAGAAACATCTCAGCCCCAGAGAAGGCCTCCCCTTCCAAAGTACACTTACAAGCATGTTGGATGATCAGTCAAAATTGTGGCTTTATAAATGGAGGCTACTGTTTAATCCAAAATTCCATTGCCTCTCACATAACCCTGGAGCCATAATCCACAAACCACCCCTCTAAATAGTTCTGTCAGCAGGATACTCATATTGCAGGACTGAACTATCAGCAACAGCACAGCAAACTGCACAGTGCAAGCTCTGATATGTGGATACATTGCCTGCATTCTCTTTACCAGATCAAAATCACTGGTGGTTTCATGAATTAAAAATGAAGCAACTGCTTGTCTCTCACCAAGTCATGGGGGCATGAATCACATTTTCTTATAGACAACTATAGCTGCATTCACAGTATGAAGGGTACCACCTCCAGGCTTCTAGTACAGAGGCATCTTAAGCATGGTGAACGTAGGCATAAGTAGGATCACTCCACTTGGGGCAGAGCTCTTAATTGCCTAATAATCAAAATTTAATATTTGCATCTCTGTTAATATTGCAGTTTAGAACATAGAACACGATAGAACAGTACAAGCCCTTCAACCCACCATCTTGCACCAACCATATACCCCTTTTCAAGATCAATCTAACCCTTCCCTCCTATGTAGCTCTCTATTTTTCTATGATTCATGTGCCAATCTAAGAGTGTCTTAAATGTTCCTAATGACCACCACATCTGGCAGGACACTCCACACATCCACCACTCTCTGTGTAAAAAACATACCTCTGACATCCCCCCTATATTTTCCTCCAATCATCTTAAAAATATTTCCACTCGTATTAGCCATTTCAGCCCTGGGGAAAAGGTCTCTAGCTATTCATTTGAGCTATGCCTCTTGTCATCTTGTATACCTCTATCAATTCACTTTTCATCACTTCTCATCCTCCTTCACTCCAAAGGGAAAAGCTGTAGCTCAGTCAACTTATCCTCGTAAGAAAGGGTCTCCAATCAACGTAGCATCCTGGTAAATCTCCTTTGCATCCTCTCTAAAGTTTCCACATTGTTCCTGTAATGAGGCAACTAGAATTGAACACAATATTCCAAGTGTTGGTCTAACTGTACATTGCAAACTATGTAATCAAGGTCCTGAGAGGAGGCTTTGGCAACTATACCAATTATACTACCAGTAGTTTTCTTCCAGGTTATGGTAAGGCAAGGATTCCCAACCTTTTTTATGCCATGTACCCCTACCATTAACTAAGGGGTCCATGGACCACAGCTTCAAACCCACAGTGGTAAGGGGATGTAAACTGGAGGTTTCATGTGGAGTTTTCTCTGTTGCAATAAAGGCACCATCTAAATGCAAGTTCAAAGGAGATGTGCAGGGCAGGGTTTTTTTTAAGCACAGACACCACTCGCCCAGCAAAGTACCTTTTCCAAAAGCTGACTTCTGGAAAACACTAAAGAGCTATTAAAACAACATGCTAAAGGTTTCTTTCCCCAGGCAGTTCTAATCAATCTGCACTATAAACTGTAAATGCTTTAAAACACTTTTGTATAATGCTGTTAATATTGTAAGTACTGTATATGCTGGTATTTATGTATTTATGTACTTTTTAATCCATATCTGTACTTTAACATCTAATTTATTTTTATATAGTTCTGTATTCTTTATAATGTTGAATACTCTAGTATTTTTGTTTTTTTTTTGCTTGTCCCATTAACACACCACAGCAAATTCCAAATACAGTGTCTACAAAAAGTATTTAGCCCCTTGGACGTTTTCACATTTTATTGTTTTACAACATTGAATCACAGTGGCTTTTTTTTTACATTGATCAACAGAAAAAAACTTTCTTGTCAAAGTGAAAACAGATCTTTTACAAAGTGAACCAAATTAATTGCAAATATAAAACACAAAATAATTGATTGCTTAAGTATTCACCCTCTTCAAGTCAGCATTTAGTAGATGCACCCACCTTTGGCAGCAATTATAGCTGCCAATAGGTCTCTATCATAGGTCTCTATCAGCTATGAATAGCTGATAGGTGAATAGGTCGCTATCAGCTTTGCACATCTGGACACTGCAACTTTTCCCCATTCTTCTTTACAAAACCACTCAGGCTCTGTCAGATTGCATGGGGATCGTGAATGCACAGCTCTTTTCAAGTCCCGCCACAAATTCTCAATTGGATTGACTTCTGGACTCTGACTTGACCACTCCAGGACATTCACTTTGTTATTTTCAAGCCATTCCTGGGTAGGTTTGGCTTTATGCTTGGGGTCATTGTCTTGCTGGAAAACAGATCTTCTCCTAAGTTTCAGTTCTCTTGCAGACTGCATCAGGATTTCCTCCAGGATTTCCCTGTATTTTGCTGCATTCATTTTACTCTCTACCTTCACAAGCCTTCCAGGGCCTGCTGCAGTGAAGCATCCCCACAGCATGATGCAGCCACCACCATGCTTCACAGTAGGGATGGTGTGTTTTTGATGATGTGTGGTGTTTAGTCTGATGGCCATAAAGCTCAATTTTGGATTCATCAAGCTATAGAATCTCTTCCAGCTGACTTCAGAGTCTTCCACATGCCTTCTGGAAAACTCTAGCCAGGATTTAATTTGAGTTTTTTTTCAACAATGGCTTTCTCTTTGCTATACTCCATAAAGCTGTGACTGGTGAAGCACCCGGGCAACAGTTGTATAGATTTACAGTTGTGTCATTTTCTTTCCA
The DNA here is from genome assembly GCF_048418815.1 of Hemitrygon akajei. Lineage (NCBI taxonomy): Eukaryota > Metazoa > Chordata > Chondrichthyes > Myliobatiformes > Dasyatidae > Hemitrygon > Hemitrygon akajei. The sequence continues at coordinate 56,518,339 of NC_133144.1, read as the reverse complement.
TTTCTTGATGATTGACTTAACTGTACTCCGAGGGATATTCAGTGACTTGGAGATTTTCTTGTATCCATCTCCTGACTTGTGCTTTTTCAATAACCTTTTCATGGAGTTGCTTAGAGTGTTCTTTTGTCCTTGTGGTATAGTTTTTGCCAGGATACTGACTCACCAGCAGTTGGACCTTCCAGATACAGGTCTATTTTTTACTACAATCAATTGAAACACCTTGACTGCACACAGGTCTCCAAAATCAGATCTCCATTTAACTAATTGTATGACTTCTAAAACCAATTGGCTGCACCAGTGATGATTTCATGTGTCATATTAAAGGGTGGGTGTGAATTTTTATGCAATCAATTATTTTGTGTTTTATATTTGTAATTAATTTTGATAACTTTGTAGAGATCTGTTTTCACTTTGACACGAAAGAGTCTTCTTCTGTTGATCAGTGTCAAAAAGTCCAATTAAATCCACTGTGATGCAATATTGTAAAACAATAAAATATGAACACTTCTGGGGGGGGGTGAATAATTTTTTTATAGGCACTGTAATGTAAAGGCAAGGGAGTGGGGATGACTGGAAGAATTGGATCAGTCCATGATTGAATGGCGGAGCAAACTCGATGGGCTGAATGGCCTACTTCCGCTCCTATATCTTATGGTCTTATGGTCTTAAATGTACAGTATGGAGAGTAAAGTTGATCCTTGATCCTAGAAGGCATGGCCAGGGATGGTTGGGAAGGCAAAAATGATAGAGGCTCTCAGGCAGATTACCTGATTATGCAGTGAATGGTGGGATATGGACCTTGTGAAGGCAGAAGGGATTAGTTTAGTTCAGTGTTTGATTAGTTTGGCACAAAATTCTGGGCTGAAGAACCCGTTCCTGTGTTGCACTGTCTGTGCTCTATATGTAGGGGTTGCTCTTGAAACTACAAATAAATCACAGACCTACTTCCCTGCTTTCTCCTCAATTGCCATGTTAGGTCAGAAACTGTACTCTATTCACACATCCAAAGGTTATGAATCACAAGAGTTGTTTGGGCAAGAGAACTGAAATTTCTCATATAGATTCAGATTCATACTTAATAATCAGACATACATTGAGACATACGGTAAAATGTGTCTTTTGCGTTAACCAAGGATGTGCTGGGGTCAGCCTGCAATCATTGCCACACTATCTGGTGCCAATATAGCATGCCCACAATGCTTCAAACCCTCTCATTGGTTCCAAAGAACAACACAAGCAGCAACAACAATAAAACAAGCCCCTTCATGAAGTTTATGGCTAAAAGAAATGAGCTACTAATTAATTCACTCAATTTTATACTAAAATTCTCAAACACATAGCATGAAGAGCCAATACTTTCAAGTATATCATACAAGATGTGCTCCAATAGAAGGATGAACTGAAAGATAAATGGCAATTCAGACTGATGCCGGACTCCAGAATGAACATGGCAAAAAAGCTATAAATAATTGAATAATTCACTTCAGTAAAATTATCAAATTTACGTGTTTTATGAAAACCATAGCTAATTTACCATTGAATATATAACTTTTCACTGAAATTTGCACTGAATCCCATCTTTTGCAAATTTCAAATTCATACTTCACATTGATTTATTTTTATGGCCCACAAAAGGGATTTACTAAATTAAATCTTCTATATAAAATAATTCAGCTAGAAACAATTTCTGAATAATTTCAGTAATATTCTTGATTAGTGAGGGCTGCAAAGGTTATAGGGAGAAGACAGGAGAATAGAGTTGAGACAGATAGTAAATCAGCCATGATGGAATGGTGTAGCAGATTCAATGGGACAAATGGCCTAATTCTGCTCCTGTGTCTTATGGTCTTATATACAGAGTGTGACTTCCAATTGTATTCAGCACATTTTGCAAATAATGTAAAGATCCAATATAGTTGCAGAAAAGACGTACTATGATGATTCAAAGGATGTGGTTTATCCTGAATAAGCTGAGGCTGTTCTCCTCGAGCACAAGAAAGTCAGGAGGAGATTTGAAGGAGGAATAGAATATCAGTCAAAAGTGACAAACTGCAGATGCTGTAAAGTTTAAATAAATCAGAAAAGGGTAGGAAAAAATAGTCAGCAAGTTAAGTAGAAACAGTTGGTGCCTCATGTCTAGCATATTCATCAGAACTCTATTGTGGTTGGATTTCCATCTACTGAAGATTCTGCAAAGCTGAAATAAATTTAAATGAAGATGCTGTAAATACTCAGCAGATCAGGCAGCACCTGTGGAGAGTATAGCAGAGCTGTTTAAGATCATGACTGGGTTTACATGGGGCTTAGAGTCTTCTTATGTTCCATTAGGATAAAAGTTTGAGCACTACTGGATTCTGGTCAAAATTGATAGGCCAAAGCTACAGCAACGATGAGAGGTAAACATTCTCCTAGATAGAAAGTGGTGATAAACTGGAACATCAGTGCTGGTAGAAACAAAATAACTAAATGTGATTAAAGTGGAAATGGATCAGCACTTGGAGGAAAATAATTTGCAGAACAGTGGGGTGAGAGTGAGGAATAGTATGGATGTAATGGTTGCCATTGCCGCATTTTCAGTTCTGTGATTCTAAGTAGATAATTTCAAAGGCAAGAAAGTGAAGATGCTGGAAAGCTACAATGAATGAAAGAAGTGTGAAAGAATATTCAATGGGTCTGGCAGAAACAGTTAGTGCCTCATGTCTGCGACCCTTTGGCATTTAGTTTATTACTAAACTTTTCCTTGTCTCTTCTTCCTTTATCCCCTAAATCTGTGTCTTCTGGTTGCCAAACGTGCTGCCAAAAGAAACTGCATGTTAATTTTGATGTAATTCTTGATTGTGAACCGAAAGAACAATTAGTGGGAAACACTTCTCTACTTTTGTTGTAATTCTACCTTCCCACCTACATAAACAGACAAACTATTGATTGCATTGGTGTATGTTAGAGTTAAGAGTTTTTAATGTGTTTATATAAATCAGAATAGAGTAGAATAAAAGAAGAAAGGTTCAAGGTTTTGAATCAATGTTGTGAACTAGATCTTTTGACCAATAATCTTTGTCGCAGGAATTCATTATCAAGAACCTCCACCATCTGGACCATGCTCACTTCTCACTGCTGCCATCAGGAAGGAGGTACAGGAGTCTCAAGTCCCACACCACCAGGTTCAGGAGCATTTATTACCCTTCCACAATCATGCTCCCGAACCACCGTTGATTACTTCACTCATCTCAACAATGAACTGATTCGACAACCAATGGACTCTAGAACTCATGTTCTCAATGTTATTTACTACTTATTATTTTTATTATTATATCTTCTGTTTGTATTTGCACATTTTGCTGTCTTTTGTACTTTGGTTGCCCATCGTTGTTTCTGAGTAGTTTTTCATTGATTCTATCATGTATCTTTGTATTTATTGTGAATGCCCACAAGAAAATGAATCTCAGGGTAGTATATGGTGGCATATACACTTTGCGGTCACTTTATTAGGTACACCTGCTCGTTAACGCAAACATCTATTCAGCTAATCATGTGGCAGCAACTCAATGCATACAAGCATTAAGAAGATGTTCAGTTGTTATACAGATCAAACATCAGAATGGGGTAAACATGTGATCCAAGTGACTTTGACCATTGTGTGATTGTTGGTGCCAGACACGGTGGTTTGAGTATCTCAGAAACTGCCGATCTTCTAGGATTTTCACTTTAAAGTCTTTAAAGTTTACAGAAAATGGGGAGAGCAGTTATGTGGGTGGAAATTCCTTGTTAATGAGAGAGGTCGGAGGCTAATGGTCAGATTGGTTCAAGCTAACAGGAAGGCAACTGTAACTCAAATAACTATGCATTACAATGGTGGTGAGCAGAAGGGCATCTCTGAAAGCACAACACATTGATTCTTGAAGCAGATGGGCTACAGCAATAGAAGACAAACATACAGAAATACACTCAGTGGCTGCTTTATTAGGTACCTCTTGTAATATCAATATTGAATTTAATATTCATACATTTTAATTGGCCAGCATCACTGGTGGACGAGACCCACTCTATGAACTACTCCAGCCAGCTTTCAAAAATCATAATTTATTTTTTGTATCAGGGATCTGTTTGGTAATTGAAGTAAACATTTATCATTAACTTCAGGCCAAGCTCTGATTGAAGCAGATGTGAATGCAATCCATGTCTGCTTATTTCATTTTCAATGTAGATTCAAAACACATGTTTACTTTTTGTTGCTTTTATGAAAAGAAGGGAGTGTGTGAGGGGACCTGAATGAATCAGAAGGAGAAAGAATGAGTGGAGATATGGGTTATCTGGAATTCAAGAGTCCAATGTTCATGGAGCTCACCGCTGAAGGAAAGCGAGGAGCCTTTCCTTGGTTTTGTGTTGGCCTCTGTCCAGAAAGAGGGGCAGAATTAGGCCATTCAGCCCATCAAGCACATATTAGTCTGTTGTGTCCACAGATCACCTCCCTTCACTATCTACACGCCTCCCTCCCCTGTCTGCTTCTATCTGTCCATCATTCCCTCCTCCTTGGATTCACCTCTCACATGCCAGGTTCTGCCTATCTCACCTCAATATATTGGCTTTCTCTCCTTTACACTCTCAGTCCTGATGCAGTGTCTCATCTTGAAACCTCAACCACTGCACAAAACCAATTGGACACACTGATTGTAAACCATGTTGGATTGGGCTGTAGTACTGTATTGTTACAAAATTCACTCTTTTTTTCTTTAGTCTCTCTCCTTCCCTGTTTGTCTCTCAGCATGCTTCTCCCTTCATTTTCTTTGTTCTTAAACACTTAATAAAATGATCATAAGCAACAAGTTTTATACCTAATTCTTAACTCCCTGAAAATCTTCGGATCGCAAAAGCATCAGGATCCAGCGATCAGAAGTTCCACACCCAACCTGCATACAGTAAGCACTAGAAACAACAATGATAATGACAGATAATGTCTTAAAAATGTTGAAAAGGGATAAATATTGGCTGTGATATCATGCAGCTTGCCCAAGCTGCTCTTTGAGTAATGCCAAAGGGTGATCTGTATCTATTGGGATGGCATAAAGAACCATTCTGTAATATCACATCCACATCAATTCCAACACTGTTGTGATGCATTTTCTCCCGTTTTGGCTCTTAGGAGTGGGATATGTTCCAAGCTTTCTGATTTGTAAAGGGGGATTATATCACTGAGCCGCTGTTGGGCTGACAAAAGCAGTTGCCCTTCATCCTTGGTTTGACCTGGAACTGTAGAAAATTGCATGTCACCAAAGTCTGAGTGCCAGTTTGTGGAAGGCAGGTGTTCTGCAGGTAGAGACCTGTTTGGCAGGTGTGCTGACATTCTTTTTGGTTTAAATATATACTGTAGACAATTTTACATTTGTGACTGAGCCAAAAAGAAACAAAACTGTAGTTAATAGCACGTGGACATAATGTAAAAAAACTCTGCAGTCAGAATAGGTAAAGCAGCACTAACCATTTTACTAAATTGTAAATTTATGGTTAATACGAGTGGCATAATTTTAAAGGTAGTGGGGGGGGGGAGAAATGTCTGAGGTAAGTTTTTTTTACACATAGAGCAGTGGGTGAGTGGAATGCAATGCCAGTGCTGGTGGAAGAGGCAGATGCATTAGGAATATTAAAGAAACTCTTAGGTAGGCAAATGGGTGATAGAAAAATGTAGGAGGGAATGGTCAGACTGACTGACCAGCCATCGAAGCCAGTGCACTCCACTGCAGGTGGGGTGGTGCAACATCCAGGTTGAAGTTGGCCCTGCCCAGCCCCACTGCCATATTCGCTCAACAGAAGACAAGCTGTATTATGGTTGACTGCAGATTTCTGTGGCATTCGTGGACTTGGGGCCTCGAGCCACCAGGGGAGAGAAGTCAGAGCTGGAGCACTCCACTGGGTGGTGGTGTGGCATGGCGTCCGGGCTGGAATTGGTGCTGCCCCCCAGTGTTCGCTCAGCAGAAGACAAGCCGTATTGTGGTCAACTGCAGATTTCTGCGGCATGCATAACTTTTTTTTCCCGGCCGTATTTTACTGATATTCTACATGTACTTGCTATCTTGTATGTGATATGTGTGCTTTGTACCGTATGTGACTGTTGGTACTGGGTTTTGCATGTTGGCCCCGGAGTAACGCTATCCCATTTCACTGTATTCATGGGTATTCATGCATAGTTGAAAGACAATTAAACTTGAATTGAATTGAATCTTAGAGGAAGGTAAATTGTCAGCTGAAGGGCATGTGCTATAATGTTCTATGTTCTATATGTTTACTTACAACTTTTCTTCCTGTGCATTTTGTTGTTACTTTTGCAAGGCTAGCAAATAGTTAGATCAGCTTAATTCCCATTCCGTGTATGTGCCTACAAAAGATTTTTTCAACTGTTACACTTGATGAAATCTGGGCAATGGGTCCTATTTTTGTACAGGTGCACCAATCATTATTGAATCAGTTAATGTTGCAAAATCATCAGGGAGCCATTGAGAGGTTTTGAAACATTATCAGAAATGGCTGTGTGCCTATAGATGGTTGTCCACCCTCTCCTAATAATCAGTAACCACATTAAAGACACATGCAACCTACATCTGTTCAAAATGCGCCTTCAATAGTGGCCAAATTTAAATTCCTTTGCACGCCCATAATCAGAAAGTTCTTGTAATGTTGGCCATGTCATTCAGCATCTTGAGAGGGAATAAAAAGATAACCAAGCTGCAAAGTGAACTTCAGTGACTTTTTTGAATTTGCCATCATAACATTCTTCTAAATTATTTTAAGTTTTATTCAGAATCAGGTTTATTATCAGTGGCATGTGTCATGAAATTTGTTAACTTAGCAGCAGCAGTTCAATACAATACATAATATAGAAGAAAATAAATAAATTACAGTATATGTATATTGAATAGATTAAAAATTGTGCAAAAAACAGAAATATATATTTAAAAAGTGAGGTAGTGTCCAAAGATTCAATGTCCATTTAGGAATCGGATGGCAGAGGGGAAGAAGCTGTTCCTGAATCACTGAGTGTGTGCCCTCAGGCTCCTGTACCTCCTTCCTGATGGTAACAGTGAGAAAAGGGCATGTCCTGGGTGCTGGGGGTCCTTAATAATGGATGCGGCCTTTCTGATGCACCACTCCTTGAAGATATCCTGGGTACTTTACAGGCTAGTACCCAAGATGGAGCCGACTAAATTTACAATCCTCTGCAGCTTCTTCCGGTCTAGTGCAGTAGCCGTTCCATACCAGATAGTGATGCAGCCTGTCAGAATGCTCTCCATAATACATTTATAGAAGTTTTTGAGTGTATTTCTTGTCATACCAAATCTCTTCAAACTCCTCATGCTGTCTTGCCTTCTTTATAACTGCATCGATATGTTGGGACCAGGTGAGATCCTCAGAGATCTTGACACCCAGGAACTGAAACTGCTCACTCTCCACTTCTGATCCTTCTATGAGGATTGGTATGTGTTCCTTTGTCTTACCCTTCCTGAAGTCCACAATTGGCTCTTTCATCTTACTGACGATCAAGTGCAGTTAAGGTGTTCATGTGTAGCTTCCTATTTCACAGTTTATGTCACTGCGAGACTGGTTTATTGAATCTCTGAGCCACTTCCTCATAAGACTATAAGACATAGGAGCAGAATTTGTCCATTCAGATTCTGCTATACCATTCCATCATGGCTGATTTATTTTCCCACTCGATCTCACTCTCCTGCCTTCTCCCAATAACCTTTGACACCCTTGATATTCAAGAACCTAGCAACCTTTAAATATACTCAATGATTTGACATCCACAACCATCTGTGTCAATGAATTCCACAGATTCACCACCCCCTGGATAAAGAAATGTCCTCATCTCAGGTCTAAAGGGATGTCCTTCTATTCTGTGGCTGTGTCCTCTTGCCCTAGACAAGGGATGGGCTCACCAGTTAGTTTTTAAAAACTCTGCTTTTAAACTTTTATTAGTGGTGGAAACAGAATCAATTGCCACTTTTGATAAGGTAAATCAATAGATAGCTGAAGAAAGAGATACAACAAAAAGGGACTGGTGGGATTGTTCCTGGAATGAGAGGACAAAGTATAAAAGAAGGGGAGAGTACAGAGAGAAAAGAAAGCTTAAACAGAAGAGATTTTGCAGACACTGGAAATCCTGAGCAACACATTCAAAACGCGCAAGAAACATTGCATCCATGGATGGGATTAACAGCTGACATTTCAGGCTGAAATATTGACTTTATACTCCTTCACAGATGTTGCCTGACTTGCTGAGTTCCTCCAGTATTTTGTATGCATTGAAAAGAAAGCCAGATGAGTTGAATGGCTTCCTTCCGCGATTAGTGACTATGATTGTATGTTCAATTGTTATGAAACCCAAATGAGCAAAGCAAAGAAAATGGTAAACCGTAATAGCACAACAGTTGAGAGCAAGCAACAAGAATTCATACTTCAGCAACAGAAAGATCTGGTCAGACCACACGGGTACTATATCCAGTTCTGGGGCCACAACGTACAAGACTGCAAACAGTACCTGGGAGACTTACATCCAGGATAATGAAGTGAATATCCAAGGAACTAATAGAAGAACTTGGAGTTTGGAAAGAAGAACATCAGAAGGAAGCAACAGGATAACTTTACTACTACAGGATAAGCACCTTAGAACATGAGTTCCTAACCTTTTTTATGCCATGGACCCCTGGTTGGGAATCTCTGCCTTAGAACAGAGCCACATATTAAAACATCATTGTAGACTAAAAGAAATAGACTTGAAGTGGATGAAGGGCAACAGAAAATTAAGTTACAATACAGGTGGAGGCCATTCAGCCCATTGTACCTGTGTCAGATCTTTTAAAGAGCAATCCAATTAGTCACTCTTTGTTTGAATGCAACATTTAACAGAAGTTTATGGGAGGTGCGTAGAGGGCTATGGTCTGGGCCAATGAAACTAGATAGAATAGGATCATGATCAACTTTATTCGCTATATACATATAGGAATTTGCTGTGTTGGGTTGGTTAGGGCACGACGTGTAACAAAATAACAACATTCAACAATTATAAAGAATAAAGAATTATATAAAATTAAGAAGTATGTATAAATAAACATATAGTTAATAGAGATAAAAGTTAAAGAATGGAATAAAATGAGCACAAATACTAAATACCAGCATTATAAAAAGTGGTTTAAAGCGTCTATGGTTCAATGCAGTGATGGGGGTAATAGATAGGGAAGAGTGGGTAATGGAGCTAACTAGAATAGTTGTTCAGATTAGCTGCTTGGTGAAGAAATTTTTAAGATAGTGTAGGTGTTTTTTTAAAGCACTATAGTGCTTTCCAGAAGGGAGCTTTATGAAAAGGCAGTTTACAGGGTGGGCAGTGTCTGCAAAGATTTTACCTGCCCACTTCTTTGTCCTGGACACATACAGCACAAGATTGGCACAGACTAGATGGGAAGAAGGGCCTGCTTCTGTGGTGAGGTGCGCTATGATTATGCCTCTATGACTTCTTCTGAAGAAACTACTTTTCCATCTCCTTTGGAAATTTACAGAGAGCAGCACAGTAATACAACTCATTGAGTTGCTGCCTCTCCGCACTACTGGTGTGGATTCAATTCTGACTGCTGTTGCTAACTATGAGGAACTTGTATGTTAACCCTGTAACTGTTTTTTTTATTAAACAAAATAAACTTTATTCAAAAATAAAATTATATTATATACAAAAATAAAATTATATATTATATAAAATTATATATATGTTTTGCCACCCACATGGCACTCTGTTCTTTCATAGTTACATTCAGGGGGTATACACCCAACCCCCACTACCCCTCAACTCCCACGGGAGAAGAATCTTAGACTGTGGTCCTTCCCCTGTTCCTCCAGGAGTTCTAATTTCTTCCTGCATCTCAAAGACATGTGTATTGGTAAGTTAATCGGTCACCGTAAATTGTCCCTATTGTAGTTGTGTGGTGTATAATGCGGGGTGTGAGGGGAAGTTGAGAGGAGAGTGGGGAGAATGAAATGTGAGTAGTGTGCACTCAGTGATCACTTTATTAGGTACACCAGTACACTTGCTTCTTAATGTAACTATTTAATCAGCCAATCATGTGGCAAGAACTCTGTGCATAAAAGCATGCAGACATGTTATCTAAGTGACTAAATTGGTGCCAGATGGGGTGATTTGAGTATTCCAGAAACTGCTGATCTCCCGGGTTTTTCATGCACAACCATCTCTGGAGTTTACAGAGAATACTATGAAAAACAAAAAAAAAATCCAGTGAGTGGGCAAAAATGCTTTGCTAATGAGAGAGGTCCGAGGAGAATGACTAGACTTGTTCAAGCTGACAAGAAGGCGACAGTAACTCAAGTAACCACACATTACAACAGTGGTGTGCGGAAGAGCAACTCTGAATACACATCACAATGAACCTTGAAGTGGATGAGCTACAGTAGTAGAAGACCATGGACAACATTCAGTGGCCACTTATTAGGTACCAGGAGGTATCTAATAAAGTGGCTGCTGAGTGTAAATGGGTTTTTGATGGTCAGGGCCCTCTCATTAGGTTGAAGGGTTCTTTTTCTTTTCTACATCTCTACGTATATGAAATTGCTACCTCTAAGTTTTCAAGTTGTGAAATTCAAACCATAATCATATTCCAGCCTACAGGATACAAAAAGTTCTTCTGTACTATAAATTTGGTATTGTTCTTCAAATCTCAACACTGAACTGATCACTGAACCCAACCTATAGACTCACTTTTGCTCCTACAGTTTATCTTTTCAGTATTATTTACATATTATTATTTTTATTATTTGCTTTCATTTGTATTTGTGCAGTTCACCTTCTTTTGCACATTGGTTGTTCGTCTTTAGTGATAGTGTGTAATTTTTCATTGATTCTATTGTATTTCTTTGTCCTACCATGAATACCTGTAAGAAAATAAATCTCAGGGCAGTATAAGGTGACATATATATACTTTGATAATAAATTTACCTTGTACTTTCTGTCTAATGAGTCATCCAAACTTGGAAATGGGATTCTGGGGAGGTAGTGAAGTTCTGAAAAAATATTTTTTCTTAAACAGTTAAAGTGTAATGCAGACATAGAGTAGGATGTTTTGGATGGATGAGTTGAACGTCCCCCACCCCTCAGCTGTATTTATCTAAAGATCTCTCCTTAACATAGCAAACAATTTCCTGTGAAAATGTGTTTAAATGTTTCTAGAAAGTGATCAAAGGAAGTCTTCCAAGCCATGTTTACAAGGTCACAAAAACAGACACTAAAGGAAATCTGCCTTCCCTTAAATTGTCTTGAATTTTCCTCAATGATTATTAGTGGAAATAAGAAAAAATTGACCATTAAACACACACCTTTAGCTAAATGTATGAGTGATGGAACTCAATGAAACTTCTTTGTGACCGCCTGTGTCACAGTTGGAAGAAGGATGTTTATACAGCACATTTCACAGGTCTTCTTCTACAGTCAATAAAGCACTTTTGAAGATGAATTTTGAAGCAAAAAGAACAAATAAAACAAACTTCCAGAAGATTCTAAAAGGTATGTAAAAAAAGATTAGTGAGGACAAACCTAGGATCTTTACAGAGACAGGAATAAGAAAATAGCAAAAGAGTTTTGTGCCCATCATCATAGAAGAAGACACAAAAAGACTCCTAGAAATATTGCAGAACTGATGATCCAATGCAAATGAGCAGTTAAGTATTAATATTCATATTTGTATATGAATATTAATGCAGTAGTTAATGAGCCTGACAACTGAAAACTTCCAAGAGTTGATTATCTATTTTCAGGAATTTTGAAAGAAGTGCTTACAAATATAGGGTTATCATCTATTTCACAAACTCTAGATGCTTCATGTCGATTGGAGGGCTGCAAATGCAATCCCATTATGAAGGAAAGGAAGAAAAAAAGAACCCTGGAAGTACCAGTCTGACATTGGTAATAGAATCTATAACAGAGTGTTATGATATCCAAACATACAGAAACCAATAAAACAACTGAGCAGAGTCAATGTAGAAAAATAAAAGGAAAACCATAGTTGACTCATTTGTTGCAGTTAATTGAAGATTTATCTGCTAGAGTAAATGATGGAAACCCAACAGGTGTGGTGTATTTGGATTTTGAAGCTTGTGATAAGGTCCATACATTAGGTAATAAACATGATTGATGTGCATAAAATTTAGAGATAGGAGACTAATGTGGACCAAAAGCTGGTTAACATATAGAAAATAAAGAGGTGGGAATAGACAGGCTATGATGAGTGGGTATTACAGAAGTGTGTGCTTAGGCCCAACGATGTTCAGTAAAGCTCCAATACACAGGTATGCTCAGGACTTGGGCAAAAATGGAGTAGCAGACATTACTGATAAATAGAAAATCTATTAGTTTCTATTAATGCCCCACATACTTTTAATTCTACAGTCCTGAAGAAGGGTCACAGCCTGAAACATCAATTGTTTACTCTTCTCCATAGGTGTTGCCTGACCTGCTGAGTTTCTCCAGCATTTTGTGTGTATTGCTCTGGGTTTCTGGCATCTGCAGATTTTCTCATGTTAGTGACAGTTTTAATCTACTCTTTTTTTTACATTATTACACGATGTTATAATAGAGCATGGTAAGTCTAAAGGGAATGCAGGAAGCCAGCCCAGTGACATTAAAAGGAGTACAGAAATTTGGGCCACAAGAAGTTTAAACATAGCTGGGGAAGCAGGGCCCCGGAAAGTGGAAAGGGAACACTGGAAACAGATGCCAAATTTCTGAATAATTGGAAAGTAGACGGTCATAACTTTAATTTATATCTACATTTTGGCTGAGTACATCAAATGCAGACATGGGAAATTCTGCAGATGCTGGAAACTTAGATTTTCATCTAAATGAACTTTAATTTATATCTACGATTTGGCTGAGAACATCAAATGTAGACAGCAGAAATTTTACAGATGCTGGAAATCTTGAGAAACACACACACAAAATATTAGAGGAACTTAGCACAGCAGACAGCATCTATGGAGGGAAACAGTCGACCTTTCAAGTCCAGACCCTTCATCAGGATTGGTGAAGGGTCTCAAGCGAGGAGAGCAGATGGGTAAAAGGCAGGTGAAGCATTAAGGAGAGTGGAAATGATGTAAGCAGCTGCCAGTAGCAAAGGGCTCAAGAGTATGGTAGAGTAATAGTTAGCACATAGCTTTACAATACTAGCAACCAGGGTTCAATTCTTGCCGCTGTCTGTACATTCTCCCGTGAATGCGTGGGTTTCCTCCCACAGTACAAAGACATACCGGTTGGTAAATTAATTGGTCATTGTAAATTTTCCCCGTGATTAGACTAGGATTAAATCGGGGTATTGTTGAGTGGCACATTTCAAAGGGCCTATTCCGCGCTGTGTCTCAATAAATAAGATGGAACCTGACAGGAGCGTACGGTGGACTGTGAAATAAAGAAAAGGATGTGGGGAGGGGAGCTGGTGAAGCTATCCACAACACACGGGGGATTTCCTCTAATGTATCAACAATCCGATAGCGATTGAAGGAAGTGAATAGGGAGCGGGTAACAAGATTATCTTCTCGCCCCAAAGTGCACGCAGCTGCGAGCATTTTCTCAGGACTCGCTTCGAAGTCAGGTGTGCTCCTCATGGCGTGAGAGTCAGGGCATTCGTTATATGCTTCTGACAGTCTCTGCCACTGGGTGTGTTGCGATAAGCAAGAATAGCCGCGTTCTCCCTCTCTCCGCAGTCGCACGCAACCGCAGCGCTCTGTCTCTCAAATAATTAGCAAACTATTCCTCGCCACGCCTTCGTCCCTCAGCAGTCATCCGTCTTTACTGAAGACACACACGCAATGAATAGGTGGTTACTAAACCCAGGCAATGAATCGTGCTAATATACACGCGCCATTTCAACGTCCAGAAATCAGCGAAGTTAGGAACCTCAACATTTCCATTGGTGAGAGGGACATCATAAAAAATTACTGATTTCTCTTTGCATCTACCTCTTTCTTTGTAACACGTAATTTCTAGAAAACGTATTTCACACTACTCCCAAAGCTCAATATGTCCTGGTGAAAGAAGTACAGAATAGGATTTGGAACATAATCTTAATGCACGGTCAATTATTTCTTATCAAGCCAAATTCACGCGGGTAGCGTGCGGTTTTTTTTCATTCATTTTATCTTCCACTTAAGTAAACAGATTTTTTTTATCTACAAGAACACATTTTGTAGGAGACCTTTTCCACCAACACCCCCACCCCCGATTACAGAAGGTGAACAACAGCTGAACTCTGGCTGTGCTAATAATAATAATTTGAATGATAATAAGCTTCATGTTCAAAATATTTTTATTTGTAATTTTAATACAACGAAATTTAACTCACATCAACGCCTGGTTTTCACGCCTTCACGATAAAAGCGAAGCCAATTTCGAACTATTTCATTATATGAAGCCCATTCAACATAATTTTGAAAAATATCATTTATTTATAAATGAAGAATTTGTTGACTGTGCTTGCTTTAAAAATTTAAGTTAATTACTTTTCTAAAAGTTCAGATGATTTCCAACCCCGATTTATTACTAATTCTGTTCTTGACCTAGTTAATAAATTACCCAGCTTTAAATAATAATTGCAGTGAATTTAAAAGCCAGTCTCATTTTTAAAATTGCAATTGTTAGACCACCTACAGAGGGAAGAGGAAAGTAAGCGGACAGCAGGTTTGAAAACGAAGTATCGAGTTTCTTTTAAAAAAAATCCCTTGTCTCATCTCTTCAAAGTTGGCAAATTGTTTAAAAGTTGCGTGCAAAGGCTCCAAGGTTCATTTGGGATATCGCCTATAGGTAAACCCTGAGCTCCAGTCGCTTCGCACGCGACCATCAACCAATCAGGTGCCTCAGTTGCATTTTTTTCAAGGGGAAAAATGTTACAGAGTCCAGAGCTGTCGTGCCGTCGTGCAGAAATGACTTAAAACGTATTTAGGATTTTGCAAAGAGAGATGGAAGTTAGTGAAGTGTTTTTTTTATACTGTAGTCATAAAGCACCTGCATTCGGTAAAACATGTTTTTGTATGAAATCCAAAGTATTTTCGTTCCTTCCGATCATCAAAGAGTTTAAAAAGTACCATCAGTTTATCCACTAGGAGGTTTACAGCAGAAAATGAGGGACAAGTTTCTGTTGTCAGGTAGATGATTTCATAGTTCAGGAAATGCCAAGTCAGAAGTGAGTTATGACCGACCATAAGAGGAGAGTGCAAAAACAGAGCTTGAGTATTTCCTTCGTGTTCTGCACAATTGGGCCATCTTAAAAAGACATTGCTCCATTAGTAGCACCAGGGGTTGTAGAAAGCTGTGCAGAATTTCACAAGTGGGCTCTTACTCTGCATTAATGACACTATCAAAGTCATTGCCAATCTGCATTACTGTCAAACTGGCCTCTTCCTCTCTCTTAAGCACATAATACAATTGTTCCAAAAGTGTGCATTAATGGGGCACATTTCCCAATGTCAGGACGTTGTTGTGGAGACCAAGTCATTGGGTATATTTAAAGCAGAAGCTGATAGGTTCTTGATTAGTCAGGGCATCAAAGGTTACAGCAGAGAAGGCAGGAGGAAGAAGATGAGAGGGATAATAAATCAGCCATGAAGGAATAGCAGAGTAGCACATACAGCATGCTGGAGGAGTTCAGCAGGTCAGGCTGCATCTATGGAAATATTTCAGGCCAAGGCCCTTCATCAGGATCAACCCGAACGATCAACTGTTTATTCCTTTCCATAGATGATACCTGACTTGCTGAGTCCCTCCAACATTTTGTGTGTGTTACTCTGGATTCCAACACCTTAAAAATCTTATGTTTATGGAATTGCAGATCAGGATTGATGGGCCAAATGGCCTAATTTGCACCAATGTCTTATGGGCAAAACGCTATACTTTTTGTATTATCAGCAACCATCTTCCGTAGGGTAAGCTGCCAAAAGGGGCAAAGTGATAATGACTGGATAATCTGTTTCAATTAAGTGAATGGAAAGATGAATATTGTCCAGGGCAGCAAGAGAAACACCCCTATCTTTGGAATACTGCCACGGGATCTTTTACATCTACCCAAGATCACAGACTGAGCTTCGGTTTAATGTCTCGTTTGAAAGACAGCATTTCCACTGGTACACCACACCCTCTGCAGTGGGGTGTCAGATTTAATTAAATGATAACTTTAAACACCACATACTGCTCCATAAATACAAACACTGATAGTAGATCCAAGGAAAATCCTGCCTCCATATGTTGATTGAAGTTTTCAGCTCAAAGTAATAGTAACTCAAAAAAAATTGGCACCATCTGTGGTGTTTGGAATGAGCACGAGTTTGTTACTGTGAAATGACTGCAAGGGCTGGTGTATCTGCCAAAGGCCATGCACAGTGGCCAATTCGAGAACCAGCCACAGCACAGAGTACAGCCGAAGTTTCAATACATGGACCAACTGATTTTGAGGATCAGCTGGAAGGACTGATGCACTGATAGCACCCTACTGGAGGAGGCCAACATGAACAGCATCTCCACCATGATAAAGCAACACCAACACCAATGATAGGTCGATATTTGGATACCTAACAGATCCCTTACTCTCAGTTGAAGGAGGGTCATAGAGTCATATAGCACAAAAACAGGCCCTTTGGCCCAGCTAGTCCATTGAGAACCATTTAAACTGCCTACTCCCATCAACCTGCACTGGGACCATAGCTCTCCATACCCCTACCATCCATGTACCTATCCTAACTTCTCTTAAACATTGAAATCAAGATCGCATGCACCACTTGTGCTGGCAGCTTGTTCCACACTCTCACAACCCTCTAAGTGAAGACGTTTCCCCTCATTTTCCTCTTAAACTTTTTACTTTTCACCCTTAACCCATGGCCTCTGGTTGTAATCCCACACAACATCAGTACAAAAAGCCAGCTTGCATTTACCCTATCTATATCCCTCACAATTCTGTACACCTCTATCAAATCTCCCCTCAGTCTTCTACATTCCAAGAAATAAAGTCCCTAACCTATTCAATATTTCTTTATAACTCCAGTCCCAGCAATATTCTTGTTAATTTTCTCTGTACTCTTTCAACCTTATTTACATCTTTCCAATAGGTGAGGTGACCTAAACTGTACACAGTACTCCAAATTAGGCATCACCAACATCTTTTACAACTTCAACATAACATTTCATCTCCTTTACTCAATACTTTGATTTATGAAGGCCAATATGCCAAAGGCTTTCTTTATGATTCTATACAGCCATGATGCCATAGTAAGTGAGGATAGCCTTCCTCGCTGTCCACTACACCCTCGGGCTTGGTGTCATCTGTAAACTTGCTGATCCAGTTAACCACATTATCATCCAGATCATTGATATAGATGACAACCAACAACAAAGTCAGCACTGATCCCTGTGGCACTCCACTAGTCACAGGCCTCCAGTCAGAGAGGCAACCCTCTACTAGATTGTAACAGTCTAAATAGGCAACAATCTACCCGGCATAGATTAGGAGACCGCTTTGCTGAGCACCTACGCTCCATCCACCGGAAAAAGCGGATCTCCCAGTGGCCACCCATTTTAATTCCACTTCCCATTCCCATTCCAACATATCAGTCTATGGCCTCCTCTACTGCTGTAATAAGGCCACGGTCAGGTTGGAGGAGCAACACCTTAAATTCCGCCTGGGTAGCCTCCAACCTGATGGCATGAACATCGATTTCTCAAATTTCAGTAATGCCCCCCCCCCCCCCCACCATTCCCCATTCCCATTTTCCTCAATCACCTTATCTCATCACCTTCCCAGCACCTCCCTCTGGTGCTTCTCCTCCTTCCCCTTCTTCTATGGCCTTCTGTTCTCTCGTATCAAATACCCCCTTCTCCATCTCTTTCACCAATCGACTTCCCAGCTCTTTAATTCACCCTTTCCCCCTCCTGATTTCAACTATCACCTACTACCATGTATTTCTTCCTCCACTCCCCCTACCTTCTTACTCTGAGCTCTCATCCTTTTTCTCTAGTCCTGATTAAGAGTTTCAATCCGAAATGTTAACTGATTACTCTCTTCCATAGATGCTGCCTGGCCTGCTGAGTTCCTCCAGCATTTTGACTGTGTTGCTTGAATTTCCAGCATGTTCGCGATTGATCTAATACCACTCTTTGGCCTCTCCCACAAATACAATGTCTAATCCAGTTTACTACTTCATCTTGAATGCCCAGCAACCTTCTTGACCAACCTCCCACGCGGGACCTTGTTAAATGTCTTAGGAAAGTTCATGTAAACAACATTCACTGGGATGGTGGGACTGTCATATGTTGAAAGATTAGAGCGACTGGGCTTGTATACACTGGAATTTAGAAGGACAAGAAGGGATCTGATTGAAACATGTAAGATTATTAAGGGATTGGACACGCTAGAGGCTGGAAACATGTTCTCGATGTTGGGGGAGTCCAAACCCAGAGGCCACAGTTTAAGAATAAGGGGTAGGCCATTTAGAACGGAGTTGAGAAAAAACTTTTTCACCCAGAGAGTTGTGGATCTATGGAATGCTCTGCCGCAGAAGGCAGTGGAGGCCAATTCTCTGGATGCTTTCAAGAAAGAGTTAGATAGAGCTCTTAAGGATAGTGGAGTCAAAGGATATGGGGAGAAGGCAGGAACGGGGTACTGATTGTGGATGATCAGCCATGATCACATTGAATGGCGGTGCTGGCTCGAAGGGCCAAATGGCCTACTCCTGCACCTATTGTCTATTGTCACTGCCTTACCTTCATCAGCTTTCCCGGTAAATTCCTCTTAAAAACTCCATAAGATTGGTTAGACATGACATAGCATGCATGAATTCACACTGACTATCCTATAATCAGTTCATGTCTATCCAAATACTCATATATCCGGTCTCTTAAAATACCTTCCAATAACTTTCCCACTAGTGATGTCAGGCTCACTAACCTATAATTTCCTGGTTTATTTTTAGAGCCTTTCTTAAACAGCAGGACAACTTTAGCTATGCTTCAATCCTCCAATACTTAATCTATCGCTAAGGATCATTGAAATATCTCTGCTAAGGCCCCTGCAGTTTCTGCACTTGCCTTCCACAGGGGTACGTCCACTCTCATTTGCCTCAAGAGAGCAAACACCTCCTCCTTAGTAATCTGTATAGGATCCATGAAGTCGATGCTCTGTCGCGTGTAAAACAATGGAACCCTGGACTATTGAGTGCCAGTCCTGTCCCTCCTGCAATCAAATCTCACCAATGGCTATAATATCATAATTCCCTGAGCTTATCTGCCCTTCCTACAATACTTCTTGCCTTGAAATGTATGCAGCTTAGGACATTAATTACACCATGATCAATCTTTAGATTCTGATTTCATTTGAGGTCTTAATAACATCTGTCTCCACAACCTCTCCACTATCCATTCTGGCACTCTGGTTCCCACCCTCCCCGTAACTCTAGTTTAAACCCTATCCCACACAGCACTAGCAAACTTTCCCACTAGGATGTTAGTCACCCTCCAGTTCAGATGCAAATTGTCTCTTCTGTACAGGTCCCACCTTCCCTGGAAGAGAGCCTAATGATCGAAAAATCTGGTGCCCTCCCTCCTACACCAACTCCTTAGCCAAATATTAAACTTCATAATCTTTCTTTTTCTGGCCTCACAAGCACATGGCATGGGTAGCAATCCTAAGATCATAACCATGAAGGTCCTGCCCTTTTACTTAGCAGCTAACTCCCCGAACTCACTTGGAAGAACCTTATCACTCTTTCTACCCATGTCATTGATACCTCATGGACCAGGACCTCTGGATGCTTACCCTCCCACTTAGGAATGGTAAGGATTTGATCCAAAATGTCCTGGACCCTGGCACCTGGGAGATCACATACCATCCGGGAATCTCGATCTTTTCCATTGAACTTCCTTTCTGTTCCCCTAATTAACAAATCCCCTATCACCACAGTTTGCCTCGTCTCCCCTGCCCTTCTGAGTCACAGAGACTTGACCGCTGTGACTTTCCTCTACTGCGCCACCCACTCCAACAGTATCCAAAGTGGTATACCTGTTGTTGAGGGGGTTGGCCACAGGGGTACTCTGCACTAACTGTTTAACCCCTTTCCTCTTCTTGACTTTCACCCGGTTTCCAGTGTCCTACACCTTGGTTGTAACTACTTCTCTCTGTGTCCTATCTATCACCTCCTCAGCCTCCTGTATGATCCAGAGTTTATCCAGTTCCAGCTCCAACTCCTTAATGCGGATTGTTAGAAAGTGTAGCTGGATGCACTTCTCTCAGTTGTAGTTGCCAGGGACCCTGGAAGTCTCCCTGTTTTCCCATATCTTGCAGGAGGTGCATTCAACAATCCTGCCTGGCATCCCTACTGCTCTAAATGAGGAAATATAAAGAAGGCAAAACAATAAATAAACTAGGAAAGAAAATCTGTTGCAAAGTTCAAAGTTGAAAGTACATTTATTATCAATGTTTATATTATACACCTTGAGATTTGTCTCCTAACAGGCAGCCATGAAGCAAAAATTCCCAAAAGAACCCATATAAAAAAATACCATTAAACACCGAATGTGTAGAGAATAAAAACACATTATGCAAACAATAAGCACAAATAATAAATATTCTGAAGTGAGGTCCACAAAGAGAGTCCCATACCTCAGTATAGTTCAGGGCAGTGCTGAACTGTGGAACCTACAGCTTTTTGATTTCTCTAACTCAAGCCTCTCCTCGCTGAAGTCTCAAAGAACTAAAAGCTCAAAATCCCCAGGAGTGAGCTCCTGGTGGGCAAAGGAAAAGTTTCCAAGAACAAAATCAGTCTGAAGAAGTTCAACATTGCATCTAATGACTGGGGAGACATTGCGTTCAATTGATAAACCTGCAGGAAATCTGTTCAAGAGGGAGCTGCACTACGTGAGAACAACCTCCGCTGTGCCACATAGAACAAATGGCAGCAGCAAAAGGAGACGCTGAACGACCAAAATATCCAACCAATAGCTCAGACATCACTTACTCTTGTTCACGCTGCACTAGAATACGTGGAACGTAGACTGACCTCTACAGCCACCTGGGGTCCCACCAATAGACAACCCCTTTGGAGAACATCATACTGAACTGAGTGATTGCACATGGACAAGAAGTTCAGCACTACCTGTGACAACTGGGGGAACCAGGCACCGAGCAGTTTAGACCGGATAAACCAGGCCAAGGCTGGGGTAGTCACCTCCAGAGAGCCAGCAGGGAGTCTAGGATGGGACCCGAGGCAGGACAGAGTGCATTCTACCAACTGTTACAAGGATGTAATGGTGAGGATTTATAAGATATTGGTCAACCCACATTTGGAGTATTGTGAGCATTTTGGGGCCCCAAATCTAAGAAAGAATGAGCCAGCAATGGAGAAAGTCCAGAGGAGGTTTATTAGAATGATCCTGAGAAAGAAAGGATTAATGTATTAAACACAAAGTGCTGGAAGAACACAGCTGGTCAGGCAGCACCTATGGAGAGAAATGAACAGTCAATGTCTCAGGATCAGGCAAAATATGAAGAATGTTTAATAGCTCTGGGATTGTATTTGCTGGAGTTTAGATGAATGAGGGGCATCTCATTGAACCCTACCAAATAGAGAAAGGCTTAGGCAGAAGGGATGAGGAGAGGATGTTTCCAGTCATGGGAGAGTCTAGACCAGAGGAAACGTTGTCAGAATAGAAGGACATGCCTTTAGAATAGATTTGATTACGAATTTCTTGAACTAGAGGGTGTTGAACCTGTGAAATTCATTGCCAAAGACATCTGTGGAGGTCAAGAATGGCGGAATTCTGCTCCAATGTATATGGCCTTATGGTTAGTTGTCCATTGTATTCAACAATTGTAGGAAACCTGTGTGGGAAAGCTTTTTAAAGTGGAAGAGCCAATGCACTCGGGCATTTTCGCTCGCTCGCTCGATCTTGGAAGTCCAGGTCAAGTGGTAGTTTCAGCGTCACAAACTGGGGACTTCCTTGGATTGCAGTAGATGACCATGATCTTATTGACAGCTCTATAAAAGAGACAGCTCAGACAGTTTATGGATTAAGAGCAGAGAATTGGGAATAGTCTAAATAAATCGATGTTTTAGCCAAGACCCTTCATTCATCAGGATGAAGGATCTCAGTCTGAACTGTCAACTGTTTATTCCTTTCTGTAGACGTTACCTGATCTCCTGAGTTCCTCCAGCATTTTGCATGTGTTGCTATGGATTTCCAGCATCTGCAGAATCTGTTTTGTTTAGCTTCAATCATCTTTTCTTTGGCTGGCATGAACAGATGTATTGAGTGGCCTTTTTCTGTGCTATAAATGTTCTATTCTATTTCATCCGCCTCCTCTCGAAAGCTATTGTTTACTTAGAAAATCCAAGTATCTCTTAAATGTCTTAAAATAATACTGCTTGTAAAGCAGGTTCCTTGTTTTATTTTTAGTGGAAAGTAACACACCCAAACCATTTTTAACTCAGTTTATCTTTACTGCCACTGACTTGACCAGCTGAGTATTTTCCACATGTTCTTGACTTTATTTGTTTCTTTATGTTTGTCGAAACTTTGGACCATTCCACCAAAACCACTTTTTGTGGACTTTATGTTGAATTTACTTGTCCTGTAGGCTGTAGGTTTCTTGGGTGTAGAATCCCAAGCAGCTGAGAGCCCACAATACAAGTAAACTCAGCCAAAGATGTAGGTTAGCATGACAGTTAAAAATGTATCACCACTGGCTGAATCCGTTTTAAGTCCCGCTTCAAAGACTTGAGCACTATAATCTAGTCAGGTGCACCAGAGTAATGTTGAGGAGTGCTGCATTGTTAGAGAGGCCTTCTTTCAATTAAGACATTATCTGCTTTATTAATGAGGACCAGAGATCCCTTATTACCAGAAAAGAGTATGAGGCAAGTAAACCTTCATGTCCCGGCCTTTGGAAACATATAAACATAGGAAACCTACTGTGCTGAACATGCCCTTACCTTAGAATTTACCTAGGGTTACCCATAGCCCTCTAAGTTCTTCCAAGCTCCATGTGGTCATCCAGGAGTCTCTTAAAAGACCCTATCATTTCAGCCTCCACCACCATCACTGGCAGTCCATTCCACACACTCACCACTCTCTGCGTAAAAAACTTACCCCTGACATCTCCTCTGTACCTACTTCCAAACACCTTAAAACTGTGTCCTCTTGTGTTAGCCATTTCAACCCTGGGAAAAAGCCTCTGACTATCCACAGAATCAATGCATCTTATCATCATGTACACCTCTATCAGGTCATCTTTTACCCTTAAACTAAGAAAAGATATTCTTATTTCATTACGTACAAATAAGCTGGATGAACTCAGCAGGTCGGGCAGCATCCGGTGAAATGAGCAGTCAATGTTTCGGGCCGAGACCCTTCATCAGGACTGGTGACTGGAAACGTTGACTGCTCATTTCAACGGATGCTGCCCGACCTGCTGAGTTCATCCGGTTTGGTAGTATGTCTTGATTTGACCACAGCATCTGCAAAATACTTTGTGTTTACTATTCTTATTTCATTGTTGTCTGGGGGAACTTGCTGTGTGAATGTTGGAGTCTGTCTCCTATTAATTGCAGTGAATCAGAATCAGAATTATTATCACAGATATGTCATGAAATTTGTTATTTTGTGGTAGCAGAATGGTATGATGCATAAACAATTACTATGTTATAATAATGCAAAATAAAAGTGCAAAAAGAGAGCAGAATAGTGAAGCAGTATTCATGAGCTATTCAGAAATCTGTTGGTGGAGGGGAAGAAGTTGTTCCTAAAATGTTGAGTGTGGGTTGTCAAGCTCCTATACCTCCTCCCCGATAATGGTTGTCATGTGATGTCAAGGCACGAAGGGATATGGGGAGAAGGCAGGAGATCGGGGCTGAGAGGGAAAATGGATCAGCCATGATGAACTAGTGGATCAAAATCAATAGGTCAAATGGCTTAATCCTGCTCCTATATCTTATGGTTATGAGAAGAGGGGATATCTTGGATGCCACCTTCTTGAAGCATTGCCCCTGAAGATGTCCTCAAATGGTGGGGAGGTTATTGCCCATGATAGATTTATGTCTATAACTCTCAGTAGCTTCTTCAGATCCTGAGGATTGGGACCTCCATACCAGATGCTAATGCACCCAGTTAGAATGCTCTTATTAACAATTTTTAATATATCCTTTAAGATCTGTTCATTCCAGCCATTTCAAGGATATTTTGCTCAATACGCAGCTCTTTCCACTCTGTCACTGCCCTCACTTTAGTTGTGCACATGACAATAAACTTGACTTGATTTGGCTTTGTTCTGTGCAGACATTGGTTAGACCCAGCCTATCACGCACAAAGCTATGGTGACTATCCCTTATCAATCCCAATACTCATATATCTGGTCTCCTCAAGTACCTTCAAATAACTTTTCCATTACTGATGCCTGGCTCAACAGCCTTTAATTTCCTGGTTATTTCTTAAAGCTTATTTTAGACAGCAGAACAATATCAGCTATCCTCCAGTCCTCCGGTACTTCACTTGCTGCTAAGGATGAGTCAAATATCTCTGCTAGTGCCTCCGGAATTTCTGCACTTGCCTCCCACACAGTCCAAGGGGACACCTTGTCAGGTCCTAGTATTTCTCTTTTATTTGCCTCAAGACAGCTAGTGCCTCCTCCTCTGTAATCTGTTTAATGTCCATGACCTCACTGCCACTTAGCCTCACGTCTATAGACTCTGTGCTCGTCTCCTGAGGAAATACAGATGCAAAAGAATCCATTTAAAAACTGCCCCATTTCCTTTGGCTCTGTGCATAGACTACCATTCTGATCTTCCAGAGGACCAATTTGGTCCACTGCAATCCTTTTGCTCTTATATCTGTAGAAGCCCTTAGGATTCTCCTTCACCTTGTTTGCTAGAGCAACCTTATGCCTTCTTCTAGCCCCCCTGATTTCCTTCTTAAGTGTTCTCTTGCATTTCTTATACTCCTCAAGTTCCTCATTTGTTCTTACCTGCTTATACCTGCTATACACCTCATTTTTTTTCTAAACTAGGGCCTCAATTTCTCTCAGAAACTAAGGTTCCCTAAAGTTGTTGAAGAGTTTCAGCCTGATAGATGCTGCCTGGCCTGCTGAGTTTCTCCAGCATTTTGTATGTATTGTTCGCTAAACCTGTTATTCTTGCCTTTTATGCTGACAGGCACATACAAGCTTTGTACTCTTGAAATTTCACTTTTGAAGCTCTCACATTTACCAAGTACACCTTTGCCAGAAAACAGCCTGTACAATCCACACTTGCTAGATCATTTCTGATACCATCAAAATTGGTCTTTCTCCAATATAGAATCTCAACCAAAGCACCAGACCAAACTAACAACATTATGATTACTACATGTGAAGTGTTCCTCTACACAAACTTCTGTCACCTGCCCTGTCTCATTCTCTAATAGAAGATCAAATATATAAAGAAGCCCAATGTAAATGGCATAAGACACATAATATTGCATATATGGGCCCTCTTCTCATTACTACCATCAGAAAGGAGATACAGGAGCCTAAAAATGAACATTCAATGATTTAGGAATAGCCTTTTTTCCTTCTGCATTTCTGATGTCCCATGAAATCATGAACACTACCTCACTGCACTACCTCTTCTGCACTATTTATTTTTATTGCATCCTATAGTAATATTTCTATACCTTGCATTGTATAGCTGCCATAAACAATAAATTTCATGACATATGACAGTGATAATATACCTGACTTTGATTCAAATTCTGTGCCAGGCACTTCCTGCCACTTTTGTCTGTAAATCTGCAATTCCCACACTGCGCTTACTAATCGCTTTAGTGCCTTCGGTGCCTTGAAACTGAGGATGGAAACAAGTCATTGAGTCATAGAGTATTAGAGAAGCACAGCACAGACACAGGCCCTTCAGCCCCTCTAGTCCATGCCAAAATCATTTAAACTGCCTACCCCCATCGATCTGCTCCATATCCCTACCATCCAGGTACCTATCCAAACTTCTCTTAAATGTTGAAATCGAGATTGCAGGCACCACTTGTGCTGGCAACTCATTCCATACTCTCACGACCCTCTGATGAAGTTTCCCCTCGTGCTCCCCTTAAACTTCTCACCTTTCACCTTTAACACATGATCTCTGGTTTTTGTCTCAGCCAACCTCAGTGGAAAAAGCCTGCTCACATTTACCCTATCTACACCCCTTATAATTCTGTATACCTCTAACAAATCTCCTCTCAGGCTTCTACTTTCTAGGGAATAAAATTCTAATCTATTCAATCTTTTCTTGTTACTCAGGTCCTCCAGAACAGGCAACATCATTGTAAATTTTCCCTCCATTCTTACAACCTTGTTTACATCTTTCCTGTAGGTAGGTGTCCAAAACTGCACACAGTACATCAAATTAGGCCTCACCAGTATCTTATACATCTCCAGCATAACATCCTATCTTCTGTACTCAATACATCGATTTATGAAGGCCAATGTACCAAAAGATTTCTTTACACCCTATCTACCTGTGACGCCACTCTTAACAAATTATGTACCTGTATTCTCAGATCCCTTTGTTCTACCACATTCTTCAGTGCCCTACTGTCATACCTCTAATAAGTCATGCTTAATCCTGGATCCTGAAGGACTGCTGAAGGGAACAACCTTGGGGTTAATGGCATGAGCAGCATTGCCTTCTTGTGTAATATGTTATCTTAAATATTCTTCACCCCACTGAATTTATTTAGCACTTGCTAATTATTCTGTCACATCCATCCATTTCCTTCATTATCTTGACCTGCTGATGCATTTCCTTCCTCTTCTGTCAGCCTTGTATCTTCATCCATCGCCACTCTTCACCATCCTAGGCCAGGACATTTCCTTCCTAAAGATTAGCTTAATTTGTCAAATGGACATCAAAACATACAGTAGAATGTGTTGTTTGTGTCAACAATCAACACAGTCCAAGGACGTGCTGGGCATAGCTCGCAAGTGTTACCATGCTTCCGGCATGCCCACAACTTACAAAATTTAATGTCTTTAGAATGTGGGAGGAAATTGAAGCACCTGGGGAAAAACTTGCAAACCCCTTACAGACAATGGTGGATCTGATCCCCGGATTACTGATTGCCTCAGTTGCCTCAAGTAGCATTACACTAACTACTACGCTACTGTAGAATAAAGGAAAACTAAACAGGGTGGCTTAGAGGTTAGCACAACGCTTTACAGTACCAGTGACCCGGGTTCAATTCCTGCTGCTTTCTGTGACGAGCTTGTACGTGCTCCCCGTGATATCATGGGTTTCCTCCAGGTGCTCCATTGTCCTCCCACAATCCAAAGACATACTAGTTTATAGGTTAAATGGTCATTGTAAATTGTCCGATGATTAGGCTAGGGCAGTGTTTTCCAACCTTTTTTAGCCCAATGTCCCCCTAAAACACTTACATACTTTCCAACACCCCCTAAGGTGCCTTCATACTTGGCAACACCCCTCTTAGGCACATTATATTTTCTGATGCCCAAATAGTGTAATAACATGTCTACCATATGCTAACATGAGAAAACTGATTCTGCTTTAAATTTTTATTTGTCTTTAAACCTAACTTATACAGTACTTGTGTACTCTACAGCAGCTTTGATATCAATGAGATCCTTGAGTTTGATGGTTTTTAGCAAGACTTGAAATATCTGGTTCAAATTCTGACAGCAAAAACTTTAAGTCCCCATGCATAATACTGCCCAAGTGGTTTCTGTTTTCTGTGAGTATGTGGTTCACTGCACTGAAGTCTCTTTCAACAAGGTAGGAGGATGGAAATGCAATGAAGAGAAGTTTGTTTCTTTTCCAAAGACCAGGAATCTTCGTATGATTGTGTAGCCACATACCACAAAAGCCGACATTTTTGAAAAGCATTTTTGCTTCTTCATCTTTCTGAATTTTGATACTTTCTTCTTGCAAGCTCTCTTCCTGTTCTTCCTCCTTGCAAATAAATGGGTTAATTATCCAGTCTGGAATTTCCAGATCGTTCAAACCCTTGAATTGATTCTGAAAATCATTCTTCAGTGACTGTAGGTGTAAGCAGCACTCTTGCAAATCATCATCTGTGAAAGAGAGTTCTGTGCTTTCTGTGCAGGGAAACTGTGAGAGAACATTCTCCTCCCAATATTTTGCTTATATATTTCCAATTTTCAGATAAAAGTGGACACTGCAGTTTTTGCCTGGATTAAATTAAAATTCTCACCCTGCAGTTTCATATTCAGGATATTCATTTTGTCATAAAGATTGGCTAGGTAATCCACATCTCCATGTAGAAGTTCAATCTTATTTCCCAAGCTCTTGTTGGCTTTGAGCAAAAATTCAACCACAGTGTCAAAAAGATCAAAGAAACATTTTAAGCAGCAGCCTTTTGATAGCCAATGCACTTCAGTGTGAAGAAGCAAGTGTTCAAACTCTTCATTGTTATCTTGGCATAACTGCTGAAATATTCTGTTACTTAATGGATGAGTTTTAATTTTGTTGATAGCAGATATTACAAGAGTCATGCTTTTAAAAAGCCACTGGTTGAGGTTTTTGGCTGAAGATGTTGACAATGAATTACACAATGGATTGCAAACAGACTTGGAATTTAATTTTTCATAAATGCCACTAAACCAGCATGGTGACCTGTCACGTATGGTGCCCCATCTGTCGCACAAGAAATCATGTTCCTAATTGGAATACTTTTATCCTCAACATACATTTTGAGCTCATTGTAGATTGATTCTCTGTTGAAATTTATTTTTTAGCTTTTTACAAAAGAGAATCTCTTTGAATACCTCAAGGGGAATCCTTGGGGTTAGCAAGTTTACTGATTGGCTCTATTTCACCATTTGTTTCTGGCCAGTGATGTATTGTGTGACCTGTTTTCTGTAGACCAGT
Source organism: Hemitrygon akajei (assembly GCF_048418815.1). Classification (NCBI taxonomy): domain Eukaryota; kingdom Metazoa; phylum Chordata; class Chondrichthyes; order Myliobatiformes; family Dasyatidae; genus Hemitrygon; species Hemitrygon akajei. The sequence continues at coordinate 56,489,386 of NC_133144.1, read as the reverse complement.
TGAGAAAGTTGAGAGGGCGTACTTGATTTACCAACTATTAAACTGCATGAGCTCATTCCGTGGCAGAAGTCAAGGGGAACTATTGGGCACCCTGGTTGCTAATTTATGCATCACCAATAATGTCTGTTTGGTTGGTAAGGTCGGATGAGATTGCTGAGTTTCAGATGCATTGTGATGACGAGTGTTCACTGCCTGCAGGGCTATGGTTCTTCCTGTGCTCCCACGCCTCATCCTTTTTTTTTGGAAATGCCTGCTCTACTAACTGTCAGTCAGGCCTCAAGCCTCAAGTTAGAGTGGCACTTTCCACCCACCCCCCCACCCAAGCATCTTAAATACACCCCAACAACTTCAATTTCCCCTAATGACCCTTAATGGCATGTAGCTCCTTGGGGGGGCGGTATTGCCCCCATTTTGAGTCACTGGGCTAGGGTTAAATCAAAGGTTGCTGGGTGGTGCAGCTCAAAGGGCTGGAAGGGCCTGTTCCACACTGTACTCCAACAGATAAAAATAAATATTTGCCAATTAAACAGGATGAGGGAGGGAATCCAAATCAGGAATCGGAGGACAGACATTTTGATAAGTTGTAGGGCTGTGGAAAAGGGAGATTTAAAATTATGGAGACATTTGACAGGAAACACTGTAGGTCAGCAAACAAGAATTGCTGGGTGGATGGGACTAGATCTATGTTAAACCAAGGGCAATAAAGTTTGAAGTACCTCGTAGGTTGAATAAGAAGTTCGTTAGAGCTTTTAAGTCATATTTCTTGTCATTTATTGCTGTAACTCACTGGTAAACATTCTATGAAAATGTTGCTTTGTGAGGCTTGGTGATGTTTCATGATGTAACAAGGAGATAGATAAATGCAGATTATTCATGAGCTCTTAAATGAGTTAGCTTTTCATATTCTCTGACCCACTTCATGGTTCCACCTGCTTTTAACTATTATTTTCAAGCACATCACTGAGGTTTTTTTTAAATAAAAAGTTTCAGTTTCACTCAGTGGATTTATTTAACGGCTTGTAATAGACACGAGCCAATCGCTAAGTTTGCTGTTCTGCGGCAATTGAACACTATGCAGTTGAATGCCAGCCACTGTGGTGTTCATCACCACTGTCATGAAAACATGACCCACTAGGTCCCTGAAATGCACTCCCATGCCCTCTGTTTTCACCTCTGTACTGAAATATATCAAGCAGTCTAGGTGAGAGCCAAGATCTGTGAAAAGTCTGATTACGTTCAGGGTCAAAAGACAAGGGTTGCAGTGCCTCTTTAATGTAATTGTAACATGAAGATACATTGAAGGAAGGGCTTGGAGGGTTATGGGTCAAATGCAGGCAACTGGCACTGACGTGGAGGCTGCTGTGGTTGGCATTGGCCAGTTGGGTCGAAGACCACGTCTCCATATTCTATAATCCATGATTCAAAGAAATGTGCAAAACAAAGAAAAAACTCAAAAGATGCCAACTTGTGATGCTTAAACTTTTACCTTCACAGAATGACAATGTTTAGGAGGCTACCATTCAATCCATTCTTCCTCAACTTGGCTTTTCAAACATTGTCCATTTAGTTCCATGCATCTGGATTTTCCACTGGGGCCTGAAAGCTCTTTCCCCTAAATCCATTTACCAACTCAAAAACAAAAAAATGCTGTAAGCATTCAGCAGGTCAGACTATATCAGTGGAAATAGACTGTCAAGGTTTTGGTTCAAAGTTCCTTTGTCAGAACAGAAAAGTAGACAATAGAAGCTTATGAATCTGGGAGGTTGATTTCTAACAGGGTGAAGCCTTGTCACCTGTCAAAAAGATCATCCACCTTTCCTGAAGTGTTTGTTTCAAGCTTCTTTTGTTCTCTTCTCATTTCTTACGAAGGGTCTTTGAACCAAAAACCTGACTGTGGCTCAAGAATGGAAAAGCCTACAAAAGTGCGGACCCAGTTTATCACGTGAGAAGGCCTCCCCACCACTGAGCACATCTACAAAGAGTGTTGCCACATGAAAGCAGTATCCATCATCAAGGACACCCACCATCTAGGCCACGCTCTCTTTCCCGCTGCTACCATCAATTAACTTTGAACTTTGTTCTTCTGCGGCCTGACTTGCAGAGAGTTTTCACCATTTTGTTTTTGGTTCTGCTGTTCAGCAACTACGTTCTTTTCATTTTCATGTTTGAATCCAATTCCCATCTGAAAGCTAGCAAATAATCTGCCTCCTGCAACTTCAGACACTGTATTGCAAATCATTAATGTACAGCATATCCCATATTAAAATATTCTCATCATCTGCCTCTGAAGGTAACTTAGCAGCAGAAGTAACAACAGACTATTGGCTACTGACTCCATTGGTGGGGCTGGGGGTGGAGGGGAAGGATGGGGATTGTAAAGAAATACAGGTGTGGAATTAATTGGATATGTCTATCAAAGAGAAATGAAGGACCAATTTTTGGCCTATTTTTGGGGTTGTCTCATTCCATGACTCAATCGGAAAAGTTTATTGGCAGCAAAGTGCCTTTGGGACAATGAGTCTGAAAAAAGGTGCAAGTTCCCTTTATTTTTCCAAATACGTAATATATAAATGCAAATTCAGTTTATTTTTGAGCTGAGAATAAAGAGTCTTGATTTGAAACTCAGTAAATGGATGTTACATTGTCAAAGGTCTCTGATGACACACCACACAAGTAGTGCATAGTTAACTGAACAATAAACAAATATATCCAGCTACCCACACCTTTATGTTGCTACTTTTCAAGTACAATGGAATATTGTTTAAAGAAGAGAATAGGATTGCTTTAAAATTGGGTTTGCGGGGAGCAGGTTAACTTTCCATCACTGAATAACTAACTCTCCACCTATAACTCAGAAACAAGAGACTGTAATATGAGATATTTTGACAGTGTACATGGTCCAACTTTTTTGCATTGTTTTCAAAGATGCAACAGGCAATCCTAATGTTCTATATATAACACCAAACAAAGAGAAAATGCAAATTAATAGCTTGCACGTGGTCCAGCAATTCTTTTCCTTGTGTGTAACTGTCAACTTAAACCACGCGACATAACTCAACTTTGACTAAGATTCTATTCCCCAGTTCCTTCTACTGATGAAGGACAGATGGAAAAGAATTCAACATTTTTTCAGCAAGTCAGTATGAAGCAGTTGAAACTCCAAGAATGTGGAAAGATGTGACATAATTCCAAAGGTAGATTAACCAAACATTCACATAAACCAAGTTAAATGTCTGACAAAATGGTGACATCATTCACCTCCTAGCTTCTCCCTTCATTCCCCTCCCCCCACATGGTCTCATCTATCACCTGCCAGTCTGTACTCATTATCCTCTTCCCACCATCTTTTTCTGGTTTCTTCCCCCTTCCTTTCCAGTCCTGATGAAGGGTCTTGGCCAAAACATTAACTGTCTATTCCTTTCCACAGATGCTGCTAAGTTCCTCCAGCATTTTGTGTATGTTGCTCTAGACTTCCAGCATCTACAGAATCTCTTGTATTTATGATATAATTCACATATCCTTAATAAACTATCTGAGTTTAACATCTCAGAATGTATCCCGATGAATTTTTTTTCAGCCATCATTGAGAATGTTGCGACCACGTCTATCACCAGCTGGTTTCCCACTGTCTCCTCCCTCTCCAAGTCTAGGTTGCAGCGAGTAGTCTACCCTGCGGAGAAGATCATTGGCTGTCGGCTACCATCATTAAAAGACGTGCTCATCACCAGAGTGAAGGAAAGAGCTGAGAAACTTACCATAGCAGTCACCTATTCACCAAATTGCCATCAAGGAATCACTGTGAGTCTATCACCACCAGCATCTCTGAAGCTTCTTTCCTGTAGCTATCCACTTTCTGAACAAACCTCACTCAGGTGTAATACCCTAAATGTACCTGCATAACATCCATTAAATAGTTGTTCCATCTCTCTGTGTTCTGTTGATAATTATAGTGTCTGGTCATATGTTCACATTTATTTAAATTGATACTGTCATTTGCATCTGTGACCATTTGGCTGATTGTTGATTGCTCATGGCTGTTTGCATTATTGCCTTGTAAATTTTTCGGTGCTGTTGTATTGTCTGTTGTGGTATTGTCCTGTGTTTTATGCTTGGCACCGAAACACAATCAATTATTGCGTGTTTGACGTCCTGGTAATAAAGTGATTCTGATCACAAGTTCCTTTACAAGTAGTGTGTCAAAAACTACTGCTTGATGTACTTTGCAATGTTCTCTGGATTCTTTGGATGAATGGAGATCGTTATGGCTTGCACAGACTTCATGGTGAGCCGGTTTCCATGTTGTATGCCTCGATGACTTAATTCAAGGTGGAAGACGCAACCTTGGATTGGGTCCTGTGGAGTGCTCAGTGAAGAAGGACCGAAGAGTGTGACTGCAAGTGATCCGCATTGTATGAGTCGTTGCCCTTGTATTTGTGTAATGGATAAAACTGTCTGGCATGATGTGTCCTTGCAGAGTTGAATCTGCAAACTGGATGTGCAAATTTATCACATTGGCACCAGTACAGAGCAGCTATTTCTTTGGGAAGTGTGTAGGGTGACAGATGACAAATATTGTTCATTATACGAGGGGTGATTGATATGTTCGTGGCTCAAGGTAGAAGGAGTCAATTTTAGAAAACCTAGCACATTTATTTTTCAAATTAGTCCCCTCCTACATTTGCACACTTAGTCCAGCGGCCGTGGAGCATAAGGATCTTGGACCTCCAGGAAGTGTCCACAGCAGGGGTGAATGATAAATTTGTGGCCTAAGGTAGAAGGAGATGAGTTATACAGCTCTCGTTAAATGCACATGCAGGTCAGCTCTTTGAGTGATTATGGAGAAAGTTTGAAGTTAATAACTCATCTCCTTCTACCTTAGGCCATGAACTTATCAATCACCCCGATGAGTTATTAACATCAAACTTTCTGCAGAGAGATAGGGCAGATCAATAATTTAAGTTAACAAAATTCATAACGCAGCCAGACACAGTAAAAGAAAGGGCATAAAAACACAGGAGTATATTTCCAATTAGAATCTGCTGCAATTAAGTTTTCCACTGCACATGTGCATCCACGTTCTTGTGCACATGATAATAAACTCAGCTTTGACTTTGATATAAATCTGTATAAAGGGGAAAAAACACAGGCTCAGATGTGGCTCTCAAATTAAAATTACTATCAGATCAAAGGATAAGATTTGTAACATTATCAAGAGTAGCATAAGCTGAGGACTGGCAATTGTCAGAATTTAGTATATGACCAAGGCATTGATGTAAAGTAATTGGATAGTATGATGTAGGCAGTAGGAGAAAAAAACAGATGGTAAAACCTTCTTTAGGCATGGAGAAAGGAAAAGATGAGCAAAAGATCCTGACATATTGAGACATGAGAAATTATATTGAAGAATAACAAAATAGTATTAAAACAAAATAAATATCTTGTGTCTGTCTTCATGGATAAATCAGGATCTCTTAGAGATAATAGAGACTAATGCATCTGGGATGAATGAGCAGCTCAAAGTAATTAATGAAAAATGACTATTGGGGTAATTAGTGAAACTAAAGGGCAAATTGCCTAGGTCCAGATAACAAATTCCCACAGTTTTCATTGTTGTGGCAATTGAGGCATAAGGGATGGACTGGTTGTCAACTTCCAATAAACACAAGGGATTTTACAGATGTTGGAAATTCAGAGTAATACACACAAAATGGTGGATCAACCCAGCTGGTCAGGCAGCATCTATGGGGGGAAATAAATAGTTGACATTTGGGCTGATGTCCTTCATCAGGACCTCAAATATTCCAAATTCTAATATTTCAGATTGTAGATTGCTTCATAACGTATTGGAACATTGTATAATGTCACGATTAGAAAAGATGCTGAAATCTATTATTAAGGAAGTTGAAGAATAATAAGAGTATGAGGAAAAGTCAAAATGGACTTGTGAAAGGGACAGCATATTTGATGAAACTGCTTGAGGTTGTAATTAGCAAAAAAGTTAAGGACAATTCAGGTGTCATGATGCATTTGGGTTTTCAGATGAATTTTGATAATGTGTTGCACAAGGGACTGGTGAATTAAATTAGAGTACATGTAATTCCTCAGAAGTCGGAGTAAACAGGTGAGTGCCATAAACGACACTGAAGCCTATGCAGCTGCCTCAGAACTCCAGTGATCTGCTTTCGGTTCTCACTTCCACTGCTATCTGTATGGAGTTACATATTCTCTCTGTAAATGCCTGAGTTTCCCCCCTGGGTTCATTAGTTTTCTTCCACATTCCCCAAAATACATATTCTTATTAACTACTGTAATTGATCACCAATGAAGGTGGCTGGTGGGAGAATGAGCATTGACAGGTGCATGTGAGGGAAGTAAGAGGGAGAACGGAATTAATGGCCTTGCTCTGAGAACACACATAAATTTGACGTGCCAAATGGTTTCCTTGTATATTATTATGAAATATGAAGAATATGAACATTTTAAATTGGCTGCTGTAACGAGTTTGGTGTGGCAGGGATGAGTGCTGGGGCTCCAGATATTCACAATCTGTAATGATTTTGATGGAGAGGGATCAGATTAAGATATCCTAGTTTGCTGACCATAGAAAGATGGGGAACAATGTAAGGAATGTGATGGGCTACAAAGGGCTTTCAAAGGGGATATTGACAGGCTAAGGGAATGGGCAGGGTCATTGACGATGTGGAAAAGTACAATCCAGCCCCTATGATTAAAAAAAAATAGAAAAAAATAATTTATCCATAAGGATAGAAATAAGATTAGTATTTAGAGGAATTGTGTGTTCTAGCACATAAATCCCAAAGTTAGCATTAAGTGTTCAGTTCATTGGAGCGCAACTTGATCCCTCAATTTTCAGATTCAAAAGGATAGAGCACTTCCCACTGAACCCAAACTACAAATTTGCTTAGGCTCCAATCTTTGAACAGCTACTCATATTTACCCAACAGGGAGATGATTAAAGACTGCCCTCCCATATATTAAGTTTGCCTTTAACGTGAAAGCAGGACATGAACAGGTGATCACATCCCCTTTGCTTCGATTCATTTGAATAGCTAACAAACTGACTAGGTTAACTAACTTAGAAGCACAGGCTAAAACTCTGGAGGCACTAGTTTAGACACTCAGTGGCCACGTTATTAGGTACACTTGTATACCTGATCATTGATGCAAATATCTAATTAGTTGTTTATGTGGCAGCAACTCAATGCATACAGTCATGGTCAAGAGGTTCAGTTGCTGTTCAAACCAAACATCAGAATGGGAGGAAATGTGACCCAAGTGTCTTTGACTGTGGAAATGATTGTTGGTGCCAGACAGGGTGGTTTAAGTATCTCAGAAACTGCTGATCTCCTGGGATTTTCATGCACAACACAGAATGGTGAAAAAAAAATCCAGTGAGTGGCAGTTCTGTGGGCAAAAGTGCCTTGTTAATGAGCGACATCAGATGAGAATGGCTGAACTGGTTCAATGTGACAGGTCAAATAATCATGGGTTAAAACAGTGGTATGCAGAAAAGAACCTCTGAATGTAAAATATGTTGAACCTAAAGTGGACGGGCTACAGCAGCAGAAGACCACGAACATGAGTGTACTGTATACTACAATAGCAGAGGACCTTTAAATTTTGTAACTAAATATACCTTCTTTTAAAAAAATTCTGGTTCTGTAATGGTAATCGCAAATTATAAAATAGTTAGTAAACCAGGTAGATATTTTACAACATTGCTGTTGTCATTTGCTTGTGATACGGGTTCATATCCACAGCAACGTGATTGGTTTCAGAGTTCTGAAAGATACCAACAAACATGCCAGTTGCATCAAGATACTAGAATCAACAGTTACCACCTACTTACCCAAGGCCTCATAAGGATGGAAAATAATTACTGGTGACATCAGCAAAGCAGATTAAAATTCACAATAAAAATGAGCTCTTCTTGGCCAGATTGAGAAATTTGATTCTCAGTGTACCAACACTGACCCAAGTACTTTTTTAAATTAATTTTTTTATACATTTCTACACTACAACAGAAAATAAACCCACCAACAAAATGGAGATTTATACAGTGCTAAACAAATGTGTCTAATATACAATTCATAACAAAACAGAAAAAGCATCCAAAATGAAATCATATGAAGTTTGTATCCTCCCCACCCTCCCACTACAAAACTCCAAGCCAACCATTACAATGTAAAGAAAAGTTAATTAGAGCTTTCATCACCACAGAGCTGTAAACATTTTTAAAAAAGTATAATGCCTACTACCTAAACTATAATGTATTTCACAACAAAAAAAAACGTAAAAATTAACCAGAGAACAAAAACTGAAAGTAAGGGATTGTAGTACAAAAAAAGGATAAACCTTTAATCTAAAGAGGAATTATGAAAATATTCAAGGAAAGGTCCCCACACCTTATGAAACTTTATGTCCAAATTAAAAAGTGACTAAAGGTCTAAACAGGACATAATGTCTTTAAGCCATTGATCACGAGTGGGTGGGGCAACATCTCTCCACCTGAAAAGAACTAACCGTCTAGCCAAAAGAGATGCAAAAGATAATGTTCAACGTTTAGTCAGACTCAAATGCATGTCAACTTCACCTAAGGCACCAAAAAGAGCAATCAAAGGGTTAGGTTCTAAATGGCAATTAAGAATATGCGATAAAGTTTAAAAAAACTCTCCAAAATTTCTCCAAACTAGGACAGGCCCATTACATATGAATAAGAGAAGCCTCACCCCCTTTACACTTATCACAAAAGGGACTAATATCAGGATAGAACTGCGATAATCTAGTTTTAGACATATGAGCCCTATGTACAACCTTGAACTGCAAATGGCAGTGGTGAGCACATAAAGAGGTTGAGTTAACTGATTTAAGAATTGAATCCCAAACCTCATTGGACAGAGAAATATTTAAATCATGCTCCCAGACAGTTCTGGTTTTATCAAGGGGGCACGCCTCAAGGTCACTAACTTATCATGAACAGTAGATATTAATCCTTTGCCCAATGGGTTTATACAAAGAAACAAGTCCACAACAATTTTCTCGGGCATCTCAGGAAAGTTTGATATTAAGGGGTTAATAAAATGTTTAATTTGAAGATATCTAAAGAGGTGAGTATTAGGTAGGTTAAACTTTGTAAACAGTTGTTCAAAAGTTGCTAACATTGACCAAGTATAAATGATCGTAGAATGTATCCAGCACTGAAGGAGACTATTGAGACCATCACTAGTTAAAATATGGAGTTCAGATCACCTGGTTCAGGTGTCCCAGCTTTACACACCTTTGTTACATCTTCCTTTGTTCCAACTGAATAAATCTCTTCTCGTAACCAGTGTCCTCCCCAGCCTTGGCAGCAATCTTGTAAATCTTCTCTGCACCCTTTTTAATCAGAAACAGCACCAAGTTTTTAAAAAGATATTATCGGCCTCTCAGTTGGTCCCTACTGAAGTCAGTGGTTACAAAATCTGACCCAGGTGCTGTCTGTACTGTCTCAAGCCAAGCCAGATTTATTCGCCCTCCCTCGAGTGAGGCAGAGGAGAAGTGTCAAAGCCAAAGATCAAAATATGTATTTGTCGCCATGCACTACTCTCAAATTTGTTTTCTTACAGGCGTTCACACTAAAACAAAGAAATACAATAGAATTAATGAAAAACTACACACAAAGTCAACAAACAACCAATGTGCAAAAGAAGACAATCCATACAAATACAAAAAAAGCAAATATAACAATAAATAATAGAGGACATTAGTTATAGAGTCATAGAAAAGTACAACACAGAAACATGCCCTTCAGCCCATAGAATCCATACAGAAACTAGTTAAACTGTCTACTCCCATCAGTTTTCACCCGGACCATAGCCCTCCATACCCCTACCATCCATGTACCTATCCACACTTCACTTAAACATTGAAATTGAGCTTGCATGCGCCATTTGTACTGGCAGCTCATTCCACGTTCTCACAACCGTCTGAGTGAAGAACGTTCCCCCCGTGTTCCCCTAAACTTTTCACCTTTCACCCTTAACCCATGACCTCTGGTTGCAGTCCCACCCAACTTCAGTGAAAAAAGCCTGCTTGCATTTACCCTATCTATACCCCTCATAATTTGTCGAATCCTTGAAAGTGAATTGTGGAATCAGTTCAGTGTTGAGGTGAGTGACTTATCCATGCTGGTTCAGGAGCCTGATGGTTGAAGGGTATTAACTGTTCCTGAACCTGGTGGTGTGGGACCTAAAGCTCATGTAACTCCTTCCCGAAGGCTGCAGAGCGAAGAGAGCATGGCAAGTGCATGTATGTGGCGACTGGGCCTAGTGTGTTCCAATAGCACTGAGCTTGAACTTGAGTCTGCAGTTTGCATCAATATGACATTAATCTGTTTACTGCACTTTTAATATTCATGTTCATTTTGCTTCAGCATATTTTCTGAACAATACAATGATTATAATCCTACAAGGGGAACACAGAAAGTTGGAATTTAATATATTTGAAGAACTGGATTTCCTGAATTACTACACACTATGCCCTACGTCACAATTGCCATAAATAGCAACTAAACCATTGACAAATTAACAAAAGCAAAATACTACAGACGTTGGATATCCAAAATAAGAACAGAATATATTGCAAACACCAATCTGGTCAGGCAACATCTGTGTAAGAGAAACCAGGTCACTTAGCTTGCCTCCAGCATTTTCTGCAGTTAGCACCCAGAATTTATTTCATCCTCACAAATTGATTTAGGTGCCCATTCTTTAATGGTGCTTTACTCTCCCTCCCAGATGTTGCCTGTCCTGCTGAATACTTCCGGCATTTTCTGCCTTTGCTTCAGCTTTCCTGTGTCTGCAGTGCATTGCTGCTCTATATAAACATGTTTGCAATTTATTCTAAACAGGAAGCTTTCCACATCTAATGACATGTATCGGTCCGCCCCGAGTGCAATTATTAGTGTGACAGCCTGGGTTCAAGTTACAGCACAATCTTGTCAACAGTTACTGACTGCATAAAATACTGTGCACAATTGACTAACATTATATTGAAGTTTCCTACATTTTTTTCCCTCCTGTCATGAGAATGGAGACTGTGGCCAACATCTTTGAGGCTCTTGAGTCGTTCACGCACGCAAATTAAAGGAAACATTGACAGGGGATACAATCAACAATGACATCCTTTTAGCACCTGCAATAACTGTAACAGATTGCAAAAAAGGCCAGAGCATTTATTTCCATCCAGTTTTAATTATGCAAATGACAGTGGATTGAAAAAGTTGTGCTTACACACATAAATAATAATAATGCTCATTAGTAAGTTTCAGTTATTTGCATATTTCTAAATTGGGAGAAGTGTGCTCCACTGATAAAAGTACTTGCAGTCTGGCATCAACTCATGTTCCTCTCGACTTCAAGGAACCAACAGCATTTGTAATGTGGGTGGTACCTTCCAATCGTCTTTTGACCCAGCATACCTGACACACACTTGGCTCTGACCATGTTGTCGCTGATAAGGCGCATCCTGCATTTCAATGGCCAAGCTCTGGGTGTGAATGAAAATGGTTGTCTGAATGTGACTTAGTACACTGCGTACAACTCACTACCAGGACTTGATGATGAGAGTCTCCCTCCTGGCAAAGAGGATTTATCAAAGTACATGCGTGTCATGATATACTACCCTGCGATTAATTTTCTTGCAGGGTTTTGCAGTAGATAAAAATTAGTACAATAGAATCATTGATAAAACTGCACACAAATGAAGGCGGACTAACAACCAATACGCAAAAGAAGACAAATTGTGCAAATACAAAGCAATAATGGTAATAGTAAGTAATAAATAATATTGAGAACATGAGTTGTTGAGCCCTTGAATGTGAGTCCATAGGTTGTGGAATCAGAGTTGTGCAGAATGAAGTTATCTACGCTGATGATTGAAGGTAATAATTGTTTCTAAACCTGGGTATGGGTCCTAAGGCTCCTGTACCTCCTTCCAGATGGCATCAGTGAGAAAAGAGCTACATAAAGATATTGGAGATCTCAAATAAAAATACAAGCACTTGGTGGGCTATGAATAGAAATAGAAAATGCAGGAAACACTCAACAAGCTGGTCAACATCTGTAGAGAAAGAACCAAAGTTAATGTTGCAGGTCCAAGATCATAGTCAGAAGTGGGGAAAAAGTCAGGTATCTAATATGGAGAGAGACAGAGTTAATGTTTCACAAGGACTGGATATTGTATCCAGAGACCTGCAGGATCAGCTTCCTCTCTCCACAATTGTTGCATGACCTCACTGCTACTGATGGGCACATGGTACAGAAACCTGAAGTCCCACACCACCAGGTTCTGTAACAGCTATTTTGCTACAAACATCAAGCTCCTGAGTGGACCTGCGCAACCCTAATTTGACTTGAACATGTAACCTGAAAGAGGATAGAATAGGGCAAATATATAGGACCATAATGTGTGAGACATTACATAGGCTGATGATAAAGTCAAGTTTATTGTCGCATGCACAGGTGCAATGCAAAACTTACTTTCAGCAGTATTGCAGGCACATAGAATTAGATACACAACATTTACAAGCAAACATAAACTAAACACAAGTTAAACAAAATTTTATAAGAAAGAATACCACTAGTTCCATTTCCATTGTAGTGCAAACTGGTTATGGTTTTGCTATACTAAGGTAGTAATTAGGGTTTTGCCAGTTGGTTCAAGAATCATCTGGTTCAAGGGAAGTAGCTGTTTGTGAATTTGATGGCGTAGGATTTCAGGCTCTGTACCTGGTGTTTGTACTTATTGGGACCTGGGGATGGGAAAGCTGTGTAGTAAGGCCAAATGGTAAATAGGATAGCGTGAGATGGAGTAGAACAGCAGATCTTTAGATGCTGAAGTTAATGGAAGGTCAAACATACCATCATTGATAACAAGGTGAGATGTGAAAGGTGAGCAACAGTGGGAAGGAAGAATGAAGTTACAGATTTTTGTAATGGAATACACATAGCAACCATTTGTATCCAACCATCATCCTTATTACTCTGCAGGATATTGGATTGATTAGACATGCATGGAAATGTTTCTTAAGTGCAATTTGTCTGCTATTCTCCTGTCACATTCAGTTTCAAGATTCTTACACATTCATATGTCTACATTCTAGCTTGACGCTTTTATGAAGACACAAGGAGTGTAGGTCAAACAGCATCTGTGTAGGGTAGGAATGTCAACATCTTCTCGTTACCAACATCAGGAAAGAGGTGCAGGAGCCTGAAGACAAACATTCAATGAATCAGGAATTGCTTCTGCCCCTCTGCCATCAGATTTCCGAATACTGTAGTCCATGAGCAAATGGACACTATCTCAGATTCCTTTATTTATTTTTGTAATTTACAGTAATGTACAACTGCTGCAAAACAAATTTGATGCCATATATTCTAGTGATTAAAAGATCTGACTCTGAATTGTCAATATTTCATATCAAAGCCCTGCAGGTCAAAAATCTGTAGCCAAATGCCTCCCTCCAACTTTAGTTCACTTTTCTGTTTTTTATCCTGTTATCAATGATGGTATAACAGGCCTTCCATTAACTTTAACATATAAAGGTGTTCAGTTTGTACACTGCCCTGCACCCTCCTATTTTACCAATAAGCCCTTCCTATATATCCTTCCAACTACCCTACCCATCACCCCCCTTACCTCCACCCCAATCACTTCTTATTTAAAATATTCATCGTATTTTCTGTCATTTAATGGCCCTTTCCCATCACAGCAATACTTTCTTTCCCTACAAATGTTCCTGAACACTGAATTCCTATGCATTCTCCCTCACATTGCTTCATCTGCCTCACTCCCCAGACCTCTTCCATCAATAATGACGACTCCCACACTGCAGAATAAATTCCAAAGATTAAGAATGTTCTTAAAAATGTATCTATCAATCTCCTTTTAACTTCTTCGGATTAAACTGAATACTGAAAAAGGCAGCATCCATCATTAAGAACCCCTATCACCTAGGCCTTGTCTCATTTCTACTGGCAGGAAGGAGGTGCAGGAACCAGAAGCACCGAGCAAGAGGGGGAGGGAGGGAGGAGGGGGAGAGACAGAGAGAGAGATTTTATATACTACTGAATGGACACTAAACCCATGAACACTACCTCACTACTTTATTTCCATTTTTGGATGACTTATTTAATTTGACTATTTTATATATATATGTTTACTATAATTCATGTTTTTATTATTTATTGCATTGTACTGCTGCCACAAAGTCAACAAATCTCAAGGCATATGCCTATGATATTAAACTTGATTCTGTCTGAAGTGATTCAGTCCAGTATAAAGTGCCCCTGGTACGTCCCTTAGACTGTGTTGGCCATTGAACAAACAACACATCTCACTGTATGTTTTCACAAACACGAGAAAATCCGTAGATGCTGGAAATCCAAGTTACACACACTAAACACTAGAGGAGCTTAGCAGGCCAGGCAGCATCTAGGAAGAAGAATTTATCTTTTTGTGTCACTATGTTTTGATGTACATGTGACAAATACAGCTGTGGGAAGTAGGTGGCGCCATCAAACAACGCAAGCAAGGGGCGACATCCCTCAGATGGTTCACAAAACTATTTTGTTCATATCGTTTTCTTCATCTTTTTCTTTCAGATATGTTTCTGATACTGTTGCAGCCTGTCATCAACATTTTGGTGGTTGTTTTCAGGCCAATTGAGCAACTTGGCCCTTTTGTTGCCTCCGAAGGAGTTCGGCGAGGTTTCAAGTGAAGTGTACGGCCTGAAGAAAGGGTGCAGATCCATGATTGACTCCATTTCTTGCCGAGCCCACCCATTGAAGCATTGATTGTGATTGGGGTGGACTAGCGCTATGGCCTACAGATAGCGTGGAACACGGCACTGGATTGAATTGAACCGAGCTGAACTGAATATGCCCGGACTCTTTTGATGTATTTGTGATTTAGTATTTTGTATTCTGTGTTTTTCACTCTTCTTGTTTTCTTGTGATTTACGTGATTTCTTCTTTTTTCGCGTGTTGGGTGTCTGGATGTTTTCCTTAAACAGTTTAAATTGTTTTCTTTGTTTCGTGGTTGTCTGTGAGAAGACAAATCTCAGGGTTGAATACTTTGAATCTTTGAATCTTTGAAGCTAATCTATTCTGATCTGATTTATGTCTCTGCATTAAAAAGGTGCTAAATGAACACAAATTTTTTGTGTTGATGAAACTATGACAATACAAATTATGAATAGCAGAACTATGCCAGTACCACGTAGGAATTTCTAAAGCAGTTAGTGGTTGTGGTAATGTATTGGCAGTGTACCAGACGCAAGGAACTAAAAATATACTTAGCTAATTACTGCTTCTTACAGGCAGCAGGGGAATATATAAAAATGTCGACTAGCTTCGAAGTAATTAATCAAGATGTGCGAACAGGTCTAACAATCTTCTGTACTTAAATATCTTCCATGTCTTATCCATTGGCATGAATAAATCACAGAAAGCCACTGTTTATAACAAAACTGCAGTCATATGAAATCTGAGGTAAGCAAAAATAGTAGCAATTGCTCAGCAGATCAGGCGGCATCTGTAGAAAGAGAAAGCGTTAACATTTCAAGTCAAAGTCCTTTGCCAGAACTAAGAAATTGATTTTAATTTGCAGGAAAAGATAGATTGTACGTAGTCCACAGAACGTCGTTGTGGTTCACTGGTGCCATCTTGCCATTTAGTTAGAGAGGGCAAAGAGAACATCAGTGCTGGAATAAACTGGGAGTTGCTGTGGGGATAAGCAGCTGATTAAATAATATGGTTGATGGATTAAATGTAGCAGTTGGAGAAAAAAAGGGGACATGTAAGAACATAAGAACAAAAGAGATAGGAGCAGGAGTAGGCCATCTGGCCCATCGAGCCTGCTCGCCTTTCACTAAGATCATGGCTGATCTGACCATGGACACATCTACACCTACCTGCGTTTTCCCCATAACTCATTATTGCCCTACTATGCAAAAATCTATCCAACCTTGTCTTAAATGTATTTACTGAAGTAAATGAATAAAAGGAATATAAAATTTAGTGAAATAAAGGAAGTTGCAGTGGACAAGAACACAAACAAAGGAATATAATAGAGCAGTAGGAAATGCTCAGCAGCTCAAGATGTGTTGGTGAAAACTGAAGCAACATTGTAGATAAAGGCCCATAGCAGAATTGGCTACACCTGAGACAAAGCATAGACCATAAGAACATAAGACATAGGAGCAGAAGTAGGCCATTCAGCCCATTGAGTCTGCTCTGCCATTCCATTATGGCTCATCCCAGATCCCACTCAACCCCATACATCTGCCTTCTTGTCATAACCTTTGAAGCGCTTTCCAATCAGGAAACTTCCGCCTTAAATATACCCACAGACTTGGCAGAGCATTCCACAAATTCACTATTCTCAGGCTAAAAAAATTCCTCCTTACCTCTGTTCCAAAAGGTCACCCTCAATTTTGAGGCACTTCTAGTCCTCCGGGATCATGCCAGAATCAAGTGATTCTTGATAGATCATGATCAATGCATCCATTATCTCTTCAGCAACCTCTCTCAGGACTCTGGGATATAGTCTAAATAATGCTGGTGACTTATCCAACATAAGACTTTTGAGTTTGCCTAGCACTTTTTACTTGGTAATCACAAAGGATTTAGAAAATCTAGTTAAGAAGAAAAAAAAGCTTACAAAAGGTTCAAGAAACTAGATACTGTTAGAGCTCTACTGTTAAGTATATAGATGATGAGAGGCATTGATCATGTGGATAGTCAAAGGCTTTTTCCTAGGGCTGAAATGGCTAACACCAGAGGGCACAGTTTTAAGGTGCTAGGAAGCAGATACAGAGGAAATGTCAGGGATAAGTTTTTTATGAAGAGATTAGTGAGTGCATTAGTGAGTGCTGCCGGAGATGGTGGTGGAGGCGGATACGATAGGGTCTTTTAAGAGACTCCTGGATAGGTACATGGAGCTTAGAAAAATAGAGGGCTTTGGGATACACTAGGTAATTTCTAAAGTAAGTACATGTTTGGCACAGCATTGTGGGCCAAAGGGCCTGTATTGTGCTTAGGTTTCTATGTTTCTCCAGAAAATTACAAGGTTGCCAGGAAGGAGCTTAAGAATGAAATTAGGAAGTTAGAAGGGGTCATGAGAAGGTCTTGGCAGGCAGGCTTTAGGAAAACCCCAAGGCATTCTACAAGTATCTGAAGAGCAAGAGGATGAGCCATGTGAAAATAGGGCCAATCAAGTGCAATAGTGGAAATGTGTGCATGGAGCCGGAGGAGGTAACGGAGGTACTTAATGAATACTTTGCTTCAGTATTCACCAGCGGAAAGGACCTTGGCAATTGTGGGGATGAGTTATAGTGGACTGAAATGCTTGAGCATATAGACATTAAGAAAGAGGATGTGCTGGAGCTTTTTGAAAAGCATTGAGTTGGATATGTCATCGGATCCGGACAAGATGTACCCCAGGTTATTGTGGGAAGTGAGGGAGGGGATTTCAGGGCCTCTGGCGATGATCTTTGCATCATCAATAAGAATGGGAGAAATACTAGAGGATTGGAGGGTTGCAAATGTTGTTTCCTTGTTCAAGAAAGGGAGTAGAGAGAACCCAGGAAGTTATAGCCCAATGAGTCTTACTTCAGTAGTAGGCAAGTTGTTGGAGAAGATCCTGAGAAGCAGGATTTATGATCATTTGGAGAGACATATTCTGATTAGGAATGTCAGCTTGGCTTTGTCAAGGGCAGATTGTGCCTTATGAGCCTGATTTAATTCTTTGAGGATGTAACAAACACATTGATGAAGGTAGAGCAGTAGATGTAGTGTATATGGATTTCAGTAAGGCATTTGATAATGTTCCCCATGGCAGGCCCTTTCAGAAAGTAAGGAGGCATGGGATCCAAGGAGACCCTGCTTTGTGGATCTGGAATTGGCTTGCCCACAGAAGGCAAAGGGTGGTTGTAGATGGTTCGTATTCTACATGGAGATCGGAGTGGTGTTCTGCAGGGATCTGTTCTGGGAACCCCTCCTCTTTGTGATTTTTATAAATTACCTGGATGAGGAAGCAGAATGGTGGTTTAGTAAGTTTGCTGATGACACAAGAGTTGAGCAGAGGTTACAGCAGAATATTGATAGGATGCAAAACTGTGCTGAGAAATGGTAGATGGAATTCAATCCAGATAAGTGTGAAGTTGTTTATTTTGGAAGACATAATATAATATTAATGTTAAGACTCTTGGGAGTGTGGAGGATCAGAGAGATCTTGGGGTCCATATCCATGAGACACTCAAAGCCACTGCGCAGGTTGACAGCATTGTTAAGAAGGCATATGGTGTGTTAGCATTCATCAACTGTGGGATTGAGTTCAAGAGCTGTGAGGTAATGTTACAGCTATATAAGATCTTGGTCAGACCCCAATTGGAGTACTGTGTTTAGTTCTGGTCACCTCACTACAGGAAGGTTGTGGATACTATAGAGAGAGTGTGGAGGAGAATTACAAGGATGTTGCCTGGATTGGAGGGCATATCTTATGAGAGTAGGTTGAGTGAACTTGGCCTTTTCTTCTTGGAGCGACGGAGGATGAGAGGTGACCTGATAGAGGTATATAAGATGATAAGGGGCATTGATTGTGTGGATAGCCAGAGGCTTTTTCCCAGGGCTGAAATGGCTAACATGAGGGGACACAGTTTTAAGGTACTTGGAAGTAGATACAGGAGGGATATCAGAGGTAAGATTTTCAAACAGAGAGTGGTGGGTACATGGAATGGAAGGGTCTACTCTGCACTGTATAACTAAAGAAGGAAAGAAAATCCAGCTATAGTACAAAAGGTCAACACAGGAATATCGATTCAAAGAAGAACACTGATGAAGACTTATGCTCATGTTAGCAAGGAAGTGCAAAATCATTCTGTTCTATTATAAACATGCAAGATTTTATTAGTTGGGCAGAATGGCCTAATTCTGCTCTGTCTAATGGTCTTATAAACTCATGGGAGAAGGGAGGAGAAAGGGTTTGAGAGGGATAATAAATCAGCTATGATGTCATGGTGGACTAGTTGTAAACTTCAGAAAGTTTCTTCCCTCCTCCAACAGCAAACACCAATGGTAATTTATCTCAGCTAACCTCAACTGCATCAAATCAGTGAGCAAGTAAGTGTCTGCCAATACATAAGCAATATTAATACCCTACACCCTCAGTCTCTAAGGATAGTAGCGTTTTCCACAGAGAAGAGTTGGAAACAAAATCAGTAATAAGATATTCACAAAAGACAGGACAAAATAAAACAATTCTGCAAATTCTGCCTTGAATTCCATTGTAAATTGCTTTACTAGTGAGTAGAATCACAATGGTGTCCCATTGCATGTGAACTCTCAGCAAAATTAATAGGAAGAAATTCCAATTGTATGGACTTATTCACTTCCCACAATCATTCCCAATGTGCTTCACAGTTAATTGACATTTTAAAATAGTTACTGTTGCATTGTAGAGGAATACCACAGCCAATTTTTATCCAAAACAAAAAAGCTGACAAAGAAATTGATGGTTTGAACAACAATTTCTCAGATTTCAGGTAATTTCTCCCTTCTTCCCCTTCTCTCCTTTTCCATTCCCCATTCTGGTTCCCCTCTTACCTCTTCTCTTCTCCTCACCTGCTCATCACCTCCCTCTGGTGCCCCTCCGCCTTCCCTTTTGTCCATGGTCCATGGTCCTCTCCTATTCCTTCTTCTTCAACTTGTCAATCTCGAACCTCCTCTCCACCCACCTACCGTTGCTCTCACCTGATTTCACCTATCCCCTGCCAGCCTATCTTCCTTCCTCTGCCTCCACCTTCTTATTCTTGCTTCTTCCCCCTTCCTTTCCAGTCTTAAGACCATAAGACATAGGAGCAGAATTAGGCCAATCAGCCCATTGAGTCTGCTCCAGCATTCCATCATGGCTGATCCTGGATCTCACTCAACCCCATTCACCTGCCTTCTTGCCATATCCTTTGATGCCCTGACTGATCAGGAAACAATCAACTTCCGCCATAAATATACGCATGGACTTAGTCTCGATTGCAGTCTGTGGCAGAGCATTCCACAGATTTACTACTCTCTAGCTTTAAAAAAATTCCCCCTTGCCTCTGTTCTAAAGGGTCATCCCTCAGTTTTGGGGCTGTGCCTTCTGGTTCTGGATACCCCCGCCATAGGAAACGTGATAAACACCCTCAAATGTCAACTATTTATTGCCCTTGATAGATACAGCCTGACTTACTGAATTCCTCCAGAACTTTGTGTGTATTGACAAAGGAATTAATTTTTGATGATGCTGGCTAAGGGTTAATTTTTTGCTAAAGATCACAGAGTTACTTCCATAAGAATAGATATATAAAAGGGAGTTTAATGCTGGTCAGAAAATGCCTCATTTCTACCAGACATTAATATAGCATAAATGAACAGGAACAGCAAGCATTATTGTACTTAAACTTGATTCTCATTTTAATTCTGTAAGAATGATATCTTGGATCCAGGCCACTCGCACTACAGAAAGAACAAGAGTACTGTTTTCGCTTTGGTGCTTACTGAAAAACAATGAATTAACAACTAGTTCATATCTAATCAAAAATCTGGCAGAAAGTTATACTTTTGCTATGACACTGCTCTCTATGATGTGTTTGGTAAGTGATTTAGAAACTCAAGCCAAGTCCATCTATAAATTTGGGCCCTATATTTACAGTAATTTATTTTCATTTGAAACACAATGGCCTTCTTATATTGCAGATGAGATAAAGAGAAATGACACAAAGCCAATAGAAATACAAGACAGAAAACAATGGCAGTACTTTTAATAAGAAATTTATAAGGCTTCAATGAGGTCTGTGTTTAATAAACAAATGGGCCTCACCTATCCTCATGATTTCCTACATGAGTGCTAACAAACAGTGATGCCTGAGCTCTGTTGCAGTCTAACTACGAAGTAATGGGCAGAGCAGCTTGTAGGATATGGAAACAGTTAGCTAATGCAGCTTGAGTTACAATTTGGCAGTCACAATTAATTAGTCAGACAACAATTTGTCAAGTTTGCAAATTTGAAATACCAGGATTATTTTTCTAGGCGGATAAGTAAACTCCTGCAGATGCTGGAAATCTGATATAAAAATGAAGTCTGGTCCATGTTTTGTTTTGTCCTTTATTGTCACATTTCTTTATTATTCATGTAGGTGGTACAAAAGCCTCAAGTCCCACATCATCTGCTCAACAACAGCTACTTCCTTCAATAAATTAATTCTTGAACCAGTCTGCACAACCTTAATCACTAGCTCAGCATAGCAACACTGTGACAAATTCACACTACTATGGACTTTGTTACATAGTCTAATTACATTCTCAATGTTCAAAGGGAATTTATTATCAAAATACATTTACGTCTCTATATACTGCCCTGAATTCATTTTCCTGCAGGCAATCATAGCAGAACAATAGAGTCAATGAAAAGCTACACACAAGGACTGACAACCAACCAATGTGCAAAAGAAGACAAATTGAGCAAATACAACCAATCGATAAATCAATAAATAAATACAACTGAGAATGCATATTGGAGAGTCCTTGAAAATTTGTCCACAGGTTGTGGAATTGGTTCAGTACAGAAGTGAGTGAAGTTGTACACACTGATTCAAGAGCCTTATGATTGCAGGGTAATAGCTGTTTCTGATCCTGTGGTGTGAGACCTAAGGCTCCTGTATCTCCTCTCCAATGGCAGCAGTAAGAAGACAGTATGGCCTGGATGGTGGAGGTCCTTGATCATGGATGCTACTTTCTTGTGGCGGACCTCCTTGTAGATGTACTCAGTGTTGGGGAGGCCTTTGCCTGTAAAGGACTGGGCTGTATCCATCACTTCTTTATTTTATAATTTATATTTTAAAATAGAATATATATATATATATGTATGTGTGTGTATGTACTTAATTTATGCTTTCTTGTGAATGTTGTCCCTCTAATGCTATTTAGTGCTGCTGCAAGTTTTTTGTGGCACTTGTACATACGTCAACAAACTTGGCTATCAGGTTTCTTTTTGTACATTGGAGGTAGTGTGGCGACCCACTTCCTAGCGCACTCGAACCGGCTCACAAATAGCCAGCACGCCGGCACAAAGGCCAGGTCTGCTCACCAACAAAGGGAAAAGCCTGTGGGGGTTTGTGAGTACGTGCCCCTTACAGCATCCACGCCCGGGGAGAGCAGGATGAGGGAGGCTTTAAAGCAAGGCTGTGAAGTTCGAATAAAATCTTCTTTAATTGTAGTTTACCAACTCCGTGTCGCTATTTTAGCGCTGCGTGTAGCACACCGCTACAATTGGAGACCCCGACGGTCCAAACGATTTTTGGACCGGAGATGACCGACGCCGCATCTGTTCATGCGGTTTCGTTGAAACTGCCAAGCTTCTGGATGCTGCAACCTCACCTCTGGTTCCAGCAAACAGAAGCCCAATTCCACGTTCGGCAGATAACCTCAGAGGACACACGTTACTACTACGTGGTGAGCTCCCTCGACCAGGACACAGCGGCCCAGATTGCAGAGTTCATACAGTCTCCCCCAGCGGACGGCAAGTACACGGAATTCAAAGCCCTGCTCCTAAGGACTTTCGGACTCTCCCGCCACGAGCGAGCTGCCCGTTTACTGCACCTGGATGGCTTGGGAGACAGACCTCCATCGGCTTTAATGAATGAGATGTTGTCTCTGGCCGGCGGACACAAACCCTGCCTCATGTTTGAGCAGGCATTCCTGGAGCAGCTGCCCGAGGACATACGCCTGCTGCTGTCCGATGCGGATTTCAGTGACCCCCGGAAGGTGGCAGCCCGGGCGGACTTGCTGTGGAACGCCAAGAAGGTGAGTGGGGCGTCCATCGCACAGATCACGAGGCCACGCTCCCAGCAGCAAACCAGTCCAGGCCCGGCCGCAGAGCCCGCTAACCACAGAGGCAGGGGTGGGGAGCCCAATGAACAATGGTGTTTCTACCACCAGCGGTGGGGCGCAGAAGCCCGCCGTTGTCGCCCGCCCTGCCAGTTCCCGGGAAACACCAGGGCCAGCCGCAGCTGATGGCTATGGCGGCTGGCCATCGGGATAGCCTCCTGTATGTGTGGGACAAGAGGTCGGGACGCCGTTTTTTGGTCGACACCGGTGCCGAGATCAGCGTCTTACCTCTGACGAGTTACGACACCCGCAACAGGGCACCGGGTCCCCCCCGAGGGCCGTGAATGGCAGCACGGTAAGGACCTACGGCACCCGTACGGTGCAGCTACAGTTCGGCTCCAGCCGGTTCACGTGGGACTTCACACTGGTTGCCATAGCCCAACCGCTTCTGGGTGCGGATTTTTTGCGGGCTCACAGCCTGCTGGTCGACCTGCCGAGGCAGAGGCTGGTCCACGCTGAGACCTTTCAGACATTCTCCCTGGGAGAAGCCCAGTTGCCAGCCCCACACCTCAACTCCATCATGCTGTCCAACAACGACTTCACCAGAGTCCTGGCGGATTTCCCATCGGTTCTGGCACCGCAGTTCAAGGCAGCCATGCCCCAACACGGCGTACAGCACCACATCCCGACCCAGGGACCACCCCTCCACTCCCGTGCTTGGCGGCTTCCCCCGGACAAGCTCCGACTGGTGAAGGAGGAGTTCAAGAGGATGGAGGAATTGGGGATCATCCGGCGGTCTGACAGCCCATGGGCCTCCCCCCTGCACATGGTGCCCAAAGCGACAGAGGGCTGGAGACCGTGCGGCGACTACCGCAGGCTGAACGAGGCTACCACACCAGACCGCTACTCTGTGCCGCACATTCAGGACTTTGCAGCAAACCTGCACGGCGCATGGATCTTCTCCAAGGTAGACCTCGTCTGAGGATACCATCAAATCCCAATGCATCCGGACGACATCCCCAAAACGGCTCTCATCACCCCGTTTGGCCTTTTCGAGTTCCTCCGCATGCCGTTCGGCCTGAAGAATGCCGCACAGATGTTCCAGCGGTTAATGGACGCGGTGGGATGCGACCTGGTCTTCGCTTTCATCTATTTGGACGACATCCTCATAGCCAGCAGCAGTCGTCAGGAGCATCTGTCCCACCTCCGTCAACTCTATGCCCGACTGAGTGAATACGGTCTAATAATCAACCCGGCCAAATGCCAATTCGGGCTCGACACCATTGGCTTCCTGGGCCACAGGATTACTAAAGACGGGGCAACCCTTCTGCCCGCTAAGGTAGATGCGGTCCACCATTTCCACCGACCCACCACAATCAAAGGCCTTCAGGAATTTGTAGGTATGGTCAATTTCTACCACCGCTTCCTCCCTTCAGCTGCCCGAATCATGCGCCCCCTGTTCGCCCTGCTGTCGGGTCCGGGCAAGGACATTACCTGGGACAAGGAGTCCGCCGCCGCTTTCATTCAAACGAAGGAAGCCTTGGCGAACGCCGCGATGCTAGTGCACCCCAGAATGGACGTCCCTACCGCCCTCACAGTGGACGCATCTAACACGGCAGTCGGTGGGGTGCTGGAGCAACTCATCGCGGGTCGCTGGCAACCCCTGGCATTTTTCAGCAAACACCTGCGGCCACCCGAGCTCAAATACAGTGCTTTCGACCGGGAACTGTTGGCGCTATACCTGGCAATCCGGCATTTCAGGTACTTCTTAGAAGGTAGGCCCTTCACCGCGTTCACGGACCACAAGCCGCTTACCTTTACGTTCACGAAGGTGTCCGATCCCTGGTCATCCCGCCAGCAGCGCCATCTGTCCTACATCTCTGAATACACGACAGATGTCCGGCACGTCTCGGGTAAGAACAATGTCGTGGCAGACGTGCTCTCTCGCCCTAACATTCATGCCCTTTCCCAAGGGGTAGACTTTGAGGCGTTGGCAGAGGCGCAGCAGGCAGACGAGGAGATCCCGAGTTACAGAACCGCAGTCTCCGGTTTGCAGCTCCAGGATCTCCCCGTAGGCCCAGGTGAGAGGACCCTACTCTGTGACGTTGCCACCGGCCAGCCCCGTCCCGTCGTCCCGGCACCTTGGCGGCGACGCGTTTTCGACTCCATTCATAGCTTGGCGCACCCCTCCATCAGGACAACCATCCGGATGGTCTCCAGCAGGTTCGTTTGGCACGGACTCCGCAAGCAGGTCAGTGAATGGGCCAAAACGTGCATGCACTGCCAGACGGCCAAGGTGCAGCGGCACACCAAAGCTCTGCCGCAGCAGTTCCACCCCACCCACCAGCGTTTCGACCACATTCATGTGGATATCGTGGGCCCCCTGCCAGTGTCGTGTGGAGCGCGGCACCTCCTGACTATCGTGGACCAGTTCACAAGATGGCCAGAGGCGATCCCGCTCACCGACACCACCTCCGAATCTTGCGCCCGGGCACTGATCGCCACCTGGGTGTCCCGCTTTGGTGTACCAGCCCACATTACCTCCGACAGAGGCGTCCAGTTCACCTCCAGCCTGTGGTCAGCTATGGCCAGCCTTTTGGGGACACAGCTGCACCACACCACTGCCTACTACCCACAGTCGAACGGCCTGGTGGAGCGTTTCCACCGTCACCTGAAGTCGGCTCTCATGGCCCGCCTGCGAGGAGCCAACTGGGCGTACGAGCTTCCCTGGGTCCTACTCGGCATCCGCACGGTGCCCAAAGACGATCTGCACGCCTCGTCAGCCGAGTTGGTGTACGGCGCACCCCTGGTCGTCCCCGGGGAGTTCATACCAGCCCCAAGGGGCCAAGAGGAAGAACCCGCAGCAGTCCTGGGCAGACTACGTGAGAGGCTCGGTGACCTGGCCCCCATACCCACTTAGCAGCATGGGCAGAACCCAACCTGCGTACCCAAAGACCTGCAGAACTGTAAGTTTGTGTTTGTACGAAGGGGGGGGGGGGCATCAGCCCTACGAGGGGCCGTTTACGGTGCTCAGGAACAACGGGTCCACGTTCGTGCTGGACGTTGGGGGGAGAGAGGAGGTTTTCACAGTGGACCAACTCAAACCGGCCCATGTGGACTTGGCGCAACCGGTCGAGTTTCCGGCACCGCGGCGCAGAGGCCGACCTCCCAAACAGGGTCCGGCCCAGACTGTGGACATTGGGGGGGTGTATCGCCGGTTCTGGGGGAGGGGGGGTTATGTGGCGACCCACTTCCCAGCGCACTCGAACCGGCTCACAAATAGCCAGAGCGCCGGCACAAAGGCCAGGTCTGCTTCACCAACAAAGGGAAAAGCCTGCGGGGGTTTGTGAGTACGTGCCCCTTACAGCATCCGCGCCTGGGGAGGGCGGGATGAGGAAGGCTTTAAAGCAAGGCTGTGAAGTTCGAATAAAATCTTCTTTAATTGCAGTTTACCGACTCCATGTCGGTATTTTAGCGCTGCGTGTAGCACACCGCTACGGTAGGTTAGTAATATACCTTTGTGTTATGGACCAAGCTGTAAGGTCTGTTTTCTTACATGTAACTTGCAAATGACTTAGAGCAGTTCCTCAAAACTTGCATATGCTCAAATTGCAGATTTTTGTATTGTAACTTGAAAACTGAAGTGACCTTGGTTCTGGAGGTTATGTATGCAGCCCATTTGTTCCATAGATCAGTTCTACTCCAATAGGTAGCTTGGTGTAGCTGAGAGAAAACAAGACTGAAAGAAAAGCACAGGGTCACTTTCTATTTGGTTCACTGGAGTCCTTGAAGATAGGAAACCTGTTTTCCTTTCTTGCTACACCAGGCTTAGAGTAAATTGGTTAACCCAGAAATTACCCCTTCAAGCTATGTAGTTATATATTAAATTTAAAAAGTGGATAGACCACTTGACCCTGACCTAGGCAGAGAATTTGACACAACTCAGTTGCTCCCTGCCTCTTCAGCCTTGCCAAGTCCTCCCAGATTCAGATTCAGGTTCATTTATGTATCACATGCATGTTAAAAACATACAGTGAAATGTGTCATTAGTGTTAACAACCAAAATACTCAAGCATGTCTGTACTCCTTCAACTGTATTTACATCTTTCTTGTAGGTAGGTGACCAAAAGTGCACACAATACCCCGAATTAGGTCTCAACAATGATAGTGAGCAAATAAACGGTGGACAAACCAATTAAGTATTTTGGGTGAGTCTTCACTGTGAAAGACACTGGAAACATGATGGGAATTCGAGAGTCAGGAGACAGAAGTGAGTGCAATTGATTTTACTAAGGAGAAGGTGCTTGGGGAGCTGCAAGGTCTGAAGGTGGATAAGTCATCCGAACTAGATAGACTACATCCCAGAGTTCTGAAAGAGGCATTAATATAAACTGTAACACTAATGACACATATCACTGTATGTTGTAGCTGAAGAGATTGTGGAATCATTAGCAGTGAACGTTTAAGAATTTCTAGGGTTAGGAATGGTTCTAGAGGAGTGGAAAACTACAAATGTCACTCCATTCTTTAAGAAGGGTGGGAGGCGAAAGACAAAAAAATTTCAGCTGGTTAGCCTAACTTCAGCGGTCGGTAAGATGTTAGAGTCCATTATTAAGGATGAGGCTTCGGGGTGCTTGAAAGCATATGATAAAACAGGTGGAAGTCAGCATGGTTTCCATAAAGTGTAGTAACCCATCTGAGCTACTCCAGAAGTACATATCTACCACTGAGGAGTAAATAGCAGGTGCATGACAAACCACAACCTGCAGATTGTTTTCCAGGTCACTCATTATCTTTACTTCATATACTTGTCTTTCCTTCATCTTTGCTAGGTCTAAATCCTGGATCTCCCCATCCAACATCACTGTGGGAGTACCTTCAAGTGAAGGACTGCAGCTATTCAAGGAACAGCTTACCACCGCTGTGTTCTCAAGGTTCAAAGGTCGAATTTAATGTCAGAGAAATGTATACAATATGCATCCTGAAATGCTTTTTCTTCACAAACATCCATAAAAAAGTGCCCCAAACAATGAGCAACAGTTAAACGTGAAAACCCCAAAGTTCCCCCTCCCGTGCGTAAGCGGCAACAAGCAACGATCCCCCCTTTCCCCACCAGCAAAAAGAGGCGCATCGGTACCACCACCGAGCCCAAGCATGTGCTAAGCAATAGCAAAGACACAGACCAAAGTTACCCCAAAGGCTTCGCATTTCATCCGACATTCAACAAACCACAGGTTCTCTCTCTCTGTCAAGGGAGAGGGAGGTGTCCCCCATTTTCACAGCGAGCGGGAGACATAACAACAACCCACTGGTTTATGATGTTAAAAGTTAGTTTCATCACTTTTTTCAAGCCTAAGATTTTCCAGCGTGTCTCCGTGACACCGACCCTCAATCCACCCATCTCCAGAGCCCTGAGATTTTAGGCTTCTGAACACGCTCGAGACTCTCAGGCCAAACCTTAGGCATGTTGAATAACGGCCAGTCATGAAACCCCAAGAACGGGTCCCATTCCTGTCAAGAACTGAAGCCTACATGTAACTCCAGGTCAGGGTCTTCAAAAGAACCCCAAAAGGGAAAAACAAAGATATTAAAGGTGGAAATAGAGCTATTTCCGAAGATGCAAGCAAAGGAGTCGCCAAAGGATAAGAAATACTGGCCTTCTTCTCATAAAGGATTAAACTAATTTGCTTTCTTCAGAGTTACAACACGGGAATAGATCCTTCTGACCCAATGAGCCCAATTACATTCAAGTGAGCAATTAATCTACTAACCCATATGTCTGTGGAATATAGGAGGAAACTGGAGCACTTGGGGTAAACCCACGGTTGCAGGGAGAACAAAGAAACTCATTACAAACAATGGTGGGAATTGAACCCGTGTCAGTAGCACTGTAATAGCATTACACTACTGAGCCACCCATTTAAGTACATAATAAGTACACAAGTTCACCTATCTCAGTGAAAGAACTTCAGAAAGGTGGCAATATTTGAAAATATTTGTATTAATCATCTTGTCATGTTTCAATAGCAATAATAATCAACCAGAAACATGGATATGTTGGTGCTGGAAGCATGGCAACACTTGTGGGCTGCCCCAACACATACTCGGACTGTGTTGGTCATTGACACAAAAAGTGCATTCCACTGTATGTTTTCATGTACATGTGACAAATAAACCCAAATTTTCTTTTCAGTCACAGCCAAAGGGAACTAAGAACAACAGAACTTTCAATTACTATGTTGAAAGGTCGCGGTTGCCTGCATTTGCTAATCAGCTTCTGGTTTTACTGGACAATCTGTTAACACAATATTGACATATGGAAATTAAATGGATTGGCTTCAGAGCCTGACGATCAGGGTGTAAGACCACACAAAAACTGCAAGCCATTGAAAACATCCCAGATGGGGAAAGCCCTGAGAAATAAAAAACTGCAGATAATGGTATTGAATGAGGATCATCTGAACTCTAATTTTGTCACGTCACAAAGCAAATAACAATCTGTTGGGGAGGATTGGATGTGCAACTTGAGTAGAACAAATTGCATTCAACATCATAAACTCTTTTACATGACTCATATGACCTGTATAACATGGATCAGTAGTGAAGGACATCTGTGGATGTTGGGCTGTCCCAAGTCAGTGGGTGCCAGGATTGGATGTCTGTATGAGCAGGAGGCATGAGAAGTCACAAGGGATGCTCAGTTGGCATGCCCAGATTTCAATCATGGAGTTTGGGGTCGAACCTGAAGACCAAAACCTAAAGCCTGCATAAAAGACTGCATAAGATAAAAATGCATAGAGTTGGGGGTGATATATTAGTATGGGTAGAGAATTGGTTAACTAATAGAAAGCAGAGAGTTGGGATATATGGGTATTACTCTGGTTGGCAATCAGTGATGAGTGGTGTACCACAGTGATCGGTGCCGGGCCCGCAATTGTTCACAATATACATTAACAATCCGGAAGAGGGGACAGAGTGTAGTGTATCTAAGTTTGCTGATAATACTAAATTGCGTGAAAAAGCAGAAGATACAGAGCCTGCAGAGAAATACAGATAGGTTAAGTGAGTGGACAAGGGTCTGGCAGATGGAATACAATGTTGATAAATGCGAGGTCATTCACTTTGGAAGGGAAAATGGAAAAGCAGATTTTAATTAAATGGTAAAAAATTGCAGCATGCTGCTGTGCAGAGGAACTTGGGAGTACTTGTGCTATCAAGAAGGCAAATAGAATGTTGGCCTTCATAGTTAGAAGGATTGAATTTAAGAGCAGGGAGCTTATGTTGCAACTATACAGGGTACTGGTGAGGCTGCACCTGGAGTACTGTGCGCAGTTCTGGTCTCCTTACTTGAGGAAGGATATACTGGCTTTAAAGGTGGTGCAGAGGAGGTTCACCAGGTTGATTCCAGAGATGAGGGGGTTAGACTATAGGGAGAGATTGCGTCACCTGGGACTGTTCTTGCTGGAATTCAGAGAATGAGAGGAGATCTTATAGAAACAAGTAAAATTACGAAAGGGATACATAAGATAGAGGCAGAAAAGTTGCCTCCACTGGTAGGTGAGACTAGAACTAGGGGACATAGCGTCAAGATTCGGGGGAGTAGATTTAGGATGGAGATGAGGAGGAACTGCTTTTCCCAGAGAGTGGTAAATCTGTGGAATTCTCTGCCCAATGAAGCAGTGGAGGTTACCTCAGGAAATATATGTATCTAAGACAAGGTTGGATAGATTTTTGCATAGTAGGGGAATTAAAGATTATGGGGAAAAGACAGGTAGGGGGAGATGAGTCCAAGGCCAGATCAGCCATGATCTTATTGAACGGTCTTATTGAATGGTTAATCAGACATCCAAAGGCCTGTCCAGGAGTTGATGGACACTCCCTATATAGGGTTGGTGTGAGATGGGAAAGGGGCTTGTTTTTGCTGTTATTGATTGTTGCACTCTGTCTTGTGTGTTCTGTGTTGTTCTGCTAAACGTTGTGGGTATGCAATGTTACTACTGCAATGTGTAGCGACACATGCAGGCTGCCCTCAGCACATCCTTAGAAACATAGAAACATAGAAAACCTAGAGCACAATACAGGCCCTTCGGCCCACAAAGTTGTGCCGAACATGTCCCTACCTTAGAAATTATTAGGCTTACCCATAGCCCTCTATTTTTCTAAGCTCCATGTACCTATCCAAAAGTCTCTTAAAAGACCCTATCATATCCGCCTCCACCACCTTTGCCAGCAGCCCATTCCATGCACTCACCACTCTCTGAGCAAAAAAACTTACCCCTGACATCTCCTCTGTTCCTGCATCCCAGCACCTTAAACCTGTGTACTCTTGTGGCAACCATTTCAGCCCTGGGAAAAAGCCTCTGACTATCCACACGATCAATGCCTCTCAACATTTTGTACACCTCTATCAGGTCACCCCTCATCCTCCATCACTCCAAGGAGAAAAGGCCGAGTTCACTCAACCTCTTCTAGTAAGGCATGCCCCCCAATCCAGGCAACATCCTTGTAAATCTCCTTTGCACCATTTCTATGGCTTCCACATCCTTCCTGTAGTGAGGCGACCAGAACTGAGCACAGTACTCCAAGTGGGGTCTGACCAGGGTCCTATATAGCTGCAACTTAGCTGCATTGGTTGTTAATACAAATGATGCACTTCACTGTATGTTTCCAAGTACATAAGATATAGGAGCAGAATTAAGCCATTTGGTCATCGAGTGTTCTCTGCCATTCAATCATGGCTGATCTTTTTCCCCTCCTCAACCCCTTTCCCTGGCCTTCTCCCTGTAACCTTTGATGCCATAACCAATCAAGAACCTATCAAACTGCCTTAAATATACCCAACGACCTGGCCTCCACAGCTACGTGGGGTAACAAATTCCATAAACTCATTACACTCTGGCTAAAGAAATTACTCTGCACCTCTGTTTTAAATGGACACCCCTCTCTATCTTGAGGCTGTGCCCCCTTCTCCTAGACCTCCCCACTATAGGAAACATCCTTTCCACATTTACTCTGTCTACGCCTTTCAATATTCAAAAGGTTTCAAAGAAATCCCCTCTCATCCTTCTAAATTCAAGTGAGTACAAACCCAGAGCCATCAAACATTCGTCATATGATAACCCTTTTATTTCTGGAATCATCCATGTGAACTGTCTCTGGACTCTCTCCAATGCCAGCACACCTTTTCTTAGATGAGGAGCCCAAAACTGTTCATAATACTCAAGGTGAGGCCTCACCAGTGCCTTATAAAGCCTCAGCATCACATCCCTGCTCTTGTATTCCAGACCTCTTGAAATGAATGGTAACATTGTATTTGCCTTCCTCACCACCGACTCTACCTGCAGGTTAACCTTTAGGGTGTTCTGCACAAAGAATCCCAAGTCCTTCTGCATCTCAGATTTTTGGATTTTGTCCCACTTAGAAAATAATCTGCACACTTATTTCTACTACCAAAGTGCATTGTATTTCAGATAGACCTCAGTATGTGCGGTTGGGAGACTGTAGGTCTGACACGGTGGTCAGCAGCACAGGAGCGCCACAGGGAACCGTACTCTCTCCGGTCCTGTTCACCCTGTACACATCTGACTTCCAATATAACTCGGAGTCCTGCCATGTGCAGAAGTTCGCTGATGACACGGCCATAGTGGGGTGTGTCAGGAATGGACAGGAGGAGGAGTATAGGAAACTGATACAGGACTTTGTGATATGGTGCAACTCAAACTACCTGCGTCTCAATGTCACCAAGACCAAGGAGATGGTGGTGGACTTTAGGAGATCTAGGCCTCATATGGAGCCAGTGATCATTAATGGAGAATGTGTGGAGCAGGTTAAGACCTACAAGTATCTGGGAGTACAGTTGGACGAGAAGCTAGACTGGACTGCCAACACAGATGCCTTGTGCAGGAAGGCACAGAGTCGACTGTACTTCCTTAGAAGGTTGGCGTCATTCAATGTCTGCAGTGAGATGCTGAAGATGTTCTATAGGTCAGTTGTTGAGAGCGCCCTCTTCTTTGTGGTGGCGTGTTGGGGAGGAAGCATTAAGAAGAAGGACGCCTCACGTCTTAATAAGCTGATAAGGAAGGCGGGCTCTGTCGTGGGCAAAGTACTGGAGAGTTTAACATCGGTAGCTGAGCGAAGGGCGCTGAGGAGGCTACGGTCAATTATGGAAAACCCTGAACATCCTCTACATAGCACCATCCAGAGACAGAGAAGCAGTTTCAGCGACAGGTTACTGTCGATGCAATGCTCCTCAGACAGGATGAAGAGGTCAATACTCCCCAATGCCATTAGGCTTTACAATTCAACTGCCAGGACTTAAGAACTTTTTTTAAAGCTATTATTAATGCTTTTTGAGTTAGTGATTTAGATGCATATCATATTATTACTGAGTTAAGTATTGTATGTAATGAGTTTTTGCTACAACAAGTGTATGGGACATTGGAAAAAATGTTGAATTTCCCCATGGGGACGAATAAAGTATCTATCTATCTATCTATCTATCTATCTATCTATCTATCTATCTATTTGTCATTTTCTTGCCCATTCTCCTAATCTGTCCAAGTCCTTCTGCAGCCTACCTGTTTCCTCAACACTACCTGCCCCTCCACTAATCTTTGTATCATCTGCAAACATGGCAACAAAGCCATCTATTCCATCATCTAAATCACTGATATACAGCATAAGAAGAAGCAGTCCCAACACTGACCCGAGTGCTGTATTTGCTATCCTTTTTGATTTTGCATCCTTAATGCACTGGTACTCACCCTGCTGGCTATAATTTTGTCCTTTCATTTGCCTACCCTTCCTGACAGTCTGACTGCATGCTACCTTTGCTTTTTTACCATCCGCCCTATCCTGACTCCCTTTCCTTTTGTTCCCACCCCCCTGCCAAATTAGTTTAAACCCTCTCCAACAGCTCTAACAAACCTGCCTGTAAGAGTATTGGTCACTCTTGGGTTCAGGCCCCTTTTGTACAGGTCATACCTCCCCCAGAAGAAATCCCAATGATCCAAGAACCTGAAGCCCTTCCCCCTGCACCAGGTTCTCAGCCACGCATTTATTTGACAAATCATCCTGTTTCCACCCTCACTCACACATGGCACAGGTAGCAATCTAGAAATTGCTATCTTGGAGGCCCTGCTTCTCAGCTTTCTGCCTAGCTCTCTAAATTCTCTCTTCAGGACCTCATTGCTTTTCCTTCCTATGTCATTGGAATATGCACCAAGACATCTGGCTGCTCTCCCTCCCTCTCTAAAATGCTGTGGATGCGATCTGAGATGTCCCTGATTCTGGCACCTGGGAGGCAACATACCATCTGTTCACATCCACAGAATCTCCCATCTGTTCCTCTGACTATTGAGTCCCCTATCACTACTGCTCCCCTCTTCTCTCTCTTTACCTTCTGCACCAGACCCATGCTCAGTGCCAGTAACCTGGTCTCCATGGCATTCACTTGGGACGTCATCCTCCACGAAAGTATCCAAGTATACTTATTTTTGAGGGGAATGGCCACAGGGGTGCTCTGCACTAACTGCCTATTCACATTTCCATTTCGCCTGACAGTCACCCAGCTACTCACCTCCTGCAACTTCGGGGTGACTACTTCTCTGTAACTCTGATCAATTATCTCCTCACTCTCCCACATAAGTACATGTGATAGATAAATGTGAAACTGAATGGGTTTAGAGGTTACATCCACCAATGCACATACTGCGAAAGACAAAATTTAATGCATTGTCCCTACATGAAACCTGGCACAGTCTAAGGCCAACCACTTTATCTGGATCATTTGCACTTTTGTGTTGTTGCCAGCAATCACCATGTGATCGTTCCTACCTGATCTGGAGGAACTGATCATAACGTTTCCAGTCTGGACATTCCTGGTGGAAGGTAGCTTCACCACAATGGAAGCAAGCAGAAGTTGTAGACAATTGTCTCTTTGTGAAGCAGCATGGTAGCGTAGTGGCTAGTGAAACGCTTTACAGTGCCAGCATATGCAAGATCAGGGTTCAGTTCCCATCATTGTCTATAAGGAGTTTGTACATTCTCCCAGTGACCTCATGGGTTTGCTTTAGGTGCTCCTGTTTGCTCCCACTGTCCAAAGACGTTCGAGTTAGGGTTAGTTAGTTGTGGGCATGCTATGTTGGTGCCAGAGCTATGGTGACCCTTGCAGGTTGGCCCCAGCATCCTTGGACTGAGTTGGTCATTGACGCAAATGACACATTTCACTGTACAGTAGGTTTTGAAGTACATGTGACAAATAAAGCTAATCTTTAAAAACTCATCCAATGTACTGTGCAAAAATATTCTGATCCAAATCCTGCTAAAAATATATCAAAAGGTTAAATGTCATGGAAGCAGAGTGGGTAGTGTGACACTCTTACAGCTCGGGCTGTCAGAATTCTGAGCTCAATTCTGCCATCCTCTGTAAGTAGTTTGTACATACTTCCTGTGAATGCTTGGGTTTCCTCCAGGAACTCTAGTTTCCTACCACAGCCAAGACATACCAGTTATAGGTTAATTAGTCATTGTAAATTGTCCTGTGATTAGGCTAGGGTTAAATGGGTGGGTTACTGGGCAGAGTGGCTCACTGGACCAGAAGGGGCTGTTTTGTACTGTATCTCCAAATAAAAATATTTTTTTAAATGGTTCACTATTTCAGCTCCATTATCAATATGGCCGAGTAATTGGGAGAGTGAGCACCTGGCTTGGTCTTTGACAAGTGAACTGTTCATTAGTGTGGGTTCCCTGAGAGCTCCTAGAGAGTTTGGTTTGGAGGTAACTGGGGTGCATTTTGTAAACTTCATGTAGTGCATCATCAATGAGATGCTGAAACTGAGAAAGTGTGGTTATGCTTCCACTTGATTGTAGGAAACAACCATACATAAAACAGCATTTTCTAAGATGTAGAATTAAGTGCTAAGGGCAGCGTTGTAGTCTGGCAGTTAGCATAAAACTTCACAGTACCAGCTATAAGACTGGGATTCTATTTCCGCCACTGTCTGTAGGAGTTTCTACGTTCTGCCATGATTGCATGGGTTTCCTCCAGGTGCTCCTTTTTACTCCCACATTCCAAAGACATACGATTTAGGATTTGTAAATCGTGGGCATTCTATTTTGGTGCTGGAAGCATGCTGACACTTGAAGGCAACCCCCAGCATATCCTTGGACTGTATTGGTCATTGATGCAAAACAATGCATTTCAGTGGATATTTTGATGATTCAATGTGTATGTGACAAATAAAGTTCTGTTTTATCTTCCTGTAAGGGACCCATTGTAACATGGCCCAGCTGCACTGAAAACTCACTGAGGAAAGACAATAGCTCAGAGACATATCTTCTGTAGTAACCGGTGAACATTGATTACTTCACTGTTGCAATTGCTATGCAACTTTATCAATATATTTTAATCAGAAAATGAGGCACTACAGCTGGGAAGTCCATTAGCCTCTAATTATTTGGTTTTGTCACTATTATGATTGTCTTTTGCACTAAACATCCTGCTGAAATACTAACAAGAGAAAATCTGCAGATGCTGGAAACCCAAGCAACACACACAAAATACTGGAGGAACTCAGCAGGCCAGGCAGCATCTATGGAAAAAAGTACAGGTGCCGTTTTGGCAGAAACCCTTTGACAGGACTGGAGAAAAAAAGCTGAGGAATAGATTTAAAAGGTGGGGGAAGAAGAGAGAAAAACACCAGGTGATAGGTGAAACCTGGAGGGGGAAGAATGAAGTAAAGAGCTGGGAAGTTGATTGGTGAAAGAGACAGAAGGCCATGGAAGAAAGAAAAAGGGAGGAGGAGCACCAGAGGGAGACGATGGGCAGGCAAGGAGATAAGGTGAGGGAGGGAAAAGGGGATGGGAAATGGTGAAGGGGGGGTTTGGGGGGCATTAGTATTCACTACCATTCAGGGCCCTAAACAGTCCTTCCAGGTGAAGCAACGCTTCACCTGTGAGTCAGTTGGGGGTCATTAACTGTGTTCAGAGCTCCCAGTGTGGCCTCCTGTATATCGGTGAGACCTGATGTAGACTAGGAGATCGCTTCACTGAGCATCTATCCTCTGTCCACCAGAACAAATGGGATCTCCAAGTGGCCACCCATTTTAATTCCACTTCCCATTCCCATTCCAATATATCTATCCATGGCCTCCTCCGCTATTGTGATAAGGCCACACTTAGGTTGGAGGAACAACACCTTATATTCCATTTGGGTAGCCTCCAACCTGATGGCATGAACATCGATTTCTCAAACTTCCAGTAATGACCCCCCCCCTTCACCATTTCCCATCCCATTGTCCCTCCCTCACCTCATCTCCTTGCCCACCCTTCGCCTCCCTTTGGTACTTCTTCCCCCATTTTCTTTCTTCCATGGCCTTCTGTTTCTTTCATCAATTAATTTCCCAGCTCTTTACTTCATCCCTTCCCTCCAGGTTTCATGTATCACCTGGTGTTTCTCTTTCCCCTCCCCCCACCTTTTTAATCTACTCCTCAGTTTTTTTCCCCAGTCCTGCTGAAGGGTTTCGGCCTGAAAAGTTGATTGTACTCTTTTCCATAGATGCTGCCTGGCCTGCTGAGTTCCTTCAGCATTTTGTGTGTGTTGCTGAAATACAAATTCCATTGAAACACTTTTTATTCGCTTTACAGCAATTTCCATTTCCTATTACCTGCTTTGTAGCCTGAATGGAAAGAACCTCAACATTCCTCTTTCCTAAGGCATTGTTAGTTAAATTAAAATTCCCAGGTTTCTTAGCAATTCTTCCTGCAAATCCAAGAAAGTTGCTTTGATGTTGGGATTAATTACCGTTGGTTTGCAGGATATTGGTCCAGTTTATTCCTTCTTTTAAAAATTGCATGTGTACTCAGTGTAACACACACAAAATGCTGGATGAACTCAGCAGGCCAGGCAGCATTTATGACTAATGAAGGATCTCGGCCTGAAATATCGGCTCTTTATTCCTCTCCATAGAAGCTGCCTGGACAGCTGAGTTCCTGCAGCACTTGTGTGTATTACTCTAGATTTCAAGCATCTGCAGAAACTATTGTCTTTGTCATTGTATTGTATCGTCAGTGGAGTCTTTTCAAGGTCTACAACTGTGAAGCCATTGGACAGAAGATACAAAAGCCTGAAAGCATGAACCATTAGGCTCAAGAATAGCTTCAGTCTTGCTGTTATCAGAATTCTGAACAGTCCTCTTGTTTGATACGATGAACTCTTGATCTCACATTGTGCCTCCTTATTGCTCACCTGCACTGCAGTTTCTGTGTAGTTGTTTTACTTTATTCTGCATCCTGGTATTGTTTTATTTTGTACTACTTCAAAGGTCAAGATTCAAAGTATATTTATTATCAAAGTATGCATACGTTATGCAAACTTGCGATTCAGTTCCTTGCGGGCGGCTGCAAAATGAGAAACCCAAAAGCTCACAAAAAAGACCACAAAACACCCAATATGCAGAGAGAGAAAAAAGCAAATAGTGCTAACAATATAAGTAAGCAAATAGCATTCAGAACAAAAATGAGTCCACAGACACAGAGCCTAGAGCAGCCAAAGCAGGCCACATCTTCAGCTTCAGTTCAGTGCAGAGCTGGGTAAATTTAGCAAAGGAGCGACCAGACCTTTGCCTCTGGCCCCAACACCCTACCTTTTCAATGCATCCTGGCCTGGCATTTAAATCATCCAAACATTGGGTCATTCCTCGCTCTAGGATCCTGGCCCTGTCACTTTGATATATTCTGGGCCTGGACCCCAGTGCCATATTTCGGCCCGTACCTGACCCTTCCAAATTGGCCTGGCACTTAGACCAATTAAACCTCAGTTCGGTGGATGGGCCACAATCCTGCCTCGCCTCAGCTTGCCCCAACTTTGCCTCACACCTGCTCACTTCAACTCTCAACTCAGCTTCACCTTCACTCACTTCTCCATTGTTTGCAAATCTTACCAGAAAAAAAGTAAGTATTTAGTCATACTCTTTGTTTTATTTGCCAAGGATAACTAGTCACTGGGCTTCATCAGTACCATCTTAAAATATCTTAAGCCATCTTCAATAAACCGTGCAATGATTTGATTTGTATTAACAGTACGTAAGACAAATTTTTCCCTGTACTTCAATACATGTGACAATAATAAACCAATTCCAATTCCAAAGTGTTGGAGGCACTGAGAGTCGGGCATAATCTATGAAGGAAAATAGACAGCTGATGTTCCCAGTTAAGTCCCTTCATCTGGATTGAATATGCAAATTGTCACATTCCAAAATCTCGACTGTCCATGTCCATCCATAGGTGCTGCATGCATGATTGGTTGAGTTCCTCCAATGTTTTATGTGCTGCTCCAGATTACAGCATCTTCAGTCTTTGGTGCCTTCATAAATCCCAGAGGTCAAGTGGTTGAGGCCTGAAGGTCAGATCTTTCACTGGCAAGTTCTGGGGTCGAGGCCCGATGGTTAAACCCATGACCACTGATACTCAAAGATCGAAGGTAGAGAACCCAAAAGGTCAAAGCCTGAGTTTGGCAAGTGAGGGGGTCAGGGACCAAAGGTCAAGTCTGTGAATCTGGGCCAGGAACTGGAGGTTGGAGGTCTGGAGGAGGCCTGTGCTGGGGTTGTTTGAATATGTGTGTGGGGGTGTGCATGGAAGAGGGGCTTGTTTTGCAGTTGTCTTGTTTTGTTCTGATGTTGTTGCTACTTCTGTTGTTCTGCTAAATATTGTGGCATGCTACTTTGGTGCCACAATGTGTGATAACATTTGCGCTCCAAGCAACATCCTTGGGTGCATTGGTTGTTAATGCAAATTATGTCTTTCACTGTCTATTTCAATGCAAATGTGAAAAATACAGCTGAACCTGAATGTTCCTTCAAAACATCCTTTTTTCTATGCGTTTGGTAGGCTTGACCAGAAGCTCTGAAACATCCTCCCTGAAACTCCTGCCTCGTGATCTCCATCAAGAATGGCCTAAATCTGCTCCTATGTCCTATGTAAAATGCATTGAGACACACAAATCTCCCTCACAAAGCTTCAGACACTTCCCTCATGTACTTTATCCCCGTATCATCTTTTGTCTCACTGCAGATACGGCATCTGGAAGGATTCCGTTGAGCCAACTCTGAGAATGGAGCAGGCAAATATTACTTTCACTTATACAATGAAGATCATTCCCACTCCCAGTCCACCCAGGTCAGCAGGAATATTTAGTTCAGTTTTGCCTATATAGTGAAAGACCTAGCACTGAGAACACCTTCAAAAGGTGATGTTTCTAAAAGGACCCCACTACCCAGGACATGCCATCTTTATATATATATGTATCATATATATCACATTTCCAGTGGCGCCAGAGTGAGTAATGTTTCTGATTAGTTCGGCTGTTATCAGTGCGAGACCAACTTATCAGTAGGAGCCTACCTATCTTAAACAATCTTCAGCTGTTTCAGCATTGCTTTTCCAGCTTTAAACTTTAATTTGGCATCAGTTTTGGCACCCAAGATAATAATTTTGAATTTGTGGAACAGTGTAAACAGAGTGATGAGATTTGGAAATATAACATGAAGTCTCATCGTTGCACGAGGAGAAAGAGATACTGGCATAAATTCCAGATATGACTCACGATTACTTGGTCCTGATCAGCACATCTCTGACTGGCAATTTTGGACAAATTTTCACACACAAACAGAAACAGAACCAAGCATCGCATTAATTGTTGTATTATACTGACTCAGCATAACATGATCTTTGCAGACATGAAGCATTCAAATAAGCCTTCTCCACATGAGCTTCTGCATTGTTTATTTCTTAGCTTAAGCACAATAGATTCTACAGATACTGGAAATCTCGAGTAACACACACACACAGAACATTGGAGGAACTCAGCAGGTCAGGCAACATTTATGGAGAGAAATAAACAGCCGACGTTTCGGGCTAACACTGGAAAGGAAGGATGAAGAAGTCAGAATAAGAATCGTGCATTGCCAGCAGCATCATAAGCTTTTATTTTCTGCAATAATATTTTATTGCTGTACCTTATCAAGTGCCTTCTGGAACTCAAAGCATGCTGCCTTCATTGTTCCCCTTTAACCACAACATGTTACTATAAAGGACTCCAATAAATTCGTCAAACTTAATTCCCTTTTTATAAAACCTCATTTGCTTTGTCTAGCAAACACGAGGAAATCTGCAGATGCTGGAAATTCAAACAACAACACACAAAATGCTGGTGGAACACATTTCTTCAGTTCCCTGCTATGTCATTAGTAGCTTCCGATATTTCCCTGTGACAGATGTTAAACTACTTGGTCTGCATCTTCCCATTGGATTATGAGTTACAGTTGCTATTTTCCAGTTTAGTGAGCCTTTACAAAACTGAGAAAAATTTGGAAATGAAAACCAGTGCACAGACTAGCCACTTCTTTTAAGGACAAAAGTCCAGCAGAAGCTGAGGATTGTTCAGCCCACAGTTTCAACAATTTGCTGGCGATTGAAATATTCACAAATTCCTTTCTCTCATCTAATTCCCAATTTCACATCCTTTAGATGGGCTGGATGGGCTGGAGGTCCTGTTCCTGTGCTGTAGTGTTCTATGACTCTATTTCTAACATCCTATGTGTTTCCTCTGAACTAAACCACTCCGCCATCTATTTTTCGTTCTAATTTCTCAGACTTACGATTACTAGGCTCAATTCTTACTGTGTTAATTCCCTTTTTAAATTATCTTTTAAAACTCTTACTGTCCATATATACATCTTCAGACAGCTTACCTTTGTACTTTTTTCCCTTCCTTATAAATTTTTTAGTGATTTGTTACTGTTCCTTTTATTTTCTGTCCAATCACCTGTGCCATCACCCAAATTGTGTAATTAGATCACATTACTATTATTTTGTTTCTGTCAACAATA
This sequence comes from Hemitrygon akajei, assembly GCF_048418815.1. NCBI lineage: Eukaryota > Metazoa > Chordata > Chondrichthyes > Myliobatiformes > Dasyatidae > Hemitrygon > Hemitrygon akajei. The sequence goes on along the minus strand of NC_133144.1, from coordinate 56,447,577 downwards.
GATGGTGAGTCCTCCTTTCTGATTGGTAAGTTGCAATTCTCTGTATGGAGAAAGATCCCCTTTAATTTCTTCCAGCATGTCTTAATTAGACTCCTCCTTAATCATATTTGCTAGTTCTATCTTCAGATAACTTGGTATTCTTACCTTAGTAATTTTTCTTCAAAATGTAATTACTAGCCTTGTATCCCTCACTCAATTTAAAAATATTCCCAAAGGTAATTAATTAATCCTTTTTCATTGCACAGTACCAGTATAGTCTAGTGATCTCTCTCTTCCTCAATGGTGTTGGTGGATGGGGCCAGAACAAGATTTGTAGCAGATTGCAGATTTAGACTCTAATTCAGATTTATGATGTGTCCTATTTCTTCTTCTAGTTCTGATTGCTCTTTTATTTGTTGCTACTGCTAGGAGAATTTTGAATTGGGCGGACTGCAGATAATGAACACTGAGCTGAACTATACTGAAATATGCCTTTCGTGTTTTATATTTGGCATTTTCAATCTTTTTTCTGCTGTTTGTGTGACTTTTTTTGCGCATGGGGTGGAGGTAGTTGTTGTTTGATGTTTGATGTCTTTGTTTGAACGGGTCGGTTCCATGGTTCTTTGTTTTGTGACTGTAGTTTGAATCTTTTATTTAAATATAAACTTCAATTACATAATTCTTCCTCCAGATATAGAAGGAAACTGTATTGTCCCCTGCTCACTGCAATGGTGTGCTAAAGGGATTTGCTATTATCTATTTGGATCTGCTGTGGCACTTAGGAAAATGTGTTAGAACACCTAGATATGATACTGATATAACATTATTGACTATGGGTTTTCAAGATCCACTTGATTCCAGATTTGCTATCCTATACAATAATGTTGTTGATGTTATCTTTTCTGGCAATCTTTTCAAAACTGCTTCATTCCCACATTTCCTCTGCCTTCCTTTCTTTTGTTCATCAGATACAAACCAATCATTTACTGAGATGAAACCGGCACTTCATTTTCCTACTGTTTTGTAAATATTAAATGTAAGAAGTCAATTGCAGTGTTTACTTGATAAGGCATGTTCAAGGCCGCAGTTGTGTAATTTGTTATTAAATGCAGCATCTCCAAATTTGCAGATGACACGAAGCTGGGCGGCGGTGTTAGCTGTGAGGAGGATGCTAAAAGGATGCAGGGTGACTTGGATAGGTTAGGTGAGTGGGCAAATTCATGGCAGATGCAATTTAATGTGGATAAATGTGAGGTTATCCACTTTGGTTGCAAGAACAGGAAAACAGATTATTATCTGAATGGTGGCCGATTAGGAAAAGGGGAGGTGCAACGAGACCAGGGTGTCATTGTACACCAGTCATTAAAGGTGGGCATGCAGGTACAGCAGGCGGTGAAAAAGACAAATGGTATGTTGGCATTCATAGCAAAAGGATTTGAGTACAGGAGCAGGGAGGTTCTACTGCAGTTGTACAAGGCCTTGGTGAGACCGCACCTAGAGTATTGTGTGCAGTTTTGGTCCCCTAATCTGAGGAAAGACATTCTTGCCATAGAGGGAGTACAGAGAAGGTTCACCAGATTGATTCCTGGGATGGTAGGACTTTCATATGAAGAAAGACTGGATCGACTAGGCTTATACTCACTGGAATTTAGAAGACTGAGGGGGGATCTTATTGAAATGTATAAAATTCTAAAGGGATTGGACAGGCTAGATGCAGGAAGATTGTTTCCAATGTTGGGGAAGTCCAGAACGAGGGGTCACAGTTTAAGGATAAAGGGGAAGCTTTTTAGGACCGAGATGAGGAAAAACTTCTTCACACAGAGAGTGGTGAATCTGTGGAATTCTCTGCCACAGGAAACAGTTGAGGCCGGTTCATTGGCTATATTTAAGAGGAAGTTAGATATGGCCCTTAGGCTAAAGGGATCGGGGGTATGGAGAGAAAGCAGGTACAGGGTTCTGAGTTGGATGATCAGCCATGATCATACTGAATGGCAGTGCAGGCTCAAAGGGCCGAATAGCCTACTCTTGCACCTATTTTCTATATTTCTATAGAACGTAGAACATTAGAGTGGAATACAATGTGCCGACCTATGTAAACATTCTCCATGGATCAATTTAACCCATTGTTCCTGCATTGTGCATAGCCCTCCATTTTTGTTATATCTATGTGCCTCTCTAAGAGTCTCTTAAATGTCCCTGTCAGTACCAGCCTCCACCACCACCCAGGCACCTGCCAGTCTGTTCTTTAAAAAAATTCTACCTCTGACATCTCCTCTAAACTTTTCACCACTCACATTAGACAGATTCCTCTAGTATTGGACTTGGCTGCCCTGCGAAAAAGGTGCTGGCTGTTCACTCTATCTATGCCTCTTATTATCATATATATTCAGTGGCAACTTTATTAGAAACAGTCTGTACCTTATAAAATGGCCACTGAGTGTACGTTTGTAGTTTTCTATTGCCCATCCATTTCAAGCCCACCTGATTCAAGGTTCGACATGTTGTGTATTCAGAGATGCTGTTCTGCACACCACTCTTGTACCACATGGTTTTTTGAGTTACTGTCACCCTCCTGTCAGTTTGAACCAGTCTGGCATTCTTCACTGACCTCTCTCATTAACAAGGTGTGCTCGTGCACAGAACAGCTGGTCAGTAGATATGTTTTGCTTTTCACACCATTCTCTGTAAACTCTAGAGAGGGAACTGAGAGGAAATTTAGCAGTTTCCAAGGTACTCAAACCATCCTGTCTGACCACTAACAATCATTTCACGGTCAAAGTCACTCAGATGACATTTCTTTCCCATTCTGATGTTTGGTCTGAGCAACAACTGAACCTCTTGACCATATCTGTAAACACCGCGTTGCTGTCAGTTGTTTGCTTGATTAGATATTGCATTAATAAGCAGGTGTTCCAAATGAAGTTGCCACTGAGTATAGTTTATTCACTGGTTTTTATTTCCAAAATTTAATCAATTTAGGAAAGGTTCACTACACTGGAAATAGCAAATTACTCACATTCAAATCAAAAGTGAGACACAATGGGAAGATGCAGACAAATTATTTTAATGTCTGAGGTATGGAAACATTACAAGCTGTTAAAGACTACAGCAGGGCATCGATAGAGAAAAAAATCCAAGTTATCAGACAAAGCAAATGATTTTTTTGTGAAAAGGGAATTACGATTGATTGATGTATTTATTGAAGTCCTTTGAGATAACGTGCTGTGATTAAAAAAGAACAATGAATGTACCATACTTTGATTTCCAGAAGGCATTTGATAAGGAGCAGCAATAAAAGATTATTGCAGAAAATAAAAACTTATAATGTAACCAGCAATAAAATGTTTTTGTTTTGCTATACTGCATAAGTGCTTGCTATTTTGAATGTGCTGTGTATGTTTTGCACCTTGACCCCAGAGCAACGCTGTTTTGTTCGGCTGTGTTCATGTATGGTTGAATGATAATTAAACTTGAATTTGATTTTGAATTTGAATTTGTACTTGAATATACAATTCTGAATGGAAGTTTGGAAACCAAGAGTAGGCATTTACTGATGACAAAGATAGAAATTAAACTGCGAAGAGGACCAATGTAGTCTACAGAGGTAATACAGACAGGTTGACAAAGATTTAACAGATGGAGAGTAAATGTGAAAAAAAGAGAAAATATACATATTGGCAAGAAAAAAATATATAATAACTGGAGTGAGATTGCAGAGTTCTGAGATGCAGAGAGAACTGTTGTCCCTGCACATGAGTTACAAAGAGTAAATTTACAAAACAGGTACAGCAAGTAATAAGCAAAGCTAAAAGAATTTATTCTTTATTGTGGGGGGAATAAATGCACGCTAACCACAATATATTTAATTCAAAATATTCACATGATTGCACATTTCAATAACATTGGCCAGATCGTACTACCACTCAGTTCTCAGCATTTCTATAACCCTCTACTTTATTCCAGTGGATACAGGGGAATGTTTAAAGTGGTGTAAACCACTGTGATGTCCAACCTCTGATTACCTCTTCAATGTCTTCTGTATAGATACCAGTTCTTAATATTTCAGCCATCACTGGCTGAAGCCTTTATTTTGCTGAAATGGACAGTTTCTGGATTCCTGCTCTGTCCCCAGAAGCTCCCACTGATGGAACACTGTAATGCATGTATGGCAAACTCAAGGCCCGCGGGCCAAATCCGGCCCGCGGTGGAATTATCTTTGGCCCGCGAGATAATATCTAATTACTATTAAAGCTGGCCCCAGTAATCGAAGCGCCTATGGCGTATGATATGGCTAATGCTGAGTTTATTCAGGTACCAGGTTTTCAGGGTTTTTAGTGTTTATTCGGCAGTCTTGCTCGGCAGTCTTCTTCATAAGAAACGGAATTTGTAAAGTGAAACACTTTGTAGTTATAGCAGAGACTGAGACACATGAGAGAAGGCTGAAAAAATGGAGGCAACGAAAGCTGCGTTCGCATGCGTCCTACTGATCCGGCCCGCATGAAGCTGCATTTTGCTCAATCCGGCCCATGACCTAAAATGAGTTTGACACCCCTGCATAATGTATTAAGCTCAAGAGATTCTGCAGATGCTGGAAATCCAGAACAACCAGCACAAAATGCGGGAGGAGCTCAGCAGGTCATGCAGCATCTATGGAGGGGAATAAACAGTCAGTGTTTGGTTGAGACCCTTCATCAGGAGTAATGACCTGATTATTTATTCTCCTCCATAGTTGCTGTCCAACCTGCTGAGTTCCTCCAGCATTTTGTGCATGTTGCTCTGTAAAATCTTGGATTTTTATTTAACAAACAGCTATATTTTTAGCTCTGATGCCTTGTGAGAACACTGACAGCTTTAAAAAGGTGCAATAAAAAACAGATGTTGCTGTGATACTGCAACAGAGTGTATTTACCAAATCTAACTTTATATACGTATTAGAAAAAAGTCTGTCTAGTCATTCATGAATGGTTAATGCATTATTGATGGCACAAAGGATCTTAGTCACTGCTACAATTTTCCACCAAATTTAAGCACGTGTTATAAAATAACAAACACTAAGGAAGTCTTGCAACTGAATAGGGTGTGCTTCAGTTAACACCCTTTTCCTTTACATGAAAACCATGCAACGATGATTTTGAATTCCAGTTTGACAAGATTTTTTTCAATCACTGGATTTGAACATCACGACATACTTGAAAGTAAGTTTAATCAGTCTGCAATGCAATACAGCTTATCACCACCACACGGGTGGGGGAAGAGGTCAGTGGCATAAAAGGTCATTCTGGAATTGCTTTATTTATTTAGCAAAACTACCAGTTAGGCAGGTTGCTGCGGTGCTGTCCTATTGAAGCCAGTCCAGTGTAACCAAGTCTGCACGCAATTCATCAGAAAATCAACAATCATTAACTTTCCTTTAAATTTCAAAATAGCAATAAGCACATTTAATATGCAACCAGTTCAGTTCATGTCAAGTGAACCCATTTCAAATTTTTCAGGATGATCATTTCTTGAAATTGCTATTTCATGACCTGCTTTATTAAAGGGAAGACTGGATTCAATAAAATATGTGCTCAAATATTTGTTTGAATGAAGACATTAGAGACTGTTAGCACTGGAATCCTAAGCAAAACAAAAACAAACGGCTGAGGAAACTCAGCAAATCAAACAGCATTAGAGGGGGAAATAGAATTTTTGACTTTTCAGGTATCAGGACTGGGAGTGGTGAGGGAAGATAATCGGTACTGATCCTTCCTAGGTTATGGCGGGGTTCCGCTCCTGTGAACTTTCTGTAACCTGGATAGTTCATAAGTTAGAAATGAGGCCACAAGCCAAGTGGCAGAAGATGTCTGCTGCACCCAGCAGCCGGAAATTCCATCCCACCAGTCTCTGAAATGTTCATTCATACCTATAGACTCTGTATAAGTTTGACATTCATAATCTTTTGAGGCCTTGTATAAAGGGGAGAGGATGTAGCAGTGAGACAGGTGCTAGAAGGTAATAAGTGGATTGAGGAGGGGTCCTTTAACTTCCTTGTTCTTACAAATCTTGTTTTAAATCATAGAACTATCTAGGATGTATGGCATAAAGCATGGTTTGTGGCCCAAATAGTACATGTGTTTATATCTCACCTGAACCTCCTCCAGTCTTTCTCAATCAAATTTTATTTGCACAAACTTCTATTCCCTTCTCTTTTGTACATATGCCCAGCCTCCCTCAAATGCATCTATAATTGAATTGACTTTTTAACTTACATTCTTCATATACATGAGGAGTAAAAATCTTTACGTTACGTCTCCATCTGAATATGTAATGTGCAGTTTAAAGTAATTTATAATAACAATATTCATAGATTATAATATTCATTTCAGCCACTGATGTGGAAGCAAATTCCATTTCCAAGAATCAAGGATCAAACTTATTCACCATGTACATTTCCATGTATTAGGAATTTGCAGTGATGTGTTGGCACGATAAGTAACAGGAAACAACATTCAACAATTATAAAGAATAAAGAATTAAATAAAACATAAAGTTAGTGGTTAAAGTACAGATATAGAATAATATGTACATAAATACCAATATGTATTTACAATGTAAATAGCATTATAAAAATGATTTGAAGTGTTTAAAGTGTAGTGCAGTGACTAAGTTAAGAGATAGAGTGGGGAAGGTGGCTAACAACAATGGTTGATTAGATTAACTGTCAGGGAGAAGAAACTTTAAAGATGGCATGAAGTTTTGTTTTAATAGTACTGTAGTGCCTTCCAGATGGAAAGTTTTAGAAATGACAGTTTGCAGAGTAGGTAGTGTCTACAATGATTTTTCCTGCCCGCTCCTTTGTCCTGAACATATACAAGTACTGAAGTGATGGTAGAATGGAGCCATTGACCTAACAGTTCCTCTCACTACCCACCACTATCTGCATAAAGAACTTTTATATAAATTCCCTGTGGTTGTCATGGTGTCTATTTTATACAAATAGTCTCTAGCTACATTCTCTGTATTTATTGCTTTTTTCTTTTTGTATTTGCACAGTTCGTTGTCTTTTGCACACTGGTTGTTTGTCCGTCCTGTTGTATGCAGTCTTTCATTGATTCATTTGGTTTTCTTGTATTTACTGTGTATGGCTGCAAGAAAATAAATCTTAGGGTTGTAAATGGTGACATATATACTTTGATAATTAATTTACTTTGAACTTAACATTTGTCTTTACAAATGGAAATAGTCTCATCATCCACTCTATCAAGAGTTCCCACTATAAAGACTCCTCTAATTTGGTAACCCTCAGTCTTCCATTCTCAAGAAAGTAAAATCAAACCGTAGAATAACGATCTTCTCAGTGGCAAAACTGAAGTTCTAAATTCACCTTTGTGTGACTTTGTATGTTTTATTTACTGGCAACCTGTTTCTTCACTCATGGTATGTTCTAGAAACAGGATTGGAATTAAGACTCCCTCATGGTTGCTCACCTCTTCGGCTTGACACTATGTTAGAGAGCAGTTCATATCTGGTTTACAATTACACTTCAGTTGGGTCCAAAGGAACACAAGCAAAATGCTGGAGGAACTCAACAGGTCAGGCAGCATCGATGGAAAGGAACAAACAATCAATATTTCGGGCCAAGACCCATTATCAGGACTTTTAAAGGAAAGGGGCAGAAACCCAAATCAGAGGTGATAGGTGGAAAGGGTAAAGAGCTAAAGCATAAGGAATCTGATAGGAGAGATGGAAAAAAGGAAGGAGGAGGGACACCAGTGAGAGGTGATGGGCAAGTGAGGAGATGAGAAGGGATAAGAGGGTAGCCAGAATGGGGAATGGAAAAAGAGAGAAGGGGGAGGTGGGAGAAATTATTGGAAGTTAGAGAAATTGATACTCATACTGACAGGTTGGAGGCTACCCAGACAGAATATGAGGTGTTGCTCCTCCAACCTGAGAGTGGCCACATTATGACAGTAGAGGAGCCCATGAACCAACATGGGGAAATGAGAATGGGGATTGTAATTAAAATGGTGGATCACTGGGAAATCCCGAGCAACATACACAAAATGCTGGATGAACTCAGGTCACGCAATATCTATAGAAATGAATAAACAGTCAACGTTTTGGGCTGAAACCCTTCTTCAGGACTGCAATCCTGCTTGTTATGGGCAGAACAAAGGAACACAACAAGATACTTTTTAACGCTTACCTAACTTCAAGTTAAATATTTCGTATTTCTTTAAACATTTAAATTCCCAATCATCTGGTGAGATGCACGTATGCAATGGCTTTCCCCTGGGCTGGACTATTGGAATCCCAGTCAGGCAGGAGCCAAGTTATGTAAACAAGTTTCTGCCTGGCTGGAAACAAACTACTTCCAAGAACATAAAGAAAGTATTACAAGTAAAATCTTAATTGAATGGTAAGAGGTAGAAGATTCAAATAGTGATTGGCAAGTTCAGATCTGATAACAGGTCAATCTCTACCACAACCCAATAGATAATAAGACAATAAGATATTGGAGCAGAATTAGGCCAATCAGTCCACCCAGTCTGCTCTGCCATTCCATCATGGATGAGTTATTATCCTCTGAACCCTATTCTCATGCCTTCTCCCTACAGCATTGAGGTAGGAAATGGGAGGAAGTCCTGAAGAGGGAATATAGGAAGTTAGATGGAATGCTGATAAGCACAATTTTCAGGATAGTAATCTCCAGTTTGCTGCTTCTGCCACACACCAATGAGGGTAAGAATAGGATGATTTGATGGATGAATGTGTGGCTGAGGAATTGATGCAGAGGGCAGGGCATCAGATTTCTGGATCATTGGGATCTGGAATATTCAGATCATTGGGATCTCTTCTTGTACAAAAAGGCCTGGTTATACCTGAACCCAAGGGCACATTTTCTTGGACTGTTGGGGAGGGTTTAAACTAATTTGGCTGGGGGTTAGAAAACAGAGTGATAGGGCTGAGAATGGAACAGAGAAAGAAAAAAAAATATTCATGTATGGTCATATACCTTGGTAGAAGGAATAAAGGTATTCTAAACCAGGAGAATTTTTTTTTTTAAATCAAAGGTGCAAAGGGATCTAGGAGTCCTCATACAGGATTCCCTAAAGGTTATTGCAGGTTGAGTCGGCGGTAAGGCAAATGTAATGTTAGCAGTCATTTCAAGAGGACTAGAACATAAGAGTAAGGCTGTAATGCTGTGGCTTTGCAACACATTGATCAAACACTTGGAGTTTGGTGAGCAGTCTTGGCCCCTTATCTAAGAATAGATGTGCTGGCATTAGAAAGGGTAAAGAGTAAGTTCACAAGAATGATTCCAGGATTGAAATGGTTAATGTAGGAGGCGTGTTTAATAGCTCTGGGCCTGTATTTACTGCAGTTTAGAAGAACGATTGCTAGGGGTGGGGGTTGAATTTCATATCTCATAGAAATATATTGAGTATTGAAAGGTCTGTGTAGAGAGGATATGGAGAATATATTTTAGTGGTTGAGTCTAGGATGAGAGGGCACAATCTCAGACAGGAGGGATGTCCATTTATAACAGAGATGAGGGGAAATGTCTTTAGCCAGAGGGTGGTGAATTTGTGGAATTCATTGCCGCAGACGGCTGTGGAGACCAAGTCATTGAGTATATTTAAAGTGGAGATTGATAGTTTCTTGATTAGTCAGGGCATCAAGGATTATGGGGAGAGGACAGGAGAATGGGGTTAAGAGGGATAATAAATCAGCCATACTGGAATGATGGAGCAAACTTGATGACCTAATTCTGCTTCTATGTCTCATGGTTTTATAACATTTGATGCCCTTACTAATCAAGAACCTATTGCCCTCTGTTTTAAATATATCCAATAACTTGGCCTTCACAGCCATCAATGGCAATGAATTCCAGATTCATTACCCTTTGGTTAAAGAAATTCCCTCACATCTCTGTTCTAATTGGACATCCTTCTATTCTGAGGTTTTGCTCTCTGGTCCTAGATTCCCCACTAACAGAAACATCTTTTTCACATCCATTCTATCCAGGCCTTTCAATATTCAATCTCCCCTTATTCTTCTGCAGTTAGTACAGGCCCAGAGCCATCAAATGCTCCTTATATGTTAACACTTTCATTCCTGGATCACTCTCATGAGACTCCTCTGGACACAGCATTATGAAATAGGTGTGGGAAGTCAGCAGGGCATATAGGGGAAGTCCATGGAATCATTTGAATTTGTGATATACTGAGAATGACCTACTTTGAAGTAATTCTATAATTGTCACTGCCTTAGTAAAGCAGCCAACATAATCAACTATCTCTTCCACCACAGACATTCTCTCTTCGTCATCTACCTAGCCCCCACCCCAACGCCCCATCGGGCAGAAGATACAAAGGCCTGAAGCATAACATAAGCTTTTCTCCTACAGTTATAAGACTTTCGAACAGTCCCTTAGTATGTTAAGATCACTCTTGACCTCAGAATCTACCTTGTTATGACCTTGCACCTTATTGTCTGCAAACACTGTACTTTCTGTAACTGTAACATTATATTCTGTCTTTTGCTGTTGCTTTTCCTTTATGTACTGATATAATGGAATGATTTTTATGGATGGCATGGAAACAATTTTTTTCACTGTACCTGGGTCCATGTGATAATAATAAACAAATTACCGACTAGAATCAGAATCAGGCTCATTTACACTGTCTTATCTGTCATGAAATTTGTTGCTATTAGCAGCAGTACAGTGCAAAGACAAAAATAGTCATAAACAATAAAATACATAAATAGTGCAAAAATGAAATGATGAGATTGTTCTGGAAGTGCATTTAAAAAGTTGCATAGGCACCAGACGGATGGCATGCAAAAATGCTGATGAAATCAATATTGAAATAACCCAATTGCTATAGCACTGATTCAGGAAAGGAGGATGCCCACTTGTTCTCTGGGTACGAAAGTAAAGTATTTTAAAGAGTGCCTCGTGCAACAATAATTGTGCAAGCAAACAAGTATTTCTTTCTGTTTCACTCACTTCATCCAGTCATTGCCTTTGAAGAGATTATCAGTCATCATCTCTTGTTCTATCACTTGTAGCTTTGGACATAAAACTGGATAGACCTGGGCATTCATCCAGATGTCACTTGTTAACAAAATACTTTATATCTAGTTTCTGTAAATATTTCAGTATTTCAAAAAGATGGACTTGCCTGTATGCAACACATTCTATAATTGGCCATCCCAAGCAGCACAGTGGTACATTGAATACAGCAATACCTCACAGCTTCAGCAGCCTGGGTTCTATCCCCACCTACTGCATGTCACTTGCATCATACACAGGATGCTCTCTCCAGTTACCTGATGAGGTAACCATAGCCTTGGCCAGAAACAGATGTCATCAGGTGGTTCCTAACTTTCATAGTGTTTTGACCCTTAAGCACTACACTATCCAGTTGGTCAGCAGTGGCCTAGTCACTGCCCATTTACTCCTGACTTCCAGCTCAATTCTTCTTGCCTGCTTCATATCCAGCAAGGGGCTCTTTCTGCTTCGTCCCCCATCCTGTGAGCTGCTTGGTTCTTGCTCTTTTCATTAAGGCCCAGCGCAGACAGCAACATACATGCTGATCTTGCTGGGAACCCTCTACTGCCAATCTCCATGGGGAATAGCCACTTCAACCATCCTTTGTCCCTACACTCCTGGACTAAGGACTGGTAATTCAGAACCTTCCTCTCACAAGCTTCCTCACAGCCTTCCTCCCATGGTACTGTAAGCTCCACCAGGATGATTTTCTTGTCTTCAGTGGACCACAGTACGATGTCTGGTCGAAGTGTGGTTTGCACGACCTCCAGGAACTGCAGCTTCCTCCCTACATTGACCCTCATCTCCCATGATTTGGCAATTTGTAGCAGACTGGATTTAGGTCTCTTTGATATAGGGCCCTATCCCTAATGAAAATGACTACCCAGTTTGCCTCTTTGCCAGCTCGTCACTTTTTTTACACCTCTCCTGTTCCAGTGTGTCAGCAAAGGACAGCAGGACCTTGTTGTGGCGCCACCTATATCATCCTTGTGTTAAAGCAGTTTTGCATCCTGACAATATGCGTGCAGTTAGGGTCCTCTTTCAGCCCTCATGTGTGCAGCTGTGATGGTGTCTTATACATGGACTGCAGGAGGACAGAAATATGGAAGGGCTCCAGTCTCCAAAGCTATGCCCAAGCATAGGAGGATGACGGTACCTAATGGCAACACATTTGCTTGCAACTTCGGAAACAGCTCTACTTCTATCTTTGATATCTCATTTTTTCCCTTTCAAGGTTCTTTTGAAGGCCCTGACCTGGAGTTACATGTTGACTTCGGTTCTTTACGGAACTGGGAGCCACTTGCAGGGCCTCATAAACGGCCAGTTTTTGAAATGCTAAGGACGTGGCCCAAAAGATTAGCACACCTTCAGGGTGCCGGATTTTGGTCGCTCTGGAGACAGGCTGATTCAAGGATGGTGCTGCCGTCTGATGTGTTGTGGGAGTACATGGAAGATCAGAAGCAGTGAACTGGCTGCTGGCTAATGCCCAGAGACCCGAGTTCTTTGGGCACAGAGTTTGGAAAAAGCAACGCAACAAACTTTTAACATCATAAATCTGTAAGTTGTTTGTTATGTCTCCCCTCTTGCTGTGAAACAGGGACATCACTTTTTCCCTTTTTAGGGAGAGAGAGAGAGCCTGTGGTATGTCAAATATCAGGTGAAAGAGTAGTCTGTGGAGTACTGCAAGTCTATGTCTTTATTGATGCTTTGCTGCACACTTGAGTGTTCGGTGGGAGGTGCCAATTCTTTTTTGCTGGTGGGGGGAATCATTGCTTTGCTGCTGCTTATACTTGGGAGGGGGTGTTGTGGGGCCTTTGGGGTTCTAACATTTAACTGTCATTCATTCTTTGGGCACTCCTCTGTTTTTGTGGATGTTTGTGAAGAAAAAGAATTTCAGGATCTATATTATATACATTTCTCTGACATTAAATGTACCTATTGAAACCTGTTGAAGTGATCTTGTGCTTAGTAAGATCCCATTTCGTCCAGGCACCCTGTAACCCCAGCTCCACTGTTTTTGATACCCGCCTTTCATCCTCACGGTTCCGTACCTCTGCCTGGACCATATCACGCCTATCCCTTGCACTTGCACTCCCCCATTATTGGAAGTGAGCAGAGCCAAGGCTCTGGGTTGCAGATGATGTCCCTCATTTGCAGGGAACTCAGTGCGTGACCTATGGCCATGTTGGCGGCCCACATTCATCCCAATCTTGTGATTCCCTCTTGATTTATTAGCTCTTCTTTGGAGCCCCTCAGTTAACACAACTCATCATTTTGCCACCTTGAAGTCCTCCACTACTGATGACAACAGGAGCTGTAGCTGGCCTGATCTTCGGTCGAGCCACACTGAAGGAAAACTTGGGGGGGGATCCCCAGCCACCCCCACAGGTGCTTGTTAACTTTCCTCTCAATGCCTTCTACAGTGGTCATGGGGAACTTGTACACCCTGAAAAGCCAGAACAGACTTGGTAGAAGACCATGTTGGTGCAACCACATCTTAAATTTACCAGGGAGTCCGGTTTTGTCGATCTTCTTCAGACAATCTTCTTTACAATGTTGGTGATGTTGGCGCTGTCTGTCATTGTTGCATTGAACCACTTTCCAAGACACTTTACTGTGTTGTCCTCTTTGGATGGAATGACTTCTCCCTGTACTTGAACTTGCTAGTAGCCTTGCCCTTTTTGATCACCATGCATCTGGACTTCCTGGCCTTGAAGGTCATCCTAGCCCACCGGGTTTCCAGTACCCATCTTGCATAGACATGTATTAGAGTGATTACTGTGATGTCATCCACGAACCCCTGTATTGCAGGCTTTCAGATGCCCAGCTCCAACACTGGACCTTGGGTTACGTTTGCTGCTGCTGATATGAGGAGGTTCATACCCATGACAAACAAGATGGGGGAGATGGTACTGTCAGTTGGACTCATTTTTTGGAGGTCTTGCCCTCTGGTTGTAAAGTGGGCTGAAGTAAAGTGTAGCATGAATCCTCCTAGGTAGCTGGTGACCATGTCTCGCATTACTGGCAGGATATGGCAGTGGTCCAAGCCAACCTGGATGAGGACATGTGGAATTGATCTGTAGGCACTGGCTAGGGTTAACCTGATGACTGCTAGGTCACTTTTCATCTGGCCTTGCGGATCAATTGGCTGATTATTAAGGTTTGTTCAAGGCATCCAGAAAAACTTGGGATGCCACCTTTCTGGATGGATGTGTTGATATAGTGGTTCTCCATTAAGGAAGAGGTCAGCCTTCTCGCAAGCACCGAGAAGAATATCTTGCACTCCACGCGAAGGAGGGAGATTGTCCTAAACTGGGTGATTGTGGAGAAATCTACTACTCTGGGAACAAAGCATCCTTCAGCGATTTTCCAGCTTTGTGAGATAAAACCTTTGCTCCAAAACTATGGGGGTCACTGTGTGATACCTGCAGAAATTCTTCCACCTCCTGCTTTGAGCTGGTTAGGGTGCCAGATTTTTGCTGGCTGAAAACAGCACCAGTGAACCGGAATAGGTTTTTAACAAACTGCACTCCCTTTTCTACCTTTCTCCCTTCTTCGCTTTTGCAACTGCTCCACCCTCCAGAGCTTGCACAACTGTTCCAGCAGCTTGCTGGTTAGAGCTTTGACACCCTCTTTTTCATCAGGTGAACAATTTTTTAATTGTTTGTTCAGGGTCTTTATCTTGCTCCTCAGATGGCGAATCTCCCTTTCCCTCCTGTTTGGTTACTATGATGGTTTAGGATTCCCTCTCTTCTCCATTGAGCCAAACCACTCTTTAGCAAAATTGAACACTTTGCTAAAGAACAGGTCCTGCCAACATAGCTTCCAAGATGCAATCCAGATTGTCATTGAACTGCTTCCAAGATACATTGTCTGATGATCTAGGCTATCTGATCCTCTCTTCCCTTGATGAATGGATTAGGGTCTCAGAGGGGGCACTAACTTGGTCCCTTCTTTGGCACTGAGGCGGCTCAGATGCGGAGAGACCTTCAGCTCTGTGGGCTGCTTCCTTGCTAGAGTTCTCCATCATCTCACCAGATGTTGAGTCCGTGAATTGCACTTGAGTTGCCCTCGTTGGACCTTCTTTGGTCTATCTTGAGGCCTTTGATGTTTTTGTAGATTTTGCCGCAATGGCACTTCACAATGAATGCCAGAATCAGAGTCAGATTTACTATCATTGACATATATATTGAAATCTGTTGTTTACTGCAGCAGTACAGTGCACTATATTAAAAAATACTGTAAGTTACACTAAGAAATACATATAAAATAGTGCAAAAAGGTGGCAAAAATATGACCGCTGTCAAGCCTTCTTTGCAAATACATCAATATGTTGGGACCAGGATGCATCCTCTGAGATCAGGAACGCCCAGGGAAGAAGCTGTTCCTGAAACAGTGAGTGTGTGTCTTCAGGCTCCAGTACCTCCTTCTTGATGGTAGCAATGAAAAGAGGGCATGTTCTTTGTGATGGGGGTTCTTAGTGATGGATGCCACCTTTTTGCGGCATCACCTATTGAAGGTGTCATCAATGATCATGATGGAGCTGGCTGAGTTTATAACTTCCTGCAGCTTTTTCTGATCCTGTACAATGGCTCCTTCATTCTAGATGGTGATGTTAGAATGCTCTCCACAGCACGTCTGTAGAAATTTGCGAGTATCTCTGGTGACATTCCAAGTTTCCTTAAAGTCCTAATGAAATATAGCCGCTGTTGTGCCTTCTTTGTAACTGCATAGAGAGACCTTCAAAGATGCTGACACCCAGGAACTTGAAACTTCTGATCCCTTGACAAGGACTGATGTGTGTTCCCTTGATCTCCATTCCCTGAAGTCCACAATTAGTTGGTCAGAGTTTCCTTCAACATCTCAAAAATGTGCAGGTTGGTACGTGAATACTGTAAATCACCCCATGTGCACACATGAGAGGTAGAATTGGGCAGAAGTGGGTTGGAATGTGGTTTTAGGTAAGATTAGTATAAAATTGGGGAGTTAATGTTTGGTGGAGACTTAGTGGGCGGAACAATCTGTTTCTGAGCTACATCTCTCCAGGATTCTACATCTTAATATCCAATTCACTACTTATTGAATCATAGCCATTACAATAAGGAACACAGTAAAACCAAGATTACAGAAACAGCAATGGCCAGATTATTAATTGGCTGAGGAATCAACTGGAATTGATTAGAGGGAATAAGATAAAAGAACCCTCAGGGGCTAGTGATCATAATTTGATTGAATTCACCCTGAAATTTGAGAAAGAGAAGCTAAAGTCAGGTGTATCAGTATTACAGTGGAGTAAAGGGAATTACAGGGGCTTGAGAGAGGAGTTGGTCAGATTTAATTGGAAAAGAACACTGGCAGGGATGATGACAGAGCAGCAATAGCTGTAATTTCTGGAAGCAATTCAGAAGGCACAGGACATAAATTTCCCAAAAAGGAACAAATATCCTAAAGGAAAGATAACACAACCATGGCTAATAAGAGGACTCAAAGTCAACATAAAAGCCAAAAAGATGGCATGCAATCGAGCAAAGATAAATGGGAAGTTAGAAGATTGGAAATATTTTTAAAACCAACAAAAGGCAACTAAAAAAAGTAAAGATGGAATATGAAAGTAAGCCAGCCAATAATGTTAAAGAGGACACAAAGGTTTCTTCAGATATATAAAGTGTAAAAGAGAGGTGACAGTGGACATTGGACTACTGGAAAACAATGCTGGAAAGGTACTAATGGAGAACAATGAAATAGTGGACAAATTGATTGAGTATTTTGCATTAGTCTTCACTGTGGATGACACCAGCAGTATTGTGGAAGTTGTCGGGGGGTGGGGGATGAAGTGTGTGAAGTTACCATGACTAGAGAGAAGTTTCTTAGGAAACTAAAAGGTCTAAAGGTAGATAAGTCACCTGGACCAGATAGTGTACACCCCAGAGTTCTGAAAGAGGTGGCTGAAGAGATCATGGAGGCAATGGTAATGATCTTTCAGGAATCTCTAGATTCTGGAATAGTTCCAGAAGACTGGAAAATTACAAATGTCACTCTACTTTTCAAGGGAGAGAGGCAGAAGGAAGGAAACTATAGACCAGTTAGTCTGCCCTCAGTAGTTGGGAAGATGTTGAAGTCGATTATTAAGGATGAGATCTCAGGGTACTTGGAGGCCGTAGACACCATTGGTTCCTCAAGGGAAAATCTTGTCTGACAGATCTGTTGGAATTCTTTGAAGAAGTAACAAGCATGGTGGACAAAAGAGAATCAATTGATTTTGTGTACTTAGATTTTCAGGCCTTTGACAAGGTGCCACACATGAGGCTGCTTAACAAGTTCTGAGTCCATGGTGCTAGAGGAAAGATTCTAGCATGGATAAAGCAATGGCTGATTGGCAGGAGGCAAAAAGTGGGAATAAAGGGAGCCTTTTCTGACTGTCTGCCAGTGAATAGTAGTGTTCAACAGGAGTCTGTGTTGGACTGATTCTTTTTACGTTATACGTCAATGGTTTGGATGATGGAATTCATGGCTTTGTTGCAAAGTTTGCAAATGACATGAAGATAGCTGGAGGGGCAAGTCATTTTAAAGAAATAAAGAGGCTACAGAAGGACTTAGGCAGATTAATGGATTTGACAAAGAAAAGCCAAATGGAATACAATGTCCGGAAGTGTATGGCCATGCACTTTGGTAGAAGAAATGAAAGGGTTGACAATTTTCTAAATGGAGAGAACATACAAAAAAAATAAGATGCAAAGGAGCTAGGGAGTCCTTGTGCAGGATTCCATAAAGATTAATTTGCAGTTGAGTCTTTGGTGAGGAAAGCAAATGTAATATTAGTATTCATGACAAGAGGACTAGAATATAAAAGCAAGGATGTAATGTTGAAATTTTATAAAATGCTAGTGAAGTCTCAATTGAAGTACTATGAGCAGATTTAGGCTCCTTATCTTAGAAAGGATGTGCTGAAACTGGAGAGGGTTTAAAGGAAGTTCAAGAAAATGATTCCAGGATTGAATGGCTTCTCATATGGAGGGCATCTGATGGCTCAGGGCCTGTATTCACTAGAATTCAGAAGAATGAGGGGTGAACTCATTGAAATCTATTGAATCAGAATCAGAATTAGAATCAGATTTATTATCACCAGCACGTGCCGTGAAATTTGTTAATTTAGCAGCAGCATTTCAATGTAATATGTAATCTAGCAGAGAAAAAAATAATTTTTAAAAATGATAGTAAATAAACAAGTAAATCAATTACGGTATATGTATATTGAAAAGATTTAAAAAGTGCAAAAACAGAAATACTGGATATTAAAAAAAAGTGAGGTAGTGTCCAAAGATTCAATGTCCATTTAGGAATCGGATGGCAGAAGGGAAGAAGCTGTTCCTGAACCGCTGAGTGTGTGCCTTCAGGCTTCTGTACCTCCCACCTGATGGTAACAGGGAGAAAAAGGCATGTCCTGGGCACTGGAGGTCCTTAATAATGGACGCTGTCTTCCTGAGACACCTCTCCCTGAAGATGTCCTGGGTACTTTGTAGCCTAGTGCCCAAGATGGAGCTGACTAGATTTACAGCCTTCTGCAGCTTCTTTTGGTCCTGTGCAGTAGCCCCTCCATACCAGACAGTGATGCAGCCTGTCAGAATGCTCTCCATGGTACAACTATAGAAGTTTTTGAGTGTATTTGTTGACATGCCAAATCTCTTCAAACTCCTAATAAATTATATCCAGTCTTGCCTTCTTTATAACTACATCAATATGTTGGGACCAAGTTAGATCCTCAGAGATCTTCACCCCCAGGAACTTGAAACTGCTCACTCTCTCCACTTCAGATCCCTCTATGAGGTCTTACCCTTCCTGAAGTCCACAATCAGCTCTTTTGTCTTACTGAGGTTGAGTGCCAGGTTGCTGTTGCAACACCACTCCACTACTTGGCATATGTCATTCCTGTACGCCCTCTCGTCACCACCTGAGATTCTACCAACAATGGTTGTATCATCAGCAAATTTATGGATGGTATTTGAGCTATGCCTAGCCACACAGTCACGTGTATATAGAGAGTAGAGCAGTGAGCTAAGCACACATCCCTGAGGTGCGCCAGTGTTGATCATCACCAAGGAGGATATGTTATCACCAATCCGCACATACTGTGGTCTTCTGGTTAGGAAGTCGAGGATCCAATTGCAGAGGGAGGTACAGAGGCCCAGATTTCTGCAACTTCTCAATCAGGATTGTGGGAATGATGGTATTAAATACTGAGCTATAGTCAATGAACAGCATCCTGACTTAGGTGTTTGTGTTGTCCAGGTGGTCTAAAGCCATGTGGAGGGCCATTGAGATTGCGTCTGCCGTTAACCAGTTGTGGCAATTGAATGGTGAGAAGCATTGATAGAATGGATCTGGAGAGGATGTTTCCTGTGGTGGGAGAGTCTTAGACCAGAGGACACAGTCTTAGAATAGAGGGATGCCCTTTTATAATGGAGATGAGGAGGAATTTCGTTCACAAGAAGGTGTTGAATCTGTGGAATCCTTTGCCACAGGGAGCTGTGGAGGCCAAGTCTTTATGGCAGAGGTTGATAGATTCTTGACTGAACATGGAACATAGAGATTTACAGCACATTACAGGCCCTTTGGCCCACAATGTTGTGTGTACTCTAGAGATTGCCTAGAATTTCTGTAATGCATAGCTTACTGTTTTTCTAAGCTCCATGTACCTATCTAAGAGGCTCTTAAAAGACCCTATTGTATTCACTTCCACCACCGCTGCTGGTAGTGCATTCCACACACCCACCACTCTCTGTGTGAAAAATTTATCCTTGATATCCCCTCAGTACCTATTTCCAAGCATCTTAAAACTCGTGTTAGCCATTTCAACCCTGGGAAAACGCCTCTGGCTATCCACACGATCAATGCCTCTCATCATCTGATACAGCTAACCTCTCAGCCTTTGTTGCTCCAAGAAGAAAAGGGCAGGTTCACTCAACCTCTTCTCATAAGGTATGCCTTCCAGTCCAGGCAACATCCTTGTAAATATTCTCTGCACTCTCTCTACAGTATCCACATCTTTCCTGTAGTGAGGTGACCAGAAATGAACACAGTACTCCAAGCAGGGTCTGACTAAAGTCTTATATAGCTATAATATTACCTCACAGTTCTGAACTCAATCCCACAGTTGATGAATGCCAACACACCATACACTTTCTTAACAACACTGTCAACCTGCGCAGCGGCTTTGAGTGTCCTATTGACATGGACCCCAAGCTCTCTCTGATCCTCCACACTGCCAAGAGTCTTACTATTTATATTATATTATGTCTTCTTCATGCTTATCTGGGTTGAACTCATCTGCCACTTCTCAGCCCAGTTCTGCATCATATCGATGTCCCGCTGTAACCTCTGACAGCCCTCCAGATTATCCCCAATACCCTCAACCTTTATGTCATCAGCAAATTTACTAAACCACCCTTCTACTTCCTCATCCAGGAAATTTATAAAAATCACAAAGAGGAGGGTCCCAGAATGGATCCCTGCAGAACACCACTAGTCACTGACCTCCATGCAGAATATGAACTATCTACAACCAATCATTGCCTTCTGTGAGCAAGCCAATTCTGGATCCACAAAGCAAGTTCTCCTTGGATCCTATGCCTCCTTACTTTCTGAAAGGGCCTGCCATGGGAACCTTATCAAATGCCTTATTGAAATCCATTTACACTACATTCACTGCTCTACCTTCGTCAATGTGGTTTTTTACATCCTCAAGAATTCAATCAGACTCTTAAGACACGATCTGCCCTTGACAAAGCCATGCTGACTATCCCTAATCAGATTATATCTCTCCAAATGCTCATAAATCCTGCCTCTCAAGATCTTCTCCAAACTCTTGTTCACTACTGAAGTCAAACTCACTGGTTAGGGCATAAAGGGATATGGGGAGAAGGCAGGAGATTGGGGCTGGGAAGAAAAATGGATCATCCGTGATGAAATGGCCTAATTCTGCTCCTATATCTTATGATGTTAATAAACATCATCAAGGTCACCAGGGATTAAGCCTCTGCCTTGCTTGCAATTAAGCCATAGGTATTTTACTACCTTTTCATGTCAGTGCCTCGTCAATAGTGAATAGAATGCACAGTGAGTAGAAGTCTTATCTGTGTTAGATAGTTGTGGGTTCAAGTCCAACCACTGATACTCCACGTCTGTGCCTAATATCCATTGATCCTTTTATAAACAATATCTACTTATTTCCGTATTCTAGTTATCATCGCTTTCTATGTCTGGATGCTGACTGGGCAAAAACTGGTTGCCTTGCTTGCTATATTGCAAAGGTGATTTCTTATCAGCAGTACTTCATTGGATATAAAGTGAATTGGGACATGACAGGAGTTATAGAAGTCATCAAGGTCGAGTCAAATGACATAGGTACAGGCCCTTCACCTCACCACCTCCACACTGATGATCACGCACCCAGTTATCCTAATTCCATTTTATTCTTGCTACATCCCCATCAATTATCCCCAATTTCTACCACTTATGTACACTAGGGACAATTACAATACCATCTTGAGAAATGGAAAGAAACAAAAACTCTTGAGGGGAAACCCAAGCAGTCACAGGGAGAACGTGCTGACTCCTTAGGCCAGGAATCAACTAACATTGTTGGAAGTACAAGGCAGCTGTTCTGTTGGCTGTGTAGTGGTGCTGCCCAGTTCAGAAGTTCAAGTCTTTTTTTAAAAAAATGCTGGGATGAGAAGCATAGGGAATTAAAAGTGTTTGTGTTGGGCAAGGCAAACATTCATATACTGAGCATGTGTGTGATGGGAGAAAGTGCATGTGTGTCTAAAGCTGTATGTTTATAATGTTTATATAATTAATGAGGTTTGTGTCCCTGTGTGGAACCATGCCTATGCTGCAGGTGGTTATCAGACAAGCCAATTTTCACCATCTCACTCTTAGTTGATGATAAAGCATCTTTGATGATGTTATAGAGTATAGGAATCTCTGGAATTTCAGCATCTGCCAATCGCTTTTGTTTTTATTAGTAAAGGTATCTGGCTTGGCATATTTCTGAGACAGAGAGAAACTGCATAAGCTGGAAATCTGGAGCAACAGGTACCATGATCCTGATGCAGGTCATGTAACCATATAACCATATAACAATCACAGCACGGAAACAGGCCATTCCGGCCCTCCTAGTCCGTGCCGAACTCTTAATCTCACCTAGTCCCACCTACCCGCACCTACCCGCACTCAGCCCATAACCCTCCACTCCTTTCCTATCCATATACCTATCCAATTTTACCTTAAATGACACAACTGAACTGGCCTCTACTACTTCTACAGGAAGCTCATTCCACACAGCTATCACTCTCTGAGTAAAGAAATACCCCCTCGTGTTTCCCTTAAACTTTTGCCCCCTAACTCTCAAATCATGTCCTCTCGTTTGAATCTCCCCTACTCTCAATGGAAACAGCCTATTCACGTCAACTCTATCTATCCCTCTCAACATTTTAAATACCTCGATCAAATCCCCCCTCAACCTTCTACGCTCCAATGAATAGAGACCTAACTTGTTCAACCTTTCTCTGTAACTTAAGTGCTGAAACCCAGGTAACATCCTAGTAAATCGTCTCTGCACTCTCTCTAATTTATTGATATCTTTCCTATAATTCGGTGACCAGAACTGTACACAATATTCCAAATTTGGCCTTACCAATGCCTTGTACAATTTTAACATTACATCCCAACTTCTGTACTCAATGCTCTGATTTATAAAGGCCAGCGTTCCAAAAGCCTTCTTCACCACCCTATCTACATGAGACTCCACCTTCAGGGAACTATGCACTGTTATTCCTAGATCTCTCTGTTCCACTGCATTCCTCAATGCCCTACCATTTACCCTGTATGTTCTATTTGGATTATTCCTGCCAAAATGTAGAACCTCACACTTCTCAGCATTAAACTCCATCTGCCAACGTTCAGCCCATTCTTCTAACCGGCATAAATCTCCCTGCAAGCTTTGAAAACCCACCTCATTATCCACAACACCTCCTACCTTAGTATCATCAGCATACTTACTAATCCAATTTACCACCCCATCATCCAGATCATTTATGTATATTACAAACAACATTGGGCCCAAAACAGATCCCTGAGGCACCCCGCTAGTCACCGGCCTCCATCCCGATAAACAATTATCCACCACTACTCTCTGGCATCTCCCATCTAGCCACTGTTGAATCCATTTTATTACTCCAGCATTAATACCTAACGACTGAACCTTCTTAACTAACCTTCCATGTGGAACTTTGTCAAAGGCCTTGCTGAAGTCCATATAGACTACATCCACTGCCTTACCCTCGTCAACATTCCTCGTAACTACTTGTAGTTGATTGTACAATCTACAATGTAGATTGTTAATTTTATTAGATGGATGCAGCCTAGCCCCAGCAGAGTGTCAGAGTGAGTGAGTGTGTGTGTGTGTGTGTGTGTGTGTGTGTGTGTGTGTGTGTGTGTGTGTGTGTGTGTGTGTGTGTGTGTGTGTGTGTGTGTGTGTGTGTGTGTGTGTGTGTGTTTCTGTTTGTGTTTTTATCCCAATGCAATAAGCAAGATGCTGAGATGCTGGAGGAACTCATAGTGCCAGGGAACATATGTGGAGTGAAATGGACAAGCTAACGTTTGGTGTGGGGACCCTCTATCTGGTCCGTTTCCCTCCACAGATGCTGATTATGTTCCGCCTCCAGTATTTTGGTTGTTACGCCGGCATCAGCAGTCTCTTGTGACTCCATTTTTCCTAAGGGTGTAAGTGGCGCCTTTCCATGTACAACTTGGCTGTCTCAATCCCGCGACCGCAAATGGGGCTTTATGAAAGCATTTACCTTGAGCACGTTCAGATTTCCAAGTCGATCGCGATCTTTCAAAATTGAGCTATTAAATTTGCTTCTCGCCGCACACAAGTAAAGTTTGCAGAAACTAGGCAACGCGCTCAAAACAGTTTTCCGCTGAAGGTCATTTTATGTCCGAAACTACAATTGATAGAGTGAGAGCGAGATGCATATAGTGATAAAACTGGTCGCACGCAACACTGGGGAGAATAGCCGGAGGGAGGCAGCGAAACAGAAAAAGAAATACTTTGCTCGCTTTCAGAGTCATTATCCACCTCCTACCATTGTTGTTCCTCCTTGAACACATTCCATCACCCAACTTGTAAAAGAGCCAAGGAGCTAAAATGCCAAAAGCTTTCTTCACCCTGGGGCGACGTCAGTTTATACAAGTTTCATACATGAAAAAAGTCAACTTTGCAGTGCTCTACAAAAACACGAATGGAAATTATAAATATAAAATAGAACACGTTTTAATTTTTCTGTTTGTAAATCATAAAACTGACGTGCCCAGAGAGAGAGAGATGGCGAGGTTTATAAAATATGTACATTGGTTTCGGGAACGTGAACTTGCCAAAGGATAAATAAAGTTGCATAGCGTGCATGCTGCACGGTGCACCAAATTCCTTCAAGTTTGTAAGCCCAATGCTGGTAAGAGGTACAAGCAGTTCATAGACACCTGGTTCCGCAGCTAATAGGTAATTGAATTGTGCGCGAGAATTATTAACCCATTTTTCATCGTGCGGGGTTATCAGGAATGCAGGCATTTGATAAGGTTCCCCATATGAGGCTCCTTCAGAAAGTAAGGAGGCATGCGATCCAAGGAAACCTTGCTTTGTCGATCCAGAATTGGCTTGCCCACAGAAGGCAAAGGGTGATTGTAGATGATTGGTATTCTGCATGGAGGAAGTGACAAGTGGGGTTCCGCAAGGATCTGTTCTGTGACCCCTCCTCTTTGTGATTTTTATAAATGACCTGGATGAAGAAGTAGAAGGGTGGTTTAATAGGTTTGCTGATGATACAAAGGTTGGGAGTGTTGTGGATAGTTTGGAGGGTTGCCAAAGGTTACAGGGGATATTGATAGGATGCAGAACTGGGCTGATCAAATTTGAAGGCAGAATATAGTATTAAAGGTTGGCAGTGTGAAGGATCAGAAAGATCTTGGGGTCTGTGTCCATAGGACACGCAAAGCTGCTGCACAGGTTGACAGCGTTGTTAAGAACTGTATGGTGTGTTGGCATTCATCAGCTGTGCGATTGAGTTCAAGAGCAGTGAGGTAATGTTACAGTTATATAAGACCTTGGTCAGACCCCACTTAGAGTACTGTGTCCAGTTCTAGTCACCTCACTACAGAAAGGATGTTCATACTATAGAGAGAGCGCAAAGGAGATTTACGAGGATGTTGCCTGTACTGGAGAGTATGCCTTAGATTAAGTTGAGTGAACTTGGCCTTTTCTCCTTGAGTGACGGAGGATGAGAGGTGACCTGATAGAGGTGTACAAGATGATGAGAGGCATTGATTATGTGGATAGCTATGGGCTTTTTCCTAGGGCTGAAATGGCTAACATGAGGGTCCGTAGTCTTAAGGTGCTTGGAAGTAGGTACAGAGAGGATGTCAGAGGTAAGTTTTTCACACAGAGTGATGGGTGCATGGAATGCATTCCCAGCGATGGTGGTGGAGACTGATACAAAAAGGTCTTTTAAGAGACTCTTAGATAGGTACATAGAGGGCTATGCAGTAGGGAAATTCCAGGCAGTTTCTAGAATAGATTACTTGGTCAGTACAGGTCCAGGCAGCTGGCCATTGGGGGCTCTGTCTGCTCCACTTGTGAGGATACATTCAGAATAAGATGATAGCCTTCTCCTCTTCTGAGGATATGTCCATGCCTGAGTGTCTTTGCAGAGGGAGCATGCACTATTCACCAGTTCTTTGGAGACCTTTTTGGACCACTGGACACCTCAGGGGCCAGAGTACATCCTAAACAAGCATTTTACATAAATATCCTGAAAGTTACACTACAAATAAATAAACCTGTTTTTAAATAAATCATTTGCTCTTGACCACTACCAGTGAAACTGGAATCTTGGTCAAGAGAATTTATAGCTGATCCGGAGCACTGTTATACTGCCAGCATGCACTCAGTACAATTGTGTTTTGGGAGTCGTATTCCAGTGACCTGGGGTTCAATTCCTACCTCTGCCTGTAAGGAGTTTAGATAGATAGATAGATAGATAGATAGATAGATAGATACTTTATTCATCCCCATGGGGAAATTCAACTTTTTTTCCAATGTCCCATACACTTGCTGTAGCAAAACTAATTACATACAATACTTAACTCAGTAAAAAAATATGATATGCATCTAAATCACCGTCTCAAAAAGCATTAATAGCTTTTAAAAAGTTCTTAAGTCCTGGAGGTAGAATTGTAAAGCCTAATGGCATTGGGGAGTATTGACCTCTTCATCCTGTCTGAGGAGCATTGCATTGATAGTAACCTGTCACTGAAACTGCTTCTCTGTGTGTGTTCTCCCCGTGACTGTGTGCATTTCTTCCCGATGCTCTGGTTTCCTCCCACAGTCCCAAGATGGGGACAGATTGGTAGGTTACCGTAGATTCCGGATTTTAAGCCGCTACTTTTTTCCCACATTTTGAACAGCTTTGAACTCTGCGGCCTTTAATACAGAGCGACTAATACATGGTTTTTTTTCATGCCGCCTCGTAAACATTTTGCCTCGTAACAGTAGACCAATAAAATTGATGAGTAGTTCACAGAGGTCCAATGAAATTGTACGATAAATCAAGCGCACTTTCACAATTAAATTATTGTAAATCAGTCATTTGTACTCACCCTCATCAACATGGAAAACACTCGAAGAAAAGCATTGTGCTGCCTTTATGGCAGTTATTTAGTTTATAATATTTTCGCTTAGTAATTCATTTTCTAGTTAAAGTTAGAAGAGTTTTAACTATATTTGTTTTCTGTACTACATCGCGGGATGCTATGACGTCACACCCGGTTTCGCCGCGTCTTGTGGGATACTGGTTTGCGATAAACGGGACGGCGGGGGTCGAGCGGCGGAGCGAAAACGCTGCTTTTAAGTTAAAGGCGATCAATAACTTTTCCTGGTAGGCTGCAGTATATATATTTTTTACCAGTCGTTAGGAGATATTGGAATGTTGTTCAGTAAAGAAGTATACGCAACGTATATTTAAAAGTAGCCGCGTTACAGGCACGGTTCGAAAAAAAGCATTTGCAATATGTATTTGTTTTTGTTACCATATGGATTTAATTAAAAGTTAAAAAATCCTCACGTGTAATATCTTTCTGTGTAAATATCTCATATTACAACGTGGGACACCTGCGGCCGAAAATCCGGTGCGGCCTTTACAAGTAAAAAATTGATTTTATTTCTAAAATTAGAGCCAGCGGCTTTTAATCAGGTGCGCTCTGTAGTCCGGAATCTACGGTAATTGGTCATTGTAAATTGTCCCGTGATTTGGCTCGGATTAAACTGGGGGATTGCTAGGCTACATGTCTCGAACAGCCCAAAGGGTCTATTCCACACTGTAGCTCAACAAATGGATATGCTTATCAATATGCAAAACTCTAAGAATTGCATACAAACCTAATTAGTGTATAATTCATGAATCAGTTCCTGATCTTACATCTCAAGAGTAAGATTCACTTATGGAGCCTCTATGATATATTTTTTTAAGTGCTTCAGAGAAGTGTTTTCAAATACAGAATCAAAGCTGGGGGGAGATATTCCATAAAGTGATTATTAGGGAAAGAAGCAGCATCTTTTAGAGGGATTTTCAGAATTTGTTTGTGGGATTGGAAGGTATGGTTACCACAGGTGGAACAATTTATTTCAAGAATGAGCAAGAGAACGTAATTTGATGATATCGGAAGCAAGAAGATCAAGGATGGATAGCCTAAAAAAGCCATTGTTTAACTAATAGGCAGTTCTGAACTAAAACAGTTGGGGAGGAGGTGTTAGTGTTGCATGTTTAGGAACTTCACACCATCTTCTTCCCCCAAACAGTTAATCCAATAAACTATGCTAGTTAGCCACTCACCTCCCCATTTACCTCAGTCACTGTACTGTAAACATTTTAAACTACTTTTTATAATGCTGTATTTATGGACATTTTATTCATATCCATACTTTAACCTCTAACTTTATTTTTATATAATACTTCATAATTGTGGAATGATGTTATTTTTGGTGCATGTCACACCCTGACCAACAGGCCAAAGCAAATTCCTAATACATGTAAATGTACACAGCAAATAAAGTTGATGCCTGATTTCAGGATGAACAAGAGTAATGGAATTCTGGATGATTGATTGTTAATGGGGAGCAAAAGGAAGGGAGAGGAGGAAAGTGCCTTTGAATAGCCACATACAGGAGGAGAACATCTAAATGCTTTGACACTTAAGTGAGATGCAATAACCCCTTGCACCAATTTTGAGTTCATACTAGCTGCAGTACAACTCCCACCTGTCGTGAAATTCCATTAGATAATGCCATCTGTTGATCATGCTGGGTGCTTATTAAGAATGATACATCTTAATTGTTAAATATTCCTGCATCATCAGCAGCCAAAATCTGTGTGCATGTATCCAAGCATGTGCACACAGCTCCTTTAGGACTAAAATTTATTAGAACCAAGTTCAAACCTAGCTGACTGACTTGATGTAATTACCGTATAATTATGGATCAGAATTTCCTGCAATTCGAATGATGCAAGGCCAAGTGGGATTCAGTTGCACTGCAGACTGCCATATATCAAAAAAGTAGCTCTAAAATGCTTATTTACAGAGCTGAGAAACACTTCTAATGTCAACCCAAGGAAGAGGTAAAGCTATTGTCCAAAGCAACATCTTAGCAAACTCATCAACAGGGCCTCCACAAAATCCATGTACTTCACTGGAACATCACCAATACTGGGGATGTAGTTCTCTAACAGGGCTGTATTGCCTATTTTGAGCATCTATTTACACTCAGTTAACTTTGTTAGACAGGCCACATCATTTGCACGTTTGACTGCAGCTTCTCAAAACAGGTTTTCTGTTCCAAGCTCTGTCACCAGAAGATATATTAAGACAAGTGGCAAAAATGCTTCAAGGATCTGCTTAAAGTAGGGGTTCCCAACCTTTTTTACAGCATGGACTAACGCCATTAAGCAGGGGATCTGTGGACCCCAGGTTGGGAACCCCTGGCTCTAAGCTTTTTTGAAAACTAAGTAACATCCCCAATAATTATTGGGAACCTCTCACCTATGATCACTTAAAGTAGAAAATTCAGATTGGCATTGTGAACTAAGTTCATATATTGGTTGCAGAAAGAGTGAAACACCTGATAAATTACCTACCCACTCAGAAATAACTTATGTTCCACTTACATAAGTTGTCTGCTTTTGCTTAGACTGGTCTCGTCAACATCAGATCACACAAAACTGGAATGAAAGCAGATCACCATTGATCCTAAGGGACTGCTTAAGAAAGATCTTGAAGGAATGAGGTAGAAAGAGCCCAATCAAAAGGATATGAAGAAAATAGTAATCGAGCCAAAAGTCAGATTTGCAATGTGCGGGTTCCCAGTTAAAGTAATTAAATAAATAATTTAATGGAATAACAAAATGTGGTATTGAGTGGAATGGAACCATGTGTTTGCAACTTGGAAATATTTAATCATAAAATTAGCTTTGAACAACCTATCGGCCTGTTTCTCTCTCCACTTAAAGAACAGCCAGCTCCCTAGGCTGTGCTCAACCACTGATAAGATTTTCGTTTGTTTGTTTATGTAGACTTTTTCATTAATTCTATTGTATCCTTTATTTTCCTGTACATGCCTGCAAGAGCATGAATCTTAAGGTAACATATTATGTATTTTGATAATATGTTTTCCTTTGGCTTGGGTACATCTAGGTTTGTCTCCCGACCAGCCACCACTGTTTGACCTTGAAATAAAATTAATTCAGAATTAATGTGTCCTAATTTGCACAACTCCAGTCATTCTGTATTTATCCTTCCCACATATAAACTGCATTGCCTTTTGGTTAAGATAATTTTAAACCTATCATCCAGGTATTTAACATTTGCCAGGACCTAGTTTTTCCTTTATTTCAAATTCTTCCAACCCAACTACTTCCTATCAGATTGGCTCTAATTGCAGCCTCTTGATCATCCCCAAATTTTATGATCCTTACAATCAGTTGTCAAAGCCTAAGATACTGATTTCCACAATAAACCTCTCTCTTTCCTCTCTCGTCATGCCATCAATCACCTATCTGACTATTTCCTGATGGCTTGGTATCATAACTCAAAACATACAATGCTCCTTGAAATACCTGGAATACTTAAACAAAACCTCATACAATATATACTGTTGCTAGCAAATAGCATCATTGGGGAAAAAAGCAGGTGAGAATCTTTAGTTATACAAAAGTAGTAGTGAAAACTCAGTTGAAATTGAAACACTTGTTTATTTGGCACCACACACACATACATCTCATAATGTCACACAGTTGTAACACAGTCAAATGGTACGCAGCCATGTGATAATGACAGATATTCTGTTTCCATGATTGTGAGGAGGGTTGTTATCAGCTGAAAAAATACAATCTGTCAGGTGTGCCAAAACATCCTGTAGCACTATATGAAATGAGCAGCTCAGATCTCAATTTCACATTGCGCTGAAAATTCAGCACTTTTATGGACTGAGATCACACTTCAGTAAATACCAAACAGATATGGACTCCTCTTTTAGGAGGCAGCAAAGAAATTTAAGCTCTATTATATAGACTGGTCAGAGCAGGTTTCTGGGCAAAAGGGGTGGGAGAAAGGGTTGGAATCATTGTGGACACTACCCATCCAGCAAAGTGCCTTTTCCAAAACCTCCCTTCTGGAAATTGCAAAAACTTTCCAGAAGAAGAACAGAAACTTCACGCCATCTCAAAACTTTCTTACCCCAGACAGTTAATCTGATCAGCCAGTCTAGCAACCCCCACTCTCTCTATCTGTTACCTCAGTCAATGTACTGTAGACAGTTTAAACCCACATCAACGCGCACAACAAGCTGGAGGAACTCAGCAGGTTGGGGAGCATCCGTGGAAACGAGCAGTCAACGTTTTGGGCCGAGCCCTTCGTCAGGACTGAAGAGGGAGGGAGCAGGGGCCCTATAAAGAAGGTAGGGAGAGAGTGGCAAGGAGAAGGCTGGTGGGTGTCAGTTTAAGTGACAGTTTAAGCCACTTATTTGATTAATCTTAGAGTAGAATAAAAGGTCAGCACAATATTGTGGATCTGTACTGTGCTGTACTCTTCCTTATTCTATGACATTTTGCTGGAACAAAGTGAAGCAGGATTTCATAGAAAAGAGAACAGTACAGCATGGTGAAGTGAGGCTCATAGGGAGTACAAATACCAGCAGATACCGGCTGGGCCAAATGAGGGGCTTTCATTAAGATCATAAGTAGGAACAGTAGGAGGTCAAAAAGTCCAAAAATACCTTATTTACAAGCAAACTCTAACAAATTCATGAATGAATTTCCTTCCAGTAGGTTTCACTAGGTAGATTTAATGTCAGAGAAATCTATACAATATACATCCTTAAATTCTTTTTCTTTGCAAACATCCACAAAAACAGAGGAGTGCCCCAAAAAATGAGTGACAGTTAAACATTAGAACCCCAAAGCCCCCTCAGCTCCCCCCTCCCACGCAGAAGCAGCAGCAAGGCAACAACTCCTCCCACCAACAAAAAAAGTATTGGCACTCTCCACTGAGCACTCATAAAGACACAGCATCAATAAAGACACAGACTTGCAATACCGCAAAGACCACTCATTCACCCAGTAATTCGACATACCACAGGTTCTCTCTCTCTCTAAGGGAAAAAGGTGCCCCTGTTTCACAGCGAGAGGGGAGACAAACAGCTCATTGATTTATGATCAAATCATATTGACCTTACTTGAATCTGTGATGGTATCTTAAGTGTTCTGTCACTACTTCCTTAATAATGGATTCTCAGAATTTTCCCAATGATAGATAAGACATTTTTGCTCTATGATTTCCCGCACTCTGTCTTCCTCCTTTCTTGAACAGGGGCTTTCCAATCTATTGGGACCTTCCAAAATTCCATTGATTCTGGAGGGAAAAAAGTCACAACCAATGCATCTCTATTTCTGCAATCACTTTGAATAATCTACTAGCCCTGCAGACCACAAGTCCAGGGCACTTGCTAGGTCTTAGTTTCATTTCTAAGCTAATCATATGGAGGCCCAGACTAAATTCAGAGACCAGGGTTTAAAATCTGCTATTGTAGCTGTGGAATTTAAATACAGGTAGTAATAAAACCAGAAACAATGACACGAATACCCTTAGATTGGTGTTACTCAGGCTCTTGTGAAGATCAGTCACAAGCTTCACTTTCAAGATCTGAGTACTACCAGCTACACCATCATTTATAACACATCTCTAATTATTCTGCAGAACATGAGGGTGAGCTGCTTTCTTGAAATGCTGCTGTGTCTTTCCTTCTGTTAAAGGTATTCCTGCATGTTGCTGGGCAAGTGGTTCTAGAATTTAAACCCAGCAACAATGATGGACTGATGAAACAGTGATGCTGAGGCTTTATAAGGCACTGGTGAGGCCTCACCTTGAATACTGTGAACAGTTTTGGGCTCTTCATCTAAGAAAAGATGAGGGTTCAGAGGAGGTTTACAGGGATGATTCCTGGTATGAAAATGTTATATGAGGAACGTTTGATGACTCTGGGCTGTACTTGGTGGAATTCAGAAGGATGAAGTGGGCTCTCACTGAAACCTTTCGAATGTTGAAAGACCTAGACAGAATAGATGTGGAAAAGATGTTTCCCATGGTGGGGGAGTCTTGGACAAGAGAGCACAGCCTCAGGATAGAGGGGTGTCCATTTAAAACAGAGATGCGGATAAATTTCTTTAGCCAGAGGGTAGTGAGTTTGTGGAATTTGTTACCACAGGCAGCTGTGAAGGTCAGGTCGATTGGTGTATTTTAAGTAGAGCTTGATAGGTTCTTGATAGGCCATGACATCCCATGCCTCCTTACTTTCTCAATAGGCCTTGCATTGGGTACCTTATCAAATGCCTTGCTGAAATCCATACACACTACATCTACTGCTATATCTTCATCAACGTGTTTACATATATCCTCAAAAAATTCAATCAAGCTCGTAAGGTACAACCTGCCTTTGACAAAGCCATGCTGACTTTTCCTAATCATATTATGCCTCTCCAAATGTTCATAAATCCTGCCTCTAGGATCTTTTCCATCAACTTACCAACCATTGAAGTAAGTCTATAATTTCTTCGGCTATCTCTATTCCCCTTCTTGAATAAAGGAACAATATCCGCAACCCTCCAATCCTCCGGAACCTCTCCCGTCCCCATTGATGATGCAAAGATCATTGCCAGAGGCTCAGCAATCTCCTCCCTCATCTCCCACAGTAGCTTGGGTATATCTCATCCAGTCCTGGCGACTTATCCAACTTGATGGCTTCCAAAAGCTCCAGCACATCCTCTTTCTTGTTGTCTATATGCTCAAGCTTTACGGTTCGCTGTAAGTCATCCCTACAATCGCTAGGGTCCTTTTCCGGAGTGAATACTGAAGCAAAGTATTCATTAAGTACCTCTGCTACCTTCTCCAGTTCCATACACACTTTTCCACTGTCACACTTGATTGGTCCTATTCTCACATGTCTTATCCTCTTGCTCTTCACATACTTGTAGAATGCTTGGGGTATTCCTTAATCCTGCTCTCCAAGGCATTCTCATGGCACCTTCTGGCTCTCCTAATTTCCTTCTTAAGCTCCTTCCTGCTAGACTTATAATTTTCTAGATCTCCATCATCACATAGTTTTTTGAACCTTTCGTAAGCTTTTCTTTTCTTCTTGACTAGATTTTCAACAGCCTTTGTACACCATTATCCTTGTATCCTACCATCCTTTCCCTGTCTCATTGGAACCTACCTATGCAGAACATTTGCCACATTTCTGCCGTACATTTCCCTGAGAATATCTGCTCCCAATTTATGCTTCCAAATTCCAGCCTGATAGCTTCATATTTCCCCTTACTCCAATTAAATGTTTTCCTAACTAGTCTTCTCCTATCCCTCTCCAATACTATGGTGAAGGAGATAGAATTGTGATCACTATCTCCAAAATGCTCTCCCACTGAGAGACCTGACACCTGACCAGGTTCATTTCCCAATACCAGATCAAGTACAACCTCTCCTCTTGTAGGTTTATCTACATATTGTGTCAGGAAACCTCCACCCCAAACTCCACCCCATCTAAACCCCTCACTCTTGGGAGATGCCAAACAATTTTGGGGATATTAAAATCTCCCATCACAACAACCCTGTTATTATTGCACCATTCCAGAATCTGTCTTCCTATCTGCTCCCCAATGTCCCTGTTACTATTGGATGGTCTATAAAAAACACCCAGTAGAATTAAAGACCCCTTCCTGTTTCTAACTTCCACCCACAGTGACTCAGTAGATAATCCCTCCATGACTTCCTCCTTTTCTGCAGCTGTGACACTATCTCTGATCAGCAGTGCCATGCCCCCACCTCCTTTGCCTCCCTCCCTGTTTTTTTTTGTAAAGAAACAAAACAAAATTTAAGAAGCAAATAGCCAAAGTTAAATGAAGGTTGGGTCTGTGGGAGTAGTGCAGGGTGTTGATAATTGGCTAGAAAGTGCTCATCAGGTGCAAGGTGTTCTTGGTATTGCTTACCTGGTGAAGATGTGGCATATACCCTACTCCTCCACCTAGCCAACTTTTGTTTCAGCTGGAGATTCAACGCAGACCATGTCTAATGGACCATGATGCACAAGTCTCCAGATAAAAGGGGGAGAAAGTGTATCTAACAACATCCTTGTTCCGATGGCTGTCTCTGTGCATAACTGCATTGTTTTGTGTAGAACTGAAGCATTTAAGCATCAGGTGTCATTACATGCTGAGAATCTACCTATCCCTGGCCTCTTTGCCATGCTCTCCTCAATTCAGCTAGACCTTGCTGAGCTACCTCTCCTTGGTGGAAAAGTACATGCAAAATGCCTCACTAGCAGAACTCAACAAACACTGAGACCTCACTTGGCTGGCAGTGAGAGGAGCTCTCACCATTACGTCCTTCCTACACTTACCCTTTCACTTGCAACATACGCTGCTCTTGAGACAGCTGCAGTGAGGATGAGATGATTGTTCATGGGACTATGGATTTGCTAAGGTCTGTGAAAGGATAGAAGGATCCTTGTTGCAGATCAATGTGAGCAACTGTGTAGCTGAATACTCTCTGATCTACAGATAATTCCCAGGGTCACATACTAAGATAAACAAGTGCTGCTGGACAATCACCAATTTGGAGAAAGATGCCATTGGGTCTGCTGGAAATTTGTTGGTCATCCAATACAATGAGATGTCCAGAAAAAAAGAATGCTGCCAGCTGACAAATTCCAGGATCCAGGAGTACATGCTAAAGGGATGCACTGAAGTGTAATGCAGCTAACGTGGAAGCTTTGTAGGGAGGGACTGCAGTCAAAGGTCCTGCTACCACTAGACATTAACACCCAATGTAAAAGACTTCTAGTACATGAAGTCCGTATCGTCCAAATTGGCTACGCAAGTGGCAATGATGCCTTGTACATAGAATGTGCCAAATTATTGACCTGATAACATTTCAAATGTCCTCACTGAAAAACTATAAGAGCACATAAAAATAAACTTTATATATAAAAACATTGTAGAATGCATAACATTATATTAATTTCTGAAATTAAAGGTTAGAGAAATAATTATTGCATCTTTGTCATAGAAATTTCTACTCGTCATAGAGACACACACAATGGAAGCAAGCTTATTTAACCTAATATGTCTACTAGCTACTAGTAGGACTACTGTGTATGAGTGGGTCAGGGTTAAGAAGAGAAAATGCTCAAACAACAGCTTGGATAATCCCCAACCATGATCTAGAATCCTATATAAGGACTTTCAGTAGCGATCGTTGACATGAAGGATGTGTACTTCCAGTTTAAGCTTTGGTAACAAATTTGGTGACAGAAATAAATAAAGGGAAGTTTATCAAAAATATCCCCAGTGAAACTAAAAAGGAAACAAAAATAGTTAGGTCACTATTTATTGCAGATGTAAGGAGCTGCAAGAATATTTCAGTTTCAATATTTTCTGATCTGTCTTCCATTTAGGGAAGTATCTTCTCTGTGCTGTTTTGTAATCCAGCATGACTGAGCATTTTGGTTCAGCTGGTACAAAATCATGCATTCAAACACGTTTCTCCCCCAAACACGCAAACATGAAAAAATCTTCAGATGCTGGATATTCAGGCAACAAACACAAAATGTTGGTGGAACGCAGCAAGCCAGGCAGCATCTATAGGAAGGAGTACAGTCGAGGTTTCAGGCCAAGACCCTTCATCAGGACTAACTGAAAGAAGAGATAGTAAGAGATTTGAAAATGGGAGTGGGGATGATCCGAAATGATAGGAGAAGGCAGGAGGGGGAGGGATGAAGCTGAGAGTTGGAAAGTTGATTGGCAAAAGGGATACAGAGCTGGAGAAGAGGGAAGATCATGGGACGGGAGGCCTAGGCAGAAAGAAAAGGGGAGGGGAGCACCAGAGGAAGTTAGAGAGCAGGCAAGGAGTGATTGTGAGAAGGACAGAGCAAGAAAAATTAGGGAAATAATAAATAAATAATTAACGGAAGTTAGAGAAATCAATGTTCATGCAATCAGGTTGGAGGCTACCCAGGCGGAATACTCTGTCCACCAGAGAAAGCAGGATCTCCCAGTGGCCACACATTTCAATTCCACGTCCCATTCCTATTCTGATATGTCTATCCATGGCCTCCTCTATTGTCAAGATGAAGCCACACTCAGGTTGGAGGAACACCTTATATTCCGTCTGGGTAGCCTCCAACCTGATGGCATGAACATTGATTTCTCTAACTTCCATTAATGCCCCTCCTCCCCTTCTTACCCCACCCCTTATTTATTTATTCATTCATTCATTTGCTTTTTTTCTCTCTCTGTCCCTCTCACAATCACTCCTTGCCTGCTCTCCATCTTTCTCTGGTGCTCCCCTCCCCCCATTACAAGGGTTCTTTGAAATCACCTTCCAAGATTAATCTCTATCACCAAGACAGATAAGGACAGCAGACACATGGTAGCTCTGCCTCCTCATGAAGTCTCATAAATCATTATGGCTTTTAAGTTGAAATACTTATTCATCAACTCTGCCAAGGATGATCCCAAGCCTGGCTACGAAAAGAGGAGGTTTGGGCATGGGACTAACAATCACATCCCATAAAAAACCAGAGCTACAGAAATGCCAACACAAGCTCCAAGGACCTCATCTCTGGTAATAGATGAATCCACCAAGAAGATGAGCTACATGTGGGGCCAACTTGAAAGTCTGGCCCAGGACAAGAGGTCTCTGGTGAGTTCTGTCAGTGGCCTATGCCCCAGTAGAGGTGGTGGATTAAGAAGAAAAAGAAGTAATTCATCAACACTGAGTCAAACTCCTGGAATTTTCTACCTACCGGCACCTCCATGAAAAAGTGCTCTGCTCAAGGCCGATAAAGACAACATGGTGTAAACATTGCTTCAATTATTAAGTATTCTGATTGCAGAGAAAAAATGTCTACTGAGGCAAGTGATAGTAGCTGATAGGTGGTGTTGTACCTCACCCCTTCTGTTCATGGATGGGTTTTCCAGTTTGACTAAGATGGCTTCTTTAACCCCTCTTTCAAACCACCAATCCTCCCTGTCCAAAATGTGCATATTGTTATCAGCTATTTACAACACAGGCCTAATATCTCTACCCCAGTGTCTCTACAACAGTTCGCGTCTCCATTGATGCCAAGATAGGACTAATGACCCTCTTATAACATCTACGATTCAAAATGACCCTCATGTGATTGTTTCCCCTTTAAACAACTCACAGAATTTATAAACTGGAAAACTACACACCATAGGTCAGAACTGAAGAAGCCTCTTGGATGAGTGGCGAAACATTTTCTAGACAACACAGCAAGTCCGGTTGCCTTGATTTACTACTGCTTGACGTACAATGATCTGGATGACTGAGAACCTTCATAGATATACACCCACTAATCTATTAACTCATACAGCCTTTTAATCTCTCCCTCTCCCAATGTAGAGTGCCCTCCTGCTTCAAAACATCCACCATTGTTCTGGCACCTAAAAAGACCAAGGTAACATGTCTGAACAACTGGCGTCCTGTTGCACTCAGCTCAATAATAAGCAAATGCTTTGAGAGGCTGGTCAAGGACTACATCCGCACCATGCTACCACCCACACTGAACCCCTTATAATTCGCCTGCCAACACAACCAATTGACAGATGAGGCAATAGCCACAATTCTACACACCATCCTTACACATCTAGAGAAGAAGGATGCTTATGTGAGAATGCTGTTCTTGGACTACAGTTCAGTATTCAACACCATAATTTCCTTCAGGCTCGACAAGAAGCTCAGAGACCTTGGCCTTCATCCTGCCTTGTTCAGCTGGATCCTGGACTTCCTATCAGATCACTGGCAGGTGGTAAGAGTGGGTTCCCTCACCTTTGTCCCTCTGACCCTTAACACAGGTGCCCCTCAGGGCTGTGTACTAAGCCCCTTCCTTTCCTCTCTGTATACCCATGACTGTGTCGCCACCCACAGCTCCAATCTGCTATTAAATTTGTTTGATTTTTTTCTTGTGGATACCATTTATATGATGTAATGCGCATGTGATGCTGCTACAAGTAATTTTTTCATTGCACCAGTGCATAGAACAATAACTCTCAAATACCTATCCAGCACTATTTTGAAAGCTACAGTTCAACCTTCTCCACTACTGTATCAATGCCTTCCAAATTCTCATGTCCAGGCAATAAGTTTTCCTTGTGTCACGTTTGCCAACTGTGATTATTCTGGTTCTTGAACCCTGCACTAATGGAAATACTTTCTAACTACTGTTGGTACACATCATGACTACAAGTACCTTGGAGTCACAGAGTCATTAAACACTACAGCACAGAAACAGGTCAAATGGCCCATCTAGTCTGTGCAGAACCGTTAATCTGCCTAGTCCCATCGACCTGCACCTGGTCCATAGCCCTGCATACCCCTCCAATCCATGTATTTATCCAAATTTCTCCTGCCCAAGGCTGGTCAAGAAGGATCAGTCGCTCAGCATTCAGCATAATGTGGTAAATTGGATTAGACATTAGACATAGGAGGAGCAGCTTAGGAGAGTCAGTGGCGCCTAACTGTGACTCCTTTGATTGCATCTTCGGAAACAGCTCAATTTCTATCCTTATTATCTTTATTTTTCCCTTTCGGGGTTCTCTTGAAGTTACACCCTGACAATGGTTCTTTGCAGGAATGGGACCTACTCTCGGAGTTTCACGATTGGCTGTTATTTGACATGCCAAGGGCGTGGCCTAAGAGATTTGCTCACCTTTGGAGGTCTGAGTTTCGTGGCTCTGGAGATGGAGGGATCGAAGGTCAGTGTCCTGGCAGGAGATCAGCGTGTCTTGGGAGTCGGAAGATCTAAGGCTGCGTGCCCAGGGACCTGAGATCTTTGGGCACAGAGCTTGGAAAAAGTGACACAATGGACTTTTAACATTGTAAACCAGTGAGTTGTTTGTTATGTCTTTTCTCTCGCTGTGAAATGGAGACATCTCTTTCTCCCTTATTAGGGAGAGACAGAGCCTGTGGTATGTCAAATACTGGGTGAATGGGTAGTCTTTGGGGTACTGCAAGTCTGTGTCTTTGCTGTTGCTTTGCTGCACGCTTGAGTGCTCGGTGGCGGTTGCCGATACTTTTTTTGCTGGTGGAGGAGGGATCTTTGCTTGCTGCTGCTTACGTACGGGTGGGAGGGGAGCTGGGGGGACTTTGGGGTTCTAACATTTAACTGTCATTCATTTTTTGGGGCACTCCTCTGTTTTTGGGGATGGTTGTAAAGAAAAAGCATTTCAGGATGTATATTGTATACATTTCTCTGACATTAAATGTACCTTTGCAACCTTTGAAACATTGACTTCAAGGGAGAAGCCACAGAGCAGTAGTAGGGGGTTGTTTTTCTGACTGGAGAACAGTGACCAGAGGTGTACAGCAGGGATCAGTGCTGGATACTTTGTTGCTTGTCATCTATATCAATGACCTGGATGATAATGTAGTTAACTGGATCAACAAATTTGCAGATGACAAAAAGACTGGGGGTGTAGTGGACAGTGAAGAAGGCTTTCAGGGCTTGCAGAGAGATATATATCAGCTGGGAAAATAGGCTGAAAATGGGAGATGGAATTTAGTACAGACAAGTGTGAGGTTTTGCACTTTGGGAGGACCAACTAGGGTAGGTCTTACACAGAAAATGGCAGGCCACTGAGGAGTGTAGTAGCACAAAGGGATCTGGGAATACAGTTATATAATTTATTGAAAGTGGCAAAACAAGTAGATAGAGTTGTAAAGAAAGTTTTTGGCACATTAACTTTACTAAATAAATGTGTTGAGTACAGAAGATGGGATGTTATGTTGAAGTTGTATAAGATGTTTGTAAGGACTAATTTGGAGTATTGTATGCAGTTTTGGTCATCTACCTACAGGAAAAATGTAAACAAGGTTGAATAAGTGCAGAGAAAATTTACAAGAATGTCACCAGGTCAGGAGGACCCGAGTTATGAGGAAAGATTGAATAGGTTAGAACTGTATTCTTTAGAATGTAGAAGATTGAGAGGAGATTTGATAGAGGTATACGAAATTATGAGGGGTATAGACAGGGTAAATGCAAGCAGGCTCTTTCCACTGAGCTTGGCTGAGACTATAACCAGAGGTCATGACTTAAGAGTGAAAGGTGAAAAGTTTAAGGGGAATTTGAGGGGAAACATCTTCACCCAGAGGGTCATGAGAATGTGGGAATAAGCTGCCAGCACAAGTTGTGCATGCAAGCTTGATTTCAATATTTCAGAGAAGTTATTGTCCTGGTGCAGTTTGTTGGGAGTAGGCAGTTTAAACAGTTTTGGCATGGACTAGATGGGCCAAATGACCTGGTTCTGTGCTGTACTCTATAGTGGAGAGAACTGTTGTTGTGGTGGGTGGGGGGGATGACCTACCTGATAGAAGTAACAGTGGCCATGCCTCTGGCACTGAGTCTGGCCCTGTGACTCAGAAAGGTAGGGAACTAATGAGGATGGCAGCAGGGGACTTCATAGTTAGGGGACAGATAGATGATTCTGTGGATGCGAAAAAGAAACATGGATGGTAGTTTGCCCTCCCAGGTGCCAAGGCCTGTGATGTTTCTGAATGAATCCACAATATACTGAAAAGAGAGGATGAGCAGCCATAAGTCATGGTACATATTGGCACCAATGAAAAAGGGAGGAGGTAAAGGTAGAAAAAGAGAAGAGGTCCTGAAAACAGAATACAGGGAGTTAGGAAGGAAACTGAGAAGCAGGACATCAAG
The DNA here is from genome assembly GCF_048418815.1 of Hemitrygon akajei. Classification (NCBI taxonomy): domain Eukaryota; kingdom Metazoa; phylum Chordata; class Chondrichthyes; order Myliobatiformes; family Dasyatidae; genus Hemitrygon; species Hemitrygon akajei. Next base: position 56,406,175 of record NC_133144.1, on the reverse strand, counting down.
GATGTTAATCTTGGGATTTCTGCCTGTGCCACGCGATTGTAAAAATAGGAATAGGATGAGATGGAAGATAAATGCATGGCTGAAGAAATGGTGCAAAGGGCAGGGATTCTGAGTTCTGGATTGTTGGGACCTCTTCTGGTGTGACCTGTATAAAAGGGATCAGTTGAACTTGAATCTGAGGGGGGTGGGGCAAACATCTTTGTAGGCAGGTTTGCTAAAGCTTTTAGGAGTGGTTTAAACTAATATGGCAGGGGGATGGAACCAGTATGATAGAGCTGGGGATGGGCCAGTTTACAAGTAGATGATGGATGTAATATAAATATAAGAAAGGACAAGCCAGTGACTAGGTAACAACAGTGCAATGAATGAAATTGTACCACAAAGGCAAAATCCAAAAGGGTGAAGAATACAAGACTGAAGGTGCTGTTTTTAAATACATGTGGTATTCAGAATAAGGTGGATGAACTCGTGGTGCAATTAGAGATTGGTCACTGTGATGTTGTGGGCATCTCTGAGATGTGGCTGAAAGAAGCGTAAAGTCAAAGGATATACTTTGTATTGAAAGGACAAGTAGGAAGGCATAGGCAGTGGTGTGGCTCTGTTGGTAAGCGATGGAATTATATCCTTAGAAAGAGGTAACATAGGGTCAGAGAATGTTGAATCTTTGTGGGTGGACTTAAGATAAAAGAGTATTGATAAAATAAATCAAAGTCAGCATGGTTTCTATGAAGGGAAAGCTTACCTGACAAATCTGTTAAGAGTTCTTCAAGGATGTAACAAGCAGGGTGGACAAAGGAGAGGCAGTGGATGTCACTAACTTGCATTTTTGTAAGGTATTTTGTAAGCTGCCACACATGAGGCTGCATAAAAAGATAAAATCCCATGGCATTACTGGAAAGATACTGGCATAGATAGAGGAATGGCTGACAGCCAGGAGACACTGAGTGGGAATAAAGGGGGCCTTTTCTGGTTGGCTGCCAGTGACTAGTGGTGTTCCTCAGGGGTCAGTATTGGGACTGCTACTTTTCACATTGTTTGCCAATGTTTAGATAATGGAATTCATGGCTTTGTGGCAAAGTTTGCGGATGATACAAAGATAGGTGCAAAGGTAGATAGTGCTGAGTAAGCAATGCAGTTTCAGAAGGACTTACACAAATTGGAAGAATGGGCAAAAAAGTGGCAGATGGAATACAATGCTGGAAAATGTATGATATTGCATTTTGGTAAAAGGAACAAAAGTGCAGACTATTATCTAAATAGGGAGAAAATTCAAACATTAGAGGTGCAAAGGGACTTAGGAGTCTTTGTGCAAGACTCCCAGAAGATTAATTTAAAGGTTGAGTCTGTGGTAAAGAAGGCAAATGCAATGATGGCATTCATTTCAAGCAGAATAGGCTATCAAAACAAGGAGATATGCTGAGGCTTTATAAGACACTAGTCAGGCCACACTTGGGAGTACTGTCAACAGTTTTGGGTTCCATATCTCAGAAAGAGTGTGTTGTGATTGGAGAGAGTCAGAGGAGGTTCATGAGGATGATTCCAGGAATGAATGGGGTTAACACATTTGGCAGCTTTGGGCCTGTAGTCACTGGAATTTGGAAGAATGCAGGAGGATCTCATTGAAATCTACTGAATGTTGAAAGGACTAGATAAGGTGGATGTGGAGAGTATCTTTTCTATGGTGGAGGTGTTCAGAACTAGAGGGCACAAGCCTCAAAATTGAGGGGTGACCCTTTAGAACCAGAGGTAAGGAGGAATTTTTTTAGTCAGAGAGTAGTGAATCTGTGGAAAGTTCTGCCACAGATAGCTGTGGAGGCCAAGACTGTGGGTATAAAGTAAAATTGATAGTTTCCTGATTTGTCAGGGTATCAAAGTTTATGGCGAGAAGGCAGGTGTATGGGATTGAGTAGGATCTGGGATCAGCCATGATGGAATGGCAGAGCAGACTCAATGGGCTGAAAGGCCTAATTCTGCTCCTATGTCTCAGGGTCTTATGGAGTCTAGGGCCAGAAGACAGAGCCTGAGAATAGAGAAAGAACCATTTAGAATAGAGATGAGAAGGAATTTCTTTAGCAAGAGGGTGGTGAATGTGTGGAACTCATTGCCACCAGAACTGTGGAGGTCAGGTTATTGGGTATATTTAAGGCAGATGTTGATAGGTTCTTGATTAGTCATGGCATGAAAAGTTATGCAGAGTACGCAGGAGAATGGGGTTGAAAAGGAAATTGATCAGCCATGATTAAATGGTGCAGTAGACTCAATGGGCCAAATGACTTAATTCTGTTCCTATGTCTTATGGTCTTGTGACTTGTCACCCTTAACCCAAGATCTCTGGTTGTAGTCTCACCAAACCTCAAATCTTCGCTCAATCTTCTACATTCTAGGGAAGAAAGTGCTAACATATTCAACCTTTCCTTATAACTCAGGTCCACAAGTCCCAGCAACATCCTTGTAAATATTCTCTGCACTCTTTCAATCTTATTTACATCTTCCCTGTAGGAAGGTTTCAAAACTGGACACAATACTCCAAATTAGGTCTTACTAATATTATATACAATTTGACCATAGCAACCCGGCTCCTGTACTCAATACATTGATTTATGAAGGCCAATGTGCCAAAAGCTTTCTTTATGACTATCTACCTGTAACGCCACTTTCAAGGAATTGTGCATCTGTATTCCCAGCTTCCTCTAATCCACCACACTCCTCAGAGTTCTTCAGCTTGCCATGTAAGATTTACCCTGGTTGGTCCTCCGTAAGTGCAATACCTCATACTTGTTAACTGAACCTTCTTGACCAACCTGCCATGTGGGACCTTGTCAAAGGACCTTGTCCATGTAGACAACATCCACTCCCTTACCCTCATCAACTTTCCTGGTAACTTCCTCAAAAAACTCCAAGATTGGTTAGATAAGATTACCACACACAAAGCCATGTCAACTATCCCTAATCAGTCCCTGTCTATCCAAATACTTAATATCCGATCCCTTAGAAAACCTTCCAATAACTTTACCACTATAATTTTTTGACTTATCCTTAAACAACCAAACAACATTAACCATCATCCATTCCTCCAGCACCTCACCTGTGCTAAGGATGTTTTAAATATCTTTGCAAGGGGCTCTACAATTTCCGCACTAGTCTACCACAGAGTATAAGGAAACACATTTTCAGGCACTGGGAATTTATCCACCCTAATTTCCTCAAGAGAACGAACACCTCCTCCTCTGTAATCTGTATAGAGTCCATGATCTTGCTGATGTATTGCCTCACATCTATAAACTCTGTGTCCGTCTCCCGAGTAAATAGAGATGCAAAAAATCCATTTAAGATCTCCTCATCTCTTTCAGTTCCACACATAGATTACCACTCCGATATTCCAGAGGACCAATTTTGTCCTTTGCGATCCTTTTGCTCTTAATATATCTTTAAAAGTGGACACAATACTCACAATACTCTAGCAGTCTTCACCTTGTCTGCTAGAGCAACCTCATGTCTTCTTTTAGCCCCCCTGACTTCCTTAAGTGTACTCTTGAATTTTTATACTTCTCAAGTACCTCATTTGTTCCAGTCTGCCTATACCTGCTATGCACCTCCTTATTTTTCTTAACCAGGGTCTGCATATCCTTCAAAAAACAAGTTTCCATAAACCTGTTATTCGTGTTTTTTATTCAGCCAGGAACATACAAACTCTGTACTCTCAAAATTTCCATTTTGAAGGCCTCCCACTTGCCAAGTACACTTTTGACAGAAAACAAACTGTCTAAATCCATATTTGCCATATCCTTTCTGATACAATCAAAATTGACCTTTCTCCAATTTAGAATCTCAACTCGAGGACTAGACCTATCCCTTTCCATAATTACCTTCAAACTAATGCCATTATGATTACTAGTGTTCCCCTACACAAACTTCCAGTTATCTGGTCAATCTCATTCCCTAACAGGAGATCAAGTATCGTGCTCTCTCTAGTTGGAACTTCTCTGTACTGATAAGGAAGCTTTCCTGAACACGTTTAACAAACTCTTTCCCATCTAGCCCTTTTACACTATCAGAGTCCCAGTCAATATGTGGAAAGTAAAAATCACCTACTATTACACTCTTACGTTTCCTGCAGCAGTCTGTGATCCGTCTACAAATTTGCTCCTTTAAATCCTTTGGACTGTTGGGTGGTCTATAATATAATTCCATTAATCTGGTCATATTTTTCTTACTCCTCAGTTCTACTTATAAAGCTTCACAAGACGAGCTCTCCAGTTTGTCCTGATAGAACACTGCCATGACGTTTTCCCTGACTTGGAATTCCCTGACTAATTTCCCCGACTTGACCCTCCTCCTTTAATCCCTCTTACTCTATCATGTTTAAAACAATGGAACCCTGGAACACTGAGCTGTCAGTCCTGCCCCTCCTGCATCCAATCACACTAATGGCTACAATATTATAATTCCACCTGCTGACCCATGCCCTATACTCATATACTTTTCCTACAACACTGCTTGTACGCAGCACTCAACATTAGTCCCACCATGTTTGACCTTTTGATTCCTGACTTTGTATGTAGGCTTAGCAACATCTGTTTCCACAACCATTCCACTATCAGTTCGGACACTCTGATTCCCAGCCCCCTGCAGCTGTAGTTTAAACCGCCCCCTCACCCCCCCCACCCCCACCCCGTGCAGCACTAGCAGACCTTCCCGCTATAATATTAGTCACCCTCCAGTTCTGGTGCAAACCATCCCTTCTGTACAGGTCCCACCTTTCCTGAGAGGGAGACTAATGAGCTTGAGTCTCCAGAGGGTTCCTGTGCTGTGGAAGATGTCCTGCCTCGTTCCTGTACCAAAGACGCCGCGCCCCAGTGGCTCCAATGACTACAGACCGGTGGCATTGACCTCCCACATCATGAAGACCCTGGAGAGACTTGTTCTAGAGCAGCTCCGGCCTATGGTTAGGCCACACTTAGCCCCCCTCCAGTTCACCTATCAGCCCCGACTAGGAGTTGAGGATGCCATCGTCTACCTGCTGAACCATGTCTACGCCCACCTGGACAAACCAGTGAGCACTGTGTGGGTCATGTTTTTTGACTTCTCCAGTGCATTCAACACCACCCGCCCTACTCTGCTGGGTGAGAAGCTGACAGTGATGCAGGAGGATGCTTCCCTGGTGTCATGGATTATTGATTACCTGACTGGCAGACCACAGTACGTGCGCTTGCAACACTGTGTATCAGACAGAGTGGTCAGCAGCACTGGGGCTCCACAGGGGACTGTCCTGTCTCCCTTTCTCTTCACCATCTATACCTCGGACTTCAACTACTGCACAGAGTCTTGCCATCTTCAGAAGTTTTCTGATGACTCTGCCATAGTTGGATGCATCAGCAAAGGAGATGAGGCTGAGTACAGGGCTACGGTGGGAAACTTTGTCACATGGTGCGAGCAGAATCATCTTCAGTTTAATGTGAAAAAGACTAAGGAGTTGGTGGTGGACCTGAGGAGGGCTAAGGCACCGGTGACCCCTGTTTCCATCCAAGGGGCCAGTGTGGACATGGTGGAGGATTACAAATACCTGGGGATATGAATTGACAATAAACTGGACTGGTCAAAGAACACGGAGGCTGTCTACAAGAATGGTCAGAGCTGTCTCTATTTCCTGAGGAGACTGAGGTCCTTTAACATCTGCCGGACGATGCTGAGGATGTTCTACGAGTCTGTGGTGGCCAGTGCTATCATATTTGCTGTTGTGTGCTGGGGCAGCAGGCTGAGGGTAGCAGACACCAACAGAGTCAACAAACTCATTCGTAAGGCCAGTGATGTTGTTGGGGTGGAACTGGACTCTCTGATGGTGGTGTCTGAAAAGAGGCTACTGTCCAAGTTGTATGCCATCTTGGAAAATGACTCCCATCCACTCCATAATGTACTGGTTAGGCACAGGAGTACATTCAGCCAGAGACTCATTCCCCCGAGACGTAACACTGAGCATCATAGGAAGTCATTCCTGCCTATGGCCATCAAACTTTACAACTCCTCCCTTGGAGTGTCAGACACCCTGAGCCAACAGTCTGGTCCTGGACTTATTTCCACTTGGCATGATTAACTTATTATTATTTAATTATTTATGGTTTTATATTGCTATATTTCTACACTATTCTTGGTTGGTGCAGCTGTAACGAAACCCAATTTCCCTCGGGATCAATAAAGTATGTCTGTCTGTCTGTCTGTCTGATCCAAAAATCTGATGCTGTGGCGACCCACTTCCTAGCACACTCGAACCGGCTCACAATTAGCCAGCGTGCAGGCACAAAGGCTAGGTCCGCAACAAAGGGAGAAAAGCCTGTGGGGGTTTGCGAGTATGTGTCTCTTGGAGCATCCGCGCCCGGGGGGGGCGGGATGAGGGAGGCTTTAAAACAAGGCTGTGAAGTTCGAATAAAATTAACTTTGACTGCAGTTTACCGACTCCGTGTCGTTATTTTAGCGCTGCATGTAGCACACCGCTACAATGCCCTCCTTAATCACTTGTTAAACTGTTTTATTTTTCTATGTTTGGCCTCACTAGCATGTGGCACAGGTAGCAATCCTGAGATCACGATCTGGAGGTCCATTGAACCTAAGAATACTACCTCACTTTTTAAATATATATTATTTCTGTTTTTGCAAGATTTTTCATCTATTCTGTAATTTATTTATTTATTTTTACTTTTCCTCTTCTACATTATGTATTGCATTGAACTGCCGCTGCTAAGTTAACAAATTTCACGACACATGCCGGTGACAATAAACCTGATTCTGATTCTGTCCTTTAAGTTAGTACCTTCCTCCCTGAGCTCACTTTGCAGGACCTCATCACCCATCCTATGCATATTATTGGTACTGATGTGGATCACAACCTCTGGCTGCTCACTCTTCTGCTTAAGAATGTTGTGGACTCAATCCAAGATGTCCCTGTGCCTGGCAGCCCCGAGGCAACATACCACCTGGGAATCTCATTCTCATTCACAGAAGCTCCTCTTTGTTCCCCTAACCAATGATTCCCCTATCACTACAGCGCACCTCTTCTCCCCCTTCCCATCTGAGCCACAGTGCCAGAGTCCTGACTGCTGTAGTTTTCCTCTGCTAGGTGATTCCTTGAACAGTATCCAAAGGGATATACCTGTTGTTAAGGGGAACAGCCATAGGGATACTCTGTATGAGCTAATGCCTGAACTTTCCACTCTAACACTAGCCCATTTACACAATGACCACTTGCCTTAAATCTAACTTCTTTTTATTGGTCCTTGCCAAGTACCTAATTATATGCACTCTGGTGTCTCCTCTGAAATCTGGTGTGCAAATTGTGCCAACTGCCCTCATTTGTTTCCTTTAAATTCTGTCTCCCTCTACACAACTTGCTGTCTCCTTGGGAGTGTGGCACACACATATCTATTCACCTTTATCAGATCCATGCACCATCTCTTCTATTGCTAGGACAGCAACACCATTTCTTCCACCCACATAAGTCCCTCGCCTCATAAATCATTCCAGAAAATCTTATCTGTCCCCTCTGCAAAGTCGTCACACTGACGAATGGACACAGTGCAGTGTTTAGTAAAGGCTCAGCATCACTCCTTGGTTCTGCACTCTCTGCTTCAATTTATAAAGCCCAGGATCCCATTATATTTTTACAATCACTTTGTCAACTTATACATATATACCAGCAGAACTGTTTTGATACATAGCTCTCTGCATTAAATTTCATCTGTCACCTATCTGCCCATATCTCAAAGTCAGAGCAATACAGCACAGATACAGGACCTTCAATCCAACCAATCCATGCCAACCACAGTGCTCACCTGGCTAGTCCTCATTTCCTGCATTCAGCTCATATTCCTCCAAGCCCCACCCCTTCATGTATCTAACCAAGTGCTTCTTAAATGATACCACTGTACCTGCCTCAACCAGTTCATTCCATATACTCACCAACATAGAAATGTCACCCCTTAGGTCCCTTTTGAATCCTTCACCTCTCACCCTAAATCTATGTTCCCTAGTTTTGGTAGCCCCCACCTGTCCACATTATCTATACCTCTCATAACTTTAAGCATTTCTATAAGGATGACCCTCATTCTCCTACATTCCACAAAATAAAGACCTAGACTAGCCTACCTCTTCCTATAACCCAAGCCCTCCAATTCTGGCAACATCTTGATAAATCTTTTCTGCACTCTTTTCCAATTTAACCACATCTTTCATATACAGGGTGAGCAAAACTGTATACAGAACCCCACAATATCATTGGTCTATTCCTATTACCCTCACAACTTACCACACCTCCAAATCTTGTATCATCCGAGAAAATGTAAGTTGTCCACATCCAAATCAATAATACATAAGGACAAGCAGTAGTCCCAATGCTATTGCAGAGAAAACCACTTTGTTTATTTACGTATTTATTTATTTAATTATTATTAATTTTTTGGGGGGGAGATTCTGTGTGGAATAGGTCCTTCTAGCCCATTGAGCCATGCCACCAAACAACCCCCTTTTGAACACTTGCCTGATCACAGGGCAATTTACAATAACTAATTAACCTGCCAATCAGTACATACGTCTTTGGACTGTGGTGGGGGAGGGAGGGTTGCGGGAGACTGGAGCACCCAGAGGAAACCATTGCGGTCATGGGAAGAGCGTACGAACTCCTTACAGACAGCAACAGGAATTGAACACGGGTCACTGGTACTGTAAAGCACTGTGCTAACTACTATGCTACCATGCCACACTTTACACTTGCTTACAGTTAAAATAAAATCTTTCACTACTTCTCCCTTCTCCCTTCAATTCCCATTTTGTTTGTCTCCCCACCTTCCTCTGTCTCCCAACTCTGCCCCTACCCTACTTGGCACAATTTACCCATCATCCTTCACTTCTCCTTGGTGCATTAATCACCTCTAGTCCCTGTCTCACTAACCCCCATCTCCACTCTAAGGTTTCCACTCCTTCCCCAACCCCCTAATACTGCTCCACTCACTAACACCTCCTGCAGATTGTTGCTCTTCACTATTACTTAACGTTTCCTGTTCTCTTTTTGTTATTCCTGCTGCTCTTTAATTTCATGCACTCCAGTTGTGATGACAAGCATTTTGTCTGACTCCTTGTCAAATGACTCATGGAAGCCAATATAAACCATATCGATTTAATGGTCTTCACTGACGTCCTCCCCCATCGCCCCGTAGCTTGACCCTAATGCAAGGAATTCCAAGGATTTAGTGAATAATTAATCAAATGCTGACTGAAACAAATGGAAGTTTGTGCATCAATTGTGGTTCAATTTGTAGCACTATGGGTTCAAATGTTCTGCCAAAAAGGGGCTGCATTGTTGGAAATCCCTTCGTTATGGATGAGACATCAAGAATCCCAAAAATTTCCATCGCATTATTGTTAAAAAGAATACAGTTCTAATTTCCCCAGTGTCCTGAAAACATCTCAAACCACATGTCTAATTCAGATTATCTGTCCACTGTCACATTTTTTTGCTTGTAGGAACCTGCATTGCATAAACTGGGCGTAACATTTGATCTATTACATCGATGACAAAATTCGGAAATTGGTTAAAAAGCATTTTGGAACAACTTGTGATTAAAGATACCGTCCATGTAAAGCAATTTACAATAACAGATGTGTTTGGAAGGGGAGAGAGAAAAATACAAATAAACCTTTCTCCGAACTTGAAAATGGGTTGCATATTGTTAATGAATGGCAAGAAATTTTAAGTTGCTTTGAGGAATGTTTCAGTAATTTCGGGGCGGGGGGGGGGGGGATGTTTCCTTTGTCCAGATTTTGAATTTCCTACAAATCACTGTGGGAAAAGAATCTGGTTGACTGCTTTGCTGCAACTGGTTTCCCCACAAGCTGGTAGCAAACCACAAATCAGTGGGAGTTTGAGCGACATGAGTTTGGAATTGCTTCAGGGAGAATCAGTTCAAGTGAGCTCTGCAAGTTGATGTCTCTGGAACAGGAAACATTCCATTCTACAAAAAGTACAGTATAAACAGTCTAAGTGACTTTTTTGACAACCTTGTTAGCAAATTCCAGCTGGCTACAATGGTCCAGCAACGCCTTGATTTAAAAATAATCATCTGTTTGCACAGATCCCTCCAGAGCCTTGCCCCTCCCTAGATGTAAGGAAGACAAATGCAATGCTAGCATTCATTTCGAGAGGACTAGAATATAAAAGCAAGGATGTAACGTTGAGGCTTGATAAGGCTTTGGTTAGACTGCACTTGAAGTATTGTGGTCAGTTTTGAGCCCCTTATTCAAGAAAGGATGTGCTGGCATTGGAGATGGTCCAGAGGAGGTTCACAACAATAATCCTGGGAATGAAAAGGTTAATATATGAGGAGTGTTTGATGGTTCTGGGACCGTATTTATTGGAGTTTAGAATAATGAAGGGGATCGCATTGAAACCTATTGAATATTGAAAGGCCTAGATAGAGTGGATGTGCACAGGGTGTTTCCTATAGTGGTGGTGGGGGAAGAGGGGGAGGGTGCCAAGGACCAGAGGGTCAGACTCAGAATACAATGACGCCCCTTTATAACTGAGATGAAGAGGAATTTCTTTAGCCAAACGGTCATAAATCTGCAGAATTCATTGCCACAGACACCTGAGAAGGCCAAGTCATTAGATATACTTAAAGTGGACGTTGATAGTTTCTCGGTTAGTAAGGATATCAAAGGTACAGGAAGAAGGCAGAAAAATGGGTTTGAAAAGGATGGTGGAGAAGATTCAATGGGCCATATTGCCTGATTCTGCCCCGATGTCTTATGGTCTTATGTCTTATGTAACCACATCCAGCCCTGCACACTCTAGAGATTTTGCACTTCTCCAATTCTCATTAGAATCATGGAGTAACAAGCATAAAACAAGTCATTTGATGCACATCCTGTGCATATACAATTTCTTTTGCCTCTCCAATAGAGGCAGAGACATTGTTAACCAAGCTTAGGCTCCTCCCCATCCTTTCTCTCCTCAGTCATGCTTTGAGACATAAATATGGAACTCAGTGCCACAGATTGTTGTGGACATCAAGTCATTGGATATATTTAAACTGGAGGTTAATAGGCTCCTGATTTAGTGAGGGCATCAAAGATTACAGGCAGAGAGCAGGAGAATGGGTTTAAGAAGGAAAATAAATCAGCCATGATTGAATGCTGGAGCAAACTCAATAGGCCAAATGGCCTAATTTTACTTCTACGTCTTATAGTCTTATGTTATATTCTTGGCCAGCTCAGCTTCTATTTTTTTCACTGCTTGGGTGAAAATTTTATTTGATTGTACTGCTGAAGTGCCTGCTGTGTTTTGTTATGTTAAGGATGCTATATAAATGCTTGGCATTGTTTTTGCAGTTGTATGGATTAACCCTACACTCTATCAGCATCCTGTCAGACAAGTTTGGAATCAATGATAGAAATATTCAAAGGCACCTTCTGACAGTTCTAAAACGAGGCAGTTTGGGGTGTGGATCACGGTTTCAATTCTAATGTGTTATTTAATAATGATAAATACATGCAGAACAAAACAATTCTCTTCAGCCCAATATGCTTGTGCTGGCTCTGTCAGAGGTATTCAATGTGTCCAATTTCAAATTCCATTCCATTGAAATTAAGTGTCTTGCTTAAAAATCACATCTTAAATTTTATTTTCAAATTTCAGATTGTAACAGTTCATTCCAAAATGTTTTTTTCCCAGTTACCTATCTGGAACAGAACAATAATCTAGTATTATTTGTAACTGTAAATACATAGTAATTATTTACTGCCTGTTATGCCACTGGCATTTAGGGCAGCAATTAAGGTCCTCCATCTCTGTCTGTATAAGATTCTTCATTGCTGTTTCCGTAACAATTGTTTTTTGACCAGTCAGGGTTGTTAGCCCTGAGCTCTACCTGCAAACCTGGAGGACTGGTGGGCCAATCTTAGTCTGGCCTCTTCCCTTTGACCTGTTCGGCAAGGGTGACCGTACCAAGAGCCAAAGCACAAGGCTATGTTAACTCCAGCCAATGTAGCTTTCTGGGTCATTGAGGTACACAAACCTCCAAACCCTACAACAAGTTTGTGGTCCTCTTGGAGGAAATATATTGTGCTGAGCGGGAAATAGTTTCCTGTGGATGACTTAGGGCTTGGAAAATTCAATTGCACGGTAAATACCCAATTGACTTGGAGGAAAAAGAAAAGAATTAACCATAAAATATGTTATGAAACATGCAAAATGTTGGAGGAACTCAGCAGGTCAGGCACCATCTATGGCAGGGGCTCCTAGTCTGGGGTCCACAGATCCCTCAGTTAATGGTAGGGGTCATGGCATAAAAAGGGTTGGGAACTCCTGATCTATGGAGAGAAATAAACAGTTGACATTTCAGGGAAAGACCCTTCATCAGGCCTGGAAAGGAAGGGAGCAGGCAGAAGTCAGACTTAGATTTTGGATTAAACATTTCCAAGTCAGGAACCAGTGTGGGCCACAAATAGGAAAGTAACTGGAAGAAGCACAGCCATTGGAGAATATTATGTGCTCCAAGTTAGTCAGCCCTGATGTTGCAAAAGGCCAACTTTCTCAGAGTTTTAATGAGTGGTCTACTTTATTGAGAGGGAGGGGAGGCAGTAGTGCAGGTATCAGAGATGCCTAATCACAGTTCCTGAGTTCTGGTTTCAATCCTGAAATCCAGAGCTGTTTTTTGTGCAGTTTGCACATTTGCCTTGTGAACATGTTTCATCTTGTGTGGGTTGCTATGTTAACTACTGTAAATTGCCCCTAATGTGTAGGTGAGTGGTTGAAATTGATAGGAACGTGGGCAGAATTGAATGAGGGTGAATGAATATTTGACAGTGAAACTCCAAAGGCCTTGCTTCTATGTTGGATGACCCCAGCACATTCCCCTTAACAGGCATGCACCTCTGGTGTCACAAGGTCCACTTGAGGGTCAGAGAAACGAGCTGTCTGCTCTAATGTCCATGCTGGGACTCTTCAACTCAAGGCACCCCTATCCTCAGCAACAATTCCAAAGTAACACCACAGGTTTACAACCTGCAGCTGAAAACACAGAACTTTGCAATAAGTTTGGTATTATGCCTGGCCCTACTGCACAAAAAGCTCAAGGAGGAAGGACCTATCTAAACTGTGAGATAAACTTTAAAAAACAAAAAGTGGCCAAGTTGCAGACAAAACTGCAGGATAAATTGGGTTAATTGACAAAAATTGGTAGGCATATTTATTGTAGGGGTGAGGGTGGAATGAACATGCTTAAAAGCTGACTGTGTAGTTTCAAACATTTAGGTCATACAATTGAAACCCATTTTTTTCCTTGTGCACATTTCTTGGTGCATTGCAGTTCATTCCTCTAATCCAGGGATTTAACTGGTTTGGTTGGTGGGGTGTATATGGAGAGTGTCTGGGGTTAATGACCGGTTGGGCAGGAGGCAGGCCTCCATAATGTTGGAGGTGGCAAGTCAAGGAAACAAGAATAAGTCAGGCTATCCAGAATAGTGGGCATCTGATATTTAGATAAAGCCTTGCCTATGAATCTCTCTCTTCAGTCCCGACTGAAAGATTTTGTGCTGACACTTTTTTTTTGTGTGTGCAGTCTAATCTTTTGCCGATGATGGACAAGCAACAGTCTGGTTTGTGCAGTAAAGGGACTGAAGCACGATATTGGCTAGACACAATGTTGGCTTATGTTTTTCCTTTCATAAAATGAACCTGAACCTAAAAAAAGCCCCCACCCCTCTCCTTCACCATTCCCCATTTCTGTTTCCCTCTCTTGCCTTATCTCTTTACCTGCTCATCGCTTCCCTCTGATGCTCCTTCTCCTCCCCTTTGTTCCATGGCCTTCTATCATCCCCCCTCCTCCAGCCCTTTATTTTCACTATTCAACTTCCCATTTCTTTACTTCACTCCCTCCCCCAGTTTCACCTATCACTTATTACCTTGAACTTTTTCCTCCCTCCCCCATCTTCTTATTTTGACTATTTCCCTTCCTTTCCAGTCCTGAAGAAGGGTCTCAGCCCGAAACGTTAACTGTTTATTCTTTTCCAAAGATGCTGCCTGGCCTGCTGAGTTCTTCCAGCATTTTGTGTGTGTTGCTTTGAACTTTAGCTGACAAATATAACAGTTTTTATGTTGAAGTTCATCCTCACATTACATGATCAGTTTGAGTAGTTGTAAAAAATTCTCTCCCTTTCATAATACCTGACTTGAATTCAGCCTCAGCTTATTGCTAGTGAAAGTGCTAGCCATACTTCTGTTACCTTTGGACTTGTTTTCAGAAGCTTTTTCTTGGCTGCTTATTACAATACTGTTTGTTTTGGACATGGTGATGATTTAACCATTAACTCATCACTGTGTTTCTTTTTTTAAAATTGACAACAGGCCCTTCTTTTGTCTTCATTAATGGAGGCTATTGTCTGAAAGGAAACATTGATTCAATTCCAAAATAGAAGTGACATTATGCAAAATAGTGTCATGAAAGCTGCTTCTGGAAAATAATGCAGATAAAAATACTTGAGTTTCTCATTAGGATATGGCATATCACTCTTGCTGATGAATCAGTTCTACCCTACATGAATTGTATCAAACTACTAGTTCTTTCATGCAATTTGAATTACTTACACTACTGTGCAAAAGTCTTAAGCACTTACTGTATACGTATATAGCTCGGGTGCCTAATATTTTTGCACTGTACTGTAAGCTGTTTTTATATAATTTCCTGCATATGTTAATATTGATTTGATCTGAAACAGACAGTGGAAAGACATTCATCTCCATCCTCTCTTTATCTGTTCTTCAAACGGCAATATCTGCGAGTCTTAAATTTTTGTTATTATTGGTAAACATTTAGTAGCTATAGTATGCAAAAGTCTTAGGCACCCTGTTATATTGGACAGACCTTCATATTTTACGCTGGACATTGGTGTCAAGCTGCCATTCATAAACCTTTACAATATTTAAAGGCATCTGCACTTTGAAAGAGCCACCAATTAATTCAATTAATTTCCATTTTCCACTTTAAAAGATGTATTTTTCCTTAGATTTCTCTACTTTCTTCAAAAGCATTCTCAAATTGCTATCAGAATAATTGATGTCATTATATTGCAGGACATGTAATTCAAGATCGCCATTTTATGTTCCTTTGAGCTTCATTTATGTTGCCTCATTATCAATTCAGATTTATGAATGGAACCTCTATTGAAAATACTGATTCATGATGTGTACTGCTCCATATGTCCTTGACTTAGTGGCCATCCTTCACTGAAAACTTGCTATAATTGGGTGGGAGGGTGGTGGGTTGGAAAGAAACTGTCAAAACAATGCATTGGATTTAAGAACCAATGGCCAGAGGTGGAACATGTCTATGATTGAATTCTTTTAAGGTAATGTAACTGTTGCATTCAATAGACAATAGACAGTAGGTGCAGGAGTAGGCCATTCGGCCCTTCTAGCCAGCACCGCCATTCACTGTGATCATGGCTGATCATACACAATCAGTACCCCGTTCCTGCCCTCTCCCCATATCCCATGACCCTGCTATCTATAAGAGCTCTATCTAACTCTCTCTTGAATGCATCCAGAGACTTGGCCTCCACTACCTGCTGGGGCAGAGCATTCCACATATCCACCACTCTCTGGGTGAAAAAGTTTTTCCGCATCTCTGTTCTAAATGGCCTACCACTAATTCTTAAACTGTGGCCTCTAATTCTGGACTCACCCATCAGTGGGAACATGCTTCCTGCCTCCACTGTGTCCAATCCCTTAATAATCTTATATGTTTCAATCAGATCCCCTCTCATCCTTCTAAATTCCAGTGTATACAAGCCCAGTCGCTCCAATCTTTCAACATATGACAGTCCCGCCATTCTGGGAATTAACCTTGTGAACCTATGCTGCACTCCCTCAATAGCAAGAATGTCCTTCCTAAAATTTGGAGACCAAAACTGCACACAATACTCCAGGTGGGGTCTCACCAGGGTCCTGTATAACTGCAGAAGGACCTCTTTACTCCTATACTCAATTCCTCTTGTTATAAAAGCCAGCATACCATTAGCTTTCTTCACTGCCTGCTGTACCTGCATGTTTGCTTTCATTGACTGATGTACAAGAACACCTAGATCTCGTTGTACTTCCCCTTTTCCTAACTTGACTCCATTTAGATAGTAATCTGCCTTCCTGTTCTTGCCACCAAAGTGGATAACCTCACATTTATCCACATTAAACTGCATCTGCCATACATTTGCCCACTCACCCAACCTGTCCAAGTCATCCTGCATTCTCATAACATCCTCCTGACATTTCACACTGCCACACAGCTTTGTGTCATCAGCAAATTTGCTAATGTTACTTTTAATCCCTTCATCTAAATCATTAATGTATATTGTAAACAGCTGCGGTCCCAGCACTGAACCTTGCGGTACCCCACTGGTCACAGCCTGCCATTCCGAAAGGGACCCGTTAATCACTACTCTTTGTTTCCTGTCAGCCAGCCAATTTTCAATCCAGCTTGAAAGAGTGAGATCTTGGTTTAATGGCAACAAAGTCCAAATATTTAGAGATCAAGCTCAGCTGCGCAGGCTCAATCTACAGTTATACAGGCACCCACAGATAACCTTGCCAACAATTTTTTCCTCAGCCCCTTCTTTTATGCCCTTTTACTTTGATCCCCTACTCCTTCTGTCTCTTTATCTCAGTCTCCCTTTTATAGTTTGAATATCTACAATCATGATTCTAAAATTCCATTTTTTACCCAAAAAGTACGAAGTGGAGGGATGGAATAACAGCACTAGATTGATATGAGTGCACAGCTCAAATGACAAACAAATAGAAAGTAGAATTTAATCCCCAAAAGTGAGATTATGCATTTTGGCAAAGGCTGTTAAATTGAAGGAATATTCAATAAACAATTGATCCTATAAATATCTTATTTACCTTTAGCTAACTATCCAGTTACCTTCTTATACCTACAGACAGGCTCTTGACACTACCCACTCTGCAAACTTACCTACCCACCCACCAGTAAACTGACTTTTTTGAAAGCTCCCTTCAGGAAAGCACTATAGGGCTATAAATACAAAATCTTCACACCATATGAAAAGTTTGTTCCCCCAGGTAGTTAACCTATTCAACCACCCTAGTTAGCCCCACCCACTCTATTACCTTAGTCAATACAATACACTGTAAACCTATCAATTACTTTTTATAATACTGTTTACATTGTAAATACATGTTGAATTTATGTATTTATGCACTTTATTTCATATCTATACTTTAACTTCTAAGTTACTTTATATATAATTCTTTACAATTGTTGAATGTAGTTTATGGTTGCATGTCAAGCAACACACTACAGAAAATTCAATAGGTTTCAATAGGTACATTTAATGTCAGAAAAATGTATAAATATACATCCTGAAATTCTTTTTCTTCACAAACATCCAAGAAAACAGAGGGGCCCAAAGAATGAATGACAGTTAAACATTAGAACCACAAAGCCCCCCCCAGCTCCCCCTCCCATGCATAAGCAGTTGCAAAGCAGTGACTCCCCCCTCTCCCACCAGCAAAAAAGCATCAGCAACCCCACCAAGCACTCAAGCATGCAACAAAGCATCAATAAAGGCACAGACTACTCGTTCACCCAGTAATTTGACATACCACAGGCTCCCTCTCTCCCTGATAAGGGAAAAAGAGATGTCCCCGTTTCACAACGAGAGGGAAGACAGTAAAGCAACTTGCTGATTTATGATGTTAGAAGAACTGAAAAGAACCGAAGTCAGTGTGTAACTCCAGGTTGAAAAGGAAAAAGAGAGATATCAAGGATAGAAATAAAGTTGTTCCCGTATATGTAAGCAAAGGAGTCGCTGTAAGGCGCCATCGTCCTACTAAGCTCCAAACACATGTACAAGTATATGGCAAATAAAGTTTACTTTATGTATAATTCTCTATTCTTTATAATTGTTGAATATTGTTGATTTTCCTTTGTAGAATGTAGTGCCAACACATCACAGCAAATTCCTCATACATGTAAATGTATAGGTGAATAAAGCTGATCTTCAAAAATGTTCCTGAATTGCCTCAGGGCATGAGAATACTGAACTCCTTGCTACCACCCAGGTCTTATCACTTATGAAATCTCAGTAGCACATACTGTTTACTTTTTAACTTGTATCATAAATGTTATATTTGTTAATTTATTTGTGGTTATATTACTTTACGTGTTGTGTGTGAGTTATACATACTGTATTGTGCACTTTGATCAGGAGCAACATTGTTTCATTTGGCGGTATACATGTATACAGTTGAACGTCAATAAACTTGAACTTGAACTTGAGAAAGACAGACAAATGAGGTTTAATTCAATCCAGAAAAGTGAGATTATACATTTTGGGCAAAGGAAGATGAGTTGAGCTCATGCAGAAAAGTCTGCACAGTTTAGAGAGGATGGTGTGCAAAACAAAAAACAGTGAGCAGTAGTTCTGTGGGTGAAAATGCCTTGTTAACGAGAGGTCAGAGGAGAATAGCTAGACTATTTTAACCCAACAGGAAAGCGACAGTAACTCCAATAATAACATGTTACAACAGTGGTATGCAAAAGAACATCGCTGAATGCACAACATGTCAACTCTTGAATGGGATACAGCAGCAAAAGATTGCAAACATACAGTGGTACAGGAGCTATCTAATAAAGTTGCCTTTGAGTGTATAGTTCAACAAATACATAGCTTTCTTTTCCATTTCATTTCTCCTGTGGCTAACATTTACAATGACATTAAAGAAACAAAGAATTAAGAAGCACAAAGTCTCACAGCTTCTTTGGGTATTACAGAGATTACAAATAAAGCTTTGAAATTATAGCAATGCTGGTCAATATAATGATGTGATGACAGAGGACAAACAAACCTAACATTTAGATTTAAAAGGAACCACATCAGCTAGATAAGTAATTGATTTGGTGACACTTTTGATACAGATCAGATTCCCCAAGTTAAAATATGCAATAAAGATCACACATAAGGAAAGAGGAAAACACAAAAGAATGTACAGGAAGAAATGTGCTCAAATTTCAGAGTTCTTAACAACAGGTGAATAGAATACACTTCAATCTGTGTATAGCATCTATGCAATGACTCACCACCATCAAATGAGTCCCATTCTGTTCCTTTACAAGGTGGTTAGTTATTGCTTATAAATATTACTCTACTCCACTGTATTCCACGACATGCACCATAAAAACATTGTACTGAAAATGTTTTCATTCTCTGCAAGTAAGTATGGGAATATTATTGTATACACATTAAGATTTGCCCAAAAACTAAAACTCCAAATAAAAACAATCACCGTGTATACCGTATTTTAACAAATTATGAATGCTTGGGCCGTTATCAATAGAGCAAGGGGAAGAATCAATGAAAGTGACTTGCATTGTTGGCAAATACAATTAGCTTCTTAACAGATGAGCTGAATTCTAATTGATTTTGGCTAAGAAAAGGATACTTTTTATTGTTTTTGATGTCATGGCATTTATATGTTCAAGCACCAAGGGCCTAACTCAGAAATTTCCTTTCAATTTCACTTTGATTTTATCAACCACTTCACTAAAATAAACCATTCAAAACTCAATTATTACCATCCCATTATGTTCCCAAATTTGGTTTTTCAGATTCAGATTTACTCATTTATAACATGTACATTGAAGCATACAGTGAAATGCACCCTATGCAATAGTAACACATACAAACTGAGGATGCGCTGAGGCAGCCTGATTTATCGCCACACATTCCTGCACCAAAATAACATGCCCACCATGTTCAGCAACAACAACAGAACAAACCCACGTCCTCCCTCCCACACACCCAGGTGCACATATCAACAATCTCTTAAACCTAGGAAAGGCCATTACTGGCCTGCAGCCACAAGTGTACTCAGAAACTGGCAGACATTGAGCCTTCGACTTCTCCAGTGAATTAATTTGCAGACTAAGGCTCTGGTCATTGGGTCTTGATTTCTGATTGACCTTCAGGCTTCAGTCTTCAGTACGGACCACAGGACTGGCTGATGATTACAAAAGGAGGATTTCCAAACTGCAGCCCTCAAACTCCAGACTCTCTGATGACAGGGACTCTGATTTATAAGACCATAAGACATAGGAGCAGAATTAAGCCATTGTTCCCATTGGGTCTGTTTCTCCATACCTTTCAACACCATTCTCCTACCTTCTCCCTGTAACTTTTGACGCCCTGATTAATAAAGAACTTATCAACTTCTGCTTTAAATTTTCTCAATCTTAGCTTCCTCAGCCACCTGTGCAATGAATTCTAAAGATTCACTACTCTCTGGATAAATAAATTCCTCCTCATCTCTGCTCTAAATAGACATCCCTCTATTCTGAGGTCATCCCCTCTAGTTCAAGATTCACCCACTACAGGAAACATCCTCTCTAGCTCCACTCTATCTAGATCTTTCAGTTTGCAATAGGTTTCAATGAGAAACCTTCTTCATTCTTCTAATGTCCAGAGCCATAAAACATTCCTCATGGATTACCCTTTCATTCCCAGAATCATTCTTATGAACCTCCTCTGGACCCTCTCCAATGGCAGCACATCATAAGAGGCACAAAACTGCTCACAATACTCCAAGTACATTCTGACAATAACCTTCTGAAACCTCAGCACTACATCCTTGCTCTTATATTCTAGTTATCTCAAAATGAATGCTAACATTGCATTTGGTTTTCTTACCTCTGACTCAATCTGCAAGTTAACCTGTAGGGAATCCTGCACAAGTACTCCCAAGTCCTTTTGAACCTCAGAGTTTTAAATTCTCTAACCCTTCAGAAAATAGTCTACACTGTTATTCCTTCTACCAAAGTTCATGACCATATACTTTCCTTCACTGTATTCCATCTGCAACTTCTTTACCCATTCTTCCAATCTATCTAAGTCCTGCTTCAATCTCCTTTCTTCTTCAACACTTCCTGTTCTTCCATCTATCTTAGTATTGTCTGCAAACTTGGCCACAGAGCCATCAATTCCATGGCCCAAATCATTGTCATATAGCATGAAAAGAAGTGGTTCAACACCATCCTCTGTGGAAAACCACTTGTCACTGGCAATCAACCAGGAAGGACTCCCTTCATTCCCACTGTTTCCCACCGGCCAGTCAGCCAATCTTCTATCCATGCTAGTATTTTGCTGTAATACCATGGGCTCTTATCTCGATAAGCATCCTCATATGCAACACTTTGTCAAAAGTCTTCTGAAAATCCAAGTAAACAACACCCACTGACACTGTATTGACTATCCTGCTTGTTATTTCCTCAAAGAATTCCAACAGATTTGTCAGGCAAGATTTCCCCTTAAAGAAACTTTGCTAACTTTGGCCTTGGGCAGAGCTTTGGAGACTGGAGCCCTTGTGCACTTCTTTCCTTCTGCAGTCTGTGTATGACATGCTCCCTACAACATCACAGCTGCATACATGGGAACTGAGAGAGAGGATCCTAACTACAAGCTTTGTTGTCAGCAGTGTTCACTGCCACACATACTGTCAGAATGCAAAACAGCTTTAACACAAAGACGGTATAGGTGGTGCCACAACAAGGTTCTGCTTTCCTTTGCTGACACACTGGAGTGGGAGGTGTAAAAAGAAACAGCTAGCAGAGAGTCAAACATGGCAATCATTTTCATCAAGAAGAGGGCCACACCAGTCATATCAAAAGAGCCTAAATCCAATCTGCTGCAAATTTGCCAAATCATGGGAGATGAGGGTCAACGTGGGGAGGAAGCTGCAGTTCCCCGAGATGGTGCAAAGTGCACTTCAACCAGAAATCATGTTGTGGTCCACTGAAAGCAAGAATATCATCTTGATGGAGTTCACAGTGCAATAGGAAGAAGGATGTAAGGAGGCTCACGAGAGGAAGGTCCTGAAGAACCAGTCCTTAGTCCAGGAGTGCAAGGACAAAGGATGGCAGACATGCTATTCCCCGTAGAGATTGGCTGTAGAGAATTTTTGGCAAGTTCAGCATGGGGATTGCTGTCTGCATTGGGCCTTGATGAAAAGAGCAAGAACCAATCAACTTGCAGGATGGGGAGGAAGCAGAAAGAACCTCTTGCTGGATATGGAGTAGGTGAGAGGAGTTGAGCTGGAAGTCAGGAGCACATGGGCAGGGACTTGGCTACCACAGCTGACCTGACACCTGGAGAGTATAGTGGTTAAGATTTGAAACACTCTATGAAGGTTGGGCACCACCTGGCAACATCTGCTCCTGGCCAAAGGCTACGGTTACCTCATCAGGTAACTGAAGAGAGCACCCAGGTGTATTATGCAAGCAAATCATATCCCTCCAAGTACCCCAAAACCTCATCCTCACTCATTATGTTGGCGAATGGACTTCAAAATCTTCCCAACCACTGAAGTCAGGCTACCTGGCCTGTAATGACCTTTCTTCTGCCTCCCTCCCTTCTTAAAGAGTAGAATAACATTTGCAATTTTCCAGTCCTCTGGAACTATTCCAGAATCTAGTGAGTCTTGAAAGATCATTACTAATGCCTCCACAATCTCTTTAACTACCTCTTTCAGAACCCTGGAGTATAGTCCATCTGGTTGAGGTGACTTATCTACCTCCAGACTTTTCAGCCTCCCAAGCATCTTCTCCTTAGGAAAGGAAACTTGAGAAACTACACTCACTTCTCACCCCTGACACCCTCAAATTTCTGGTATACTGCCAGTCTTCCACAGTGAAAACTGACGCAAAATACTTAAGCTTGTCCACCATTTCTTTGTCCCCACTACTACTTCTGCAGTGTTATTTTCCAGCAGTCCAATATCCACTCTTGCTTCTATTTTACTCTTTATATACCTGTAAAAACTTTTGGTATCCTCTTTTATATTATCAGCTAACTTACCTTCTTATTTCATCCTTTCTCTCCTCATGGCTTTTTAGTTGCCCTCTGTTGCTTTTTAAAAATTTCCCAATCCTTTAACTTCCCACTAATATTTGCTGTATTATATGCCATCTCTTTTATTCTTAAGTTGTCTTTGATTTTCCTTGTCAGTCATGGTTGCCTCATCCTCCCTTTACAACACTTCATCTTTGGAACATATGGTATCTATCCAGTAATTTCCCAACTGGCCCCAAAAGCCCCAGCCATTGCTGTTCTGTTGTCATTTCTGCTAGTATCCCCTTCTGTTAATATTAGCCAGCTCCTCTCTCATGCCTCTGTAATTCCCTTTACTTCATGGTAATACATCGAAAGTTCAAAGCACTTTTTTTTATCAAAGTAACTAGTGGAGTGGTGTCACACCAACAACATTGCACTCCACGTCAGTAAGACGAAAGAGCTGATTGTGGACTTCAGAAGGGGTAAGACAAAGGAACACATACTTGTCCTCATAGAGGGATCAGAAGTGGAGAGAATAAGCAGTTCCAAGTTCCTGGGTGTCAAGATCTCTGAGGACCTAACCTGGTTCCAACATATCGATGCAACTACAAAGCAGGCAGGACAGCATCTATACTTCATCAGGAGTTTGAAGAGATTTGATATGTCAACAAAAAGTCATAAACTTCCATAGATGTACCATGCAGAGCATTCTGACAGGCTGCATCACTGTCTTGTATGGGGTTGGGGTGGGGGTAGGGGCAGCTACTGCACAGGATTCAAAAAAGCTGGAGAGGGTTGTAAATTTAGTCAGCTCCATCTTGGGTACTAGCCTACAAAGTACCCAGGACATCTTCAAGGAGTGTTGTCTCAGAAAGGCAGCGTCCATTATTAAGGGCCCCCAGCACTCAGGACATGCCCTTTTCTCACTATTACCATCAGGTAGGAGGTACAGAAGCTTGAAGGCACACACTCAGCGATTCAGGAACAGCTTCTTCCCCTCTGCCATCCAATTCCTAAATGGGCATTGATCCCATGAACACTACCTTACTTTTTTAATAAATATTATTTCTGTTCTTGCACATTTTTTAATCTATTCATTATACATATACTGTATTTGATTTACTTATTTATTTATATTATTATTACTACTTTTTCTTATAACTCCCAGCAGGGTTTATTTGCCCATGCACTTTCTCAGCATTTAATACCATCATTCCCACAATCCTGATTGAGAGGTTGCAGAACCTGGGCCTCTGTACCTCCCACTGCAATTAGATCCTTGACTTCCTAACCAGAAGACCACAATTTCTGCAGATTAGTGATAACGTCTCCTCCTCACTGCTGATCAACACTGGTGCACCTCAGGGGTGTGTGCTTAGCCCACTGCTCTACTCTCTATATATCCCATGGCTGTGTGGGTAGGCAAAGCTCAAATACCATCTATAAATTTGCTGATGATACAACCAATGTTGGTAGAATCTCAGATGGTAATGAAAGGGTGGACAGGAGTGAGATATGTCAACCAGTGGAGTGGTGTCCCAGCAACAACCTGGCACTCAATGTCAGTAAGACGAAAGAGCTGATTGTGGACCTCAGGAAGGGGAAGACAAAGGAACACATACCATTCCTCATAGAGGGATCAGAAGTAGAGAGAGTGAGCATTTTCAAGTACCTGGGTATCAAGATCTCTGAGGATCTAACCTGTTCCCAACATATCAATGCAGTTATAAAGAAGGCAAGCCAGTGGTTATACTTCATTAGGAGTTTGAAGAGATTTGGTATGTCAATAAATACACTCAAAAACTTCTATAGATGTACTGTGGAGAGCATTCTGATAGGCTGCATCACTGTCTGGTATGGGTAGGGCTACTGCACAGGACCGGATGAAGCTGCACAGGATTGTAAATTTAGTCGGCTCCATCTTGGGTACTAGCATACAAAGTACTCAGGACATCTTCAAGGTCTCCATTATTAAGGACCTCCAGCACCCAGGGCATGCCCTTTTCTCACTGTTACCATCAGGTAGGAGGTACAGAAGCCTGGAGGCACACACTCAGTGATTCAGGTACAGCTTTTTCCCCTCTGCCATCCGATTCCTAAATGGACGTTGACATTGGACACTACCTTACTTTTTTAATATATATTATATCTGATTTTTTGCCCGACTTTTAATCTATTCAATATACGTGTATTGTAATTGATTGATTGATTTATTTATTTATTTATTTATTATTTTTCCCTTCTATATTATATATTGCATTGAACTGCTGCTGCTAAGCTAACAAATTTCATGACACATGCTATTGATAATAAACCTGATTCTGATTCTGATTAACTCTATCCACAAGGACTCTGTATCTCCCAATCTGATGTCACTTCCTTCTAAGGCTTTGATTTTTTTACCAACAGAGCTACCCCAATCTCGCTGCCTACTTGTCTGTCCTTTCAATGCAAGGTATATCTGTGGATGTTAAGCTCCCAACCATGATTTAACTTCCCTTGTTATATTTCATCAAGATACATACATTGGGATATGTTGGTCAAAAATGCTCATCTTCCACCCCCATGCAGCCCCTCTGGATGTCATAGTCACAGACCTAAGATTCTCACAAGTTGCTAAATCATTTGAAAAATTTGAGAAATCCTTGTATCTTTTCCTCTGATCACTTGATGTTTTCTTATTGTGACAGCACAGATCAGAGTGTTTGCTTCAGAAGAATCATGGCAGGTAATGAGAATGATATGGCCTGCCCACCGTGTCTGAACCAACGAGTCCAGAGCAGATTTAACCTCAGCACAGAGTGATGATAAGCAAGACTACATCACCCAAGCACTTTTCTCCATCTTTCTTGCCTCAAACTCTCACAAGTTTCATACTAAAGTACATTAAAGAGGCAAAACAAATGCGAAGCTATTTAATCTATGTTAGCTCTGCTCTAGAATCGAGATCACTCCAAAAAAACATCGAGCTGCAATACTGAAGATGCTTTCTAAAGGACATATTTAGAAACCAGGCTCTGAGTTTTAAATGATTCATTCACCAGTGCACGGGACTCACACATACAGTACTAAACACAAGCGATTCTACAGATGCTGGAAATCCTGAGTAACACACACACAAAATGCTCAAGGAACTCAACATATGGATGCTGTCCATAGACAGCATCTATGGAAGGGAATAAACTGTCAATCTTTCACGCTGAGACCCTTCATCAGGACTGGAAAGGAAGGGATAAGCCAGAATAAGAAGGTGGGGGAGGGAAGAGGGGAAGGAGTACAAGCTGGAAGGTGATAGATGAAACCAGGTGGGTGGGAGTCGTGATGAAGGGTTTCAGCCTGAAATGTTGACTGTTTATTCCTTTCCATTGATGCTGCCTGACCTGCTGAGTTCTTCCAACAATTTGAATGTGTTACTCACACATAACATCTACAAAACAAAGGCCCTCACAGTCAATTGTTCTTCCAACAATTTGAATGTGTTACTCACACATAACATCTACAAAACAAAAGCCCTCACAGTCACCAGC
The DNA here is from genome assembly GCF_048418815.1 of Hemitrygon akajei. NCBI lineage: Eukaryota > Metazoa > Chordata > Chondrichthyes > Myliobatiformes > Dasyatidae > Hemitrygon > Hemitrygon akajei. Next base: position 56,379,764 of record NC_133144.1, on the reverse strand, counting down.
TCTCACAGTATAACATAACTCTCAAATAATAAAGGACCAAGTTTTTGCCTACTCTGCATATGTGCAGGGACAGAGACTTGCTGAACAAAAACAAAATCATTCTGACAAAAGATTACGAAGAACAGATTACTTAACTGGAATCCATTTTAAATTTAAGTTTAAAATGAGTGAAAAAATATTGCGGACACTTGCAGATAGTCACTGAGAATAACTTGCAGATCCACATTGGTGTTTAATTGACAGTAACCTGTAATCAAGAAGACAACGTATAAAATTGTTATAAATTAGAATCAGTTATATCTTATTGTCACTTATTTCTTCAAGCTTTTTTGTTACTTTGTCAAAAGTAAAATACATTTTGACCATAGTCTAGAATTCTAGTGCTTGTAAAAATTCTGAAGGTAACAACTTTAAGATTCAAGATTCAATTTGATTTCACTGTAATTCTTCAATACACGAGTGAGAACCAAATGATTGTTACTCCAGTTTGGATGTAGCTTACAAACACAATAAGCATAAAGGACACAATTAAAAACACAATGAAAATAAATACATAAAATTAGTTTATATACATAGACTGATTGTATGTACCTAAAGTGACAGTGGGTGGAGGAGAATCTGACAATAAGGTGACTGCCAGGAATTAATAAAGTAGTATTGGCAGGTTGACTTACTGGGTGGAAGTGTTGATCAGTCTGACAGCTTGAGGGACCAAAACTGATCTCACATTTTCATCGATATTTGTAATTTTAGTACAAGTTGCAAAGTTCAAAGTACATATACGTTACCATTTGCAACACTGAGAATCATTTTCTTGTGGGCATGCTCAATAAATCCATAATAGAATAATAACCATAATAGAATCAATGAAATAGCACACCAACTTGGGTATTCAACCGGTGACTTGATGGGCTAACTGGCCTAATTCTGCTGCTATGTCTTATGGTCTTGTGGTCTAACTTATATATGTACCCAGAGGGCTATGATACAAATATCTGGAGAAGACAGAACTTGTATTTGCTCTGGGGATGTGATTGATGATAAACATGAATTAGTGTGAGTCTGTGAAAACATGCAAATTAAGTTAAAAAATCAAATATTAATCAAGTGTGAATAATCATTTGAACTAATGTGAGGTTATAAATCTACTGTAGAAACAAGTTGTTGGATTGATGTTTCAGAATTAGAGCTTGACCCTTTTCTTGTTAATTTAGTTTGTTTGCGCTGTTCGAGTTGTTGCAAATAAATATACATTCTTAATGACTGAATAAGAATGCTAATAATTAGTAAATTAAAACCTGTTGAATTTAGGACTCTGCCATAAGTGGGAGAATTTCCAATACGCCCGGGTGGTATTGTAGGTTTTCGCAAATAAAATGGCAGAATCATTTTGTGTTTCAGAAAAGCCATACCAACTCATTTATTGAACACCAAAGAAGAGAACACAAAGCACGCTAAAAACTCTACATAACTACATCATCTCATCAGACCAGCCTCTTAAGGTGAAACCCCAACTCAATGTTCATGGTTGTGAGTTATGTTTCCACCAAATATGTCACCCTACATGGACCCCCACCCCCACCCCCATCCCAGAATTCACTAAAAACAGCATCGTGAGCCTGTCCAGAGCTTAGACAAGTCGCCTTGCTCAGGTCCTGTGCTCTATGGGTGGAGTAACAGCAGATGCCTCTGGCTCGTCCAGAGATGTGTTGACATGCTCATGGTCATGTCCTGACGGCAGGGGCACGGTAGTGGAATCCACCAAATCTTGTTGGGCCAATTTAAAGATATCTACTGAAATACATTCAGGTTTACCCCTCTTATCTATGATGAAAGTCTTTTCTCCCCATTCCAAAGTGCAGAATAGGCGGGCATAAGGGGATGTTGGTGCGATCATCGTGGACAAAAACAAATGAGGCAGAGTGCAGGTCAAGAGGAACCCAAGAGTGCTGTATGCCATGATGGGAGGTAGAAATAAGTGAAAAGAGATTGAATTTACTGAAGAGGATGGAACGTTGTTGAGAGGCCAACCAGGAAGCAATGGCATCAGGAATGAAATCACCTGGCACTCATAGTAGCTGCCTGTATACCAACTCAGCTACGGATGACTGCAGGTCCTCTTTTGGAGCTGTTCTGAGCCCCAGCAGGACCCATAGAAGATGATCATGCCAGCACTTATCAATTAGGGAAGCCCCCAGAGCAGCCTTTAAAGTGCAGTGAAACTGCTCGTATAGGCCATTGGACTGCAGGTGATACATCATGGTGTGATGTAACCTTATGCTGAGGTTCTATGCCATCACAGCATATGAATTGGGGACTGCAGTCAGAGGAAATATCAGATGGGATGCCAAACCGAACAACCCAAGTGCTGATGAATGCCCAAGCCATGTTTGCAGCTGTTATCGATGCTAGGGGGACGACCTTACGATCTTATGGTCTTATGGACCTCTGGTCACCTGGTGGTACCGTCCACCATGGTAAGGAGACGCATGAAACCATGGGGGGGGGAGGTGGAAGAGGACTAACAAGGTCCACATTGATGTGGTCAAACCTTTGCTCAAGGATCTCAAAGGGTGCAAATGGCACCTGAACATGACTGTTAACTTTTGCTTGCCGACACGGCACACAGGTTGCAGCCCAATCACTCACGTCCTTACAAAGGCCATGTCACACAAACTTCAGCGCAACCAGTTTCTGTGAGGCCTCCTGGCCTGTATGTGAGAGGAAAAATGTATAGAGTCAAAAATAGTCCGTCTCCAGCTTATGGGCGTGATGGAGCAAGGGGAAATGGTTGAGACATCACACAGGAGAGAAACACCAGCTTCTCTGAACTTAATGTCAACCAACCACAGGTCTGTGACTGCTGTTCTATAAGTCTGGAGCTCAGAGTCAATATCTTGCTCAGCTGCCATGCTGATGTTGTCAACCCTATGTATATAGCCTCAATGGCTGGCCTTGAGAGGCAATCAGCCACAGTATTATTTTCCCCCTTGATATGTTGTATATCAGCTGTGAACTCAGATATGTAGGCCAGGTGGCTTTGCTGCCATGCAGATCAAGACTCTGATATGTTGACCAATCACATGGATGAGGGGCTTGTGGTCAATGAATGCTGTGAAATGGCGACCCTCTAAAAGAAAACAGAAATGGTAAACGGCCAGATAGAGACCAAGGAGCTCACGATCAAATATGTAGTACATCCTTCCGAGGGAATGGAGCTGGGAGCTAAAGAAGGCGAGCGGCTGACACACACCTCTGACCAATTGTTCATGCATAGCACCCACAACATAATCTGAAGTGTCAGTAGTAATGGCTATGAGTGTGTAAGGGGGCAGGTGCGCCAGTTGGGTCATGTTAGAAAGAGTTTGCTTAGTGCCATCAAATGCCCTGGTCATGCCCGCTGACCAGTCAAGCACTTGATTAGGGGTATTGCCTTTAAGCACACTATACAGGGGAAGCAGAAGTTCAGGAGCCTGTGGAATGAAGCGGTGATAGAAATTCACCTTGCCTAAAAACTCCTGTATCTTTTTAGCAGTGGGAAATCCATAATAGCGGCTACTTTTGATGGGAGGGGTTTCACACCCACTGTGAAAATATGATGGCTGACAAAATTAATGGTTGTCAGCCCATTGGTTAATAATCAATCCGCGTTAGTTTAAGTGCTCAAAAAGTGTGTGCAGATGTGATACAGGTTTGGATTTGGATGTACAGGTGACAAGTATGTCATCCAGGTAAACAAAAAGAAAATCTAAGTCTTTGAATATAGAGTCCATCAGCCATTGGAAAGTCTGTGCAGCATTTTTCAGCCCAAACTGCATGCACAGAAACTCAAAGAGACCAAATGGGGTTATCACAGCTGTTTTGGAAATGTCCTCTGAGCACATATACAGTCACTCAGTAGGGTAGCCCCTAACTACTTTGTAAATTGACTTTGGAAAAAATTTGCTTTCCAGCTAAACAAACTGAGAAGTCTTGAATATGTGGGACTGGGTAACGCCTCGTAGAGGCATCGGTAATCACCACGTGGGCAACAACCACCATCGGACTTAGGGACCATATGTAAGGGCAAAGTCCAGGGGCTATTCAACAAGTGTATAATGTCAAGTCTTTCTATATTGGTAAACTCAGCCTTCACAGTTGCCAGCTTTTCTGGATATAGTCTGCGTGTGCAGGTATTCACTGGTGAGCCAGTTGTGGAAATGTGGAGCTCGAAAGCATGTTTTGTGACTGTCATGGAGAATGTGGGTTTGGTGAGGTGTGCCAAGCAGTTGAATAAACTCACATGCAGTGGTGCATGTGCTTGACAGAGTTGTTGTGAGGAACTTACTGGGGCAAAGGATAACGACCCAAAGCTCTTAACGTTCACAGGCTGGCAGTTCTTGAGATCGGCCAACCGTCTTGTGCACACAGAAAATCTACACCGAGCAGAGTTCTAGGCACTTCTGCCAGGACAAAGTCCCATTTGCAACATTGCTCACTGAAGCAGAGTGTCACCCATATGTCTCGTAAGTCTGGAACTTGCTGCCGTTGGTGGCCTCCAGTGAGGTTTTGTCACTCCTTCCCTTCTCATCAATAGGCAATGCTGGAAGCACACTCACTTGAGCACCCATGTCACACAAGAAGCGTCGCCCTGAAAGTGTGTCCATAATGAACAGTAGTTGACCCTGCAGCTGAAACCTTTGCTGTTTTCAGACCTCTGATGTCCCAATATGTGGGCACTGTCGAAGCTGCAAGGCAGTTGGCACTTCCTAGCATTCCTACCAAATTGAGTGTGGTAAAATCACAGACCGGACATTGTCTGTTTCACAGCTTCAGGCATCCTTATGTCGGGGGCCTTGTTGACCAGGCTTACTGAGGTAGAGAAAGGAGAAAGAATGATGCATTGCTGCATGGCTGAGTGTAGACTATCAGCCATTTTAGCAAGCTCCTTATGGTCTATCATGTGTGCATTAGTAAGGGCTGTATGAACTTGATCAGGCATTTGCTGCATGAAGAGTTCTTTAAAAATAAAACCAAGGTGGTGATTTCCCAGGAGAGACAGCATGTGGTCCAATAGCTCCAAAGGCTTACCATTACCCAGGCTGGGCAAGGAAAGCAACTGTTTGGCGTGCTCAGACTCCAATAGTCAAAGGTCTGTAAAAGGTGAGCTTTCAATGATAGGTATTTATCATGTACAGATGGGAGTTCTAGCAGCTTCACCATTCTTGTAGCTATGGAGTTGCTGAGCAACGCTACTACATAGAAATATTTGGTGTTGCTGGTAGAGATTTCTCAAAGCGCAAATTGAGCCTTAGCTTGCACAAACCAGTCAACGGCATTTTGCTCCCAAAACTCTGGCAGTTTCAAAGCGACTGAGTTGGCTGACATGTTCAATAACTCTAGAAGCATCCTAGAGTAATGTTGTTTCTAATGTAGATGTTCACAAATAAAATAACAGAGGTGTTTCATGTTTCAGGAAAGTCATAGCAACTCATTTATTGCACACCAAAAAAATGAACACAACGCGTGCTAAAAACCCTTTATGTAGTTATGTCATCACATCAGAACAGCCTCTTAAAGTGAAAGCCCAACTCAATGTCAGTGGTTTTGAATTATGTACATTTCAACCAATTACGTTACCCTATAGTTTGTAGAACATTTTGTAGAACAATTGAAATAGTTTTGCAATTAATGAAATATGGAAGCAAATCTTTCATGAAAACCAAGTTTTTTTAAAGTAGACTACATTAATTGATTAAATAAATATCAATTAACAAGATAAAAATTAAAGACCGTTAATCAAGGTAAGAAATATGTACTGAGGGCAGAGAACATGATATATCTGTCTTCTCATCATTTGCCAGTATTATTTTTCACTGTTGATGAGAGTAAAGATCTTGACCATAAACTCTAGACCTAGTCCTCCACAAGAAAGGATTGTAGGGATTCCAATTATCCTTCACACGCAGTCCAAGTGCAAAATTTGCGCACTGTCAGACAAAGGTATCCCCTAAGTAGTGCCATTTTGCAATGTCAGAAAGGTGGGAAGAACTCAAGATATTCTGCAGATGCTGGAGGAACTCAGCAGATCAAGCAGCATCTATGGGGAGGAGTAATAGTCAACATTCCAGGCCAAGTTGTAAAGAAGGGCGGGAAGAGCACATTAATATCCAGCTCCCCTCCACCCCTTTTACCCCAAAGGCAAATCTCAAATGATCAAAGTGCTTTTAATAGGATCACCCTTTCTTTATCTGTACTGATCCCTTATTGAAACAAACTAATGGAGAGAGTTTCATAGATCATGTGCTCGATCAGCTCCCATCCTCAAGAAACCTCAGTCATTTACGGCCCTCCTCCATTTCCTTCATGATACTTTCAAACAGGATTTTCCAGCAGTTTCATTTTCACCACAGATGTCCTGTTCTTCTACACTCATAAGACCACAAAACATGGAAGCAAATTATGTCATTCATCCTAACAGGTCTTTTCTACCTGTTTTATTTTCCCTCTCAAGCCCATTTCCTTCCAGTCTCCCCATAACCTTTGCACCCTTACTAATCAAGAACCTGTCAAACTTCCACAAATTCACCAAGACGAGAAAAGCTGCATATGCTGGAAATCCAAGCAATGGAAGAGTAAACAGTCGATGTTTCAGGTCAAGATCCTTCATCAGAACTGGAAAAAAAAGATTAGAAGTTAAAGCAAGAGGTTGGGGAGGGGACCCTTCCTCCCTTCTCCCCACTTCCATCTTTCTTTCCCAGTCCTGATGAAGGGTCTCAACCCGAAACGTCGAATGCTTACTCTTTTCCATAGATGCTGCCTGGCCTGGTAAGTTCCTCCAGCATTTTGTGTGTGTTGCCCACAAATCCACCACTTTCTGATTGATGAAATTCCTCCTCACTTCACGCTTTCTATTCTGAGGCTATGCCGTTTTCTCCTAGACATCCCTATTAATAAAAACATCCTCTCCATGTCCATTACTCAGTAGGTTTCATTGAGATGCTCCCCATTCTTCTACACTTGGTTGGTCAACAAAAGATCCTTTGATTATATTTCCACTTGGGCAGAGACTCAACTTGTCTTCTCAACCACCTCCTCCTTTCACCTGGAAGAACTAATTTTTTACATTGAACTACTTGTCTAATTTCATTCACTTCTTCCAAATGAAAGGCATATCACTGGGAACCCACTTGGGTCCAAGCTGTTCTGTCTCTTGATTCAGTTCTATTCCCTCATCTGTTTACCATGGAATGATGACTGTATTGACGGTGCTTCCTGCTTTCTACAAAATGCACAAATTTTATCTCTGCAAATTCCATTGTGTTCTCTTTTAACATTAGCCCATCTTTAATTCTTCTTTTCCTTAATTTCTCTACTGCCTTCTCATGGGAGAAGTTGGTGACAGACATCCATTAAAATCCCACAGGCTTGTGAAAGTATCTTGACTACATGTCCTTTTAGCTACTTCTAGGAACTTAATTCTGTATTTCTCTCTCATCAGTCACTGTCTCACCTGTTGAGTATTTCTGACATTATCTTGCATTTCAGATTAACATGGAGTGTAATATGTTATATCTCAAAATTCCAGCATTATGTATTTCTTTCCCCATCCACCCTTCTTTGTCCTCATCTATATCATTCAGCTGAACACATGTGATTAACAAGCCTCATATCCTCTTTCAGCTTGCATCAGCACCACTTGTGTCATTCAGTTCCTCTCAGTTTCCATTTGATCTGAAATGTTCCTACCACACCTCCTTCTTTACAAATTAAAAAATACCTTTCTAACTTGCAATCTCATGGAAAGTAATAACAAAGAAGGCTTGCCAATGTTATTTTTTTCTTTAGGATGATAAGACAATTCAGCTTTGTCACTAAACACTCTAACAAATTTGTACAGATATTTGTCAAAGTATTCTGACATCATGATCGGGTATGCCAATGGAATGCACAGGTATGTAAAAAGCTGAAGAGAGCAGTGGTCTCTGCCCAATACATCACAGGCGTATCAGTCCCCACAATTGGTAATATTTACAGGAGAAATTGACTCAAGAAGACAACATCTACCATCAAAGATCCTCACCATCCAGGGCCATGCCTTCTTCTTAAAGATACTATTGAACAGGAAGCACAACAGCCTGATGTCCCACACCAGCAGGTTCAAGAACAGCTACTGCCCAATCATTATGATCTTTACCAAACCAGCACAATGCTATGACCACTTTCAATTCACATTTTCTTTGTTGTTTTTCATAGTTATAATTGTGTTCTTTTCCGTAAAGTATTCAATTTAGGTTTAATTTATGCTTTTCTTGTAAATACTGCTTATCCAGTGTCATGTGCCTGTGATGCAGTTGCAAGTCAGTTTTTCACTGCACTGCACATACATGTACTTGTGCAAATGGCAATGAACTCAACGTTGACTCATTTTAATGAAAGAACACTGACTTGAAACTTTAATGGTTTCCTTCTCCACAGATGTTCCATAAAGTCTGAATATTCCACGAGAATAGGGAAGAAATATTATCAAAGTGCCCTTGACCATGGTTGGTGCCAGAGGGGTTGTTTGAGTATCTCAGAAACTGCTGATATCCTGGCATTTTCGTGACAGGTGTCTCTAGAGTTTAAACAGAATGGTGTTTAAAAAACACATTCAGTGAGTGAAAACACCTTGTTAATGAGAAAGATTAGAGGAGAATGGTCAGACTTGCCGGAAGGTGACTAACTGAAATAACCATGAGCTATAACAGTGGTGTACAGAAGAGCATCTCTGAACTCACAGCACATAGAACCTTGAAGTGGATGGACCACCAGCAGCAGAAGATAACAAAGGTACCCTTAGTGGCCGTTTTACTGGGTACAGGAGGTATATAATAAAGTGGCCACTGAGTGTATGTTGGATCAAGTGGAATCTTAGAATTGAGCTGGAAGAAAATCCATATATGGATTAACAAACATTCATCTTATTGAAGGGCGAAGAAGAGGTCAAGGGGCGGTGTGGTCTTCTCTTGCTTCTCATGTTAAAGGTTTATTTTGGAATTCAAATATATCATTAATATAAAGGTCCCTTGCCGAATTAGTGCAGTGTATTCTTATTTAAAAGAGAAGATTAGAGGCTGCCATAGTTACCTGTCTTTATGTTTCTTTTATGACTATTTTAATGCGTTTTATGTCAGGATATCAGACTGAGAACTTAAAGGCGGAACTTAGCTGCGTGTCTTTTCAAGGTTTCGCTAAACCCCTTGCAGGCAAGCGTGCAAACGGCTTCAGACTGACTATTACCATATCACTTGCTCGGCAAGGGAGACTTGACGATTTATAGTTGGCTCTCACGCAATCTCTATACGTTACATCCGACACGTTCTCATAGGGATTTTTTTTCTCTTAGCACCTCACCCTGGCTAAGTAGATTGCTATGTTACACGCAATCGTGGGACATCATATAGTGTGGGTTATACGTGTTAATAAAATAGTAAATTTTTAAATCTGTTCACTACTTACAATAAAATAAAGCAACCTATTTATATTCGCGGTACTAGTGTTTACAGTACATTATGATTCCGTATTGTTCACAGATAAAGGAAATCTTAAATATATTACATTTCAGTACAGCAAATATTTTCCAACTGAACACCAGACAGTCGCAAGGTTTCAGAAGTCTACTAAACTGATGACAAGGAACCTCCGCAAAGGTGACTTTCTGATAAAGTATTCGCACAATGTGTTCTGCAATTGTATAGTTTTTGATGACCGGGGATGATTTAAGTACAGAAGCAGCAGAGGACGCATCTGAACAGAAGAGACTCTGCAGATCCTAGAAACGTTGAACAACACGCACAAAATGTTGGAGGGACTCAGCATTTGACATTTGACTCAACATTTGTAAACAGTTGACATTTCAAGCGAGAATCTTCACCAGCCTCTGGGTCCGAAACATCAACTGTTTACTGCCCTCCATAGATGATGCCTGACTTACTTAGTCTATCTGTTTGTCGGTCTATCAATATATCTATTTGTCTGCCTGTCTGTCTGTCTATCTATCTATCGATTTCTCCATCATTTTGTGAGAACGTATCTGTAGTATAGGTAGACCACGCTTTCCTAGAGTTTGGCAATATCGACCAAGGATTGCCTTTTCGTGAGACAATAAGAACAGAAGAAACAGGAGCAAGAGTCGGCTAGACATTCCCTAGAGCCTGATCTACCATTTCAATAAGGTTATAGTTAATCTGATCCGGTGCTCAGCTCTTCTTCCCTGCCTGTTCCCAAACTCCTCAACACATCTGTCTCTCTATAATATTCAGTGGATCTCCCCGCTCTCTGGGGCAAGGAATTCCAAAGATTCAGTATGTATGCGGAGAAAAAAAATTAGTCTTCACCTCTATCGTAAATGGGCAACCGCCAACTCGGAAATCTCCGAGTATCTGCCTCGATGAGCCTCTTCAGAATCAGACTTTTATCAATAAGATCACCTCTTGTTCTTCTAAAAACCCTCCGAACGCCATCTCAAGAGTGAGTCTCCTTAAAATGTCTCAACAATCAATATATGTGTGTCAATATCTGCCAGGAAACCCCCCCCCCCCCCCAAATCAAGTCGTTCTAACGGAGATTCTTCCACCTGAGAGATCAACACTCTTGGTCTTTCCACAGACGTGCTAAGTGCTTCCAAGTATTTCAGTGTTTGTAACATATTTACAAAACCTGCAGGATTTTATTGTAAATTCGTCAGCCAAATCCCCTTTCGTGTGCGTCTGTATTTGTCAAGGTTCCTCTTATTAAACAATGTCAGTTTCTGTCAAGAGACCCCCCCCTCTAAATTTAAATTTATATCTCTCTAGGGGAACACCTTAAGTGTCTCCGAATCTGCCAGTCGCTGCCCACCTGAATAGGCAATGCCCATAATACTCGTAACAAATACCAAATATTTCGGTATTTTCTGTTTTGATTAAGACTTCCAACTTTTTTTTGAACGTTAATTTCCTCCGTTGCGGTTATCCTTGTGTAATTGTTATTGAGACATCATTTCGATCGGCCTCCTCCTCTTGCATACTTTGACTGGAATTCATTTGTAGCAAACATCATGTTGGGCGAAGTCCGTTGACTCTTGTCTAAATGAGTCTGTTGTCTCATTTAGCGTGAAGTAATAAATGGTTGCTATTGTGATTACTTGAACACGCATGCAAAGCTGACGATTTCTAACTTTTAAAACTCCTGGATTGTTAACAAAAACTGTTTATTTACATTTCTCACGCACTCCTAATAGTCTTGGGACCTGTTCTTTATTGTCTCCTGAGTACTAAAAATGGGCCTGAATACGTCTATTTATTTATGTATGAATTAATTATACTCGTGCAACAAAAATGAAATGGGAGCGAGAAACTAAACTGTTTAGAAGAGAGTGGTCCCGTGCCTAAGTGCTACTCATTTTCAAAGGCGGAGTAGTTGTTTAAACAAGCGAATGGCATGAACAATGTATTTTTTAAACAAAATAGTACCATGGTGTGCCCCATGCCTGCCCATCCCCTTGCGCAGCGCAAATCAACTTAAAAGGCAACACCACAGTCTCAAGGGATTTTTTATAGTCTCTAACTCTTCTTGTCTTTCTTGGATGAGGCGTTCATTAGTCTCTCCCTTGCGTGACTGCACACTCGCTACCTGGATATTAACGGTAACCCCCTGACCCCAGGATTGATTGGAAGGTTATGAGGACAGACACCAGTTAAAGTGCGTGAACAGCACGATGACACATTATCTTTACACAGAAAATACGAACTGCTTTCCAGGAGTCAAACAGAGGGAAAATATTTGCACGTTCTATAAAGCTTGCCACGCAATCTTGTAAAAATATATCTCCCAACGCACTGAAACAAAATTAATCTGAAGGGAAATATATAGATTTGCACGGTTCGGTCAGTGGTTACTTAGCTGGTTTTAAATAATTTGAAATAAATAGCTTTTTTACAAATTATTTAAGCACCCCCTTACCTCCGCTACTGTCAGAAATTCTCTTCTTTGAAAACGCGCCCGCTAACTTTTAACTATTCGGCAAAATGTAAACCCGCTGTTGCCACTGATGAAAACTAATATGTTATTTCAACTTTTACTGTAAGTTTTCACACGTAAATGCCTCGACTTTAGATTTGATTCATTACCCTGATCGTTTTTTTCACGGGCAGTGCACAAACATTCTATTTTATGTACATCATTCTAAGTAATTTGTTTGGAAATGATAATGGAATTGATTTTAGATTAAATGTAGTTTGAAAGTAATAACTGTTCGTGCTCTGTAATACATTCCAAACCCCTTTGCGCGTGAATCGCCGGAGACTCCTGTTAGCCGTGGACTGTTGCGTGACAGGACGCAAGCGAACTGGAGCTGTCCTTCCCGCTCCTATGGCATCCCGTATCTTCATCTCCATTTCGCACGCAAGTGCATTCTGCCTCTCAACCGCACGTAACATACCATCTCACGGGGTCAGCAAAACTATGTTAACCTTTCACCTTCCCCTGTGCTGAAACTTGTAATGATCACTTACCGTGCGAAGCCTCCGCCCCTTTTAAAATTCAAGTGCAGTTACATATATTGGCAGTCACGCAATACTCCAGGCGAACAGGTGCACATTTTGAGAATATTAATAGATTTTATGTCTAAAAAACAATTATCATAAGCGGGAAACTTCTCAAAATCAACATTCAGAGATTTCATGTAAACGTTATAAAAATGAAACTTCATTGATAATTAACTATTACTTTTTACATGCAAGAGGGAATTATTTTAGTTATTGTCTGCAATGAATAGTTTTTAATTATGTTGGCAGAGATAGTAATATTTTTGCTCCATTGGAAGGGCAACGTAAATATCTGCATTGTAAATTTAGCAGATTATTTTAATACAAGTTAACGCGCTGTGTAAATGTAAGGTATGAATGATGTACGAGGAGCAACTGTGTAGCTGGAATGTGACATTTCATGATTTTATTCAACTCACTACCTTCACTATTAATTTGCTTTTCCCAACTTTTTGTTGGTGCAATTCCACTATTACAATCTGCCCTTACAACAGCTAATCAAGAACCTTCAGGATGAAAGGTTGGCCTCTTTGGTACAAAACTGTGAGCACCCCAAGGTAAGGGGAGGTAATTTGAGGAAGGTTATGTCTAAATGTAGTGAACAACGGATGTTAAATTCCCGGTCATGATCAGCTCCAAATAACCTCCAAACAACTCTGTTCAGCTACCTGTTGCTAATTGGTGGCAACCAGTTTACACCGTGAGTACTCAAATTGATAATGATTACAGGTCACCGCTGCGACAAGAAAGCAAGCACGACACCCATCCCGTCCCACCTATTTTCCGGTATACGCACACGCTTAATTTCACACTGCATTTAAATTGGCTTATTCAAATAGTCCATTCACATTTAATAGCAGAATCTCGGAACAGTTCCAGGATAGAAGGGCCCCCTTGCCCCATCGAGTTTGTACAGGCTCATGCAGCTAGTCCCTCTCCGCTGAAAAATCTGATTTCTATTCTGCTCCCTTCTAAACCCTGCCTCATTAACACTCCTGACAGCGCTATTCGGACCTACACCATTTGTTTCTTGCAACTGAAACTTGTGCAGCCTGTAATTGTCTTGCTAATCACCTTCATTCTACGTCGTCTTTTTCTCGACCATTTGATTAATATGAATAAGGGCTTATAAATAAGTGTTCACACTTTTTAAGCCCTTCATGTCACCTCAACCATTGTAACCTCCCTTCTGCTATCTTCTCCATACATCCTCTTAATTATACTCCATTGTCCCTGTAATCCTTCTGATATATCACTTCTGCACACCCGCCAAGATCTTCATGTCTTTATAAAATTATAAAATATATGGATGGGTCAGACAGATTTTTTTTCCAGAGTAGAAATACTAAATACTAGAGGAAATTCACTTAAAGTGAGAGGGGGCAAGTTTAAGGAAGATGTGAGCGGCCTCAAGATTTTTTTCTTGAGTGATTGGTGCCTGGAAAGGGTTGTCAGTGGAAGAAGACATGGTCAAGACTTTTAACAGACTTTTAGAGACTCAAAGAAAATTTATTATTAAAGTAGGCATATGTCATCATATGCTACCTTGAGATTCATTTTCTTCAAGCATTTACAAGAAATAAAGAAATACAATAGAATTTATTTTTAAAACTATACATAAATAAAGTTCAAAGTTAAAAGTTAAAATATATTATCTAAGTATGTATTCCATATACAACCTTGAGATTCATCTTCTTGCAGGCAGCCATAAAACAAAGAAACACAATAAAAACCACAAAAACCCACAGAAGGACCAAAAAATCCAACGTGCAAAAGAAGACAAGTCATGAAAATTGTAATTAAAAAGTAAACAAATAATATGTAGAACATAACATGAGCTGCAGAGACCCCAAAGTGAGTGCACAGCTGCATTCAGAAGCAACCAATGTGCAAAAGACAAATTGTGCAAATTATATATATCTTATATATAATAATATAAATTATATATACAAACATATATAGATGGATAGATAGACAGATAAGATATAGATATAAAAATAAATATATGAAAATATGAGTTGTAGAGCCCTTGAAAGTAAGTCTGTAGGTTGTGGAATCAGTTCAGAGTGAAGTGAGGTGAGTGAAGTTATCCATGCTGGTTCAAAAGCCTGATGATTGAACATGGGTATGCAGAGAATAGAGAGATAGGGCTTATTTACATGCAGAAGAGCCAAACCAGTGTTTTTGAATAATTCATCATGGGTTCCTAGGTCTTCTACATAGTGCTTCTATTTATAAAGTCCAGTAACAACTTCTTTTGAAGCATACTATAAATCAACACTATCACTTTAAATGAATATACACATACAGTATAACAAATATCTCTCTATTTGGACCAATTTTTTAAACATGTCCACTTACCTTGCTCTTCTTCATATATCTTTGCAGGTAGATATACAGAGATATACATGTATCTGTAAGCATTTGCACATATTGCTAAGGATGCTAGTGCATGCATGTGAGTGTATTTAACAGAACAGAAAGTTACCACCAGAAGATCCTTCCAAATTTATTGGGAAGTCAGTGATCCAGTTCCAGTTTTTTCCCTCAGGCCATCTGCTCCATTGTTGAGCAATTAAACCACACCAATCATTTCCTCCAGGTGGGCCACAATGTCCATCTGAGTGGCACAAAACTCTCAAAACAAGTCATCAATCTGGCAAGCAGTCACCAGGAGGATAGAGAAAACAATTTGGAGATATACTCAAAGCGCTGTCGATTAATGTACTATTAGTTTGGAATTATGGAAGTCTTTAGCCCAAGATTGTCCAGAAAACCATTCAGACATTGTCAAACACTTGAAAGTCTTAGAAACATAGAAAACCTACAGCACAATACAGGCCCTTTGGCCCACAAAGCTGTGCTGAACATGTCTTTACTTTAGAACTACCTAGGCTTACACATAGCCCTCTATTTTTCTAAGCTCCATGTATCCATCCGGGAGTCTCTTAAAAGACCCTATCATTTCTACCTCTACCACCACCGCATGCAGCCCATTCCACGCACCCACCACTTCCTGTGTAAAAAACTTACCCCTGATATCTCCTCTGTACCTACTTCCAAGCACCTTAAAACTGTGCTCTCTTATGTTAGCCATTTCAACCCTGGGAAAAAGCCTTTGACTATCCACACGATCAATGCCTCTCATTATCTTGTACACCTCTATCAGGTCACCTCTCATCCTCCGTTGCTCCAAGGTGAAAAGGCCGAGTTCACTCAACCTTCCCTCCCATTTCCCGCACATCTGCCCTCACCCCATTCGCCCACCACCCCACTCGGGATAGGGTGCCCCTTGTCCTCACCTATCACCCCACCAGCCTTCAGGTCCAACGTATAATTCTCCGTAACTTCCGCCACCTCCAATGGGATCCCACTACCAAACACATCTTTCCCTCCCCCCCCTTGCTGCTTTCCACAGGGATCGCTCCCTACGCGATTTCCTTGTCCACTCGTCTCCCCCATCTCTTCCCACCGATCTCCCTCCTGGTACTTATCCTTGTAAGTGGAACAAGTGCTACACCTGCCCTTACACTTCCTCCCTCACCACCAGTCAGGGCCCCAGACAGTCCTTCCAGGTGAGGCGACACTTCACCTGTGAGTCAGCTGGTGTGATATACTGCGTCCGGTGCTCCCGGTGTGGCCTTTTATATATTGGTGAGACCCGACGCAGACTGGGAGACCGTTTTGCTGAACACCTATGCTCGGTCCGCCAGAGAAAGCAGGATCTCCCAGTGGCCACACATTTTAATTCCGCGTCCCATTCCCATTCTGATATGTCTATCCATGGCCTCCTCTACTGTCAAGATGAATCCACACTCAGGTTGGAGGAACAACACCTTATATACCGGCTGAGTAGCCTCCAACCTGATGGCATGAACATTGACTACTCTAACTTCCATTAATGCCCCTCCTCCCCTTCTTACCCCATCCCTGACATATTTAGTTGTTTGTTTTTTTTTTCTCTCTCTCTGCCCATCACCCTGCCTGTTCTCCATCTCCCTCTGATGCTCCCCCCTCCCCCTTTCTTTCTCCCGAGGCCTCTCGTCCCATGATCCTTTCCCTTCTCCAACTCTGTATCACTTTTGCCAATCACCTTTCCAGCTCTTAGCTTCATCCCACCCCCTCCAATCTTCTCCTATCATTTTGCATTTCCCCCTCCCCCCACTACCTTCAAATCTCTTAGCATCTCTCCTTTCAGTTAGTCCTGACGAAGGGTCTCGGCCCGAAATGTCGACAGTGCTTCTCCTATAGATGCTGCCTGGCCTGCTGTGTTCCACCAGCATTCTGTGTGTGTTGTCACTCAACCTTCCGATGGGAGTACATGGAAATCAAACCCAAACAGCAACCAACAGCTCAGACCATCCACTCATCTCTCCTGCCAAGCACACCCCTCCTATGGCAGAACCTGTAGATTTCTTGTAGGACTAATCAACTACCTCAGAATCCATTAATTGGCTGCAAGTTATCCTCAAGCTCTGGGGACCATCAGTAAAGAATAATTATCCATATAAACATATTTACATATAAATTGGGTGGTGGCGTGGAAATACATATCTACCAAAGGAAGTATAAGGCACTTCTCTCCACTAGCCTGCAGGTTACCCTTGGGCAAGGTGTAGCACCTGCTTAGGGCCCCCCTCCCAAAATCAGGGTCATGTGCAGCCATGGGAGCAGGTGGTGGATGGTCCTATGAGCAGTTGGTGCATATCACAAGTCCTAGTTATGCGACCATTGATGTCAGGCAGACATCCAGGCAGGTCTGTGGTCTAGTGTAGTTTTTTCTGTGTTGTTTTTGCATAGTTCAGTGTAGTTTTTGTACTGTTTCATGTAGCACCATGGTCCTGAAAAACATTGTCTCATTTTTACTGTTTTTACAGGCAGTTATGGTCGAAATGACAATAAAAAGTGACCTGACTTGACAATCTCTGATGAGTACATATGGATGATGGCTGTGGTCATCTGTCTTGTAAAGACACTGCCCAGAAGGCAATAGCAAACCACTTCTGTAGAAGTTGTCAAGAACGATCACCGTCATAGACCATGATCAGCCATGTAATGCGATATGGTATGTTATAATGACCTATAAATATACAATTATAAACAAATATTGATATATCCTGTAACAGGTTCATAAAATATAGTTCATACAAAAGCGTTATTTATACATTTTCAGTATGGCTATTATATATTTGATGAAACTATTGTATCAGGTAGTATTTCTTACAAGGTTAGAATATAACAAAGTAACACACAGAAAATGCTGAAGGAGCTCAGCAGGCCAGGCAGCATCTATGCAGAGGAATAAAGAGTTGATATTTGGGGCTAGACCTTTCATCAGAAAGGTCTGGAAAGGAAGGAGCAAGAAACCAGAACCTCGATCCTTTCTGCATAGATGCTGCCTGAGCTGCTGAATTAGATAGATAGATAGATACTTTATTCATCCCCATGGGGAAATTCAACTTTTTTTCCAATGTCCCATACACTTGTTGTAGCAAAACTAATTACATACAATACTTAACTCAGTAAAAAAAATATGATATGCATCTAAATCACTATCTCAAAAAGCATTAATAATAGCTTTTAAAAAGTTCTTAAGTCCTGGCGGTAGAATTGTAAAGCCTAATGGCATTGGGGAGTATTGACCTCTTCCTGATTCCTGCAGCATCTCTGAATTGCCAGCATCTGCACAACCTCAAACAAGAAAAGCAATGAAAACAGGAATGGGCCACGACACCTTCGCTATTTGTCTGCCATTTAACAGGAACCTCTTGTCGCCCCAAATGTTAGAAATACATATTAACTTGCGCGTTAATATTTTTGATTAGCAATTCCCACAATTACCCTTCGCACTTGTTCGCCAGCAACTTGATTTCCCGAATGTCTTGAAAATGTTATGACGACTCTCTGTTATGATTACTCTCAGCGGCTTAAATTTCAGAACCGCCTTGAGTTGAAAAGTCTAAAGATTCGCCATATTCTGGGTGAAAAATAAATTCTCCTCTCAACTCAGTTTCTTTTCGATTTTAAACTGCACGCACGCGGGACAGAAATTCTGAAAGGGAATATTTCATCTATTCACAGCTGCAAATATTAAGACAGTACCGATAAAGTTGTAAATCGCCAATACAAATAGATAATGCTGGTAATACATAACTACAGTACCCGGTGAGCATGTAACAGGAAGAATGACAGGTTAAGACTCTTGGTGACAACCAAAGTTTTGCTCATTATCAGCTTGATTTAATAGCTGCGAATCCTGGGGATTCACTGGCAACTCGGATTCATGAAATCTGAGAGAAATATTACTAATTAATTAACCCGTAAATTTATGTCTCTCGGTTAAGGGATGTAGTGTGACTACCTTGAATATGATACTTGGGAGGGGGGAGTAAAACAGTGACCTGTGTTGGACAGTCACGAAGTTACAATCAAAATGTTGATATGCCTTTTGTCATTAAATTATCTCAGGATAAATGATTCACTTCATTTTCGAATTGTATAAATTTATTCTCCAAGAATTGCGAAAGTTTAGGGCTGGCAGAGAATTAGTCCGATCACACTTCTGCATGTGACCTGCAGCCAATCAGGCGCACAGGAGATGCCTATAAAAGGCATGCATTTACTGTATGCATCTCATTGTGCCAGCGTCTCGCAGAGTTGGCCGTTAGCTGCAAACCTGCAATTGCTAAGTCTTTGCCAGCAAGGTGGCTCTGTCTTGAAAGGGGAAAGGTAGGCATGAGCTGATTGTGTATGGGCGACTGGTGTCCCGGTTCTGAAAAAAATCTCCGCTTAGCCCTGCCTGTTGTTTAAATGTTGCTCTGCGATTTGTCGCGTTTAGCAGAGCGCCAAGGGCACAGCTGCATATGCACAGAGACAAGTTATATAAATGACACTAACAAGATAGTAATTTAATTGCACGCACATCAGGACTAGGTGTTTCTTGCTCGTATGCTTAATGAGTGCAACTTTCACGTTTTTGCGTCGCCTTGCTGAAACCGGACGATAAAATACAGCAGTGAAAATCACTGTGCATAAACAAAATCAAATACAGTATCTGAAGAACTGGTCTTAGTTGCTAAAGGTTGTGGGATAATTCAAACAATAGCACTATTTGCATAGCGTCTTATCTTTGCAAAATCGTTCCAAATAATTTACATAATATTATTTTTAAAAAACACTGACATTGGACCATACAAATAACCTAAAGCTCGAGCAAAGGAGCATCTTAAAAGAAGGCGGAGAAGTTAATGGGGGGGGGGGGGGGGTAATCCGGGACGTTTCATTGAGGAGATTTGGAGACCTGGTAAAAGATGTGTTTCTTGATACTCGGTGTTTAGAAGCTCACTATTTTCGCACAGGTAACACGATGCGCAGCAGTGGCAGCCGAATGGTGGTCAATCTCATGACCGTGTCCGTCACCGAGGTATTCATCGGGTTCGCGGTCTTCTCTGTGCTATTCCTGCTGATCCGCGCTTATAGAAGAAGTAAAGTTCCCAAGGGTCTGAAGCAACCCCCAGGTCCGCTGAGTCTGCCGGTCATTGGGCACACGCTGTCGTTGGGGAATAACCCTCACCTGACTCTCACCTCCATGAGCGAGAAATACGGAGACATTTTCCAGATTCGGATCGGTACCCGGCCGGTGCTGGTCCTCAGCGGGTTGAACACTTTGAAGCAAGCACTGATCAAGCAAGGGGACGACTTTTCTGGCCGGCCAGACCTCTACAGCTTCAGATTTATCAACGAGGGCAAAAGTTTGACTTTCAGCAGCGATTACAGCGAAGTTTGGAGATTGCGTCGAAAACTGGCGCAAAATGCGCTGCGCAGCTTTTCAGCTGAAGAGTGTAAAAATTCCACCCACTCCTGCCTATTGGAGGAGCATGTCTGCAGCGAGGCGCAGTACCTGGTCAAGATCTTTATCGAACAGATGAAGACAAGAGGCTGCTTCGACCCAGCGAGATACCTCGTGGTGTCGGTAGCCAATGTAATTTGCGCTCTGTGCTTTGGCAAGCGGTACAGCCACAACGATCAAGAGCTCCTTAATATCGTCCACGTGAGCGAAGAGTTCACAAAAACTGCAGCCTCAGGCAACCCCGCCGATTTCATCCCAATCCTGAGATTCCTCCCGAACTATTCCATGGACAAGTTTATCGCCTTAAACAAAAGATTCATGATTTTCGTTGAGAACATTGTAAAGGAGCATTACCACACTTTTGACAAGGTAAGACCATGTTAATAATATAAATGTGAATGTACTTTTTGTGAAAAGCGCAATCGCAACTAACCCGTGCGTTTCCACCTGTCTTTTTCTCCAGGACAACATTCGGGATATAACCGATTCTCTGATTGGTCATTGCCAGGACAAAAAAGTGGACGAAAATGCTAATATTCAAATATCCGATGAAAAAATCATTAGCATTGTGAATGACTTATTTGGAGCTGGTAAGAGTGGCATTTTAATCCCTAGCTAGGAAACTGCATCTATGGGGGTCAACTGTCCGGTTCTTGACAGTGCTGAACTATATTTCTGGGATTTGAGGTGGGTGGGACAGCAAAGATCTTGCCAATAAATAAATCGCTCACTGGCTGTTCAAGATTGCAGTTTTGCTGAGTTTAGTTTCTCTCTTGTGTAGATCAGTTAATTTCACTTCAATGATACTCTCTCCTCAACCCTCTAATTCCAAAAGTGTATATTATGGGGTAATAACTCAAAATGCTGGAGGAACTCAACAGGCTAGGCAGCTACAATGGAGAAGAGTGAACAGTCAATGTTTCCAGCTGAGATCCTTCATCAGGATCCAGCACCTGCATATTTTCTCATTTGTATATTATGGGGTATGATTATGAACCCCTTTACACCACCTAAAGATTTCTGTAATGACTAACTAGAGAATCTATCATTTAAAAACTTTTTTTCTCTTTCTCTTTTCAGGTTTCGACACCATTACTACTGCTCTTACTTGGTCTGTTATGTACCTGATCTCTTACCCCGACATTCAGAAGAAATTGCACAAGGAAATAGGTGTGTCTGAGAGTATTCAGTTTTATCCCTGGGGTTTCATTTTTCATCCTGGTTTCAGCATCTGATACAATTGATCTTTATCTTCTTTTCAGATGAGAACATTGGGAAAGACAGAAGCCCAAGGATAGCAGACAAGCCTTTATTGCCCTACACTGAAGCTTTCATCATGGAGACCTTCCGACACTCATCCTTCCTACCATTTACCATTCCACACTGGTAAGGCAGCTTCATGCATGAACTACAGTTTTGACCCATCATATCTCTTTGAACAAGATATTCAATTAATGTTAGCTTGTTAGCTTCTCTCTACAGTCCTGAATTTACTTCCTTTGGAAGTGCACTCAATGGCCTCCTTATTAGGTACACCTATACACCTGCTGGTTACTGTAAATAATGTGTGGCAGCATCTCAATCCATAACATTTATTTATAGAGACACAGCATGGAATAGACCCTTCTGGCCAGTCGAGCTGCTCTACCTAGAAATCCCCTGATTTAACCTTAGTCTAATCACAGGACTATTAACAATGACCAATTAACCTAGCAACTGGTAGTCTTTGAAATGTGGGAGGAAACTGGAGCACCCCTTAGAAAGCAATGAGGTCACAGAGAGAATGTACACAAGTCTTGTGGGCAATGGTGGGAATTGAACCCAGACCACTGGTACTGTAAAGTGTTGTGCTAACTACTATGCTACCATGTAGACATAGTCGAAATGTTCATTTGTCGTTCAGACTGAACATCAGAATGGGGAAGAAATGTGATCTAAGTGACTTAGATCATGGAATGATTGTTGGTGCCAGACAGGGTGGTTTGGGTATCTCAGAAAATGCTGATCTCCCTGGATTTTCACACACAACAGTCTCTAGGGTTTACAGAGAATGGTGCAAGAAACAAAAAGATCCAGTGAGTGGCAGTTCTCTGGGTGAAAATGCCTTGTTAATGAGAGAGGTCAGAGGAGAATGGCCAGACTGGTTCATGCTGACAGGAAGATAACAGCAGTTCAAATAGTCATGTGGTGCACAGCAGCATTGTGCAGAAGAGCATCTCTGAACATACAACTTGTCAAACCATGAAGTAGATGAGCTATAGCAGAAGAAGATCACAAATATACAGAAATACCTCCCTAATCAAGGGACCACTGAGTGTACATGTTTAATTCCTTTTTAAAAATTACTGTTGAATGTGTTCCCAAATGAATTCTAGTAACTCAGACCTGAAACCAAATTATTCAAAAATGTATTACAGATGAGATGCAGAAAGGTGATTTGGTTGCATTTGTTTGGAAGATTCCTGTCATTGAGACTTTTAACATCTGTAACACACCATCCCATCAACAACTCCATTCCCCACTCCCACTCCCACTCTTCACCCCATCCCCTTATACATACAGTCTGGAACTTCCCTTGAAAATCCCCAGGCTACCATTTCAGTCTTCCATCTTTCAGATGAGCTGGTAAATTGTGGTGCAGCTTATCCTCTCAGAGTTAAGCACTGGAGTTCTTGCTGGCATTCTGATCAATATTTATTACTTAAACTGTAGCATTGAAACAAATATCATGATTATGTGCCTCACTGCAATTGTAGGACCTTCTTGTGTGCACATTAATGTCACATGTTCCGATAAGTGACTACTCCATTCGTGTGGTGGCAGTGCTGTCTCTATATTGCATTCTTTATGGGTTATAACTTCAATATAATAAAATCCTTGTTTTAAGAATAGAACTAGTTTTGCTGACTTATAGAAGGGGAGAGTTGTGGCTATAACTTCATTGGTAATTCCCTCTTAACTATATGTCTGGGGATTGTTAAAGGTTTATGTGCTGCTGGATTAATATATTTCCAAGATATAAGTAAAGTTGTGGTAACAGCTTTCAGTAACTGCAATGATAGTTGATAATCTGATCCATAAGTTTGCATAATGCACGAGAGTGCTATCACTGTAGCGAATCAGTCCATGTCGGTACACAGTGCAAAGATTTCTTTTCACTGATCTTTGCTGTGCCACTGGGGTCTGAATCAGAGAATCTGGCAGGGAGTGGTGATTTCCAATAACTTACTGATCCATCTCCCAGATACCCACGCTACTCACTCTTTCTGCAGCCTGCAGCACCTTGTTTTAAACATTAATTTATGTTAGAGGCTATAGTTCTTCTTCCACTATTTAAAGAGTGAAAAATAAATCAATGTCAGGTTGAATTCCAACAATCATCATCTCCAGTTACTTTATGCAAGAAAATGTGCAAGCTAGTTAGGAGGACCTCTTTTTGAATCTGCTTCTGTGACTGACCAAAGCCACCATCCATAATTCCTAGATGTGTGAAAAGGTTTGACTTTCTATTACCTACGATAATAGATAATGAACTGCGGTCAGGATGATGTTTCATATGGCTTTCACTAGTACCCTCAGTGACTTTCACAATGCAGCATATTAACCAAAGAAAAATTAGATGTATTGAGTTCTGAGCAGTACTATATCAAATTCATTTTCCATTTCAGCACAACGAAAGATACATCATTAAATGGATATTTCGTCTCAAAAAACATGTGTGTTTTTGTGAACCAGTGGCAAGTGAATCATGATTTGTAAGTAGATTTTGGCTGCTTTAGTATGTTTTCACATCTTTTTTTCAGAATACTTTCAAGTCCAGTGTGAGACTATAGAAAGGAGTTGGAAACTCCAGTTTGTTGAGATTGGTACTTGAACAGCAGTAATTGAATACTTTTTTCATCCCAAATTGGAGTTACATATGTTGCCTTACTTAATTTAGTCGGATGCAGCCTTTATCCAACGTGGTTTGTGAAATTCATCAGAAAAGTAGTGTTGAAGTGAATCTGAGTTTAATAGAGCTTTCATATGTTAATATGATTAGTTGTCTTAAATTTACTCTTACTGGACATCTGTAAGTCCTGCTCCCTGCAACAGTTATCCTTCACTTGAATAAAATAGGGGGAGTAAAAAGCTATTATATTAAGCATTCAATGGAAAGTGGCAAGATAAGGTTCTTGTTAAAATTCCTGGTTAATATGATAATGAGATCATTTGAAAAGCATCTTCCTTTTGCATGAAGTTCATAAGCCCATGCCAGCTTGTATTTCTGTACTCCCAAATACTTATGTAAATAGTCTTACCCATAAAATGGAAAAATAAACATAATCCTCTCTCTTAGGCTAGGAGTAGTTCTGGTGGGCACAAACAGTTTGATTTTTATCCTATAGTTTTATTGACAACTGCTTCCTGAGGATTTATAAAGTTCTGTAATGCTCTTGGATTGATAGAGTTATGTTATTATAAGTGAAAACATTGTGCCCATTTGCAATAAATTTAATTAGTCATAGTCTCAGAACTTACATATGGACACCAGATACAACCCACCATATGCATATAACTGTATAGCTGTTCCAATTACTTTAATTTAGACCAATTACTCATTACTCATTCAAAGTTTTATTGATTGCAATGGAGCATAATACGCAGTCTGTAGAAACTAATGTGTTTCTTGTGTATTACGGAAATTTCTGATAGAGGTTTTTTGTGCCATGTGTATGCTGCTACTTATGCCAACCAATTAATTATTAGCACCATGGGAATAAGTCTGAGCAGCTCTTGTTGCTGTAGAACTATTAAAAAGTGCAAATTCGAAAACTGTCATGAATTTGAGACTTTAATGCACAGTTCCGTGGTGACTCCTCCTTCACTATCCATCCAACTTTTCACATTACCATAAATGCACAATGCCACCAGTGACTATCCAAAAATCTTTGGCACCAACTTCAAAGAAAGTAGCATGGTAATCACATATAGAGATGATGACCTCTTCTTAATGTTATATGAGATACTCTTACTCCAATTTGTTTGCATTGCTGCTTGGCAGCTGTTTGTTTTTATCCCTCACTGTGTGGTTTGATATTGCATTAATGTTCCGGATGCATAATCACAGGCAATGTGAAAGTACTTCTTAATGGATTGGCATTAGTTCAGCAGAGTTTTACTGCAGTTACACACTGACTTAAATTACTGAATGTGTGAAGAATCATTCTTATCCACACCCCCGAACATTCCTGTGGTACTAAAACCTAGTCACCTTACTAAAAAGATGATCAAAACAAGCACATTTCCCTAGGGGGTCTTTACGGCGCCACATTTATTTATTTAAAAGTTGATTAAATACTAAAGGTGGAAGTAACGGATGACCTTTTAACAACAAAAAATGATTGTGAATTACAAGAATAACAAGCAGCAAATTGAATAATATTCTCAGGAAATTCCCAATTCATTTGTTATTACAGCTTGGCAATCAAGACAATCCGATGAGATTTTATAAACATACTGTAAATGGTGCTTTAAAGGAGATCAGGAAGTAGCGTCCAGTTCCATTAAAAGGGAAGCAGAGTCCAGTTTCACTAAAAGGGCTGTAGGAAGCTGATTACCAGTGACTTTAAAACAGTGAATTTAAACAAATGTAACACACACAAAATGTCAGATGAACTCAGCAGGTCATGCAGCATCTGTGGAAAGGAACAAGGAGGCAATATTTAGGGCCAAGATCCTTCATTGCGATTAGAAGAGACGGAGTATATCATCTGAAAAATCTCTAGTGCTTAGAATTTAAACAAGTGTTGCTTTAAGTGAAGGATTGGAAAATTAATCAGGTTTCTTCAATGTAAACTGAACAGCAAGTAATCAATGATGGGGCAAGTGAAGTTGCCCTTTTGTTCAAGAGCCTGATGGTTGAGGGGTAATAGCTGTTCATGAACCTGCTGGTCTGAGTTTTGAGGCTTCTGTACCTTACTCCAAACGGCAGCAGCAAGAAGAGAGCAGAACCTGGGAGGTGGGGGTCCCTGATGATAGATGCTTCTTTTCTGTAACAATGCCAGGTACCAAGTGTGGGTCAGGTGCTTTTCATGGGTTCACCCTCCTGAAAGCTACTTGCACATCAGCCTCAGAGACTAAAATCAAAGAATCCTCAGGGGCTGTGGGAGTTTGTGATGGTTCCTCCATGATTTGATGGTCAAAGTGAGCATAGAAAGCATTGAGTATATCTGGAAGCAAAACCCTTTTGCCTCCTATGTCACTTGATTTTACTTTATAAGAGGTGATAGCATTCAAGCCCTGCCACAACTATCAAGCATCCTTCATTGATTAAAATTTAGGTTGCAATTGCCACTTCACCTGTAAGATAGCTTTCCGGAGATCATAATTGGATCTCTTGTTACTTTCTTGGTTGCCAGAATTAATGTTTCTAAACTGGCCCTCAGCAGATTGCAGATCTCATGGTTCATCCAGGGCTTCTGTTTGGAGAAGACTCTGAATAATTTTGTGGAACACACTCATCTACAGCTGTTTCAATAAAGTCTGTGACAACTATGGTGTATTCATTCAGATACATAGATGAGTCACTGAAGTTGGTTCAGTCCATCGACTCAAAGCAATCCCGTAGCTACTCCTCTGGCTCCTGTGACCACGTTGTAATTGTCTTAATCTCTGGAGCTTTGCTCTTTAGCCTCTGTCTGTACGCAGGTATGTATGTAGGAGAAAGGCAACCAAGTAATCGGATTTACCAAAATGTGATTTGGGCATAGAATGGTAGGCATTCCTTATTGTAGTATAGCAATCCTCTTAAGTGCTGGGACATCTGGTGCTACAGATCATATGCTTATGGTAATTGGGCAGGGTTTCCTTCAAAGCAGCTTGCTTGAAGTGTGATTTGAATTGCATCAGGACAGACTGTTTCTTGTTTGGAGATGGCATCGTGCAGTATCTCAACGCCTGATTATAGTCGGCCACTGGTGGTATATAAACTTTGGTCATTATGGAGAATAGAATAAATAGAATGGATGGCAATAGACCATTAAACGTTCAAAGGGCGGGAGAACACGAGTTCGACAAAACTGCCACATTGGAGCACTACCAAGAGTTTATCATGAAACACATACCTCCACGTTTTGCCTTTTCTGAATCAGCAGTTTGGTCCATCCTGTGAATTGAGAAGCCTTCGGGCCTGATTGCTGAAACTGGAGTCCTAGGAGTAAGCCATGATTGATTACATATAGAACACAACAGTTACTCATTTCCCTCTGATAAAGCAACTTTGCCCTCAGGTCCTCAATTTTGTTCTCCAGTGACTGCACATTTGCTAACAAGATGCTGGGTAGAGTGGATCTCATTCCTCTGTGTTTCAGCTTGGCTTGGAGTATCACCCCTCTTGCCTTGCTTCTAGTCATGGTGATGAACCTTCATCAGAGCACATATCAATACCAATGACAAAGGTGAGGTCCTGCAGGCAGATTTTAAGGATCAAGAAGCAGGATCACAAACGTAGTAATCTCTGGATTCTTCCCTGGGCCAATGTGCCAGTGATGATCATCAGAGTAATAATATGGTGGGTAAGATGGTGCTAAAATTAAAAGGTTGGTAGATTCTCATTATTCCTTCTTCTCATTATAAGGTGCTCAAGAAAAAACTGGGAGGTAAATAAGGAGAGGAATTGGCTATTGATTAGGGACAATATTGTTGAGCTGAAAGGAAAGAATATCCTTGAATGATAAGAACAGAATCGATCAGTTTATAATAAGGAATAATTACTCACTTGGGGTTATTTTTCTGACTACCAGGTAGTAATAGAGGATGTTCAAGAGAAAATTTACAAAAGCCTTAAGAGTAGTGATAACAGCAGACCAACTCTCTATATAAACAGGAATAACAGTAACTTAAGAGAAAATACTGGTTGGGTGGAGGGGAAGAAGTGAGGAATTTTTGAATTGTGTTCAGAAGAACTTTTGATCAAGGAATATTACAATGCTAAAATTGGCTCTTGGAAATTGGCCAGGCCAAATAAGAATGGGGGAACATCTAGGAAAAGTGATCACAACATCTTACAGTGTATAAGAACCTATGAATATAAGAAATAGGAGCAGGAGTAGGCCATCTGGTCTGTCACGCCCGCTCCGACATTTAATAAAATCATGGCTGGTTTGACCATGGACTTATCTCCACCTACTGGCCTTTTCCCCATAACCCTTAATTCCCCTACTATGCAAAAATCTATCCATCATCTATCTTCAGTATAATATTTATAGAAGAGGACATAGATCTTTTCAATTTCAAAATAGTTAATTTAAGAAGAGGTCATTCTAATGGGATGAGAATAGATCTGGACGAGGTAAAATAGTATCAAAATTTGGCAACAGAATTATAATTGAACAATTTTGACCTGTAAAATAGATCATGGACTGGACATGTTCCCATTAGGTGCTGAAAAATTATATCTAATTTTCAGTGATGAGTGGGAACACCATAGAGTAAAACAGAATGGAGAAGAGCTTGTGAAAGAGTGTGGAACATTAACAGCAATGACTGGACTGAATTCAGAGGGGAAATTAAAAGGAAAGAAAAAGAGGGAAAGAGAGAATTTGAGAGAAGTCTGCATAAAAGTAATCCAAAGTACTCACTCATGTGAACAATAAAAGAATTATGAGTGGAAAAGTGCAGTTCATTCGAGACTACAAAGGAAATCATGGAGGCAGAGAGCAATGCTGAGCTAAGGTACAGAATGAGTGCCATACATAAACAAAGGAAAATGTAATTGATATTGTGGATGGAATAAAATAAACAGCTGGTAGAATAGCTATCTGTATTTAGTGAATAAATCAACCTGTGTGGATGGGGTGCATCTTTTACTATTGATGGAAGGAAGATATATAAAAGCCTGCCTATAATCTTCCTAATATCTATAGATTCATGGGAGCTGCGTTAGAACTGGAAAATTGCAATGTTATGCCCCTGAACAGAAAATGGTACAGGGAAACTACAGATCACTGTTTTTAACTTTGGTGGTAGGGAAGTTCCAGAAACAATAACTGGCGACTGAATTAGCAGTTACTTGGGTAGAAGGTCAAAAATACAAGAATGTGTTGTAATGTAGACGGAAGATTGACTAAGTAACAGGAAAGAGAGGGTAATAGTGAAAGACAGGTTTTCAGGCTGAAGAGAAGTTTACAGTGGATTCCCCAGGGGTCGGAACTGGAACCATTGTTTTTTTTATTGAAATTTAAAGATAGATAAATGACTTTGACTTGAGTATACAAGGCAAAATTCCAAACTTGCATATGATAAAAAGATTTGGAGGTATAGTGAACTGTGAGGAGGAGAGTAAGAGATTTCAATACCGAGTTGTGGAATGGGTGGGTTGATGACAGATGAATTTTAATACTAGGAGCTATTAAGTGTTTTGGTAGGAAAAATGGAAAATGGTACAATTCTAAAAGGGATACAGGAACAGAGAGTTCTCTGGGTATATATGGATAGTCCATTGAAAGTAGCAAGGCAGATTGAAAACATGGTTAAAAGACAAATGGGATCCTGGCTTTTATAAAAAGAGGCATAGGGTACAAGATTAAAAGAGTCATGATGTATATGTATAAAAGAGGGATTTAGCTATCACTTAAATATTAAATCCAGTTCGGAACACTATGCTTCAGTAAGATGTGAAGGATTTGGAAAGGGTGTAAATGAGATTTACCAAAATGTTTCCATGTTAAACTTCATTAGACAGACAGACAGACATACTTTATTGATCCCAAGGGAAACTGGGTTTTGTTACAGTCGCACCAACCAAGAATAGTGTAGAAATATAGCAATATAAAACCATAAATAATTAAATAATAATAAGTAAATTATTCCAAGTGGAAATAAGTCCAGGACCAGCCTATTGGCTCAGGGTGTCTGACACTCCGAGGGAGGAGTTGTAAAGTTTGATGGCCACAGGCAGGAATGACTTCCTATGACGCTCAGTGTTACATCTCGGTGGAATGAGTCTCTGGCTGAACATACTCCTGTGCCTAACCAGTACGTTATGAAGTGGATGGGAGACATTATCCAAGATGGCTTGCAACTTGGACAGTATCCTCTTTTCAGACACCACCGTCAGAGAGTCCAGTTCCACCCCCACAACATCACTGGCCTTACGAATGAGTTTGTTGATTCTGTTGGTGTCTGCTACCCTCAGCCTGCTGCCCCAGCACACAACAGCAAACATGATAGCACTGGCCACCACAGACTGGTAGAACATCCTCAGCATCGTCCGGCAGATGTTAAAGGACGTCAGTCTCCTCAGGAAGTGGAGATGGCTCTGACCCTTCTTGTAGACAGTGTCAGTGTTCTTGACCAGTCCAGTTTATTTTTAACAGTTAGTTAGCAAATTCTGTATACCATTATTTTAAATACCCTTATGCACAAACTGGCAAGGCATATTATTTGTAACTTTACAGCGATCTACAGAGTTCTCAATGTAAAAGCTGTCACACATGGGATTCTTATATTTGCTAAGGTATCTAGATCAAAGTTGTTTCATTCAGTTTATTTACAATTGGTGAAACATCTAATAGTAGTGCAAAATGTTAAATAAAATGACTTTTTTATATCAGGCTGAAAAAATATGTAACTTTAATCTTGGAGAGCAGTCATATGTACTAATCCCTTCCATCAGATCCTGTGCAGACAGAGCTCCCTCTGCAGATGCAGTAGCAATAGATACTTAACCCTTACACATCTTTGACAGACCTTACATTTATTTATCAGTTTATTTCATTATCCTAAAATGAAGTTTGCAAGAAGAATTGGATTAACAACATGACAGATAGACCCAGTGTTTTAGCAGGACAGGAATAAGAGAATGAAAGGATCAAATTAGGTGAAGAGCTAAAGTGTTTTTCGCAGAGGCATTTATTAGAGATACTTTTCCTTCTACTGCCTTCGGTATAATTGGGTGAAATGTATAAGTGCAACCATTTCTATATAGTACGTTCAATGCATACCCCAAAGATAGAATTAGTTACAACAAGTGTGTAACATGCACAAATGCTGGGGGAACTCAGCAGGCCAGGCAACATTTATGGAAAAGGGTAAACAGTTAATGTTTCAGGCCAAGACCCTCCATCACATTGGCCCGAAATGTTGATTGTTTACTCTTTTACATAGGTGCTGCCTAGCCTGTTGAGTTCCTCCAGCATTTCGTGTGTATTGCTTGGATTTCCAGCACCTGTGAATTTTCTTGTGTTTGTACAACAGGTATGTGTAAGATTTGGTTGTTTTATTGTGTTTTGGTGGGGATGTGAACCTTTAAGGTAGGGGAAAGGATTTGAAAGAGGAGCCATCAACTAGTAAAATGAGACTTTTCCAATGTATCATGCACTAAGGCTGGTACATAGTAGCATAATGGTTAGTGGGATGCTATTCAGCTCAGGACATTATGGAGTTGGGAGTTCAGTTCTGGTGCCATTTATAAAGACACTGTACATCCTCCCTGTGGAATGTGTGGGTTTTCCTCAGGTGCTCTGGTTTCTTCCCACAGTTCAAAGAGCCACAGGATAGGTTAATTGATCATTTTAAATAGTTCCGTGATTAGATTAGGGATCATTGGGTTTGTTGGGGGTTGCTGGGGTGGCATGGCAGGAAAGGACAGAAGATTCTACTCAGTGCTGTATAGCTAAATAAATGAAGCTAAATAAATATCTCACAGGAACCCTGATGTTGTGAACAAGTGACCTCTGATGTATTATCCTTTATTATCTTTATGCTAATTCAATTTTAGTCTTGAAATTAAAGGAGTTACTAACAGTACTAAAAGTGAGAAAAATTATATAATTACTCTCTAAAATAAAAGCTCTCCTACAATAAAGCATTGACTTCCACATTTTCCAAATATGACTTTTTGTCTGAAAGAGGTTCTGATTGGTAAATGAATTTCAATATAGTTAAATACAAAGTATGAAAAATGGGGAGGTCATTTGGAAAGTGCAGTCTGGATGGACTAGAGGGAAAAATGAGTCTTAAGTATTCCAGGCACTAAAGGTTGTGCCCTAAAAGTTAGCAAGTCATTAAAGAAAACCAATCAAGCACTAGGACATATTTTTGAAGGGGAGAAGTGAAAAATAGTAAATTATAATATATCTTTAGCAAACCTGAGTTGAATTATACCTGAAAGACTGTGTAAAATCTGGCTGTTGTATCCTAAAAATGATATAGAGGCAATAGAGAAGATGAAGAGAAGATATAAAAGAATTTTATACATATAAGGAAAAGCTAAACAGATAGGTCTCCTTTCTCTCTGAGGGATGATCTAAGTGCAGCCTTTAAACTTACACAATGTTTTCATTGGGTGGTTGCAAAGAAAATGTTTCCATCTGTTGTAAGAAGTATAACTTGAGATGCCAAGTTAGGATAGTTACCAAGAAATCCAAAATTCAGAAGAACAATTATGCTCAAAATGTGATCGGATTATAGCACTGGCTACCACAGGGATGACTGAAGCAAAAGAAGAAATATGGGGTGAGACTTCAGTGGTGGAAAAATACCGGCGTGGATTTGTGACTCTGAATTATATGTTTCTGTAGTGTTATCTCAGATATTAATGTTATTTATAGGCCAACTGTAAACCATTATAAAATTATGGGAAATAAGTACTTCTTGATGTTAAAAAAAAAGGACAGATCATAGTTTAAAACAAAGGCTTTTTCAGTATTTAAAGATCTCCAACCTCAAAATTAAAGTACTACTTTCCCTTCTGAACAATGTTGAGCATTCAATAACAATACTTGGTTCTAGTTCTGATTGTAAGCAATCTTCATTCTCTTGCTGTTAAAAGAGGCTTGAGGCCTTTCCAGTGTTTGATGTGAAAAAGTTGAAACGATTAATTTTCATGCTGGTTTTTGCTTAAGTCACAACACATCTTATTTTGTACTATTCCATATTTCAGAACACTTTGGAAAGACCCATTTGCGTTCCACCCAGAGCGGTTTCTAAATCCTGATGGAAAAAGTATCAATAAAGTGGAATGTGAAAAGGTTCTAGTGTTTGGCATGGGCAAAAGGAGATGCATTGGAGAGCCTATTGGCCGCACAGAGGTCTTCTTGTTTCTCACCACTCTTATCCAACAGTTGAGATTTGAGAAAAAGCCTGGGCAGGACTTTGATATGACGCCACAATATGGACTGACAATGAAACCCAAGAGATATGAAGTACAAGCTGTGCAACGTTCCTCTACCAAGGCAGTGGCTTAATTCTGTACGAATTAAGAAAAGGAGGACAGGATTCAATTTTTGTATATTACAGATATATACCTACGGTATGAGGGAATAGTTAAACCTTAAATTGTATGTTTTCTCATGTTTATTGAAATATGCTGCTGTTGTGCCACTGTTGCCTTGTATTTAAAATATCAATGAAGAAGTAGCCTACTGTATAAGCAGAAATGAAAAAAATACGAAAATGAAGTTTGTGAAGCTGTATTCAAAATCAACACATTTAAGAAAGTACTTGTATTTTTTAATATGAAATATTTTGCTACAGAAATCATGTATTAAAGAAAACATATATGAAACTGCTTCTTTATACTGTATTAAAGG
The DNA here is from genome assembly GCF_048418815.1 of Hemitrygon akajei. NCBI lineage: Eukaryota > Metazoa > Chordata > Chondrichthyes > Myliobatiformes > Dasyatidae > Hemitrygon > Hemitrygon akajei. Next base: position 56,345,793 of record NC_133144.1, on the reverse strand, counting down.
GATTTGATGTTTATACATTTAATCTCTGATCAATTTGAATAATTTGCTACAGAGATAAATGACTGTGTTTATATAATATGTTGTCTTCCTGAATATAATGAATGTTTTACAGCCAACTGATTCTCATTGAAGTTTATCTGTTGATGTCTTGTTGGATAAATGTGAAAGACTGCTGGCTGATAAGAGGGGTCAGATAAAAAGGGTCTTTTACTAATCACCTTCTTTATGTGTCTTCTTATTCTTGATACACCTGCCCCATCAAAGAGAGCAATTTCTCTATGTCTGCAACTTTATTGATGTTAAATTGATATATAAACAGCCTCAATCTAATATCTCTGGGTGTATATATTTTTCCGCACCCTCACCAAAGACTTCACGTCTGTTCTTAACATGGCACCTAGATCTTGACATAATGCTTCAGTTGTGGACAAACCAATGTGTTATGTAGGTTCATCATGTCATTCTTGTTCTTATATTCTGTTTCTTTATAGAAATGCAAGAACCTCATTTGATTAACCATTTTCTGAACATACTTTTACATACCCAATGAACTATGCATACATAACCAGATCTCTTATTTCCCATTCCCTTTTTAATTGTTTGGCCACAAGTATATTGACTGTATATACTGCATCACAGTCATGCAGGGAGTGAACGTGCAAAGTGCAGGTGGACAACAGGCGAGCAAAGTTTAGTATTGTTTCATCTTCTTTAGTGGAGACTCTAGCAGCATCTTCAATTGAGGAAGAATGATAGGATGTTTTTATCTAGCACTTCAGTCATCCCTTCTGCCTTCAGGAGGCCAAACAACCACACTGGCCCTTCTGGTTCTTCCTACAAAAATGTCATATTTAATAACTGCATTTCATCTGCCACCTCTTTAGTTTACCAATTTGTTTGTATCTCTTTGAAATCTGTTACTATCCTCACATTTCACTCTACTTCAAAGTTCTGTGTCATCTGCAAGTCTGGAAATGGTACTCAATGCAGTCATCCATGTCATTCATTTTAGAATAAAGGGCAAGGCTAGAGAGGTTAGGAATCATTACTGATGAGGGATATCAAGGCTCTGGTCTGGGGAGAGGATACCTATGAGTGGTATAGGCAACTGAGACCAAGAGAATCCCTTGGGAAGTAAAAGGGATATAGGAGTACGGTTAAGAAGATGTGAGATAGAAACGATAGAGAATTCCTAGATGTTCTATGGGTATACTAAAAGCAAAAGGGTAACTAAGAAGTGAATAGGTCCTCATAAGGATCACTGTGGTCATCTACATGTGGAACCAATGGGAGATGAGTGTGGTTTTAAATACTTTTTGCCCGTATTTACTGCAGAGGCCATGGGAACTGGAAAATTCTGGGAAGGGAATAGTGATGCCTTGAAACAGAACCACATTACAAAAGAGGAGATGCTAATAGCCTGGACATGCATAGAGTTCTGGGGCCTGACCAGGTGTATCCTAAGACCTTGTGGGAAACCAGAGAAGAATTTGCTGACAGATATTTGAAGGATCATTAGCCACAGGTGAAATCTACTGGAATACTGAAGGGTGCTAATTTGTCTTTATTTAAGAAGGGCTGCAAGGAGAAGCCAGAAACTAGTCTAATATCAGTGATGAGAAATGTATTTGAGGGGGGACTCTGAGGGTCAGGATCTACCTATATTTTGAAAGGCCTTGAATAAATTTATGCTGGCTTCTTAACCAATTCACACTTGTTCAGGTGACTGAAAATTCTGTGCCTGATTATTATTTCTTATATGCCTCTTCCAGCGGTGACACTATCAGCTCTGCAGTCATTTGATACATTGCTATATCTTTATGTGAACAGTGGCATAATATTGCAAGTTTACACTCTCTAAACACACCCCTGTATCTATAGGTGTTTGGAAGCTTATACCAGAAGCTTTGCTCTTCCCACCCTCCCACCCTCACTTTGCTCAGTAACTTTGGAAGCATTTTATCCATGTTTAATCAGTTTTAATACCACCAGCATCTGTCATGAAATTTGTTGTTATGTGGCAGAAGTACAAATATATAAAAGTATATATAAATAAATAAGCAGTACAAAAAGAGAAAAAGAAGTAGTGAGGTAGTGTTCATGGGTTCAATGGCCATGCAGAAATCTGATGGCAGATGAGAAGCTATTCCTGAAATGTTGAGTGTACCCCTTCAGTGTTGCCTTCCTGTCAGCTTGAACCAGTTTGAACATTCTGCTCTGACCTTTCTCACTAACAAGACATTTTTGCCCACAGAACTGCTGCTGACTGGATGTTTTTTGTTATTCGCATTGTTCTCTTATACTTCAGAGACTCTTCTGCGTGAAAATCCCTGGTAATCAGCAGTTTCTGAGGCACTCAAACCACCTCTCCTGGCAACAACAATCATTCCATGGTCAAAGTCACCTAGATCACATGTCTTCCCCACTTTGCTGTTTGATTTGAGAAACATCTAAACCTTTTGACCATGTCTGCATGCTTTTATGCACTGAGTTGCTGCCACATTATTGTCTAATTAAATATTTGCATATTAACAAGCAGGTATACAGGTGTACCTAATAAAGTGGCCACAGAGTACATGCAAGTCAGACTGCTGCCAAGATTTCAGCATAACCTTCTATCTCATATTTAAAATCTCTACCACCTCAAGGCAGCATTGAAATAAATGCATGTGAATAACAATCTCTTTCATACTACTAACTATCCTGATCAGTAAATCTTCCAAGTATTCTTTCACTGTCACTGGACTAGAATCTGAAAATCTCCTTCCATATAGCAAGAGAATTCTTATCGAAACAATTACAGAAATTCAAGAAGGTAGCTTACTATCACTTTCTTAAGGGAAATTTAGGTTTTAACAGTACTGTACTGCCAACACCACATGAAAATAAAATAACTAGGTTTATGAAGCAAATTGTATGAGCTAATGAGAAAAAGCAGAGGGGAATTAAATAATTACTTTTCCAAAGAACTTGCAGAGACATAATGGGCCAAGGTTCTCCTGTATCATGGGAAAATATAAAATATATCATGGTGATTGTAGGGGTTGCTGATCAAAAAGACAAAATTGCAATTTTATGGAATCTCCCAGATATGTGTCTGGATTTCTCAAATACAGCTAGTTCATTATTATTTAGATGTAACCATTGCTGAAATCTAGGAAACATGCTAAATAATTTGCACACATGTAGAGCAAAGTGATATAACAGGATGGAGGACTAAATATACTGGAAAATACTGATAGTTCTGTATTAAATCAGAAATCCCAAACTTGCTGACTGGGTTCCATCAGGAGGTTTCCTAGCTGAAATTTGATGCTTGTTTCCACATGGAGCCTCGCAATGGAACATGAATTTGTTCATATTTCTAGAATTGGGTATTATCCCACAAGTCAATGAGTCAGAGGCATGTGCTACCATCTATGCCACAGCTGAATCATGGGAGTTTTCATCATTCTAAGAGTGTACATGATCAACATAAGACATAGGAACAAAATTAGGCCATTCAGCCCATTGAGTCTCCAACACCAGTCCAACATGGCTGATTAGGAGATACAGTGCTGAACAGGCCCTCCTGGCCCAACAAGACACAATGCCCAAAAACCCACCTATTTAAACCAAGAATAATTATAGGACAATTTACCTAGCAAACGGCACATCCTCAGAATGTGGGAGGAAACCAGAGCACCTGGAGGAAACCCACACATATTACAGGGAGGACACACAAACTCCCCACAGACAGCATCGGAATTGAACTTTAAACTCTGACACCCTAAGCTGTAATAAACAGAACACAAGTGTTATACATAGCCTCTTATAGCCAAGCACATAATGGCTGGTAATCTAGTCAAGCATGTTCAGCCATTATTGTCGTTGCTGTAAGGAACTGGAATCACTTCTTGTACTACAAATAATAGATACGTAACTTGCAGAAAACAATGTCCTCAATACGGCCTCTCCAAACACACTGACAAGATAGCAAATCAGGTAGCAGGCCAAATCATCAATATTGAGGACCTGATCAGGTTCAACTAGATCCAATGGGTTGGTCACATGAACTTCATGTTGTCAATTCCACTGTATACCAAGATCTGTAACTGTGTGAGTTCTGAAAAAAAGCTTCAAAGTATATCATACTTTTTGAATCTTGAGAATTCCTGGGTCAAGACTGTATAAACTGGTGGAGAAGCACTCAGCTTGACACTGAGTACTTTAATTTTCTCTGATTGGAGTACATGGAACCCAAATGAAAACAATAGAAGAGGCAACAAATTATCCAAATAACTCACTGATAAGCTCCATCTGCCCAACTTGTAGCTGAATCTTCAGATTCCACATTGGCTTCAGTAGTCACTTTAGAAACCACATGGTTAGAGTAAGTCATCCTCAGTCATGAGGTACTGCCTATGAAATAAGGAGGAATCAGAATCAGGTTTATGATCATTGACATAATGCAAGCATTTGGTCCTATTCAATCAAATGAAATCCATTAAAATCCAAACTACATGAGAATTTACTAGCATACTGCCTCTGATGTCAAGCACGTAATTTTCAGCATGTACAGGATGTGACAGGAATGCAAACTTGGCATGTGTTTTCAAGTTGAACTTGAATAGCATGAATGATTGAACTGATTAAAGATTCATTCCGATGCTGTGCCAGTGAGATGGTTATTCCTAAAGGAGGTGGTTGGGGCTTTCCGTGATTATCACAACTGTCAAAATGCTATCAGTATCTGCTTTCTCAAAGGCAAAATTGCACGTTTTTTTCTGCATGAACTAACTAGCATTAATTTGAAAGTAATAAACACTAGGGATTCTGCAGTTGCTGGAAATCTTGAGGAACAAGATTTGATAGAGGTATACAAAATAATTAAGGATATAGATAGGGTAAATGCAAGCAGGCTTTTTCCACTGAGGTTGGGTGGGACTACAAGGAGAGAGCATGGATTAAGGATAAAAGGTCAAAAGTTTAAAGGGAACATGAGGGAAAACTTCTTCACTCAGAGGGTCAGCGTGAGTGATGTATGTGAGCTTGATTTCAAAGTTTAAGAGGAGTTTAGATAGGTATATGAATGGTAGGGATATAGAGGTCTATGGTCCCAGTGCAGGTCAAAGGGAGTAGGCAGATTAATTGGTTCAGCACTGACTAAATTTTTGTGCTGTACTTTTATATGACTATATGACAAACACAGACAAAGTGTGGGAGGAACTCAGCAGTGTTGGCAGCATTTATGAAGAGGAATAAACTGTCAACATTTTGAGTTGAGACAGTTCATTAGGACTGGCAAGGAAAGGGAAGAAGCTGGCAGGTGATAGGTAAAACCAGGAGAGGGGAAAGATGGGTATGTGGTGGTTGGGGGATGAAGTAAGAAGGTGGGAAGTGATAGGTAGATGAGGGAAAGGGCAGAAGAAGAAGGAATCTCATAGGAGAGTACAGCGGACAGTGGGAAAAATGAAAGGAGGAGGGACACCAGAGAGAGGTGAGGAGAAGAGAAGAGAACTGGAGAAGAGAGAGGGATGGAAATAAAGAGAAAGGGGAGGGGGAGAGGGGAGAGATTTGAAAGTAAAGTTTTAAAACATTAATGAATCATTCAATTCAGATCTGGAAAAGAGTAATGGGAGCTTAATATGCTCGTACTTGCTGCATAATTTAAAAAAAATCTGCTTCAGAGCCAGGAGGACAGAAAGCAAACGTCACATTGTCATTTGTCCTCAAATAGTTAAAACTTTGCATAATACTGTATTGAATGATATCACATTGAACAGTTGAGTGAAGCAATTTTGTCCTTGTATTTTAAACTATTTGCTAAAGCAACATGCAGATAGAGTCAAATGCTTCAATTAAGTCTGTCATACTGACTTAAAATACGTCTGACATACAAACTTAAAATTAGGAATAGGCTTAAGCCACTTGAGCCTACTCTACCATTTCATTAATTCCTAGTTCCCTATTCTCGTGTGCTCTCAGTATCCTTTCACACACCCTATAGCCCTGCTTATCAGGAATCTATGTATCCCCTTCAAAAGATTTATTAGGTACAGTGGCCACCTAATGAAACACCTAATAAAGTGGCCACTGAGTGTGTTCATAATCTTCTGCTGTTGACTTCTGCTCAATGTTTTGTGTGTTCAGGATGCTCTTTTGACACTACTGTTGTAACCAGTGGCTACTTGAGTTACTGTCCACTTCCTGTCAACTTGAACCAGTCTGGCCATTCTCCTCTGACCTCCCTAATTACAAGGTGTTTTCACCCACAGAACTGATGCTTGCTAGATGTTGTTTCTTGTTTTTTGCATCGTTCTCTATAAACTCTAGAGACAGTTATGCATTAAGATCCTTGGAGATCAGCAGTTACTGAGATACGCAAACCACCCCGTCAGCCATCAACAATCATACAACAGTCAAAGTCACTTAGATCACATATTTTTCCCATCTGATGTTTGGCCTGAACAACAACTGAACCTCTTGACCATGCCTGCATTGAGTTGCTTCCATATGATTAGCTGATTAGATATTTGCATTGAGTTGCTTCCATATGATTAGCTGATTAGATATTTGCATTTGCATTACCTAAACGAGTGGCCACTGAGAATAGATTTGACATCCACCATGCTTTGAAAATAGAGAGTTCCACAGGCTCATGACCATCTGACAGAAAAAAATGGACGTACCTCTGTCTTAAATAAGTACCCCAACTTTTTTTTTAAACAGCAATCTCTTATTCTGAGTATTCCCTGAAGAAGAAACACTTTCTTCAATTCTACCCCGGGGATTGTATGCTTCAATCAAGTCTCTTCTCATTCTTTTAAAGTATACCAGATATAAGCTTAGTCTGTCCAACTTTAGCTCATAAGACAACCAGCTTATTCTGGGTATCAGTCAAGTAAACTTCCTCTGAACCTCTTTCAAAGTATTTGTTCCATTAATTAAATCAGAATCAGAATCAGGTTTATTATCACTGGCATGTGACATGAAATTTGTTAACTTAGCAGCTGCAGTTCAATGCCATTCATAATATGGTATAATGAGGTAGTGTCTAAAGCTTCAAAGTCCATATAGGAATTGGATGGCATAGCAGAAGAAGCTGATCCTGAATCATTGAGTGTGTGCCTTCAGGCTTCTGTACCTCTTACCTGATGGTAACAGCAAGAAAAGGGCATGCCCTGGGTGCTGGAGGTCTTTAATAGTGGATGCTGCCTTTCTGAGACACCGCTTCCTAAAGATGTCCTGGGTACTTTGTAGGCTAGTACCCAAGATGGAGCTGACTAGATTTACAAACTTCTGCAGCTTCTTTCTGTCCTGTGCAGTAGGCTGTCCATACCAGTCAGTGATGCAGCCTGGCAGAATGCTCTCCAGAGTGCAACTATAGAGGTTTTTGAGTGTATTTGTTGACGTGCCAAATTGATTCAAACTCCTAATAAAGTATAGCTGCTGTCTTGGCTTCTTTATGACTGCATCAGTATGCTGGGACCAGGTTAGATCCTCAGTTATCTTGACACCCAGGAACTTGAAGTTGCTCACTCACTCCACTTCTGATCCCTCTATGAGGATTGGTACATGTTCCTTCATCTTACCCTTCCTGAGGTCCACAATCAGCTCTTTTGTCTTACTGACGTTGAGTGCCAGGTTGTTGCTGTGGCACCATTCCACTAGTTGGCATATCTCACTCCTGTATGCCCTCTCATCACCACCTGAGATTCTACCAAAAATGGTTGTATTGTCAGCAAATTTGTAGATGATGTTTGAGCTATGCCTAGCCACACAGTTATGAGTATACAGACAGTAGAGCAGTGGGCTAAGCACACACCCCTGAGGTGCGCCAGTGTTGATTGTCAGCGAAGAGAATATGTTATCACCCATTGGCACAGACTATGGTCTTCCGGTTAGGAAGTTGAGGATCCAATTACAGAAGGAGGTACAGAGGCCCAGGTTCTGAAACTTCTCATTTAGGATTGTGGGAATGATGGTATTAAATGCTGAGCTATAGTCAATGATTAGCATCCTGACGTAGGTGTTTGTGTTGTCTAGGTGGTCTAAAGCCATGTGAAGAGCCATGGAGATTGTGTCTGCCATTGATCTATTGTGACGATAGGCAAATTGCAATGGGTCCAGATCTTTGCTGAGGCAGGAGTTCAGCCTAGTCTTAGCCAACCTCTCAAAGCATTTCATCACTGTCAATGTGAGTGCTAATGGGCAATAGTCATTAAGGCAGCCCACACTATTCTTCTTCAGCACTGGTATAATTGTTGCCTTTTTAAAGCAAGTGGGAGCTTCTGCCCGTAGCAGTGAGAGGTTGAAAATGTCAGCCTTTGCTCTTTCCCACCCACTTGGCTTCACCTATCACTTTCCCCTCCCCAACCTTTCTATTGTTGCATCTTCCCCCTTCCCACTCAGTCCTGAAGAAGGGTCTCAGCCCAAAACATTGACTGTTTATTCTTTTCCATAGATGCTGCCTGACCTGCTGAGTTCCTGCTTAGGCTAGCATTCTGTGTGTGTTGCTTCAAGTGCTTAATGTTAATAATTTGATTCATCTACAGATCTTCTCAATTGATGATGCTGTTTTCAATCTGACAGTAATGAAAAGCTGCATTAGTTTTCACCAAAACAGATCTTCCTAATGCAAAAGGAATTTTCCTGGTTAAAATAATTGAACATTGAACATTTTCCATGTACATTCAGGTTGACTTTCCATCAAACTGGCAATTTCTCATTATTACCAAAGGAGAGCCTATAATATGTGGCAGCCACATTTTCCAATAGTTTAATCCAATCCATTGACCAAAAACTTAACAATGACATTATTTATTTATTTATTTATATTTATAAATACAGACGGAACAGGTGCTTACAGCCCAGTGAGCTGTGTCGACCAACTATTTAACGCTAGCCTAATCATAACTCATATCCAAATAACCCACTAATCGATATGTCTTTTGTGGTGAACTACATATACCTGTCTGGACATGCCCCCTCTGCTGACTGCTCCTGTGGCTCCTCCCACAGACCCCTGTATAAAGGCGATTGGAGGCACTGCTCCTCCCTCAGTCTCCGGGATGTTGTGTGGTGGGCTCTGGCTGCTGACGCTGCTTTCTTCCAGCTAATAAAAGCCTATCTCGACTCACGTCTCCGAGAGTTATTGATGGTGCAACAATTTTATTAGCTGGAATTTTAAAACATGGAAAGTATTTTACATCCGGAAAAATTGGACTTGGATCCTCAAGCCCCAGAAGCAGCTATTGCCTTTGAACTCTGGCTTGCATGCTTCCAATCATACTTGGAAGAGATTCCCGTGACTGACCCTGCCACAATGCACAAAATCCTCCTTTCCAGAGTCAGTCCGAAGGTATTCTCCCTTATCAGAGACCTGCCGACCTACCAAGGGGCACTGGACGCCCTCAAAAGACAGTACCTGCGGCCGATGAACACCGTCTATGCTAGACATCGCTTAGCGACGCGGCAGCAGCGGGCCGGAGAGTCAAGCGCAGAGTTTGTCCGGGCCCTACAGACACTCGTGCGGGCCTGCGACTGCAAGAGACTGACGGCAGAACAGCATGCAGAGCTCCTGGTATGAGACATCTTCGTTACGGGGATCAGGTCAGTGTACGTGCGCCAGCGGCTGCTGGAAAACGCCGATCTTACCTTATGCTTGGCGATCGAGCTGGCCGACACGCTGGAGGCTGCTCTGCACAACACTGATGTTGTCCAGCCGCGCGATCTCCCGCCGGTTCCGTGGATGCCGCAGACCCCGCCACCTGCCGGCGAATCGACCTCGGCTGCTGCCAGTCGCGAGCCCATGAAATCCCCGAAATCGACCACGGCTCCTGCCAGTTGCAAATCTGCGCAGTGTTACTTCTGTGGACTTGAAAAGCACCCCCAAAAACGCTGCCCAGCCCGAGAAGCTACCTGCTCCTGTTGTGGAAAGAAGGGCCATTTCGCCAAGGTCTGTAAGTCTGAACCACGAGCGGGGTCGAGCAGCGCTGCGTGCGAGGCATGGGGTGGCCATCTTTGTCGGCGCCACCTCGCCCCGCCTCCAACCCACGGCTGCTTACTGGGCACCAAGACGGCGATTTAACTCTGGCCTTCGTAACCCTCGACCAAAGCGCCCCACACCAGCTTGCAAGGTCAATGATGGACATCCTGGTGGAGGAGCACAGGACTCGCTGCCTGTTTGGCACGGGCAGCACTGAGAGTTTTATTCACCCGGACATGGTGCAACGCTGCAGACTCGTGACACAGCCGGTAAGCCAGAGGGTCACCATGGCTTCTGGGTTGCATTCCACAGACATCCGGGGGGGTTGTGTGGCGACATTGGTGGTGCAGGGCACAGAATATCGGAACTTTGCGCTACTGGTCATGCCTCAACTGTGCGCGCCTGTGCTATTGGGGCTGGACTTCCAGAGCCACCTCAAAAGTGTGACTATGGCATATGACGGGCCCCTCCCACCACTCACTGTCAGGAATCCTCAGTTTTGTGGGATTTCGTCATATACCCCGCTACTGACCACACACACACACTGACCTGCACATCCCACCCAGCACCATGCCGACAGCTGCGCTACTGACACCACTTGCAGCCTCTCCACCCTCAAGATCCCCCCCCCACCGCTGTTCGCCAACCTGACCCCCGACTGTAAACCTGTGGCAACTAAAAGCAGGAGGTACAGTGCTGGGGACAGGGCCTTCATTCAGTCGGAGGTGCAGCGGCTGCTCAGAGAGGGGATCATTGAGCCAAGCGCAAGTCATTGGAGGGCCCAGGTGTTTGTTGTTCGGACCGGGCAGAAAAATAGGATGGTCGTGGACTATAGCCAGACCATCAATAGGTTCACGCAGCTTGATGTGTACCCCCTACCCCGCATCGTGGATATGGTCAACCAGATAGCTCAGTACAAGGTGTACTTGACCATAGATCTGAAATCCGCTTACCACCAGCTCCCCATCTGCCCGGAGGACCGCCCCTACACTGCCTTCGAGGCGGGCGGCAGGCTCTATCACTTCCTGCGCGTCCCTTTCGGTGTCACGAATGGTGTCTCTGTCTTCCAGAGGGAAATGGACCGGATGGTGGACCAGTGCCAACTGAAGGCCACATTTCCATATCTGGATAACATCACCATCTGCGGTCACGACTGGCCGGATCACAACATCAACCTCCAATGATTTTTCCAAGTGGCCAAAGCCCTGAACCTTACTTATAACAGGGACTTGTGTGTTCGGAACCACCCGACTCGCTATCCTTGGGTATGTCATGGAGAACGGGGTCATTGGCCCTGATCCTGACCGTATGCGCCCCTTGTTAGAACTCCCTCTTCCCACCACCCTCAGAGCCCTCAGACGGTGCCTAGGCTTCTTTTCCTATTACGCCCAATGGGTCCCTCATTGCACAGACAAGGCCTGTCCCTGGTCAAGTCCACCACATTTCCCCTCTCTGCCGAGGCCCTCACGGCCTTCAGTCACATTAAAGGGGACATTGCCAAAGCAATGATGCATGCGGTGGACGAGACCATTCCCTTCCAAGTAGAGAGTGACGCCTCCGACTTCATGCTGGCTGCTACCCTCAATCAGGCAGGAAGGCCAGTAGCATTCTTCTCTCGTACCCTTCAAGGCCCTGAAATTCGGCACTCCACGGTGGAGAAAGAAGCCCAGGCCATAGTGGAAGCTATTAGGCACTGGAGGCACTATCTCGCTGGGAAAAGTTTCACCTTGCTGACCGACCAGCGCTCAGTTGCGTTCATGTTCAGCAACCAACAGTGGGGCAAAATCAAAAATGATAAAATCTTGCGGTGGAGAATAGAACTCTCCACCTGCAACTATGATATCCTGTACCGGCCTGGCAGACTCAATGAGCCCCCTGATGCCCTATCCCGGGGAGCGTGTGCCAGCGCGCAGCTCGACCAGCTATACGCCCTCCATGCAGATCTTTGCCACCCTAGGGTCACCCGATTTTACCATTTCGTGAAAGCCCGGAACCTGCCTTACTCCCTTGAGGACATCAGGACGATGACCAGGGACTGCCAAGTCTGCGCTGAGTGCAAACCGCACTTCTACCGTCCTGAAAAGGCACAACTTATCAAGGCCACCCGCCCCTTTGAGCGACTGAGTGTTGACTTTAAGGGCCTCCTTCCCTCCACCGACCGCAATGTCTACTTTCTCAACATTATCGACGAGTACTCGCGGTTCCCCTTTGCCATCCCCTGCCCCGACACCACTGCCACGTCCGTCATAAAAGCCCTGCGCCAGCTCTTCCCTCTGTTTGGATATCCCTGCTATATCCACAGTGATAGAGGATCCTCCTTTATGAGTGACGAGCTGGCTAGGGGCATTGCTACTAGTAGGACCACGAGCTATAATCCCCGGGGAAATGGACAGGTGGAGAGGGAGAATGCCACAGTGTGGAAGGCCACACTTTTAGCCCTTAAGTCAAAGGGGTTGCCGGTCTCTCGATGGCAGGAGGTCCTCCCCGAGACGCTCCACTCTATCCGCTCTCTGTTACGTACGTCCACAAATGCCACCCCTCATGAGCGCCTCTTTTCTTTTCCCAGGAAGTCTGCCACTGGGACCACCCTACCGGCTTGGCTGACGTCCCCAGGGCCAGTGCTGCTCCGGAAACATGCGCAGAGCAATAAATACTCCCCGCTGGTCGAGAGGGTTCACCTTCTACATGCGAACCCCCAGTATGCCTACGTGGTCTTACCTGATGGGCGGGAGGACATGGTCTCCATCCGCGACCTGGCGCCCGCAGGAGCAGCAGACCACTACCCCGAACACTCCACGGTAACTATGAACCCTGTACCCACCAAGGTGTATACCCACCTGACACCACGCACATCAAGCCCTACACAGACTCCTCACGACACTCCCATACCGGGTGCCTTGCACACGCATGAGGGATCACTGATGCCTAATGGGCTGACGCCTCAAGTCAGGCCGGAACCAGCGCAACCACTGTCTCCGGTGGAATCACCACCGGCACCTGTGCAATCACCGCCGATGCTACGTAGATCGCAGCGACAGATTCGACCACCTGATAGACTTAACCTGTAAATATACTTGTAAGAAACTGCGCCCCATGGGGACTCTCTTTTAAAACAAAGGGGGGGGGGTGAATGTGGTGAACTACATATACCTGTCTGGACATGCCCACCTTGCTGACTGCTCCTGTGGCTCCTCCCACAGACCCCTGTATAAAGGCAATTGGAGGCACTGCTCCTCCCTCAGTCTCCAGGATGTTGTGTGGTGGGCTCTGGCTACTGACGCTGCTGACGGTGCTTTCTTCCAGCTAATAAAAGCCTATCTCGACTCACATCTCTGAGAGTTATTGATGGTACATCATCTTTGGACTGTGGGAGATAACTGGAGTACCCGGAAGAAATCCATGCAATCATGGGGAAAACATAAAAATTCCTTACAGATGGCGCTGGAATTGAACTCTGAACTCCAACACTCCATGCTGTAATAATGTCATGCTAATCACTCTTCAGGTAATTATTGACGTTTAATAAATTTAATAAATTTGTTAAATTTCAATTGTAACATCCAGCTGTTTCTGAAAAATAACTTGTCTGACCTTAATGATTCATCAAGTTTGGGTAAGTATAGGAGTCTCAACAGCTACAGTCTGAATTTCAAATCAATGTATTTCCAATGTACTGTATCTGTAAATGTAACTGTTGATATCACACACACACACACACACACACACACACACACACACACACACACACACACACACACACACACACACACACACACACACACACACACACACACACACACACACACACACACACACACACACACACACACACACACACACTGCCTAAGACATTTACAAGGCACTATATATATGTAAATGTGAACAGGATTTTAAGGTCAACAAGAAAATAAACACTCCTATTTACACTCATAATTAAAACACACACCAAGGACATTCATTTGAGCTTTTTCCAACAATAACTGATACAAAGCCATGCAAGATGATAGGACAGATGACCAAACAAATCTGAAAACAGGAAAGAGTAGGAGAGAAGCAGAGACATTTATGCCTTGGCAGTTGAAAGCTGGGAGTCAACAGCAATGTGATTAAATTTGGGGATGTTCAAGAGGTAGAATTAGAGACTTACAAATATAGGTGTGCAGACATTTCAGAGAGCTGACCCAAAATGGAGTGATATAACAGAAGCTTCCATGCCAATGAAGTGTCAAAGATAAACTGTGTAGATCCTTAGACCAATGAAATGAAATTCAGATGGAAAATAAGTGAACATGAACTGTAAAATCAAATATAACTGAGATGCCATCACCAAAAGTGAGGACTGCATGTGGCCCTCAAACCACAATTCAGGCAGCCTTCCTTGCCAAAATAACCTCAGGAAAGATGGAATTCATTACTAACATTCACATAAAGACAAAAGACTGTTTCATCGTTTGATAGGTAAATAAACCATGCAATGTAAAAACAAGTTCACTTGAAGCAGAAAGATCATGGTTCTGATTCCTGATCTGAACAAAGTTTTCCAAACAACACAGAAACTCCAGAACAGAACAAAATACAGTTATTACATATGAAGTTATCTTAATCTCAGTATAATGTCTGCAGGTTGAGCAGCTTATAACTGATTCATGGATAAGGAAATAAATTCAGCTCATTGAAATCCAAATGTACCATTACTTATGCTTGTATTTGGTCCTCTGCCTCCCATAGTTGCAACATCCAGCTGTTTCCGAACTGATGTTTGGTATACTGCCTTCAGATATTGAAGGAAATATTACTGATTCTAGTCAGTGAATTTGTTTTTATCAATATGAACATATGCCCCTTATCCTATTGTCACCGAGTCAATTCAGTAGAATTTGAAGATTATTTTAAGTAATCTATCACAAAAAATACTTTTAAAATTTAGATACAGTATGGAATAGGCCCTTCCAGCCCTTCAAGTATACCACACAGCAACCCCAATTTAACCTTAGCCTAATCATGGGGCAATTTACAATTATCAATTAACCCAGCAGCTGGTACACTTTTGGTCTTGGGAGGAAACTGGAGCACCCAGAGAAAAACCACACGTCACAGGAGGACATGCAAACTCCTTATAGACAGCAGTGGGTGGCTCAGTGAGTAGCTTTCTTGTTGATAAGCCATAAAAGTGTGGGTTTAAGTCCTGCTCTAGGAAACTGAGCACAAAACCTTAGATGTCAACTTGGGGAAATGCTGTAATGTCAGTAGTGACACCTTCCAAAGTGAGATGTGAAATGGAAATCCTTCTTGTCTTTTCAAGTAGACATAAAATATCTTGTGCCATTAATCTGACAAAGGGAAGGGGAGATCTTCCTGGAGTTCTGACAAACATTCATCCGGAATCACTAAACATGGGTTTTGAACACTGACTAATGGACACTTCCTACCTGCAAATAAGTTCCCATAATTGTTAAATTCAAAAATCCAATGTTTGTATATACATACATTCATGCAAAAGGCAAAACCAGTTACTTCTTGGCCTCCGCTTTCAATAATTGTACTTTCTGATCAGTCATATGTACTTACAATACAGTGGTGGTATGTGTTATCATATTGAGTGACTTTTGTTTTTTTTTGAATAATAGATAAAATGATTCCAAGGATGAAAGGGTTAGTGTATGGGGAGTGCTTGATGGCTCTGGACCTTTACTTACAGGAGTTTAGAAGAATAAGGGGGCTTCACTGAAACCGATTAAATATTGAAAGGCCTAGATAGAGTGGATATGGAGAAGATGTATCCTATAATGGGCGAGTCTAGGACCAGAGAGCACAGCCTAGGAATAGAGGGACATCCATTTAGAACACAGATGAAGAGGAATTTCTTTAACCAGAGGGTAGTGAATCTGTGGAATTCATTGCCACAGATGGCTGCGGAGGCCAAGTCTTTGGGTATACTTAAAGGGGGAGGTTGATAAGTTCTTGATTAGTCAGGGTGTCAAAGATTATGGGGAGAAGGCAGGAAAATAGAGTTGAGAGGGATAATAGATCAGCCATGATGGAATGGCAGAGCAGACTCAATGGGCTGAATGGCCTAATTCTGCTCCTATGTCTTATGGTCTAAAATTGACTTATGGACATCTGTAAAAATGGAAGCTGTTTGTTACAGAGAAAGCCTGTATTATGTCATTGTTACATTCTTTTTTATGAGAGATTGCTATGTGCTACCTGATTGCTATAATTCCTATCTAGTACAATGATTACACCTGCTAGTAGAAAAGTATTTCGTGTTGTTCTAAAACATGCATAATGCTGTATAATTATAAGTTTCCTTTTCTTTGCAGAACAGTTCCAGAATCAGTTGAGGTTCTCCAATGGTTATGAGCAAACCCACTTCATGGATGCGTGTATTTTATTTTACTGCGCACCAGCTTGGGGCATTTTGAGATCATGGTTCCAAAGAAAGGGCTTGAAAGAGAGACACTAAGAATAAAGTATTGCAATAAGCTACTGAGTAACATTTGACTCTGTTCAGAATTATAGTTTAAATTCCATTGGCAGTATGGTAGATTTCTGATCTCTTAGCCCTGCTGTCAAGAGTTTGAATCTGAACAAGCAGGCAACCGGTTGTCGTAAAATCCAATTTGGTAAATTATTTAACTTTGAGGTTCTTTGGCATAAACTAGAAGTTGTCAGCTTGTAAAAATCCAAGGGATATTATAGAGAGATTTAAAGGATGAAGTAACATAAACTTCTCCCAGATATGGTCACTTCTTGGTACAGTCATTATTATTAAAGTTTTACAGAATTGTGGTGATACTGCACTTGGAGTACTTTAAATAATGTTGATCACTTATTTCAGAAAGAATACACTGACATTGTAGACAGTCCAAAAGTGATTCACCAGACTAATTCCTGGGATGACTGGGCTATGCTATCATGAGTGCCTAAGAAATTATATCCATATTCTATGGAGGTTAGGAGGATGAGAGGTGATTCTATTGAATCATAAAATATATGATGGAGTAGATATCAAATGTTGCAAGAATCTTGAATAAAATGTTGGAATTCCTGGGTTGGGGGCAATCATTGAAAACTGAGGTGCAAAGGAGCATCTCACAGAGGATGGAGAATCCCTGGAATTCTCCACCTCAAATGTTTCTGGAGCCTAGATCATTGGGGGCATTTCAGGAGGAAACAGAGAAATTTTAGAATGCACAGGGAATTGAGCACTAAGGGGAAATGACATAGAAAAGGAGATTAAGGGCGGGTTGGGAGTGGGGTGGGTTATATGCTTGATCATTTTGAATGGTGTGACAGGTTTAAGGGGCAGAATGGCCTACCCTTGCCTTTTTTTCTTATGCTATTATGTTTCACTAACATTACTGATCTAACGTAATTGTAGAGATTAAGCCTGCCATATTTTTTATTGGTACACTGCACCAACCCAAACCAGTTTACTTTCATATCTGACCTATTGCCTGGGCATCCAAATTAGACAATGAGACCTTGTTATTGTTTTATGCATGGTAACAGCAGGTCCTTAAATTTGCCTCTTTGATTATAAACAAAAAGCTCAAAGAACATCAAAGGAATTACATTAATTAATCAGATGTTCTCCATACAGCGCTGAGGGAACAAAGAATACTGAATTACTACAAACTGAGAAAGCTTATCCTACATAATAGGAATTAAGTGGTTTACTTAAGGTACATGGATCAGATTGCATATACAGAATTTGAAAATTTTACACTGGAAACATGATCTTTCAGTTCTTATTTTTGTAGCAAAATTGCAGGTATTATACTAATCCCTCAGTTTACAAAGCTCTTTAGTATGGTAAACTACCAAAATCCTAGAAAGCATACAGAAACATACTTTTATTGCTTACTTTGAAAGAAATCCTTGAAAAATATATTCAAAAATTATGACTAAATTGCTATACATTTCTTTTTTTTTGCATCCTCTGATTCCACCTCTTACTTTCCTGAATTATGGTGGCACACTAACATCATGCTATTGATCATTGCCATTAATAGAGGCAGATATTCCCTTGCAGCATAAGGAAATAGATCTGCTCTGAGGATCATCACATTGTCTTGGTTGAGAGGCTTGTGAGTACCTGAGATCCTGAGAGCAATGTTGTCTGAAGCTTTGCGTCTGGTAGGGTCCCCATGGCAGTAAAGTCAAGGGGAAGGTTCCAGACAAACAGCGATCCAACCAAGCTCTCAATGACAGAGCTGGTGGAACATGATGACACTTCACAACAGTAGTGAAAGGGAGAAAGGCTGCAACAGTGAAGGGTCCCCAGTCAACCGTGATAACATGCCACAGAACTGTGACCCCGATCTGTCAAGGACTATGTGTTGGCTGTGTGTGCATCAACCTCCCCATGTTAAACAAAGTCATGCACAGGCATTCTCCATTAAGGGAATAAACCGTTGGGAGAACATCATATTTGACTACAGCCATCACACTGCTACTAAGGAAAAAGAACCAGGCAGCTGCTGTGTCAGCTCAACACCAAGTTCCTTGAGATACCCTGACAGAATCTGTCAATGATTCAATGAGCTAACTTTGGGAGAACATCATATTTGACTACAGCGATTGCAGTTCTACTAAGGAAAACAAACCAGGCAGCTGCTCTATCATCTCAACACCGTTCCCTGAGATACCCTGACAGAATCTGATCAGATTTGATCAATGATTTAATGAGCTAAATGCTTCAATTGTTATCATTTTATGACTTTATGTGTGTTGAATGTGGATGCACAGGGGAAGAAAAAGTTCAGATGAGGTTAATGAACAACTCGTTACCCACCACTGTTCCTTTGTTAAGTGATCTTTGATGTGATGAGTGTTCATTCTTTAATCACGTGAACTGGACTCTACGAAAAGTCATACATATTCACAGCTGGTTTGAAACAGTGTGAAAGAGGCTCTTCAAAGGATCCCACATAATTTAGCGTCAGCCTTTTGGGAACTGGTTCAAAAGTTGAAAACCAAGCCATGTTTCCACACTGAATGCTGATGGTAGCATGTTTGTCTCTTTTTTGTAAGGTAATGTGTTCAAGTTTAAATAAGGATGTAAGCACAGACTCAAGTGCACTATATATGTGCCATCTTTTGGCTGAGACAATTAGCTCAGAATGCCTGCCTTCTCCAGGAGGTAAAATATGTTGACAGTATTTTGAAGAAAAGCAGGCAGATTGCATATAAGAAAATTGATGACTTTTAATTACGTGCATGTTGGTTGCTGTGCTTCTTGTATGACCACATTGACTAAACTTCAGAAAGTATTTGTCAATGTTGTCCATTTTAGGATATCTGGAGGTTCAGAAAGGTGCTATTTAAAATCAAAATTTCTTACGAGCAGCTTCACACCAAGACAAAAATGACAGTGTAATTCCACATAAAATACATTTAGTGGCCACTTTATTAGGTACACTTGTACACCTGCTCGTTAATGCAAATATCTAATCAGCCAATCATGTAATAGCAACACAATGCACAAAAGCAGACATGATCACGTGGTTCTGTTGTTGTTCAAAGCAGACATTAAAATGGGAAAGAAATGTGATCTAGATGACTTTGACCGTGGAATGATTGTTGGTGCCAGATGGGATGGTTTAAGTATCTCAGAAACTGCTGATATCCAGGAATTTCCATGCACAATTGTCTCTAGAGTTTACAGAGAATGGTGTGAAAAACAAAATGTATCCAGTGAGCATAAGTTCTGTGGGCAAACATGCCTTGTTAATTAGAAAGGTCAGAAAAGAATGGCCAGACTGTTTCAAGCTGACAGGAAGGCAACATTAACTCAAGTAACCACATGCTGCAACAGTGATTATGCAAAAGAAAATCCCTGACTGCACAACATGTCAAGCCTTGAAGTGGACAGGCTACAGCAATAGAAAACCAGGAACCTACTGCCTGTACCTAATAAAGTGGCCACGATGTAGGCTTTTCTTGACTTGTCTTAGCTAAAAAACTAAAGTCTTTCAATTTTATGTTGACTTTGGTGTTATGATGATCATCCAGAACTTGGGGTATATTTAAAAATCTCACATAAAGAGGCTTGGTGTAACAAGACAAAATGATGTCTGACATCTCACTGTTTATCTTAACATGACCACTGGTGATAGAGTTCAGTTTGTGGTGTCTTTTGAGATGCAATCAAACAGATAAAATCACATCTATGGGACAGGATAGAATTGTGGTTTTTAAGTAGCATATGATTTCATCAATTTCATCTTACTATCACACGAACTTACTGTAAATAAAAATTTTTGCCACTGCCTAATATGTTGCCTTCACTGCACAGAGGGGGAAACCAACATTACTTGTGTGGGAAGAGTTATGGAATGAATGAATAAAGAATAAACACATTTAACTCTAAGTGTAGTTCTTTGCTACATAACTTCCTAAGTGGCAGGCAGCTTAACATTTTTCAATCCATTTAACTTTTGCTTGATTACCAATACTGCTGAGGTTTATTTTCCATTCCCTCTACACACTCCACATTTGTACTCTGGTTAATTCATGCAATCAAAGACTATCACAGTGTTATGCTTCAGTTCTAACTTACGACTTAGACCAGTACTCCAGAAATCCAAACCCTGCCCCTCTTATGTTGAGGTGAAGAAATTACTATGGGCTGCACCTATTTTTTATTTCCAATCATACCAATTTAGCAGTGAGACACCTATGCACATCTGTGTATCAGTCCTATTGCTAGGTTAGTAAATTTTCCTTTAGCATCTTGTTCAGATCCATACCTGTACTTCCCTCTGCAACTGGATCCTTGACTTCCTCATCCAGAGACCACAGTCAGTATTATTTGGTAATAACATCACCTCCTCACTGATAATCAATGCAGGCGCACCTCAAGCTTCCGTGTTTAGCCTACTGCTCTACTGTCTTTATACTCATGACTGTGGCTCAAATGCCATCTATAAGTTTGCCAATGAGACCACTATTGTTATATGGCAATGAGAAGGAGTACAGGAGCAAGATGGATCAGCTTGCTGAGTGGAATCGCACCAACTACCTTGCACTCAATGGTCAGCAAGAATAAGGAAATGATTGCGGACTTCAGGAAGGGGAAGTCAGGAGAACACATATCAGCCCTCATTGATGGGTCAGTGGTGGAAAGGGTGAGCATTTTTAAGTTTCTGGATATCAATGTTTCAGAGGATCTATCCTGGACCCAACATATTGATGGAATCATGAAGAAGGCATGCCAGAAGTTATATTTAATTAGGAGTTTGAGAAGATTTGCTATGTCACCAAAGACTTCAGAAAATTTCTACAGATATAACATGGAGACTGGTTGCATCATCAGAGGATTGAATGAGACTGCAGAGGGTTGCATACTCAGCCAGCTCCATCAGAGGCACAATGCTTCTCACCATCCAGGACATCCTCAAAGAGCAGTGCCTTAAGAAGGCAACAACATAACATTGAGGATCCTTACAATCTTGGACATGCCCTCTTCTGATTACTGTCATCAGGGAGGAGGTAAGGAGTCTGAAGAGACACACTCAATGTTTTAGGAACAGCTTTTGACCCTCTGCCAACATATTTCTGAGTGGTCCGTGAACCCACGAACACTATCGTGCTATTCCTCTTTTGTTCTGTTCATTTATTTATTGTAACTTATACTAATTTTATGTTTTGCAGTGCACTGCTGCCACAGAACAACACATTTCACGACGTGTCAGTGATTCTGATTCTGATTCTGAAACAGTGAGCTTTTAAAATATTTAACCTGGAGCCTCTCGAATCTGACCCTACAGATGAACTTAACCTATTGAATATTTGCTTGATTTTCTGATTTTTTTTTCAGTCTTATAATCTGCTATTTTTGCTTTTTGATTACTTATTGAATACTTCTGATTTTTTGATAAAACACTGAATATAAGAACATACTGATGATGCACAACATGTATAAAACATTAGTCATGCTACAACTTGTATACTGCATGCAGTTTTGATTACACATTGCAAGAAAGATATGTTAGCGTCAGATAGGATATAGAGGAGATCCATGAGGTTGTTTTCGGGGCTAGTGAATAGAGATTGGAAAAAGACAAAATAAATTAAGCTGGGCTGTTTTCTTTAGAACAAAGGAGGCTAAAGGAGGTTTCATCAAGTCAAGTCTCTTTTATTGTCATTTCCAGCATAACTGCTGGTACAGTACATAGTAAAAATGAGACAATGTTTTTCAGGACCATGGTGTTACAAGACACAGTACAAAAACTAGACTGAACTACGTAAAAGAAACAACACAGAGAAAGCCACACTAGACCACAGACCTACACTAGATTGCATAAAGTGCACAAAAACAATGCAGGCATTACAATAAATAATAAACAGGACAATAGGGCAAGGTGTCAGTCCAGGCTTCGGGTATTCAGGAGTCTGATAGCTTGGGGGAAGAAACTGTTACATAGTCTGGTCGTGAGAGCCCAAATGCTTCAGAGCCTTTTCCCAGACGGCAGGAGGGAGAAGGTGCATAAAATGATGATACACCTAAAAGACATCTTTCTTGGAGCATGGCTGGGGCATAGAGTTAAAAAAGATGCTGAAGAACAATATTTAACCTAGAGTTGCTGGAACTCTCCCTGGAATTATAGTGGAAGCAGAAATCCTCATCATATTTAGAATCTACCAGAATGAAGTACTGTATAGGCTCTGGATCATGAGCTGGGAAATGGAGTCAAAGTGACCAGCAAATTTTGAGGCTGTGTGGACTCAAATGGAATGAGTTTCCTTCTCTACTAGATATTTCTCTGACTTTAAGTCCAAGTTTGAGGCTGCAGGGCAAGTCTGTGATTACTCCAGCAGAATAACACTTCTCCATAGCTTTACTGATTTAAAAAAAAGTTTTGAAAATATATTTATTTTTTGTTTCTGAGGCTTCAACCCACCATCTTCATTGTTTCTCTTCAAGTAGTTTCTGTTTTCCTGAATGAATTCCTTCAACATTATCTCCCTCTCCAAGAGTCTGTGAAGAGGTACCAGCTGAAGTTTATTCAAATGAATTCCACTTCCTGTTTATCAAGTTGATTAACTAACAGCTTCTTTTTATATTATCTTGTCTGTGAAACATTGTAGGTGAGGCAGGAAACCTGACTTTGTTATCTTCACAGACGCTGGTGGAGGTGAATATATTGATATATTAACGAGGCTAAAGGACCCATTGTCGTCAGTCCTCTGGTCTCCAGTGTCCAATAATTGGATAGATATACAGTACTATTCTCATACCCAAAAAGAAAGGGCTCAGATCAGATTCTACCCTTTCCTCATTATAACCCATGAATTTGATGTGTTGGGTGCAAAATACAGTTATTTGTCTTCTGGGATCTCTGCGCAATGTGTATTTCCTATAGCTCCTGATAAACCAATTACAAATTACACTTATGAGGGACCGCTGTGGAAAAAAGCCAAAGAGCAGTAGCAATATGAATCACAGGAACATTAGTTTATTAGTTTTGTAAGTAGATTTGTATGAAGTAACTTTATTATCAGGTAGTTGCGTGCCTCCTTTGCCAAAGCCAATACATCACCCCCGCGAGCAGTTCCTGTTACTTTATTTCCGTTGTGCACATGTGTTCTTCATTAAGGTGAAACTGCAATTCCTTCTGTATTCAAAGATTACACAGCATGACGAAAATTGGAAGAATTTTACACACCCTTTCTAAATAATATCAAAAAAATAACTGCTCTGAATGTTCAGCAGTCACGTGAGTTCTAAAGTGACCTCAATGAATAATTTGCCTTTTGGTGAATCTTGACTTTATTTAGTGAAATTCTCTTTCACCCCTTTTCTCCTGAAGGCACTGCATGATTAAACAAGGGAAGTTGTGCTCTGTGGTACCCGGAGGTCTGGAAAAACTCATCTCTAATGAGTTTTATAAGCAATTGGAATTGATTTTTCAAACTCATTGCTGCAATGTTCAGACCTCAGCTATTTGTCTTCATTGTGAAGTACAGGATGTATTTTGATGGTAGATTATTGACTCAAGGGCAAAAGAGGTGACTGAAGGTATCATTACAACATCAAGAAGATTTCTGTAGCCAATTGCATGTGTTTATTTTATTCTATTATTCTTAAAATCTCACACATTTATCTTACCTGCATTGTATAAACAACTAACTGGGTTCTCAATTGCTTGCTGTAATAGTTATTATTTCCCCAAAGCAAAACTGAGGAAATGAATTTAAATTAAACTTGTGTTTGTATGGTGAATTGACACTTTAACAAAAAAGGCATGACCTTGTCATGAACTAAAAAAAAAGAGTGTTTGTCTAACACACACACAATGCTGGAGGAACACAGCAGGCCAGGCAGCATCTATGGAAAAAAGGTACACTCGACATTTTGGGCTGAAACCCTTTAATCAGGACTGGAGGGAAAAAGCTGAGGAGTAGATTTTAAAGGTGGGGGAAGGGAGAGAGAACCACCAGGTGATAGATGAAACCTGGAAAGGGACGGATAAGGTAAAGAGCTGGGAAGCTGATTGGTGAGATGAGGTGAGAGAGGGAAAAGGGGATGGGAAACAGATGGGGGAGGGGGGTGGTTTGAGGGGCATTACCCGAAGTTTGAGAAATCGATGTTCATGCCATCAGGTTGGAGACTACCCAAACGGAATATAAGGTGAGTTCTTCCAAGCTAAATGTGGCCTCATCACGACAATGGAGGAGGCCATGGATGGACATATCGAATGAGAATAGGAAGTGAAAGTAAAGTGGGTGGTCACTGGGAGATCCCGCTTGTTCTAGTGGATGGAGCGTAGATGCTCGGTGAAGTGGTCTCCCAATCTACATCGGGTCTCACCGATATACAGGAGGCCACAGCGGGAGCACTGAACACAGAGAGTTGTGGATCTATGGAATGCTCTGCGTCAGAAGGCAGTGGAGGCCAAATCTCTGGATGCTTTCAAGAAAGAGTTAGATAGAGCTCTTAAAGATAGCAGAGTCAAGGGATATGGGGAGAAGGCAGGAACAGGTTACTGATTGTGGATGATCAGCCATGATCACATTGAATGGTGGTGCTGGCTCAAAGGGCTGAATGGCCTACTCCTGCACCTATTGTCTATTGTCTATTAAATATTTCCAACATTATCAGTTCATTTTTTTAAAGACTTTTGTCACCTCTTCTCTAAATGCTGTTAAGGTTGGCAATCAGTTGCCTTTAAATGCTGGTATTTATCTGTCTTCCTTTTGTTACATCAAGGTAAGAGTAGCTCCTTTAGTTAAAGAAAAGTGAATGGTAATCACCAGAGGTATAATCCATCTACTAATTTGTAATGAATCCTAGGCTATTGATGAAACAACAGAAGAAAGTTAAGTTCAGGATAAATCCCTGAGGAACCCTCAAAAGTAATGTCCTGGAGTTGAGTAAATTAACCTCTGACAACTTTACTAAATGGTAAAGAGCTAAGTGAACCGAAGTATCTTTGCCTTTGTTGTATTTTTTTAGCTTAGATCAATGCTAGATTGATGTTGTTCTATTTGTAGTAAATGTTTGCAACAACTGTAAGATCAATAGGCTTTTTCAGAGGGCATTTAAGGGCCAGCAATAATATATTAGCTGTGAAGTCAGATTTTTTTCCCAAAAGGGAATTAATGAAATGGAATTTTTTTATTGACTACCTTGTGGATTCAAATCCACCATTTAGAATTAGTTGACTAATTTCAGATTTATTTATTTTAGTTAACTGAATTAAAAATTTCCAGCCATACTAGTGGGAATTGAACCTTGAGTCTCTGGGTCAACAATCCAGGCCTCTAAATTACTACACAGGATTATCTTTAGATTGCAAAGTCTGGTTAAAGGGATAATGCTGGAAAAGGGTCTGGAAGCAGGCAGCAAGACTAAGAAGCTTACTGGCTAAAATTATTGTTATAATATTGCTTCTCATCTTTTTTTTCCCAGTCCTGATGAAGGGTCTTGGCTTGAAATGTCGACTGTTTATTCATTTCCATAGAGGCTGCCTGACCAGCTGAGTTCCTCCAGCATTTTGTGTGTTTTTCCTTGTATTTCCAGCATCTGCAGATTTTTTTGGGCTTGCTGTTGCTACAATGATGTGTCAAAGGGAGTAACATGTGGAAGAGGCTAGAGAGAGAGAAACACTGAGTTCCTAATAGGATGAGAAATGGCGACAGAAAAAAGCAGAGGGTGGGTCGATGAAAAGATCACACGAATGAGAATTTCAACATCAAGGCCTTGGTTTCCCAAAAAGTAAGCCTCCCAATGTAAATTAACAAGTGTGTGCATGACAGATGAGTGCATTTTGATGACAACCTGTGGATTGAGATATAGCGAGTTTTGGCATGAAGCCCAACCCAGCAGTTTGAAGTTATAGTTGAGAAATCAGATACAATACTCTAACAAATTCCTTCAGATGAGATATTAAACTGATCCTTTATTTGTTGTGGAAGAGATATATTCCATAATTATAAAAGCTATTACACGTTCAGAAACATGGAGTTCTCCCAGGCAATGTTCTTTAGTTTATCACTACCATTACTTGTTTTTGAATTCTTGCTGCATGCTAACATTGTTATCTAAAGTAACAATAATGACCATGCTTCAAAGTGATTCATTGTACCAGATGATCATGATCATTGTCCAGTTTATTCAGCTTATCAGGTTATCCGCAGTTTACTTCCTTAGTCAGATCCATTGTGACTAATCCAGTGCTTTCTGCTATGTCTTTAAGGATCTTCACAACTAGATGCTTTTCTAACTTTCTTACATCTATTGTAGATTTTATCTTAATAGCTAATTCAAGTAAGGCAATCAATTTTCTTATACCACTCTGGGGAAAATCTTTCAACCGCAATTTTCTTCTTATGCTAATTTTTGAATGTGTGTAGTGTAGGCCTCCGTTAGTCTCGATAGACCATGGATTTGCTCCTTGGAAAGTTTCCAGGGCGCAAGCCTGGGCAGGGATTTTTTTTAATGCAAGACCAACAGTTGCCCAAGCTGCAAGTCTCTCCTCTCCGCGCAACCGATGTTGTCCAAGGGAAGGGCATTAGGACGCATACAGCTTGACACCGGTGTCGTCGCAGAGCAATGTGTGATTAAGTGCCTTGCTCAAGGTCACACACACAGCCTCAGTCAAGGCTCGAGCTAGTGACCTTCAGATCACTAGACGAATGCCTTAACCACTTGGACATCCACCAACTGAATGTATAATTACATATTATCAACTAACTAACCCACTGGTATGTCAAAATAACGTCAAAGTCAAGTTTATTGTCATCTGCACAAGTTAATATATGTACAAGTGTAATGGAAAACTCAGCATTATTGGCACCTAGCTTCATGTAAACAGCATTCACAAGAAGAAAACATAAATTAAACAGAAATAATGCTCAATTCTTACAAGAAAGAACACAGGACAAAAATACAAGTCTATTTTAGTGCAAAGTGATCAAAGTTGTTAAAGTGTAACTAACCTGTAATTTTATGCCAGTTTGTTTAAGAACCTAATGGTTGAAAGGAAGTATCTGTTCTTGACCTGATGGTAGGGAACTTCAGGCTTCTGTACCTCCTGCCCAATGACTGCTGTGAGAAGATGATATGGCTCAGATGGTTGGGGTCTTTGTTGATGGATGTTGCCTTCTTGAGGCAGTACCTTCTGTAGATAATACTGATGGAGGGAAGGAATATGCCCATGAAGTATTAGACTGAGTCTGTTTTTTTCTGTAGCTTCTTATTTATTTATTCTTCAGAAAATCTGCTAAGTAGACTTTCATTGTTATAAAAGAAACAAGTTGAAGTCTCTTTTTTATATTAGAAGTTCCTATTTCCTATCAGTCTGCACCCACTTATGCTTTAATTTTCTTCCAATCACCATATTCAAATTTAGCACTGCTTTATATTTAACTCCCTAGAAATTGAATCACATAACAACCATTTTCTGGTGCTCTAATTTGACTTTTTCTTAGAAGGGATTTAAAAAGAATGGTTAATGCCCTGCTTCCCAAGATTGCACTGCCAGAGGGTTGATTCATGGAAGACAAAGGGGTACTCCTTCTCTAGCTGCCCTTTGTACTGTTCACTCCAACCATATAAAATGAGACAATAAATTACTGAAATACAAAAATCATAATTAAAATTGCCACACATCTAAAGATGAGGACAAGAAAGTCAGCAGATGCTGGAAATCCAAGCAACACCCACAAAATCCTGGAGGAACTCAGTAGGTCAGGCAGCATCTAAGGAAAAGACTAAACAATGGACGTTTCAGGCCGAGACCCTTCATCAGGACTGTGTCCATCAGTATCCATCATCAAGAATCCTCACCACCCAGGCCATGCTCTTTTTTTGCTGCGGCCATCAGGTAGAAGGTACAAGTGCCTCAGGACTCGCACCAGCAAGTTCAAGAACAGTTATCCTCAACCATCAGGCTCTTGAACATGAGAGGATAACTACACTCATTCTAGTTCTGGTGTTTCCACTATCAATTATCTCACTTTAGGGACTCTTTATTTTGTTATTTCATGCTCTTATTATTTATTGCTGTTTATTTATATTTGCATTTGCACAGCTTGTTATTCATTGATCCTGTTTACAGTTACTGTTCTATAGATTTGCTGAATACACCCACAGGAAAAAGAATCTCAGAGTTGTATGTGGTGACATGTATGTACTCTGTGATAATAAATTTTACTTTTGAACTTTAAAGATGAGCTTTTATCACCTACTTCAATGTGGGGGCACCTTAAGGTATCTGCTAAACAAATGTAGAGAAGTTATCATCATTGCTTCATGATGACAATCTTTCCAATTGAGAACAGTAGTAGCTGCTGGAGGAGTAAAAGCAAGGAGACCTGGAGCTGGGGGGCTAAGTGCAGAGCCTTAAAAGCATCAGAATGTACCTGGCTAAGAGGAGCATGACATAAATCAGCATTCACAGCCTCATCTCCCAGATGAGGTTGACTTTGTTCTCTTGGGAAAAGAGAGTAAATCTAAAAGGCATTTTTCATAAGGAATAAAATTCCAAACATAAACCAGACACCATCCCTGTTACAATTAATAACATCAATAATCATTGAGAGAGCCAAGATCATGCATAAAATTTGCTTGCATCTTGCTGTGTATGTCCACCTGCACTGAATATAATACCTCGGTAAATGATTCTTTTACATTAAAGTCTCACAGGCTTGATACAAATTCTCTGTATTTTGTAATTAGTGGCACTTCCATAAATAACTATGACCTCTGCATTTACCTTGGATCGGTTCCACTTTGCAAATCTAAACATTGGTCAAGATCTTTAACCCTTCAGATAGCTGCTCAATATCAAGAAACACTTGTCAGAACTGTAGTTCCAGTAACTCAAATGGACAGAACATAATGATCAGACTAATAATCAGGGGTTACAATATGTATTGAAGTGTCACCATTTCCAGCCATCAAACCACACAACCATACAGCAATGAGGAATAAACTATGCAATTCTAAATGAAGTTAGTTTAAGTCTTTGCAATATTAGCCATTTCAATCAGTTTGGATTGGCAACAACCTCTCCTCCACAGTCTCTATCAGCACAGGTACATCACAAGGCTGAGTGCTTAGCCCCTGTTCTACTTGCTTTACACTTAATGATTGTGTGGTTAAGCACAGCTCCAATACCATATTCAAGTTTGCTGTTGTAGGCTGAAGCAATGGTGGTGATAAAGCAGCATATAGGAGGGTATTGAAAATCTGACTGAGTGGTGCCATAACAACAACCTCTTACTCAATGTCAGTAAGACCAAGGAGCTAATTATTAACTTCAGGTGGAGGAAACCTAAGGTCCATGAGCCAGTCCTCATTGGAGGATCAGAGGTGGAGAGGGTCAGCAACTTTAAGTTCCTTGGTGTTATTATTAGAAACATAGAAGACCTACAGCACAATCCAGGCCCTATGGTCCACAATGCTGTGCCAAACATGTATTCACTTTAGAAATTACCTAGGGTTACCCATAGCCCTCTATTTTTCCAAGCTCCATGTACCTATCCAAGAGCCTCTTAAAAGCTTAAAAGACCCTATTGTATCTGCTGGCAGCCCATTCCACGCACTCACCACTCTCTGCGTAAAAAACTTACTGCTGACATCCCCTCTGTATCTACTTCCAAACACCTTAAAACTGACAGGAGGATCTGTCCTGGGCACAGCACGTAAGTGCAATTATGAAGAAAGCATTGTTGTACCTCTACTTCCTTATGAGTTTGTGAAGATTACGCATGACATCTAAAACCGACAAACTTCTATACATGTGTTGTTGAGAGTATATTGACTGATTGCATCACAGCCTAGTATGGAAACACCAATGGCAGTGAATGGAAAATCCTACAAAAAGTAGTGGATATGGCCCAGTCCATCACAGGTAAAATCTTCCCCAATATTGAGCACATCTACACAAAACATTGTCATAGGAAAGCAGCATCCATCATCAGGAACTCCCCCACCCCCCACTTAAGACATGGTTTCTTCTCACTGCTGACATCTGGAAGAAGATACAGGAGCCTCAGAACTCATACCACCAACTTCAAGAATAGTTATTAACCATCAGCTATCAGGCTATTGAACCAAAGGGGTTAACTTCACTCAACTTCATTTCATCATTGCAATGTTCCCACAACCTGTGGGCTCACTTTCAAGGACTCTTCATCTGATATTCTTGATATTTATTGTTTATTTATTTATTAATTATTATCATTATTTCTTTCTTTTTGAATTTGCACAGCTTGTGTCTTTTGCACACTGTTGAATGCCCAGGTTGGTGTGGACTTTCATTGATTCTATGATAGTTATTATTCTACTATGGATTTATTGAGTATACCCACAAGAAAATGAATCTCAGGGTGATTTGGTGACATTTATGTATTTTGATAATATACTTTGAACTTTGAAGTTGTGATGATTTTCTGAACAAGCCTGAATACACAGTGCCTCCAGCATTATCAAAGAGCCCTCCCATCCTTCTCACAATCTCTTTGACGTACTGCATCAGGCAAAAGGTACGGTACCACAGTATTGGAACTAGAGCTGCAAGTCTGGGCAACAGCTTCTTCCCCCAGGCTGTCAGACTTGTTAACACCCTGCTGCCATTCAGTACACATGTACACCATGTCTGGCCCTGCTGCACTGCCCTCCATCCCCAATTTATAGACACGTTCCCATCCTGCACTGGGTACTTTTAGTCTTTTTATTGCTGCTGTTTTACATTTTTATATGACTGTTTTGTTATAATAGTGACTGTAACATGATACTGCTTTGCATAAACATACACATTGCACTTTATGTCAACCTGTCAATCTTCAGACCATACCACTCAGTGATTTATGCTAATATTATTCTGTGACTATATATGTTGAATCATAACTTTATGTACTTTAGTTTGCACCTTGGCACCAAAGGAGTGATGTTTCATTTAGCTGTATGAATGTGTATGGTTGAATGACAATAAACTTGAACTTGAAGCTATGATACCTTACTGAGGCTATCTGACCTATTGGTTCCAATCACCAATCACTAGAATGTTGTGAGGAAGGAGGGAGGTTGGGTGGGGACGGGAAAGGGAATAATGTAAAGCTGCAGTTCTGAGGTATTCTGCATTCCGTCCTCAGTAAGGGCCTCATCTTTGTCCCCCTGTGCCCACACTGCAGTGAGTTCTGCACCCACCATAACACTGAACTTTTATTCCACTGCCTCTGTCTCCAAGCTACTTCTTTAGCAGGAACCCTCCACAACACACCGATGGCCCCTTCTCCCATCCTCAATCCTCCTCCTCTCCATGGACACCCTGCCCTGGTCTTTTGCCTACTTTGGACCTTTTCATTGCCAACTGCCAACAGGACATCAACCGTCTCACTCCTCTCTCCAATTCCAACCTTACTCCTTCCAAACACTCTGCTCTCCACTCCCTCTGCACTAACCCTAACCTCACCATCAAACTCGCAGATCAGGGGGGTGCTGAACTAGTCTGGCATACTGACCTCTACCTTGCTAAGGCCCAGCAACAACCCTCAGACACCTCCTCTTACTTACCCCTCAAAAAGGACCCCATTAAAGAGCACCAGGCCATTGTCTCCCACACCATCACCGACCTTATTAGCTCTGAGGATCTCACCCCATCTTTCCGCCACCCTACCAGGGCAGGGTTCCTCTTCTCCTCACCTACCACCTCACCAGCCTCCACGTTCAGCATATAATTCTCTGCAACTTCAGCCATCTCCAACAGGATCTGACCACCAAGCACATCTTTCCCTCCCCCCACTTTCTACTTTCCGCAGGGATTGCTACCTACGTGACTCCCTTGTCCAATTGTCCCTCCTAACACTTATCCTTGCAAGTGGAACAAGTGCTACACCAGCCCCTACACCTCCTGCTTCACTACCATTCAGGGCCACAAACAGTTCTTTTAGGTGAGGCTATACTTCACCTGTGAGTCTATTGGGATCATAGGCTGTTTGGTGCTCCTGGTGTGGCCTCTTGTATATTGGTGAGACCCAATGTAGACTGGGAGACTGCTTCGCTGAGCACCTGCGCTCAGTCCACCAAAAAAAGTGGAATTTTCCAGTGGCCACTCATTTTAATTCCATTTTCCATTCCCATCCCGATATGTAATGTCTATCCATGGCCTCCTCTGTTGTCGCAATGAGGTCACACTTAGGTTGCAGGAACAACACTTTGTATTCCGTCTGGGTAACTTCCAACCTGATGGCACGAACCTTGATTTCTCGAACTTCCGGTAATGGCTTCCCTCACCTCACCATTCCCCATCCCCTTTTCCTTCTCTCACCTTATCTCCCTCCCTCCCTCTGGTGCTCCCCCCACTTTTCTTTCTTCCATGACCTTCTTTCTTCTCCTATCAAATTCCCCCTTCTCCTGTCCTGTATCTTTTTCACCAATCAACTTCCCAGCTCTTCACTTCATCCCTCCGTCTCCTGATTTCACGTATCATCTTGTGTTTCTCCCTCCCCTCCCCCACCTTTTAACTTTACTGCTCATCTTTTTTTCTTCAGTACTGCTTAAGGGTCTCAACCTGAAACGTCGACTGTACTCTTTTCCATAGATGCTACCTGGCCTGCTGAGTTCCTCCAGCATTTTGTGTGTGTGTTGAATGTAAAGCTGCAACTTCCCTGACATTTCTCTGTCCTGTATTGTCATTTGATCAGAGGTGGACTTAACTATTACAAGAGTAGAATAAGCAGCAAATTTGAATCACAAATAATCAACTTTTCATTAAAGGCCATGTGCAATCATTGCTACAACAACTTGGCAGCTGTGGTATGAGTCTAAATATTGCACAATCACATAGTTTCTATAATGAGGCTAAAATACCCAAGGGGAAAGTATCATTTAGCATATAGTCACAATCATGGTTTAACTTGGGGATGTTCACAGAGCATAACAACACTAGCAATCTTTGTAGGTGAGGAATGGCAGGGTACATACAGCAATGACAACTGCTGCCATGCCAATGTCACTTTTCTTTGCACAATTAAGCATGCAATTTTCACCATATAAAAACACATTCTAACAATGTTACAGTCTTCAGAATCCTTCACAGCAATTCCATATCAAGTGACAACATTCAATAAACAAGTCTGTCAGTAAATTAGTGCACATCAACCAGCACCGTTCTTATTTTGCACCGTATGTTTGGTTTGATACTCTATTGCTATCTTACGGTATTCCCTAGGTGACTACTGGAAGGTTACTTCCTTTCACTTTATCTGTATAGAAGTTCCTTGATGACCTATGAGGAAATCTTGCCTAGAACCAGTTGAAGAAGTAGTGTGGCATTACTAGGTATGGGGCAAAGATGAGCGAATTGCCCAAATCTGTAGTAGGTAGTGAGGGGGAACAGTAATGTTTTGAATTTGCACACAAGGTGCCTTTTCAGGAGCCTGTGCAATGGTGCAATTAACTTCTGACATTCTGACCCTACCCTTAGAATTGACTTAGATGCTATGTCAATGGTGATAGGTATTGGCTCTCTACCTTCACTCTTCTTAGGGTTGGGGGCTGTGGAATTTGCAGAGATATGAATGTTTTTGCTGCGGCAGGAGAGAAATGATTTTTCACTCAGCATCTCTCTGCTCATTCAGTGATCCAGTGGAGTAATCTACTGAAGCTTTTTTATTTATCTTTTTCCCCCAAAAACCATGAGTCCTGGTGGCTCGCACCTCTGTGTCCACTGACTGCACCAATCTGCTACTGAAATAGCAGGGCACTGCTCATGAGTTGTATCTCTCTGCTCAATAATGACACCAAGTTGCTTTCTGGTGGTAAACTGCTGTTTCATATAGTCATAGTAAAGTACAGCACAGAAATAGGCCCTTCATCCCATTTAGACCATGCCAAACCATTTAAACTGCCTACTCCTATCAATCTGCACCGGGACCATAGACCTCCATACCCTACCATCCATGTAGATATCCAAATTTCTCTTAAATGTTGAATTCGAGCTTTCATGCACCACTTGTGCTGGCTGCTTGTTCCACACTCTCACAATGCTCTGTTGGAAGAAGTTTTCCCTCACGTTCCTCTTAAACTTTTCACCTTTCATCTTTAACCCATGGCCTCTGGTTGTTGTTCCACCCAACCACAGTGGAAAAAGCCTGCTTACATTTACCCTATGTATACTTTCATAATTTTGTATACCTTTATCAAATCTCCTCTAAATCTTCTAGAGTCATAACCTATTCAATCTTTCCTCATAATACAGGTCCTCCAGACCGGGCAACATCATTGTAAGTATTCTCTGTACTCTTTCAACATTATTTACATCTTTCCTTTAGGTAGGTGACCGAAACTGCACACAATTGTCCAATTTAGGCCTCATCAATGTCTTATACAACTTGCTTCCCGTACCTTATAAGTTCCCACTGAATGGATGTTCGAGGTCTTCTCCTGCTGTAGCCCATCCACTTCAAGTTACAAGATACCACACCACCAGGTCAGGAACGATTATTACCCTTCAACGATCAGGTTCCTGAATCAGTGTGAATAATTTCACTCACCTCAACTTTAAACTTATTCCACAACCTATGGATGCACTTCAGGACTCTACAACTCAGGGACAGTTTACACCTGAACTGGAGCGGTACTAACATTCTTGCAGGGAAGTTTGCTGGTGCTTCTTGGGGGGGGGGGGGTTTAAACTAAATTTGCAGGGGGGGCGGGGATCCAGAATGTGAGAGAGGATAGCGAGATGAAGAATAAAGGACAGGTAGGGACTACATGGTTCCGGAATATTAAGTGTGTAGTAGAGAAAGGTGAGGCGGAACAAGTGATAAGCAGGACACATGTACAGAGGGATGGTCTGATGGAACATGGAGTTAAATGTGCAGAAAGAATAGGTAAATTTAGGAAGGACAACAAAATTCTAGGGGCGTATAGCCCGATGGGAGTTCGGGGAGCTGGGTTAAGCACAATAGGCAGCGATTCAAACAGAGAGAGGGGAAATGGGCTAGAAATTCTATATCTGAATGCACAAAGTGTCAGAAATAAGGCAGATGAGCTTGGAGCTCAGGTGCGAATGGGTAACTATGATGTTGTTGGGATAACGGAGACATGGCTGCAGGGAGATCAGACCTGGGAAATGAATGTACAAGGGTATACATGCTATCGTAGGGACAGAAATGTGGGCAGAGGGGGTGGGGTGGCCCTGTTGGTGAGGAATGAGATTCAATCCTTTGCAAGGGGGGGACATAGGATCAGGAGTAGTGGAGTCTGTGTGGATAGAACTGAGGAACAGTAAGGGCAAAAGGACCCTAATGGGTATTGTCTACAGGCCACCAAACAGTAGCATGAATATTGGGTACAAGTTGAATAGGGAGTTAACATTGGCATGTGGCAAAGGTAATGTCGCAGTAGTTATGGGGGATTTCAACATGCAGGTGAACTGGGAGAATCAGGTTGGTGCTGGACCACAGGATAGGGAGCTTGTAGAGTGCCTACGGGATGCATTCTTGGAACAGCTTGTACGAGAGCTGACCAGGGACAAGGCTATTCTGGATTTAGTGTTATGTAATGAACAGGATTTGATAAGCGATCTTGAAGTAAAGGAGCCATTAGGAGGTAGTGATCATAATATGATAAGTTTTTATCTGCAATTTGAGAAGGATAAGGGCAGCTCGGAGGTGTCAGTGTTGCAGTTGAACAAAGGAGACTATGGAGCCATGAGGGAGGAGCTGGCCAAAGTTAACTGGATGGATATCCTAGCAGAAAAGACAGTGGAACAGCAATGGCAGGTATTCTTGGGAATAATGCACAAGGTGCAAAATCAGTTCATCCCCCGGAGAAGGAAGGATTCAAAGGGGGGAAAGGGGCCACAGTGGTTGACAAAGGAAGTCAGAGATTGCATAGCATTAAAAAAAAGGAAGTATGACAGAGCTAAGGTGAGTGGGAGGACAGATGATTGGGAAATTTTTAAGGAACAACAGAACTTAACTAAAAAGGCAATACGGGGAGAAAAAATGAGGTACGAACGCAAGCTAGCCAGGAATATAAAGGAGGATAGCAAAAGCTTTTTTAGGTATGTGAAGAGAAAGAAGATAGTTAAGAACAATGTTGGGCCCTTGAAGAATGAATTGGGTGAAATTGTTATGGAAAACAGAGAAATGGCAGAAGAATTTAATAAGTACTTTAGATCTGTCTTCACTAAGGAAGACACAAGCAATCTCCCAGATGTATGGATGGGCCAAGGACATAGGATAACAGAGGAAATGAAACAGATTGACATTTGGAAGGAAATGGTGATGAGTAGACTGATGGGATTGAAGGCTGACAAATCCCCAGGTCCAGATGGTCTACATCCTAGGGTACTAAAGGAGGTGGCCCTGGAAATTGCGTATGCATTGGTAATCATTTTCCAATGTTCCTTAGATTCAGGATCAGTTCCTGAGGATTGGAGAATGGCTAATGTTATCCCACTTTTTAAGAAAGGAGGGAGGGAGAAAACAGAGAACTATCGACCTGTCAGTCTAACATCAGTAGTGGGGAAGATGCTAGAGTCCATTATTGAAGATGAAATAGTGGCATATCTGGATAGCAGTGATAGGATTGGGCCGAGCCAGCATGCATTTACCAAGGGTAAATCATGCTTGACTAATCTATTGGAGTTTTTCGAGGATGTAACCAGGAAGTTAGACAAGGGAGATCCAGTGGATGTAGTGTACCTCGATTTTCAGAAGGCATTTGATAAGATCCCACATAGGAGATTGGTGGGTAAAATCAAAGCTCATGGCATTGGGGGGGAAGACATTGACATGGATAGAAAACTGGTTGGCAGATAGAAAGCAAGGGTAGCGGTGAATGGGTGTTTTTCAGAATGGCAGGTGGTGACTAGTGGGGTGCCACAGGGCTCGGTATTGGGACCACAGCTGTTTATGATTTACGTCAATGATTTAGATGAAGGAATTGAGAATAACATCAGCAAGTTTGCTGATGATACTAAGCTGGGTGGCAGTGTGACATGTGATGAGGATGTTAGGAGAATTCAGGGTGACTTGGATAAGCTGGGTGAGTGGGCAAATACTTGGCAGATGACGTTTAATGTGAATAAGTGTGAGGTTATCCACTTTGGGAGTAAGAACAGGAAGGCAGATTATTATCTGAGTGGTGTAAAGTTAGGTAAGGGAGAAATACAAAGAGATCTAGGAGTCCTTGTTCATCAGTCACTGAAGGTGAATGAGCAAGTGCAGCAGGCAGTGAAGAAGGCTAATGGAATGTTGGCCTTTATTACAAAGGGAATTGAGTACAAGAGCAAGGAAATCCTCTTGCATTTGTACAGGGCCCTGGTGAGACCACACCTGGAGTATGGTGTACAATTTAGGTCTCCAGGGTTAAGGAAGGACATCCTGGCTGTAGAGGAAGTGCAGCGTAGATTCACAAGGTTAATTCCTGGGATGTCCGGACTGTCTTACGCAGAGAGGTTAGAGAGACTGGGCTTGTACACGCTGGAATTAAGGAGATTGAGAGGGGATCTGATTGCAACATATAAGATTATTAAGGGATTGGACAAGATAGAGGCAGGAAATATGTTCCAGATGCTGGGAGAGTCCAGTACCAGAGGGCATGGTTTGAGAATAAGGGGTAGGTCATTTAGGACAGAGTTAAGGAAAAACTTCTTCTCCCAGAGAGTTGTGGGGGTCTGGAATGCACTGCCTCGGAAGGCAGTGGAGGCCAATTCTCTGGATGCTTTCAAGAAGGAGCTAGATAGGTATCTTATGGATGGGGGAATCAAGGGATATGGGGACAAGGCAGGAACTGGGTATTGATAGTAGATGATCAGCCATGATCTCAAAATGGCAGTGCAGGCTCGAAGGGCCAAATGGTCTACTTCTGCACCTATTGTCTATTGACATGTTCTCATTATTAATTAATTAATTAATTTTTTGATTAATTTTTTTTGTATTTGCACAGTTTGTCTTCTTTTGCACTTTGACTTTATTGTCAGTCTCTGTTTGTGGCTTACTTTTCATTCATTCTATTGTATTTAATTGTTCTACTGTGAATGCCTGCAAGAAAATGAATCCAAGGTAGGAGATGGTGATATATACGTATTTTTAATAGTAAATTTATTTTGAATGTTGACTTTGAACTTTGACTCCAGAAGCAAATAACAAAACAGGGAGACCAGCTTTTAAAAGCCAGCTTCAACAAAATCTTTTTTTTAAAGATTGTAAGTTATTGCGCAAAATATGGATGTTGGATCTCTGCTGACATAGGTTTTTGGACTATAGCGTTAGCAGATCAGATCTTGTATGATGTTAAATTTGCTTTTTTTTGTGGCAAGGGCAGCATAGTGCAAAGGCATAAAATTATGATGTTACAAAAATAAATAAAAATGCAAAAATAAGGAACAACAAGGTTGTGCACATGGACTGTTCATAAATGTGATGGCTGACAGGAAGAGTTGTAACTGTATAACATTGTTCCAACATTTAAGAGGTACTTGGGCATACATGGATAGGAAAGGTTTAGCAGGGATATGGGTCAAACACGGCAAATGGGACTAACATGGATGGGAATCTTGGTTGGCATAGACCAGTTGTGCAGAAGGGCCTCCAGGTCCATAATCTTCCCGAAAAAAAATGCAGTGAGTGGAGGATATCGCGTAAATCAGATGAGTAAAATCGATGTCAATTTCTTACCGAAATTCTTGACGAACTGTGGAATTGCCCATAGCTTGTCACATGTTGCAGCCTCTTCGGTGGTAACGAAGAGATGCTTCTTGGGTTGCCATGGACCAGTGAGCTGGTTGCTAGGAGGAAGTGACGTCGCCGCGCTGGGAAGGTGAGCGAATCCTGCAGAGACGCTGGTGCGCAAGCGCAGAGGTTGTGTGCACTATGGAGGCGCGGTGCTACGGTCTGAGTGTCGCTCTGGAGACTTTATAGTAGTACATATATAAAAAAGGGGGGTCGCAGTGGCAGCGCAGTATCAGGCCGCGCCGTTCAAAAGCGTAAGCTATCTTGCTGTGCCGCCTGTTGTCCGGTTGTGCCCGTTTGCGAGACGCGTAGCGGCAGAACAGTGACTGGTAGTTGGATTGGGCCTATCTGATACGGTTCGTACAACTGATCAAAATCTGCCCAACGATATCCCTTGTCGACTCGGTTGACGTACTGTTTGTTAATTTACTGACATAAATATCTCCTGTATATTTACTCCCCCTATATTGTCCATATACAACTCCGTTTAGTCCTCTGAGTGTTGTTATGACACTTAATAAATCCATATAATTTACTCATCCCTTTCTAGAAGTTATATGAGTGCTGGTGCCTCAATTTGTTTTACCATTTGCAGTTTCTTTAGCTTTCTCCAGCAGGGTGGAGCAACACGGGGTAATTGAACGTCTATTTAGTTCCGACGAAAAACAGTGGACCTGTTACGTTGCTCCAAATTCCAGCATCTGCATTCTCTTGTTGCTCTGTCTACGAATAAATCCAACGTTTATTGCCTTTCTTTTCTCACCATTAACCGTGGGTATTATGAAGATCGATACTTTAATTTGTTCCTCTTTGGTATCACTGCCTAATCCCTATTGGTTATGGGTTTCTTAAGACTGCCAACATTATGCTAAACTTGTTTTTCTTCTCTCTAGCTACATTTGTCCTTATTCTTAGTGTTAAGGAGAAGCTGGGCATGTCTAGACAACTCATTGCTGTCATTTGTATTGACTTGCTGGGAGGAGTGGAGGATTTTGCTTACCTGTGCACAGTTGTCCAATGATTTTTATTATGAGTTTGCTTGCTTGAGCCTTAAATTTTTAACCTGTTGAGCATTCTCCAATTGACTGTGGAACTTACATTCACATTAAATGCCTATGTATATTAATTTGTAGTAAGTATTCTGCTTTGGCTACTTTGGAACTCTTAATTACATTTGAACTATATGCACCCTGCAGTAAAAACAAAACATTCGAATTTCTACAGTATGGAGACAAAAGATACTGTCAAACAGAAAACAATGCAATTTCTTAACATTGTCTTTTTTGCATTGGTGAACCTTTTTAGACTTCCTGCTGAAAGGTTATAATTAAAGTGAAAAATGCTGGTTTATAACTGATTCTGTACTTGAGGGTTCTGAGGGTCCTTATTAGCAAGTAGATATTGACCAACTTTAATGATGATTTTAAGCTCATTAATGTTAATTAAAATTAGTATCTTTTAAAAAAAGTAAGTCCTAGAATTTGAAATTTCCAAAATGAAGTCCAGTGAGGAATCACAATTTAATATCTACTTGGAATTGAAAGGTTGTTG
This sequence comes from Hemitrygon akajei, assembly GCF_048418815.1. NCBI lineage: Eukaryota > Metazoa > Chordata > Chondrichthyes > Myliobatiformes > Dasyatidae > Hemitrygon > Hemitrygon akajei. The sequence goes on along the minus strand of NC_133144.1, from coordinate 56,305,067 downwards.
TCCTTCTCATAGTTACTACAAAAGCTGCTTCAGAAATATGCTTGAAAATGTACTAGATAAAATCTTTATTTCCTTTACATTTTCTTATGGTAACATTCCTAGATATGTTATCAACAAAGTGAATGTGATTGAGGTGCAATTATCTGCAGATGCTGGAATCTGGAGCAACAATCTGCTGGAGGAACTTAGTTGCTCGAGTAGAATCTGAGGGGAGGAAAAGAATTGTTGACACTTTAGGTTGAAACCCTGCTTCAAAATATAGTAGGTGAAATGGCCAGTATAAAGAAGAGAGAGTGGTGAGAAATGAATTCAAGGTGATGGGTGGACGACAAGGGGTTTTTGATGACATGTAGGTTGCGCAGATAAAGGAGAGGAGAAGAATTGGAGTTGGGAGACTGGTAGATGAATAATAGATGGAGATGAAAGAGGAAAATGAAAAACTTAAGGAACAAGTTAGAGAGGATTTTGAAGGTTGGAGAGCTACTGGAGGGAGATCAGCAGGAACACAAAGAGCTGCTGGTGCTGGACACTAAAGGAGGTGGGAATGGAATCTGGATAAACTAGGAGGGACACAAAAGGTGACAGGAGTTATGATGGAAAGGGACAGAAATGGGAGGACTGGAGGAGGATCAGAAGTTGGGAGTGGGGTAGGAACACTGGAGGGGATGGGTATTTAGTTGGACAACTGGCCATGGAGTTTTCAGCTGTATGCCTTTTCAATTCCCCTTTCCATTCCTGCAATGACCTTGTCTACTACTAGGATGAAGCCTAATGCAAACTGGAGGTTAATTACCTCATACTCTTCCTGGATAGTTTACAACCCTATGGCATGAATATTTGGTTTTTTCCCCTATTCTCCCCCACTTATTTTCTCCTACCTCTCCTCACCCTCCATTGCTTGCATTTGCCCTCTTTCTCTAATACACCCGTCCTCTATTTGTCCTTTTTCCCCGACACCCGTCTTTGCCCCCTTCTCCCTACTGGTTCCATCCACCCACCACACACATAGTTACACCTACAGGTTCCCTTTCTCCCCCATCCTCTACGAGTTCTGGCTGCATCTGCTATTTACTTCTCCCAAAATGCTTCCTATTCTCACCACATTTTACTTATCAGAGTTCAGCACTGGTAGCCCCTTGTGTTCCTGCTTATCTCCTTCCAGCAGTTGTCTACAATCTTAATAGTCTTCTCCTCCCATCTTGCTCTTCTTTTAAACTCTTTTCCTCTTTCCTCTCTCTGTTTGCTTCCCTCTATCGTTCTGGTACTGTGTCCAAACTCCACGTCTGCTCTCTTCCCCATGCCTGGCACAACTTGCACCCCTCATCAGTTCACCATTCACTTTGTATTGCTTTCTAACCAGCACCATTCTCCTGTTTGTATTGGTTATCTTACCTCTTCACTCAGTCCTGATGCAGGGTTTAAACCTGAAGTGTGGACAATTCCTTTCCTCCCACAATGTTGCAGAACCCATTGTGTTCCTCTGGCAGATTTTATTGAATGAAATACTAACTTTTGCTAGAACACCATTCATGTGATTGGCTAATCAGTAACTGCTGATTCACTTCGGGAGGTCTGATCACCTAGCTATACTTCTACTCCCTGAGTATAGGCAGAGACTGAAGACTGCAGCACCAGCAGTGAGGACCAAGAAGATATGGACAAGGAAAACACAGGAGCGCCTACAGGACTGCTTTGAATCGGTAGACTGGACTGTATTCAGGGATTCATCTTTGTACCTGGATGAGAATGCTGCAGTTGTTACCAACTTCATTAGAACCTATGTGGATGAGTGTGTGCCCACAAAGACTTACTGTACATTCCCAAACCAAAAGCCGCGGAGGAACCAGGAGGTACGTTGTCTGCTGAAGGCTGGATCTGTGGCATTCAAATCTGGCGACCCAGGCCTGTACCAGAAAACCAGGTATGATTTGCAGAGGGCTATTTCAAGGGCGAAGAAACAATTTCAAACGAGGTTGGAGGTGACATCGGATGCATGGCAACTTTGGCAGGGTCTGCAAGGCATTACTTCCTACAAAGCGAAACCCAATAACATGAATGGCAGCGATGTTTCGCTGTCAAATGAACTCATTGCATTCTGTGCACACTTTGAAAGGGAGAACACAACCACAGCTGTGAAGATCCCTGCTGCACCTGATGACCCTGTGATCTCTGTCTCAGGGGCTGATGTTGGGCTGTCTTTAAAGAGAGTGAACCCTCGCAAGGTGGAAGGTCCCTATGGAGTACCTGGTAAGTCTCTGGAAACCTGTACCAACCAACTAGCAGGAGTACTCAAGGACGTTTTCAACTTCTCACTGCTACAAGTGGAAGTTCCCACTTGCTTCAAAAAGGCAGCAATTATTACCAGTGCCAAAGAAGAATAATGTGTGCTACCTTAATAACTATTGCCCGGTAGCAATCACAGAGACAGTGATGAAATGCTTTGAGAGGTTGGTCATGACTAGATTGAACTCCAGCTTCGGCAAACACCTGGACCCATTGCATTTTGCCCATCACCATAATAGGTCAATGGCAGATGCAATCTCAATGGCTCTCCACACAGCTTTAGACCACCTGGACAATACAACCACCTATGTCAGGATGTTGTTCATCGACTATAGCTCAGCATTTGATACCATCATTCCCACAATCCTGATTGAGAATTTGCAGAACCTGGGCATCTATACCTCCCCCTGCAATTGGATCCTTGACTTCCTAACTGGAAGACCGCAACCTGTGTGGGTTGGTGATAACATATCCCCCTCGCCGACGATCAACACTGGCGCACCTCAGGGATGTGTGCTTTGCCCACTGTTCTCTCTATATTCACATGACTGTGTGGCTAGGCATAGCTGAAATACCATCTATAAATTTGCTGACGATAACAACCATTGTTGGTAGAATCTCAGGTGGTGACGATAGGGCGTACAGGAGTGAGATATGCCAACTAGTGGAGTGGTGCAGCAGCAACAACCAGGCACTCAACATCAATAAGATAAAAGAGCTGATTATGGACTTCAGGAAGGGTAAGACGAAGGAACTTCATAAAGGGATCAGAAGTGGAGAGAGTGAGCAGTTTCAAGTTCCTGGGTGCCAAGATCTCTGAGGATCTAACCTGATCCCAACATATTGATGTAGAAGTCAAGATAGCGGCTGTACTTTATTAGGAGTTTGAAGAGATGTGGCATATCAACAAATACACTCAAAAACTTCTATAGTTGTACCGTGGAGAGCATTCTGACAGGCTGCATCACTGTCTGGTATGGAGGAGCTACTGCACAGGACCAAAAGAAGCTGCAGAAGGTTGTAAATCTAATCAGCTCCATCTTGGGCACTAGCCTACAAAGTACCCAGGATATCTTCAGGGAGCAGTGTCTCAGTAAGGCAGCGTCCATTATTAAGGACCTCCAGCACCCAGGACATGCCCTTTTCTCCCTATTACCATCAGGTAGGAGGTACAGAAGCCTGAAGGCACACACTCAGTGATTCAGGAACAGCTTCTTCCTCTCTGCCATCCGATTCCTAAATGGACATTGAAGCTTTGGACACTCGCTCACTTTTTAAAAAAATATACAGTATTTCTGTTTTTGCCTGTTTTAAAAAATCTTTTCAATATACGTATACCATAATTGATTTACTTATTATTTTTTAAAAATATTTTATTATTTTATTTTCTCTGCTAGATTGTGTTGCATTGAACTGCTGCTGCTAAGTTGACAAATTTCACATCGTATGCTGGTGATAATAAACCTGATTCTGATAGCACTGGTTACAAGATTGAATCAAAGTAGTTCAGACATGTTTTTCTTCAACTGTTTCCTTGACTTTATCATTTTTATTATGTTACAGAGGATGGCTTTAAACTGGATTGGAAGCCTTGTTTCTATTAACTGTGGAGAGACACTTGGAGTATATCAGGGTAAAATTTCTGCGGTGGATCAAGCTAGTCAGACGATTTCCCTTACTCAGCCATTCCGTAATGGTGTGAAATGTTCAGTACCCGAGTTAACTTTTAGGTAAGTACTCCTGCTGCAGTAAATCTGCAGTATGAATTACTTACACTTGAACTGTATCTTATCTGGTAGTAAAAAAGAGAAAATAAGAGGTGTTCATGACATTTACAAAATGACCCATAAAGTTTTATAGTCCCTGTAATGAAGTTGGAAATATGTTATTTTTTTTCACACCAGTCTCCCTCCTTTACATTTGTGTACTGAAGAATGACTGTTAACAATCTTGAATAACCAGTAACTTGATAATGACTAGATAGTGACACATTGGATTGTTGTCATCTGACAGATGAATATTGACCAGAACACTGAAGGTAACTTCATTATTATACCAGGCATTCTTTAGTCGAAAACATGTCCAAAATAAATGCCTGAAATGGATTCTATAGTTCTGTTTAACATCCTGTCTGAAAGATGGGACTTTCAACAACACTTCCAGGTTTTTTTTTTAGCCCAGAGTTTTGAGCTTAACTCCCTGGAGTGCAAACTTAATCTGGAATCTGTTGATTCAGGGAAAGAAACAACCATCTATTTATGACTGAAATTCAGTGGTTTTCAGGACTAGTTCAGTCATAGATCCTGTGCTGCTGAATGAAAGCATGAAGTACACATGTGCTTCCATTTGACTGTTAATTAAGTTAATGCTGTCACCTCATTTCTTTTAAACAGCCTTGTTTGAGGTTTGGATATTACGGAGTGTTAGAAAGTGGTTTTGGAGGTGGGTCACTGGGACTTTGGCTGAATAGATTTTCTTCAGCGTGAGTTTCTCCAAACTGGTTAAGGAGAGTATTTTGATTTCAGTTAAAATTAGTTAGTTTCAGTCCTAGAGCTAGCCCTAACTGAACTGTTTGCACACTTGTGAATATGGCATGAGTATAAATGTTGGACAATGATCGCCATTTCAAACATTTTTTGTTAAATCTCCCCAAAGTTGAGGGGATTTGGCCACCGAACTCCATGCATATTTTGGTAGTTAAACACTGAATGATTCTAAATTATATGAATTTAATGGAGATACAGGTTCCTATAAAACTAAATCTTCTGTTGCCTAAAAAAATGTTTTATTGCTTGCTTTCTGTTTATTAGATTCTTTGTCTGAAAGTCTGTAAGATTAGTCAGGGTCTCATTAAGTTATGGCTATTTGAATGAGTTCCATAATTTTCTCTGATTATGTTCCCACACAGTAATGTACAAACTACTGTCCCCTTAAAGGTTATTACATTTATGTTGACATGTAGTCATTCAGCAAGTGAGTAGGACTCGTGTTCAGAATTGAATTGAATTATTCAATTCTGAACACAATGTTGACTTGTATCAGGGTATGTGCAGGTTTTAATGTTCACATGTTTTTTTTTAAATATGACATAAATCCATTGCTTTTAGTGGTTACCTTACTGGCTTGGTTTTCTCAGTGCAAATTATAGTGTATGATATGAGTTCCCATGTCTCCAGGGCTCTCACCTGCAAATTAGAACATTATTATTAGTCTTCAGACAATTTTTTTCCCTGTGATTGTGATGAGCCATAATTTCTTAAATTGATAGTTGTCACGGTATCTTTTAAACATCAGCTGCTGTTGGATTTTGTGGGTGGTTGACATGCACTAAATTAAATTCAGGTGCTTGGTCAAATTTAATGCAGTTAGCAATTTTGTTTCATAAAGTGTGACAAAAACCCTGTTTTTTGGATTCATCATATTGTTACAACTAGTCTGTTTGCTTTTGTATTTTGGCTGAGTTTTATGTTTTTACCATATTTTAATACGCTATACCCCTATTTCATTTCCCTTCAACTATGCTCTTAACTCGTTCCTTTAATGTTAATAAGAAGACAACTTCATTGCTTGTATGTTGTGCACTTTGTAAAATGATTTCTCCTCTGTCCTAAATAGTATCACACTGCATGAAAACAGGCCAACTACATACATCATCCTTCTATGTTCAGGCAATTCAAGTATCCATCTTGACAATTAAATGCTCTGAGCAACTTTGATTCCAACACTCTTTCCAGCACACTCTGGGTAAAAAGATCTTTCAGATCCCCTAACCTCCTATCCTAAATCCTCTGGTTTTATTCCCTTCCAATAAGTGGAAAGGTTTCCTCATGTCTGTCTATACCCCTTGATTTATGCCTTAACTATTTCCTCTTTAATCTACTCAACTCCAGGAAAAACAGACCTAGCTTCTCCAGTCTCTCCTCATAATGCTCCATTCCATGCAATATCTTGGATAATCTCAATGCACCCTCACCAGTGCTATGACATCCTTCCTATGGTGTGGTGACCAGAAATGCTTATAGTACATTTGATCAATGTTTTGCAAAGTCAGACCATAACCTCTTCACTATTGTATTCAATGCTTTGTTTAAATCTCCTCACTAAAATGGTCAAGTAAGTTGTCAATAATCAATAAGCTTGAAGTTATTGTTTTGTGCAAATCTTTTTTTTTTCCAGTGCAATTGATATCAAAGATCTGAAAATATTAGAGCTCCCGAATTCACAGTTGGCTACAGCCTTAGCTCAACCTTCGGTGTTCACATCCTCCAGTTTATCTCATAATGCTTACTCATCTCAGAATGGAGCTGGCAAAGGAGTAAAGAAACTCAGTTCTTCAGGATCTGCTCCACAAGCAATTCCAAGGCGTGCAGAGCTCAAGGTTCAGGATCTGGTAACGTCACCACAGCAGTATTCTAAAAGCTATGTGGATCGTCACATGGATTCTGCACTTACTCCATCTAAAGTGTTTCGTCGAAGGCATAATTCCTGTGAGTAGCTAGGGGTGGGGTTTTTGAGAGTTGTAGTGCATGGAAAGATATTTGACAGTTAATTTAATCCTAGATATTTTGGTCTGGGAAATGCATTTCTTTTAATTTACTACTCCAGTGAATAGCTGAAGCAGTTGAGGACTAGAGAATTTTTTTTTATCAACCAATGGCAAAAGTAGAATGATTTAACAGAAATTCTGATTGTAGGCTGATTAATAAGAGCTGGATTGGTATCTGCTCAAGAGTAAAATTGACACTGTAAATTTGATTACTATTGTCATATGTATCAACAAACAGTGAAAAGCATGTCTTGCTTACCACTCATACAAATTAATTAATTTCAGCAGTTTAATTGAGGTAATGCAATAACATGATGCCGAATAAAATGGTAAAATTACAGAGTGCAGCGCAAATAGACGATAAGGATTTGTAGTAAGTTGTGAGGTCATGAGTCCATCTTATTCTATTGAAGGATCATAGCAGTTAAATAGAAGTAGTCTTTGAGACTAATATAAGACATAGGAGCAGAATTAGGCCACCTGGCCCATCGAGTCTGCTCCACCATTCAATGATGGCTGATCCTTTTTTTCTATCTCCTCCTGAACCCCAGTTCCTGGCCTTCTCCCCGTAACCTTTGATGTCATGTCCAGTCAAGAACCTATCAATCCCTGCCTTAAATACACCCAATGTATGTACTTTCAAGTTTTGTTATCTTCTGTCTGAAGGGAGGGAGAGGAAAAGAGAATCCAGTTTGGGTAAAGTTTTGTCAATTTTTGCTGCATGAACAAGGCAGTGAGAAGTGTAGACAGTGGGTAGAGCGGAGGCAGATTTCCATGATGTACTGAGGTGCATCAAACACACTGCTGTTTATTGAAGTCAGTGGCAGAGCAGTTGCCATACTAAGCTGTCAGAAGGGATTTTTTTGGTGCTTTGATTAAAAGTAGGTGAGGAGCAAAGCAGACATAACAAATTTCTTTAGCCTCCTGAGGAAGTAGAGATACCAGTGGATTTTTTTTTTTGGTCATGATGTCAACATAAGACATAGATGCGGAATTAGGCCAGTCAGTCCATTGAGTCTGCTCCGCTTTCCATAACCTTTGATGAATCAAGAACCTATCAGCCTTCACCTTAAGTCTACCTAATGACTTGGCCTGCACAGCCATATGTGGCAATGAATTCCACAGATTCACCACCCTCTGGCTGCAGAAATTTTTCCTCATCAATGTACTAAATAGATGTTCCTCTATTTTGAGGCTGTACCCTCTAGTCCAGGACTCCTCCACTGGAGGATACATCCTCTCCACATCCACTCTGTCAATGTTGAATAGGTCTCAGTGAGATTCTGCTGCTCCCCCCCCCCCCCCCCCCGTTCTAAACCCCAATGGGTATGAGCCCAGGGCCATCAACCACTTAGGTTAACCCTTTCATTCCTGAAATCATTTTTGTGCTTCTCCTTTGGACCCTCCCCAATGCCAACACATCTTTTTGATAAGGGGCCCAAAATTGCTCACAATACTCCCAAGTGCAGTCTGACCAATGCCGCAGCATAACATCCTTTTTTTAAAATTTTAGTCCTCTTGAAATGGATGCTAACAATGCATCTGCCTTCCTTATGTAAAAGTTAACGTTTACGGAATCCTGCACGAAGACTTCCAAGTCCCTTTGCATCTGATTTTGCGTTTTCTCTCCATTTAGAAAATAGTCCATCCTTTTATTCTTCCTAAAAAAAAAAGTATGGCCATACAGTTCCCAATACTACATTCCATCTGCCACTTTTTTGCCCATTTTCTTAATCTGTCTAGTTCCTTTAAAAGTCTTCCTGCTTCCTCATCACATATCTTCATATTATCCATGAACTTGGCCACAAATCCATCAATTCCTTCATCCAAGTCATTGACATATAACATTAAAAGAAGAGTCTTTGAAACACAATTTCTCACTGGCAGCCAATCAGAAAAGGCCCCCTTTAATCCCACTCTTTGCCTCTGGCCAGTCAGACAATCTTCTACGCATGCTAATATCTTTCCTGTAATACCTTGAGCTCTTATCTTGTTATGCAACTTGATGTGTAGCACCTTGTCAAAGGCCTTCTGAAAATTCAAAATAAACAACGTCCACTGTCTCCCCTTTCTCTATTCTGCCTGTTATTTCCCCAAAGAATTCCAACAGATTTGTTAGCCAAGATTTCCCCTGAAGAAAAACATGCTGACTTTTGCCTATTTTATCATGTGCTTCCAGCTGCACTGAAACCTCATCCTTAATAATACACTCTTATTCTTATTCACAGACAAAGCCTACAACACAACAGGCCCTTTGGCCCACAATGCTGTGCTGAACATGTACTTACTTTAGAAATTACCTCTGGTTACCCATAGCCCTCTTTTTCTAAGCTCCACGTGCCTATCCAGGAGTCTCTTAAAAGCCCCTATTGTAGCTGCCTCCACCATTGTCGCTGACAGCCCGTTCCATGCACTCACCACTCTGCGTTTTTAAAAAGTAAAACTTACCCCTGACATCTCTGTACCTACTTTCAGGCACCTTAGAACTCTGTCCTCCCGTGTAAGTCATTTCAGCCCTGGAAAAAGCCTCTGACTATCCACACGATCAATGCCTCTCATCATCTATACACCTCTATTAGATTATCTCCCATCCGCTGTTGCTCCAAGGAGAAAAGGCCAGGTTCACTCAACCTGTTCTTATAAGGCAATCCCTCAATCTTATATTGCCAATCCCGGCAACATCCTTGTAAATCTCCTCTGCACCCTTTCTATGGTTTCCACATCCTTCCTGCAGTGAGGTGACCAGAACTGAACACAGTACTCCAAGTGGGGTCTGACCAGGGTCCTCTCAGCTTCTAAACTCAATCTCATGATTGATGAAGGCCAATACACCCTATGCTTTCTTATCCCTAGCGCATCTTCGTGCTGTTTTGACGTAAGCGCATTTCACTGTATGTTTTAATGTACAGTACATATGACAAATAAAACTCATCTTTAATATTTAACCTTTAGATGATAATGACACTATTTGCTGGTGGAATTCAGCAGGCCGAGCAGCATCTGCAGGAGGAAAAGAATTGTTAGTGTTTTTAGATGGAAACCATTCATCAATTTTATTGTATTTGTACTCAACTCATTCTGCATTCTGATGCTTCACTGATGCTTCATTCGTATGATAACGAGGAACGTTTGATGGCTCTGGGTCTGTACTCGCTGGAATTCAGAAGGGATCAGAATCAGAACCAGGTTTATTATCACCAGCATGTGACGTGAAATTTGTTAACTTAGCAGCAGCAGTTCAATGCAATACAGAATCTAGGAGAGAAAATAATAATAATAAATAAACAAGTAAATCAATTATGTACATTCAATAGATTTTTAAAAAACATGCTAAAACTGAAATATTGTATAATTTTTAAAAATGAGGTAGTGTCCAAAGATTCAATGTCCATTTAGGAATCGGACGGCAGAGGGGAAGAAGCTGTTCCTGAATTATTGAGTGTGTGCTTTCAGGCTTCTGTACCTCCTACCTGATGGTAACAGTGTGAAAGAGGTGAGCAGTTGCAGCAGGCAAACCTTCCATTGTCTTCTTGTCCTGTTGTGGTCACCGACTGTGATCCCTCCGTACCAGGCCAGACCGTTCTTCAGTGGTGAGCCTGATCCCTCTGATCTTCCATACTGCCAAGAGTCTTGCCATTAATACTATATTCTGCCATCATATTTGACCTACCAAAATGAGCCACCTCACATTTATCTGGGTTGAACTCCATCTGTCACTTCTCATCCTAGTTTTGCATCCTATCGATGTCCTTCTGTAATCTCTGACAACCTTCCACACTATCCAGAACACCCCGAACCTTTGTGTCATCAGCAAATTTACTAACCCATCCCTCCACTTCCTCATCCAGGTCACTTATAAAAATCACGAAGAAGATTGATCCCAGAACAGATCCCTGAGGCACACCACTGTTCACCAACCTCCATGCAGAATATGACTTGTCTACAACCACTCTTTGCCTTCTGTGTGCAAGCCAGTTCTGGATCCATAAGGCAATGTCCCCTTGGATCCTGTGCCTCCTAATTTTCTCAATAAGCCTTGCATGGTGTACCTTATCAAATGCCTTGCTGAAATCCATATACACTGCATCTACTGCTCTACCTTCAGCAATGTGTTTAGTCACATCCTCAAAAAATTCAATCAGGTTTGGAAGGCAAGACCTGCCGTTGACAAAGCCATGCTGACTATTCCTAAACGTATTATGCCTCTCCAAATGTTCATAATCTTGCATCTCAGGATTTTCTCCATCAACTTACCGACCACTGAAGTAAGACTCACTGGTCTATAATTTCCTGGGCTATCTCCCTTTCTTGAATAAGGGAACAACATCTGCAACCCTCCAATCCTCTGAAACCTCTTCTGTCCTCATTGATGATGCAAAGATCATCACCAGAGGCTCAGCAATCTCCTCCCTCACGTCCCAGAGTAGCCTGGGGCATATCTCAACCATCCTGGTGACTTATCCAACTTGATGCTTTCCAAAAGCTCCAGCACATCCTCTTTCTTAATGTCTATATGCTCAAGCTTTTCAGTCTGCTGTAAGTCATCCCTACAATTGCCAAGGTCCTTTTCCGTAGTGAATACTGAAGCAAAGTATTCATTCAGTACCTCCGCTACCTCCTCTGGTTACATACACACTTTTCCACTGTCACACTTTATTGATCCTATTCTCTCAAGTCTTATCCTTTTGCTCTTCACATACTTGTAGAACGCCTTGGGGATTTTCTTAATCCTGCTCGCCAAGGCCTTCTCATGGCCCCTTCTGGCTCTCCTAATTTCATTCTTGAGCATCTTCCTGCTAGCCTTATAATCTTCTGGATCTCTATCATTACCTAGTTTTTTAAACCTTTCGTAAGCTTTTCTTCTTGACTAGATTTTCAACAGCCTTTGTACACCACGGTTCCTGTACCCTGCCGTCCTTTCCCTATCTCATTGGAACATACCTGTGCAGAATGCCACGCAAATATACCCTGAACATTTGCCACATTTCTGCCATACATTTTCCTGAGAACATCTGTTCCCAATTTATGCTTCCAAGTTCCTGCCTGATAGCTTCATATTTCCCCTTACTCCAATTAAAAGCTTTCCTAACTTGTCTGTTCTTATACCTCTCCAGTACTATGATAGAGGAGATAGAACTGTGATCACTATCTCCAAAATGCTTTCCTACTGAGGGACCTGACACCTGACCCAGTTCATGTCCCAATTCCAGATCAAGTACAGCCTCTCTTCTTGTAGGCTTATCTACATACTGTGTCAGGAAACCTTTCTGAACACACTTAACAAACTCCACCCAATCTAATCCCCTTGCTCTAGGGAGATGCCAGTCAATATTGGGAAATTTAAATCCCCCATCATGACAACCCTGTTATTACTGCATCGTTCCATAATCTGTCTCCCTATCTGTTCCTTGATGTCCTTGTTATTATTGGGTGGTCTATAAAAAACACCCAGTAGAGTTATTTACCCCGTGTCTCTAACTTCCACCCACGGAGACTCAGTGGACAATCCTCCACGACTTCCTCCTTTTCTGCAGCCTGATCGATAGTGCCACGCCCCCTCCCCAACCTCTTTTGCCTCCCTCCCTGTCCTATCTGAAACATCTAAAGCCTGGCACTCTTAAGTAGTCATTTCTGACCCTGAGCCATTGAAGTCTCTGTAATGGCCACAACATCATAGCTCCAAGTACTGATCCACGCTCTAAGCTCAACCGCTTTGTTCATGATACTCCTTGCATTAAAATAGACACATTTCAAACCATCAGTCTGAGCGCACTGATTCTCTATCACCCGCCTATCCTGCGTCTCACACTGCCTACAAGCTTTCTGTATTTGTGAGCCAACCGCTCCTTCCTCTGTCTTTTCAGTTTGGTTTGCACCCCATAGCAATTGTAGTTTAAACTATCCCCAATAGCCTTAGCAAACATTCCTACCAGGATATTGGTGCCTCTCAAATTCAAGTGCAACCTGTCCTTTTTGTACAGGTCATACCTGCCTCAAAAGAGGTCCCAAAGATCCAGCAATCTGAATCCCTGTCCCCTGCTCCAATCTCTCAGCCAAGCATTTATCCTCTACCTTACTCTATTCCGTTACTCACTGTTGTGTGGCACAGGCAGTAATCCTGAGATTGCTACCTTTGAGGTCATGCTTCTCAGCTTCTTTCTTAACTCCCTGTAGTCTGTTCTCGGGACCTCCTCCCTTTAACATCTGCCGGATGTTGTTGAGGATGTTCTATGAGGCTGTGGTGGCCAGTGCTATCATGTTTGCTGTTGTGTGCTGGGGCAGCAGGCTGAGTGTAGCAGACACCAACAGAAACAACAAACTCATTTGTAAGGCCAGTGATGTTGTGGGGGTGGAACTGGACTTTCTGACGGTGGTGTCTGAAAAGAGGATGCTGTCCAAGTTGCATGCCATCTTGGACAATGACTCCCATCCACTCCATAATGTACTGTAGGCACAGGAGTACATTCAGCCAGAGACTCATTCCACCGAGATGTAACACTGAGCATCATAGGAAGTCATTCCTGCCTGTGGCCATCAAACTTTACAACTCCTCTCTCGGAGTGTCAGAGACCCTGAGCCAATAGGCAGGTCCTGGACTTTATTTCCCCTTGGCATAATTAATTTATTATTTAATTATTTATGGTTTTATATTGCTATATTTCTTCACTATTCTTGGTTGGTGTGGCTGTAACGAAACCAAATAAAGTATGTCTGTCTGTCCTACTACCCATGTCGTTGGTACCAATATGTACCACGACTTCTGGCTGTTCACCTGCCTTTTTCAGGACGTGATCTGAAATATCCCTGACCCTGGCACCTGGGAGGCAAAATATCATCCGTGTTTCTTTCCTGATTCCACTGAATCGCCTGTCTGACCCCTTAACTATAGAGTCCCCCATCGCTGCTGCCATCCTCTTCCTTTCTGTACCTTTCTGAGCCACAGAGCCAGACTTCATGTCAAAGGTGCACCCACTGTTGCTTCCCACAGGTAGGTCCACCCCTCCCGACCCCCAACAGTACTCAAACAGGAGTACTTATTGTTAAGGGGAACAGCCATTGGGGTACTCGCTGGTATCTGATTCCTGCCCTTCCCTCTCCTGACTGTTACCCACTTATCTGTCTCCCAAGGCTCTGATGTGACTACTTGCCTATAGCTCCTTTCTATCACCTCACTTTCCCTGACCAGACGAAGGTCATCAAGCTACATCTCCAGTTCCCTAACCCGGTCCCTAAGGAGCCACAGCTCGATGCCCCTGGCGCAGATGTGGCCGTCTGGGAGGCTCGGTGTCTCGGGGAGGGGGGGGGGATCTGACACCCAGTACAGAACACCACTCTCGCAGACATTTTTCCTATTCCTATTCTTCACAAGTAACTTACCTCGCCTCGACCTGTTGAGCCGAACCCCTCCTACTCTGACTCCCTGTACTCTGTTGCCCGCTCTTCTGCACCCGCTCTATAAACTGTCTTTTTAAATTCTTTCCGCCAGTCTAATTCGCTGACGTCCACATGCCTGCACAGTCGTGCCTCGATCATTTTTCCAATGACATATCAGCCCTATAATTTCCTTTCTTCTGTCTTCCTCCCATCTTAAAGAGCGGAGTGAAATTTGCACTTTTCCAGTCCTTAGGAACCATTTCGTTATCTAGTGATTCTTGAGAGATTGTTACCAATGCCTACGCAATCTCTTCAACAACCTCTTTCAGAACCCTGGGGTGTAGTCCATTTGGTCCAAGTGACTTGAGTACCATCAGATTTTTCAGCATCCCAAAGACCTTCACCTTAGTAATAGTACTCACTTCTACCCTCTGAGACTCTTGCATTTCTGGCAATCAGCTAGTGTCAGTTTTCACTGAAGAAGATGCAAGTACTCATTGAGTGGGTCTGCTATATCTTTGTCCCCCAAAACTCCTCTCCAGAATCATTGTCCAGCAGTCAGATATCTACTCTCCTCTCTTTTTCTCCCTATGTATCTGAAAAGAACTTTTTGTATCCTCTTTTATTGGCTAGCTTGCCTTCATATTTCATCTATATTTGACAAATCTAAATTTGGGTCTGTATTTGGCTGTTTTTCAGTTTTAAGATAAATTTATTTAAATAGTACCCATAATGGTGGCTTCTTTAAGAAAATATATAGTTATAAGCATATCAAGAATTCTGGTGACTTTCTGAAATGTCAATTCTCCCCTCAGGTGGTGCCTGACCTGTTTATAGTTTGCTGCTTTTATTGAAGTGTTTTACTATGCATACCTAATATACCTAGTATGTACAGGATGCAGTAATTGCTCCTATTTGATAACTAACTTGAAACTACACCCGACGAATTTTAGGAAGTTATTTAGAATTATGAACTTAATATTATCAATCCATATTGTTTCATGAATTTGTAATATATTGATTGGTAGACAACCAGCCACAGGGCTTTCCTGCAAACTGATCCACTTCTTGCTGTGTAATGCATTTTGCCTCCACCCAAACTCCCAGGATATGATTGATGTAATAGATGAATCAAATTAAATTTGATAAAATGAAGTAAAATGTTGAAGTTTAAAAGTTTCTGTTTTAAGATTGAAACTATTTTGTCTTTACAGCTGCTTTAAGCTGTCCTTAGCGTCACGGAGTGAAATGGATCAACATTAGAATCAGTTAAATGATCTCCCATTGTAAAAATGTTAGGTGATAGGCATATTGTAATGGTGAAACTGTGGTCCTGAGAGGTGGAAAGTCAAGGTGGTTTTTCTACATTTGACTTTTCTATGGGTTGTGTTCTGTGCAAACTCATGTTGTCAATGATGTAGAGTCTTGTGGGGTTTCAGTCTTAGGTTGTCAATAATGTGGATTTAGAGATGAAAATAACTGCAAGTATCTGTAAAAAGCATCTTTTATATAGTTCCCTTACTGCCACCCTCAAACCCTAGGTCTCTCAGGCTCCCTGTTACATCTTGGATCCTCAGAGACTCCATCTCTCTCCCCCCCTCCACCTTCTCTAAATGCCCAACCCTGCCCCCTCTTGTCCCAACTGTAATCCCTGCTATCTCTTCACCATTGTCTCGAACCTTCCCCTCTCTGAGGCAGAATGTTATGTCATCAGTAAGGGCCTTCCTTACCTTTGTCCCCCTTCACCCACATCTCACTGAGTTCCATGTCTCCACCTACAAGCCTACTTCTTTAGCAAGAATTCCCCACCCCACATCAATGACTCTTTCTCCCATCTCCCCTTGAACATGCCACTCTGGTTCTCTGTTTGCTCTTGATCTTTTCATCTCTAATTGCTGATGAGACATTATCCAACTTGACTTCAGCATTCCCCTCTCTGCCTTGAACCTTGCCCCCTCAGGATTCACTGCCTTGCACTCTATCCACTCAAATCCCAACCTTACTATCAAATCTGCAAAGGGCTGCTGTTATAGTTTGGTGGTCTGATCTTTACCTTGCTGAGACCTGATGGCAACTCTCAGACACCTTATATTACCCCTTGAAAAGGACCGCACTCCAGGCCATCAGGTAATTGTCTCCAACACCATCACTAACCTCTTTGAATCCTGAGAACTCCCATTGACTGCCTCCGAACTCATAATTCCTTTACCCCTCACTTTTTATTTCTACTTCTTACTAAGATCCACAAACCAGGTTGTCTGGTAGGCCCATTCTCTCTGCCTCCTCCTGCCATACTGAACTAGTGTCTGCATACCTCAACTCCGTTCTATCCCTTTGACTCAGTCCTTTCCACCTACATCTGCAGCACTTCACATGCTCTCGATCGCAACAGCTTCCAATTTGCTGGCTTTGACTACCTCACTTTAACTATGGATGTCCATTCCCTATACACTTCTATCCTCCATCAGGGAGGCTTTGAAACTCTCCGCTTCTTTCTCAACAAAAGACCCAACCAGTTCCCTTCCACCACCACTCTCCTCTGTGTCAGAACTGGTCATCACACTCAAAAATAATTTTCTTTTGGTTCCTCCCACTTTCTTCAAACCCAAAGGGTGGCTATGAGCACCCTCATTGGCCCCAGCTATGCCTACCTCTTGGCTAGTAGAACAGTCCATGTTTCAAGCCAATGCTCGCCAGCTCTTCCTGTGGTACATTGATGACTGCATTAGTACAGCTTCATGCACCCATCCTGAGCTCATCAGTTTCTTCAACTTTGCCTCCAACTTCCACCCTGCCCTTAAATTCACTTGATCCATTTCTGATGCTTCTTTCCCCTTTCTCAATCTCTGTCTTCACCTCTGGAGACACTGTCTCCTGACAGCTTTTATAGACATCATTTTCCTGACTATACCTCTTCCCACCCTGTCTCCTGTAAAAATGCTATCCCTTTTCTCAGTTCCTTCATCTCTGCTGCATCTGTTCCTAGGATGAGGCTTTCCTTTCCAGGACATTATAGATATTCTCGTTTTTCAAAGAATGGGGTCTCCCTTCCTGACATCATTGATGCCCTCACCCTTGCCTCCATTCCTCAGCCATCAGCACACACCTCACCTACCATCCTGTGAGCCTCCACATCCAAGGCATCATTTTCCATATTTTCTGCTGTTTTTAATGGGATCTTACCACTGATACATCTTTACCACTCTTTCCCCTCCCCCACTTTCCACTTTCTGAAGAGATTGCTCCCTTCATGATTCCATTGTCCATCTGTTGATCCACAGAAATCTCCCTCATGGCACATATCAGTGCAAGCAACAGAAATGCTGCATCTGCCCATTCACTTCCTCCCTTACCTCCATTCAGGACCCAAGCAGTCCTAGGTGAGGCAGCATTTCACCAGCAAATCTGTTGGGGTTATGTATTGTATCCAGTGCTCCTGATTTGACCTCCTCAATATTGATGAACCCCAGTGTCTGCGCTCCATCTGCTAAAAGCTGAATTTCTTGGTGGCCAACCAATTTAATTCCTATTCCTACTTCCATTCTGACATGTTGGTCCATGACCACCTCTCTTGCCATGATGAGGGCACTCTCAAGGCGGAGGAGCAACACCTCATTTTCTGTCTAGGTAGCCTCTAACCTAATTGCATGAACATTGATTTCTACTTCTAGTAATTCCCCCTCCCCCATCTCTTCTCCCCCACTCTGGACTCTTGTAGTGCCTATTAAAAAGTATTCACCCTCCTTGGAAGTTTTCATTTTTTTTGTTTTACAACGTTGAATCACTGTGGATTTAATTTGGCTTTTTTGACACTGATCAACAGAAAAAACTCATGGCAAAGTAAAAATAAATTTCTACAAATCAGTCTGAATTTATTACAATTATTAAGCACAATTTATTGCAAGAGTGTTCACCCCCTTTAAGTCAGTATTTAGCAGATGCACCTTTGGCGGTAATTACAGCCTTAAGTCTCTGTGGATAGGTCTGCTTTGCACATCTGAACACTGCAGTTGTTCCCCATTTTTCTTTACAAAACTACTTAAGCTCTGTCAGACTACATGAGAATCGTGAATGAACAGCTCTTTTCAAGTCCAATCACCACTTCTCAATTGGATTGAATTCTAGATTCTGACTTGCCCTCTCCAGGACGTTAACTTTGCTGTTTTTAAGCTATTCCTGTGTGGCTTTGGCTTTATACTTGGGTTCATTGTAGCTTTGTCTTGCTGGAAAACAAATCTTTTGCCAAGTTGCAGTTCTTTTGCAGACTATAGGTTTTCATCCAAGGTATCCCTGTATTCGGTTGCATTCATTTTACGGTCTACCTTCGCAAGCCTTCCAGGGCTTACTGTAGTGAAGCAAGCCCTCACCATGATGTAGCTACCACCATGCATCATGGGAGGGATGGTGTATTTTTGATCGTGTGCAGTGTCTGGCTTATGCTAAACATAGAATTTAGTCTGGTGGCCAAAAAGCTCAATTTTGGTTTCATCAGACCATAGAACCTTCTTCCAGCTGACTTCAGAGTCTCCCACATGGTTTCTGGCAAACTCTAGCTGAGATTTCATGTGAGGTTTTTTTCCAACAGTGGCTTTCTCTCTGTCACTCTCCCATAAAGCTATCACTAATGAAGCATCTGGGCAACTGTTGTTGTATGTGCAGTCTCTCCCATCTCAGCGACTGAAGCTTGCAACTCTTCCAGAGCTGTCATAGGTCTCTTGGTGGCCTCCCTCACTAGCCCCTTTTTGCACAATCACTCAGTATTTGAGGACTTCTGCTGTAGGCAGATGTACAGCTGTGCTATATTCTTTCCATTTCTCCAAAGGATATTCAGCGACTTGGAAATTTTCTTGTATCCATTTCCTGACATACTTTTCAGTGACCTTTTCGAGGAGTAGCTTGGAGTGTTCTTTTGTCTTCATCATGTAGCTTTTGCCAGGATACGGACTCACCAGCAGTTGGGCCTTCCAGATACAGTTGTATTTTTGCTACCATCAATTGAAACACCTTGACTGCACACAGGTGATCTCCATTTAACTAATTATGTGACTTCTAAAGCAGTTGCTGCACCAGTGATGATTTGGTGTGACATATTAAAGTGGGTGAATATTATGCAATCACTTATTCTGTATTTTATATTTATTATTAATTTAGATCACTTTGTAAAGATCGGTTTTCACTTTGGTACGAAAGAGTCTTTTTCTGGTAACTAGTGTTCAATAAAGCCAAATGAAACACATTTTGATTCAGTGTTGCAAAATAAAATATGAAAACTTCTAAAGGAGGCACTGTACCTCTTCCCCTCACCTGCCCATCACCTCACCCTAGTTCCCCTCCTTATTCCCTTTCTCCCATGGTCCACTCTCCTGTCAGATTCCTTCTTCTCTAGCCGTTTACTTTTCTTGACCCACCTGCTTCACCTACACCTAGCTAGTCCTCCTTCCCTTCACCCTCCCCCATCTTTTTATTCTGGTGTCTTCCCTCTTCCTTTCCCGTCCTAAAGAAGAGTTTTGATTTGAAAAGTTGACTCTAAAGTTCAAAGTTCAAAATAAAATTTATTATCAGAGTACACACATGTCACCACATACAACCCTAAAGATTCTTTTTCCTGTGGGCATACTTAGCAAATTTATAAAATAGTAACTGTAAACAGGAACAATGAACAGCAAACCATTCCAATGTAAATATAAATAAAGAGCAATAAATAATGAGCATGAAAAGCAAGAGGATGAGCCACGTGAGAATAGGATAGGACCAATCAGGTGCGATAGTGGAAATGTGTGCATGGAGTCAGGAGGTAGTGGAGGTACTTAATGAATGTTTTGCTTCAGTATTCACCAGGGCAAAAGACCTTGGCAATTGTGGGGATGGTTTACAGCGGACTGAAACCCTTGAGCATATAGACATTAAGGAGGAGGATGTGCTGGATGCTTTTGAAAAGCATGAAGTTAGATAAGTCACTGGGACTGGATGGGATATACCCCAGGCTACTGCAGGAAGTGAGTGAGGAGATTGCTGAGCCTCTTGTGATCTTTGCATCATCAATAGGGATGGGGGAAATACTGGAGGATTGGAGGGTTGTGAATGTTGTTCCCTTGTTTAAGAAAGGGAGTAGAGATAACCCAGGAAATTATAGTCCACTGAGTCTGACTTCAGTGGTGAGCAAGTTCTTGAAGATCCTGACAGGCAGAATTTATGAGCATTTGGATTGACATCATCTGATTTAGGATAATCAGCATGGCTTTGACAAGGGCAGGTTGTGCCTTACAAGCCCGATTGAATTCTTTGAGGATGTAACAAAACACATTGATGAAAGTAGAGCAGTGGATGTAATGTATATGGATTTCAGTAAGGCATTTGATAAAGTTCACCATGCAAGGCTCCTTCAGAAAATAAGGAGGCACAGGATCCAAGGAGACCTTGCTTTGTGGATCCAGAATTAGCTTGCCCACAGAAGACACAGGATGGTTTTAGATGGGTCATATTCTGCATGGATGTCAGTGATCAGTGGTGTACTGTAGGGATCTGTTTGGGACCCCTCCTCTTTGTGATTTTTATAAATGACCTGGATGAGGAAGTAGAAGGGTGGATTAGTAAGTTTGATGACACAAAAGTTGGGGGTATTGAGATAGTCTGGAGGGTTGCCAAAGGTTACAGCAGGACATCGATAAGATGCAGAACTGGGCTGAGAAGTGGCAGATGGAGTTCAAACCAGATAAGTGTGAAGTGGTTAATTTTGGTATGTCCAAATTGAAAAGCGATTTTAATAAAAGTGGTAAGACTCTTGACAGTGTGGAAGATCTGAGAGATCTTGGGGTCCGTGTCAGTAGAACACTCAAAGCTGTTGCGCAGGTTGATGGTGTTGTTAAGGAGGCGTATGATGCTTTGGTATTCATCAACTGTGGGATTGAGTTCAAGAGCTGTGAGGTAATGTTGCAGCTTTATAAGACCTTGGTCAGGCCCCACTTGGAGTACTGTGCTCAGTTGGGGTTACCCCACTACAGTATGGATGTGGATTCTATAGAAAGCATGTAGAGGAGATTTACAAGGCGTGGCCTGGATTTGAAGGCATACCTTTTGAGAGTAGGTTGAGTGTACTTGGCCTTATCTCCTTGGAGCAACGGAGGATGAGAAGTGATCTGATAGAGGTATATAAAATGATGAGGTAAAATCCTCCTCCTTCTACCTAATGGCAGCATGGAATAGGTAGTGAGGATCTTTGATAGATATGGTTTTTCTCTGGCAGCATTTTATGTAGATGTGCTCAGTGGTTGGGAGGGTTTTACCTGTGATGTACTGGGCAGAATCCACTACCTTTTGTAGGATTTTCTGCTGAAAGGCATTGGTGTTCCCATACCAGGACGTAATGCGGCTAGTCTGCACACTTTCAACCACAGATCTATAGAAGTTTGTCAAGGTTTTTGATGACATGCCGAATCTCCACAAACTCATGAAGAAGTAGAGGTGCTGACATGCTGTCTTTGCAATTATATTTATATGATGGGTCTAGGACAGGTCCTCTCAGATCGTGACATGCAGGAATTGAAAGTTACTGACCCTCTCCACCTGTGATCCTATGACCTCTGGCTCCTGGAACTCTGGCTTTCCTCTCCTGAAGTCTACAGTCAGTTCCTTGGTCTTATTGACATTGAGTGAGAGGTTACTGTTATTACACCACCCAGCAATTTTAAATTTCCCTTCTGTATGCTAATTCATCACCATTGACATGGCCCACAACAGTTGTGTCTTCAGCATATTTGGATACGATGCTGGAGTTGTACAGCCACATAGTCATAGGTGTAAAGCGAATAGAGTGGGGGCTAAGCACACATCCCTGTGGTGCTTTGGTGCTGATGGAAATTGTGGAGGAGATGTTTTTGCCAATCCAAACTGACGAGGGTCTGCAAGTGAGGAAATCCGGGATCCAGTTGCACATTATGGTATTGAGGCCCAGGTCTTGCAGTTTACTGTTTAGTTTTGAGAGGAAGATCATTCCATCGATGCTGCCTGATCTGGTGAGTGCATCCAGCAATTTGTGTGTTTTGCTCTTTTATATATTCTCTATTGGACCAATAAAGGTGTGAATGTATCTTTAAATGTATTGCTGTAGCAAGGGGCTTTGGATGAATCTTACTTTGCATCTTTGATCTTTCTTGTAGCTTTAAAGGGAGATTTCCCCTTAAAGTAGCCTCTTTAGGTTGTATCTGGACTACTTGTATAGTTTTGTATCACAGTCCTAAATGCCATAAACCTAGCTCTCAGCAGACTACGAGTCACCTGGTTCATTCATGGCTTTTGGTATGGATATGTCCCAAATGTTCCGGAAAGCACACTCATCTACGCAGGCCTTGATTGATTTGGTGACAACTATGGCATATTCATTCATCCATCTATTCAAAGCAGTCCTTTAAGTGCTCTTCTGCTTCACTTGACCATACCTTCACTACTGGTGCTGGAGTCTTTAGAATCTGCCTTGTGCATTGGGAGAAGAAGTACAGCTAAGTGGTCGAAATTTCTAAAATGTGGGCATTGGATAGCACAGTTCTTGATGGTGGTACAACAGTCATCGAGAGTGTAGGCTCCTGTGCTTTCACAGCTGATATGTTGGTAGTAGTTATTCAGAGACTTCTTCCAGCTGGTCTGGTTGAAATATCCTGCAATGATAGGGAAGGAATCAAGGTGTGCAGTTTCATGCCTGCTGATTACATTGCTGAGATCTTCTCATGACTGCCAGATGTTGGCCTGTGGAGGAATCCATACCACTATTAGGATGATGGTGGAAAACTCCCTTGGCAGATAAAATGGATGATATTTGATTGCAAGACGTTCTACGTTGGTTGAGCAGGACTGAAGCAGAACCACCATGTTTGTGTATCATGATGATTTATCCTCCCTAAGTGTGAGGTCTTTGGTAATTCTTTCACTTTAGTATGTACATTGATCGTTGGATATGCAAGACATATTTTGAAAATGCTCATTTTTTCATATCCTAAAGAATTATCCTCACCCTATCTTTGTAATATTTCATCAATTCTCTCCCTCCATTTCTAATATCTTGAACATCCTTAAATCAGTATTATTTCATACCTGATACTAGATTACAAACTTGAGAAACTCTCATAGATGTATCCTGAGGCTGGGATTAGTTTGTGTTGCTGTAACTTCTTGGTGCGCATTATGTATGATGTATGACTCCAGCTATTGAAGTGTTCTCCTCTTGATTTTCATTAACTAGTTGTATTTTGGCACTCAGCCACTTTTTGCCTTGTGACAATCACTCCCATGCATTTGGATCAAGGCTGAGCTCAAACAAGCCATTCGTAAGCATTTTAGTCAAGACCACTTAATAACACCATTAATGACTTCATCCTTAATTCAGAATTGGATGAGTTGCAGTTAGCCTAGTAGTCTGCTTTATGTGGACAGGGCATTACTGAGGTGTTCTAGAACACCAAGTAGATGCTGGTATTGTAGTTAGTGGCCTTAGTTAATTGGGACACATTGGAACCAGTACATTTTGGCCCTGTTAGCCAAAGTTTCAATGAAATAGTTAAAAGCTCATAAAAATGACTAACCACTGTTTAACTCGAAAATGCATAACAAATTAGAACACTAATAGCACTGCAGTACTATAAAGCTGTAGTTCCTTATAGATTTGACAGAGGAATTCATTCAGTGTATGCTGCCATGTTCTTGTTTGACTGTAAATAAACAAAATCAGAATGGACTGCCTTCACACAATGCTTTTAACGATTGCATCCTCCAAATTTGCATTTTCATTGTAACATTCAAGATGATTGTCGATACTTTAATTCTTTGTAGGTCCTAACGTCGAAGTATTGAAATTGTATTATTTTTCATTCAAGGCTGTTTCTGGCATCTCCAAGCTTGAATGATTGAAACCACAGAGAGGAAATGTTCCAAATTGTCTTACTGCTTATTTCTTGCCAGCTGCTAGTGACAAAAATCACTGATTTTTGAACACAAGCACATACAACTGTTCCTATTTACAGACTGTTCACTTTAAGTACGCTGTAATGTTTAACGGTCACAAGAGCGTCCATGACTGATGCTAGTTAGGAACTGTTTGGCAACAATCTCCTGACCCAATTGTAAATGGAATCTTGGCTATTTTCTTGCTTTTTGTCCTTTGATTTGTTTCCCAAATAAACGGCTGTCCTGGTTAACCAAAATTCTCTGTATACTGGAGGAGCTTAGTTTAGGTAATGGCTTATTCTGGAGCAGAAGTCTTCATTAACATGAAACAATGGCCTATTGTGCACTCAACACATTCTAAGGCTACATCCACACTACGCTGGATAAATCCGTAACTGAAGCTTTTTCTCTTCGTTTTTACCCTTTGTCCACACTAAAATGGCATTTTTGTCCCCCGAAACTGGAGCTTTTCAGAAACGCTTTCCAGGGTGGGTATTTTTGAAAATGCTGTTCGGGCAGATCATTGTGGACATGGTAACCAGAGACTTGAAAACACTATCAGACAGCAGCGTGCTATTTCATTGTTTTCTTGAATGCAACCTAATAATTTCAGAACAGATGGCAAAGAGTCTGAAACCAGAAGAGTTAGAAATGTACTCACCAAATACTTTGACCCATAACTTACTGAATAAATAAGTATACTCACTTTGCCCTGTTTTCTGTCCTTGCTCGTATGAAGGTGGTTTACCTATTTATGCAAGTACTTCTCTGACAATAGATGTGTAACAGCCTAATGTAACATTGTATGGAAATACAAGATAACACTGATGCAGACATGTTTTATACATTTAACAAGGTGCTTTATTAATGCAACAGAGTTAGTCAGTTTTTCAATGTTCATCGTCAGCCGGGTCAGTCTGTCCATGAACTCCCTGTCGGTTGCCGCCGTATGTTCTAGTATTTGTTTTTTTTTTAGTTTTAAGTTCTCCTGCGCGAGAGCCAACAGCTGTCCGTCTTTTAAGTTTTTCTGGTCTGTAACTAGACAAACACGCACTTTCACGGCGAGATTCAGCACCAAACATGTCACTTGTTTTCGGTAGATGTGTCCTGTGCAGGAGGAGGAGATTCGCCGAAATCTCCGTTTCAGTGTGGATAGAGATATTTTCAAAAATGCATAGTGTGGACGCCTATCGTTTTTATGCGAAACCGGCGTTTTCAAAATTATCCGGTCTAGTGTGGATGTAGCCTAAGTTTTGTTCAATGAATTGAATTGACTAAAGGCTTGAAGTTTGGGGTTTGCACTTGCACAGATCGCTTCCAAGTAACTGTATTTACACATCAAATTGTTTACTGTGTGTATATCTGTGTATTTTGACAGTTCTATACAACTGGATAGTTTATCAACCTTTTTTTGAACTTTGGTAATGCATGATCTACAGAACATTGGTGATTCAACCAGCAGTAGTCTTTTCAAACCATGATGGTATTGTAGTGGGTAAATGGAATGTGCTGCTGGCAGCAGTGGTGGAAGTGGATACAATAGCGTCTTTTAAGAGCCTCTTCGATAGGTACATGGAGCTTAGAAAAATAGAGGGCTATGTGTTGGGGAAATTCTAGGCATTCTCTAGAGTAGGTTAGATGATTGGCACACCATTGGCACCCACCCTATGTTTAATGTTCTGTTGTGAGAAAAATGTTCTTTTGTTTAGACTTCGATCCTTGGTTGTGATTTTCTTTATTGCTCATTGTGAGCAATAAATTGATCTGAGTATAATCAGTGAAATCTAGTTCATTTCCTCAAGTGTTTGCTTGATGTGGTTTATCTTCAGAAATTGACCCAAATCTAACAGGAACATGGAATTTAACGCATTCAGGGTTTAGCCAGCAGTCGAGTTAGACCCAAAAAGCTTCTTCCCTGAGAAGAGTGCACTTAGCTTGATGTAATGTCTATTGAACGACAAGGATAGGTGAGCAGACTCTTAGGATACCACATATAATTCCTTTTTATCAATTTTCTCCCTTGGGAGACTATAATGTTGAATAGGATTGCTGTATTTTGAGCAGCAAGTACCCTTTTCAGGTAAGATAGCCAGTGAATTAGTAAGCTTTTTCTCATTAGGGAAATTACAAATATCAGTTCCTATTCTACATTTGAACTGAGGCATCTATTAATGTGCAGGATGTTATGACACTTGCCCCTTCTTCCTCTCTGTCATGGGGCTCTGCCTATTGTATTATAGATTGGCTGACTTAGCACCTTGCAGAATGTTGTATGTGCTCTTGACTCTTTGCCAGCATTGGGAATTATGTGGTTTTGGCTGAGGTGCTTTCTTATGAAATTGGTCATGAGTCGTAGACTTGTACAGCAAAGAGATGAACATTGAGCTTAGTGAGTGTGTGCTGAACATGTCCCTCTTAACTAATAGCATTTGCCTGAATTAATTCCATATTCTTCTATGCCCTGCTCATTCAAGAACCTATCCAGCTGCTTCCTCTCCACCTCTGACAGCTCTTTCTGGATACCGGTTATCAGTTGGGTGAAAAATGTAGTCCTCTGTTTAAGCTTCCTGCCTCTCACCTGAACAATGTGTCCTCTAGTTTTAGTCATCTCTACCATGGGAAACACACTGGTTATCTACCCTATCTGTGCTCCTTATCATTTTATGTACTACTGAAATGTCATTTTCTTCACCCTTTTGTTTCAGGTAAAACCAACCCAGCCCATTCAATTTACCTAGCCCTCCAGTCAGGGCAATATCGTTTTGAATATTGTCTTCACCCACTTTAGCTTAAATCTTATCCTTTCTATAGTGTAGCCACTGGAGCTACACACAATGCTCCAAATGTGACTTCAGTAATCTTTTATTGTACAGCTGCAGTATGACCTCATTTTTATGTTCAAGCCTCAACCAGTGGAGTATGTTATGTACTGCTTTTACCACCCCCATCTGCTGAGGGAGCTATGGACTTTCACTCCAAGATCCCTTTGTACATTTGTGCATTTAGTCTCCTGCCACTTACTGTATACTTTTCTTGCATTTGACCTCCCAAAGTGCAAAACCTTACATTCCTTTGGGTTGGACCCCATCTCCCATTTCTCTATCTACATTTTCATCTAATTTATATCTTTATTTCTTTGACATTTCCCACTAACCTAATTTTCCTAAGATTTTCCTAATTTTTGTCATCTGCAGTCTTATTGATCACCTCATTTACATTTTTGTGTTTCAACTCAGTTAACAAGGATATTGTTAGATGAATCATTAGATAATTTGTGCGTCCATTCTCCCTGCCATCAGATTTTTCTGCTTTGCTTTCAGCTCCTGATTGGGTTATATGCAGGAAATGACTGGTTTGTGAATGTGTTTTGTGACCAATAATATATGTAAATATTTCTGGTTTTGGGGTGTCACAATTGATATTTGTCAGTTCAAACTACTATGGGCTAAAATATCACTAAGTCTGCCTGAAGTCCATACAAGTTTGCAAAACAACTAGGAGCTTGAATTTTTTTTTCTTCTCCCATGTCACCCTTAAACATGTGCTTTAGAAGCAAATCATATCATGTGTTCTATTTCAGAGCATTTAACTTGTTGCACAATAGAGATTCAACTTCGGACTATTAAGGTGTGTTACAACTTGCATTTGTTATTCATTCAACGGGTATTGTAGTTTTGAATGTGGTATCACATGTTTTATAACTAAACACATTAGTTAAATTTTGCTGTAAATGTGGCACTTTTGAAATTGTCAAAATAAAATTTGGCAGTTTTTAAATGACTGAAATGCTCATGTTACAAGACATTGTTATCTTTAATGTGAATATTGGATATGCAGTGTTAAATGACTGTACTGAATGTATAAAGCCAAAGATCTGAGGACCCAGAACTACTCTGATCCTGTCTTATCGAATATTTCAATGCTTTCCTAGCAAAAACAAATCAAGTAGGTAAGGAGTAATTTAGAAGTTAATATTTCCTAAATCTGCATATTATCTTAATTTTGCTGTTTTAATTATCTTAAAAAATCTTAATTATCATGGAAGACTGATTGTATACTCTAATATTAACTTAAGGCATAGTAAACAGTGGTTAGCTAACACTATCAGTGATCTCTGGATTTAATTCTGCAGCTGTCTGCAAGGAGATTATACATTCTTTTCATGACTACGTGGGTTTCCTCCTACTTTCCAAAGGCGTACGGGTTAGTAGGTTAATTGGTCACTTGCGTATAATTAGGTAGCATGGGTCCCTTGGGCCTGAAGGGCTTGTTCCCATGTAGTATCTCTAAGTAAAAATAAAATTGTATCTATGTAAAAAGTGCATTCATTGCTGTCAGAACAGGTGAATCAGGAATACATTGTTAGAAAGATTTGTGCAGTTGGTAAAATGCAATGTTTAGATTTAAAAGTCATAGTTCAATAATACTGATTTTTCATCAGGAGTGTTTTCACTATAATTTTTTTTTCAATAATGGTCCCTTAATGCTTAAGCTTAATGAAAATGATGAGCATTTACAAAGCAGTTTCTTCTGCAATTCCAAATAATAGGGAAAAAAAATGGTTTGATCTGTCTTGAATGTAGTAAGATCTTGTTAACAGGAATTAGCTGGATGACCAAATAAATTTGTCAGTGTTAGGAAGAATGTTGGCAGGAGTAATATTATTTACCCTCAGCTTGCATCACAAATCACTAATATCTACCAGTCCACTGCAAAGCAGACACCTCCTAGCAATGTAGCACCTCCTCGGTACTGTATTACTATATTTCCATGGATATTGTGATTACATCCCATAAGGAGAGCTTACAAATCCAAATTGTTAGTGCTTTCTGGCCTGAAGGAAAAACACTTAAATGGAACAAGCTAACACAGGAAAGACAATGATGAACTTGAGGCATGGAAAACATTAATCTAAAATGATTGATTAAAGATTTGTCTTGCCACACTCTGTTTATATTGGGAGTAATAATGGGGATGTTGACATACATCAGGCTTTCATTGACAATGAGAGTAAACTGGAGTGATAAATTGAGAATTTTAGTGTACACAGTGAACATAATTAACTTTACCTGGCAAGAAGATATGAGTGGTAGGCAGGCTGAGTTGTTAAACATGCAAATAGATGTTGTTAGAAACAAGAGAATGAAGACTTCTGTGGACCTTGTCTGTTTCAAGTACCACAAATTTATTGTATAAGTATATATAAAAAGTATTTACGGTAAGTATTTATGAAATGTATATAACTATATAAATTCTACTGTGAATACCTGCAAGAAAATGAACCTCCAGGTCGTAGACAATGCCATGTACGCACTTTGATAATAATTTTACTTTATACTGATATAAAAAGGTGTATATTACTGGTGGGGAGAATTACTGAGAATATCAGGTAACCAACTCCACTGAACAAAGGGAAAAAATCCATTATTCCAATTTGTTGTCGACTGATAATGTTGATTCCATACATCATGTGCATACTCATCTGGGTATGGTTGTATGATCTCTTGGGGCTTTACTTGTTTAGCCATCCTGTCCTGTAGTTGAACGAAAACAATAACCGTGTGCTCTGGGACTTTATGCATCCAGCTCAAACTGCCTCAAGTGCCGATGGGGGATGGGGTGAGCATGGAGAGCATAACTATTTGGGACCACAGAAATGGAATATGGTCAAATTCTACAATACCTAATCACTTTTCCATTTTGTAACAGAATGTGTGTCTATGCTTCATTTTGTAGCATGTCTCGTTCTGCTTTACTACTTGACTAACTTGGGGCGATGCTTTCATTTTGAGCACCTTGTTGGCAGAGAAACTAAAGGAACTGGACTTAGTGCGGACTGTGCTGTTGCATACATTGGAGAGGAGTTGGTGCGTGAAAGCAGTGTGCTCTTTAGCAGCGAGTGATCGTCTTAGTTGCTTTTCTTGTGATTTCAAGACCCTGTCAGTCATTGTTAATGTGGAATGCTGCAAGCCCAATTCACTGGTTTATTAGTGGATGGTGGGAGAATTGCATGGCCCTGGCCATAGCGAGGACTAGGCCTTAAGTCCAGTGTCACTTGCTTACAGCCACCCAGGAGAGCAAGAGGCGTCAGAGTCAGGATGGTGCGGCGTCCATGCTGGAGCTGGTGCTGCCCCCTAGTGTTCGCTTGGCAAAAGGCAAGCCATATTGTTTTCGACTGCAGACTGCTGCAACATTTGTGGACTTGGACTATATTTTTTGTGTGACTCTATTTTACTGCTATCTTAAATTCTTGTTACATTATATGTAGCAAGAACTTTTGCTGTGTATGACTGTTGGTACTGTGTTTTGCACCTTGGCTCCAGGGTAATACTGTACTGTTTTGTTTGGCTGTATTCATGGGTATTTAGATATGGCTTAATGACAATTAAACTTGAACTTGTAGCTTTGTGCCTCCTTCCTGCATTAAAGACAAAAAGTATGGAAAAAATATTTGTTTAATACAGTAATTTATCTGAAAATTTATTAAGTTCAGTATCTGTTTATGGTTAACAAGAGCAGAGTATAAGACCATAAGAGATAGGAGCAGAATTAGGCCATTTGGCCCATTGAGTCTACTCTGCCATTTTGTTATGGCTGATCCAATTTTCCTCTAAGCCCCAGTCTCCTGCCTTCTCCCCGTATCCCTTCATGCCCTGACCAATCAAGAATCTTTCAACCTCTGCCTTAAAAATACATACAGAGTTGGCTTCCGCAGCTGCCTGTGGCAACAAATTCCATAGATTCATCACTCTCTGGCTATACTTGTCGCTGCTTGGTGATGGTTGTTTGAATGTCTATAAGGTGAATATTGTAAAGTAGGGAAATAGAGGATTCCAGTTAATTGGGGCATATTGGGACCAAAATATTTTGGCCAAATTAAGCAACTGTTACAATTAGGGGAATTGTCGTGAAAATAGTTTTAAAAAAGGCATTAAAAAAGACAAACTGAGTAACAAATTATCTATTTAAATAAATTAGATCACTACCAATACTACTACAGTACTGTAAAACTGTATTAGCTTGTAATAGTTATTGACGGAGTAATTCATCCACAGCAAGTGGCAATGTTCTTTTCATTGACTGTAAGTGAACAAAATCAATACAGATACCTATGGCAGGTAATGGACTGCCTTCATACCATGCTTTCTACAACTGTATCCTCCAAGTCTTCATTTTCATTGTAATATTGAAGATGATTGTCAATACTTTAATTCTTCGAGGTTCCTAACTTGAAGTGAAATAATTTCATTTTTCGCTCCCAGCTGTTCCTGGCATCACCAAGCCTAAATGTTTGAAACTGCAGTAAGTAAGTCAGTTCTGAATTGTCTTGCTGCTTATTTCTTGCCAATTATCAGTGACTAAAATCACTGCTTTTTGATCACTAACACACAAGTGATGCTATTTTTTTAAAAAAGCTGTTCACTGTGAGCATTGTTGTGTCTAACGGTCACACAAGTGCACACGTCTGATGCCAGTTAGAAACTGTTCAGCAACAGTCTCCTGTCCCAGTTAAGTGGCATAGTGTTCCAAATAAACAAAGAGAAAATAAGGAGCTGCCCAGATTAATTGATGGCCCAGTTAACTGGAATCCACTGTATGCCTCTAAACTTTCTTTGGGAAATTGAACATTGGTGACCAAAGCCTATTGTAAACACCTTCATTTTATAAATCAATAAGGAAATCTTTGAAGTATTCTTTTATTTTAATTCAAAAACATGGGTCAGTTATGTCTAACATGAGGGGGCATAGTTTTAAGGTGCTTGGAAATAGGTACCGAGGGGCAAGTTTTTCCAGACCTTAGTCAGAGGGTGGTAAATCTGTGGAATCTGTGGCCACGAGCAGCTGTGGAGGCCAAGTCATTGGGTGCATATAAGGTAGAGAGGGTGCGTGGAATGTATTGCTGGCGACGGTGGTGGAAGCGGATTCAATAGGGACTTTTAAGAGCCTCTTAGATAGGTACATAGAGCTTAGAAAAATAGGGGGCTCTGCGCTAGGGAAATTCTAGGCAGTTTCTAGAATAGGTTACATAGTCAGCACAACGTTGTTGGCTGAAGGGCCTGTAATGTGCTGTAAATTTCTGTGTTCTAAGTGAATAGAGAGTATGCAATTGGGAGATGACGTGTTGAAATTTAAAATCAAATCTGTTCCATTGTTAGATTCATTGAGTGTACAGAAATTTGTAACCAGGGACCCATAATATATAGGAGCAGAAGTAGGCCATTCGGCCCATCGAGTGCTCCACCATTCAATCATGGGCTAATCCAATTCTTCCAGTCATCCCCAGTCCCCTGCTTCCACCCCATACTCTTTGATGCCCTGGCTGATCAAGAGCCTATCAATCTCTGCCTTATATGCACCCAATGACTTGGCCTTCACAGCTGCTTGTGGCTACAGATTCCACAGATTTACCACCCTCTGACTAAGGTAATTTCTCCGCATCTCTGTTCTAAATGGATGTCTTTCAATCCTGATGTCATGCCCTCTTGTCCTGGACTCCCCTACCATGGGGAAGTAACTTTACCATATCTAATCTGTCCAGGCCTTTTAACATTCATAATGTTTCTATGAAATTCCCCTCCCCCCTCACCCCCCATTCTCCTGAACTCCAGGAAATGCAGCCCAAGAGCTGTCAGATGTTCCTCGTACGGTAGCCCTTTCATTCCTGGAATCATTCTCGTGAATCTTCTCTAAGCCATTTCCAATGCCAGTATATTCTTTCTAAAATAAAGAGCCCAAAACTGCCTTATAGAGCCTCAACATCACATCCCAGCTCTTATATTCTGTACCGCTAAAAATGAATGCCAACATTGCATTTGCCTTCTTCACCACTGACTCAACCTGGAGGTTAACTTTTAGGATATCTTGCACAAGGACTCCCAAGTCCCTTTGCATCTCTGCATTTTGAATTCTCTTCTCATCTAAACAATAGTCTGCCCGTTTATTTCTTCTACCAAAGTGCATGACCATACACTTTCCAACATTATATTTCATTTGCCACTACTTTGCCCATTCCCCTAAACTATCTAAGTCTCCTCTGCAGGCACTCTGTTTCCTCAACACTACCCACTCCTCCACCTATCTTTGTATCATAGACAAATTTAGTGACAAATCCATTAATCCCATAGTCTAAATCATTGATGTACATTGTAAAAAGCAGCGGTCCCAACACAGACCCCTGTGGAGCTCCACTGGTAACCGGCAGCTAACCAGAATAGGACCCCTTTATTCCCACTCTGTTTTCTGCAGATCAGCCAATACTGCACTCATGCTAGTAACTCCCCTGTAATTCCATGGAATCTTACCTTGCTAAACAACCTCATGTGCAGCACTTTGTCAAAGGCCTTCTGAAAATCCAAGTACACCATATCTACTGCTTCTCCTTTGTCTACCCTGCTTGTAATTTCCTCAAATTGCAGTAGGTTAGTCAGGCAGGATTTACCTTTCAGGAAACCATGCTGGCTTTGGCCTATCTTGTCATGTGCCTCCAGGTACTCTGTAATCTAATCCCTAGCAATCAATTCCATCAACTTCTCAACCACTGATGTCAGGCTAACAGGTCTATAGTTTTCCTTTCTGCTGCCTCCCACCCTTAAGTAGTGGAGTAACATTTTCAATTTTCCAGTTATCCATTGCAATGCCAGAATCTATCGATTCTTGAAAGATCATCGTTAATGCCTCTGCAATCTCTCCAGCTACTTCCTTCAGAACTTGAGGGTGCATTCCATCAGGTCCAGGAGAACTATTCACAAACAGGCCCTTAAGCTTCCTGAGCACCTTCTCAGTCATAATTTTCACTGCACAAACTTCACTTCCCTGATACGCTTGAATGTCCAGTGTACTGCGGATGTCTTCCACTGTGAAGACTGATGCAAAATACGCATTCAGTTCCTCTGCCATCTGTGTCTCTCATTACAATATCTCCACCATCATTTTCTATTGGTCCTATATCTACCTTCAACTCTCTTTTACCCTTTATATATTTAAAAAAGCTTTTAGTATTTTCTTTGATATTGGTCACCAGCTTCCTTTCACAATTCATCTTTTCCTTTCTAATGAGCTTCTTAGTTCCTTCTGCAAGTTTTTATAAGCTTCCCAATCCTCTATCTTCCCACTGGCTTTGGCTTCCTTGGATGCCCTCTTTTGCTTTTACTTTGGCTCTGACTTCACTTGTCAACCATGGAAGTGTCCTTCTTCCATTCAAAAATTTATTTTTATTTGGAATATGTCTGTCTTGCACTTCTCTCAATTTTCACAGAAATTCCAGCCATTGCTGCTCTGCTGTTCTTCCTGCTAGTGTCTCTTTCCAGTCAACCTTGGGTAGTAACCCTCTCATGCCATTGTAATTTCCTTTATTTCACTGAAATGCTGATACATTGAAATTTAGTTTCTCCTTATCAAATTTCAAAGTGAACTTGATCATATCGTGTTCCTTAACCTTAAGCTCTCTTATCACTTCTGGATCATTGCACAACACCCAATCCAGCACAGCCAATCCCCTAGTGGGCTCAACAACAAGCTGTCCTAAAAAGCCATCCCTTAGACATTTTACACATTCTCTCTCATGAGTTCCAGTACTGGCCTGGTTTTCCCAAATCACTTTCATGTTAAAATCCCCAACGATTATCATGACATTGCCCTTCTGCCTTTTCTATCTTCTGCTGTAATTTGTAATCCACATCCTGGCTGCTGTTTGGAGGCCTGTAT
Organism: Hemitrygon akajei; assembly: GCF_048418815.1. NCBI lineage: Eukaryota > Metazoa > Chordata > Chondrichthyes > Myliobatiformes > Dasyatidae > Hemitrygon > Hemitrygon akajei. The sequence goes on along the minus strand of NC_133144.1, from coordinate 56,270,227 downwards.
ACAACTGCCATTAGGGTCCTTTTACCCTTGCCATTTCTTAACTCAACCCATAGAAACTCTAGACCTTCTGATCCTATGTCAGCTGTTTCTAATGATTTAGTATTATTTCTTATACACAGAGCCATACCACCCCCTCTGTCTACTAACCTATCCTTCTGATACACCGTATATTCTTGGATGTTCAGCTCCCAATGGCAGCCATCCTCCAACCAAGTTTCAGATATGGCCACAATGTCCTACTTACCAATCTGTAGCTGAATTTCAAGATCATCCATTTTATTTCTTATGCTGTGTGCATTTACGTATAACATTTTCTGTCCAGTATTTGTCGCTTTATGTTTTAACTGCACCACGCCTGTATTGTCCTGTAACTCATCCCACTGGCTGTGATTATGCCTCATCTCCTGCCTGTCCTTTCTATCATCTCTGTTGCAAGTTATCTTTGATGTATTTCTGTTTACCCCTTCCTCAGTCCCATCACTCTGGTTCCCATCTCCCTGCCAAATTAGGTTAAACCCTCTCGAACAGCTCTATTAAACCTGCCTGCTAGGATATTGGACCCCTTTGGGTTCAGGTGTAACCTGTCCTTTGAGTACAGGTCGTACCTCCCCCAGAAGAGGCCCCAATGATCCAGGAACCTGAAGCCCTGTCTCCTACACCAGCCTCTCAAACATTAATATGCCTGATCATGCTATTCTTGCACTCATTAGCATGTGGCACAAGCAGCAATCCTGAGATACTACCCTAGAGGTCCTGCTTCTCGGCTTCCTACCCAACTCCCTGAATTCTCTCTTCAGGACCTCCTCCCTTTTTCTACCTATGTTATTGGTACCAAGGTGTACCAAGACTTCTGGCCATTCACTCTCTCCCTTCAGAATACAGGTTTCCCCCACTATTCGAAGGTAGAGCGTTCCTATGAAACGGTTCGTAAGCTGGAATGTTGTAAAGTGAAGAAGCAATTACCATTTATTTCTATGAGAAACATTTGTGAACGTTCACAGACCCAAAAAATAACCTACCAAATCATGCCAAATAACACAAAACCTAAAATAACAGTAACATATAGTAAAAGCAGGAATGATCTGATAAATACACAGCCTATCTAATGTAGGAATACTTTTCTACAATTATTGCAGCACTGTCCACCGCAGTGAAAATCTCACTCTCAGCAGCACTCGCGGCAGAAACACTTTTTCCAGTAACCTTTAAGCTATGAAGCTACCGAATAACACATAAAAATACACAGCCTATATAAAGTAGAAATAATGTATGCCCAGTGTACTTTCACTTACCGGAATCAGGAAGACAGTGAGGACACTGATGATGGTGTGTTAGGCTGAGTCGTCGGAGGTTGGGGTGGTGTGACACTGGGATGTCATCTCATCATCGTCTGTTTTCATCAGGGCAGGCAGGTCACATGTCTGCCTGTCTCAATGTCGAAGGTCAAGTTTCGTCGTCTGCTGTGGCTGATGTGGAAGGCTTGAAAAACAACAGTATGCTTGACTGCTTAGCTTCGCACATTTTTCTATCATACAGTTCTTTGTAAGCACTCAAACCATCCTGCAAATATGCCCTAAACCTATGTGCCCTTTCAAAATTAAAGTCATACTTTTCTGCAATCATTGCAGCGTTGTCAATCACAGTGAAAATCTCACGCAATTGCTTCACGTTCAGTTCCTGGACGTCTTCACTTCCCAGCCGTTCATTACTGTGTTTGGCTTCAATTGTTATCCTTTTCTCTTCATCAGCTCTTCATCTGTCAGTTCTTGTTGAAGAGGTTTTGGCATCCCATGACCATCATCTTCATCACCTTCCACAAACCCTTAGCCAAACTCACTACTGTATGTCCTTACTTCGTTCACCACGATCGAAACGCTTTATTATGCCTAGTTTTACGCTAAGTGTAACACCCTTACGTGCTCTTTTAGGCTTTTCCGATACCTTAGAACTCATTTTGCTAACGGATGCACAAAATAAATCGACATAAAGCACAGATGCTCACAGGCACATGTTTAAGCAATGCCGGCTAGAATGCAGTTCTGGGGGAGGAGCTAGTCTGCTTGGCGCGCGCTGCCTTTTTTTGTGCGCTGCCTTTTCTCGTAACAGTTGAAAACACCTTCTGTTAGCAAAAACAGTTAACTAATGTAGGTCTTTCGTAACAGCAAGTTGACATAAAGCAAAGGTTCAAAAAACGGGGGACACCTGTACTCTGCGCCCAATCCAAGACATCCCGTACTCTGACACCTGGGAGGCAAGACACCATGCGAGTATCTCTTTCAGGCTGACACCTCACTATGGAATCCCCTATGACTACTGATTTCCTCATCTTCTCTCTCTCCTGCACCACGGAACCAAGCTCAGTGTCAGAGACCTGACTGCCATGGTCGTCCTCTGGCAGGTCAACCCTCTCAACAGCATCCAAAACAAGATGATGATTACTGAGGGGGATGGCCAGAGAGGTGCTCTGTACTATCTGAGCTCTTCCCATCCCTTCCCTGACAGTCACCCACTTGTCTAACTCCTGCAGCCTCAGGGTGACTAACTCCTTGTAGCTCCTGTCTGTCTCCTGCTCAGGTTCCATTATAAGCTGTAGGTCATCAAGCCACAGCTCCAGATCCCTAACATGGTCTCTCAGAAGCTGCATCTCAGTGCACCTGGCGCAGATGTGACCATCTGGAAGACTGGAAGATTCCCAGGATTCCCATATCTGACACCCAGAGCAAAGTACTAACCCTACAAGCATGCTCTCTATTCCTCAAAAAAAAAATGCAAGGGGGAAATAAAATGAAGTGCGCCTCCCCACTTACCTCGCCGAAGCCCAAATGAGCCAAAGCCCTACCACTCTGCCTCAGACCACTCCGCTAGGCAGTGTCTCTCTTTTATGCCTGAACCTTCCCAATTTCCAACTCATGATTGGTTCGCCGGTTATAGCCGAGTTCCCATGAAGCTTTCCCATTTTAAACTTCGCTCCCGGACCTGTGCGGCACCTCCTCTCTTGGAGCTCTCCAACTAACGATTGGTGCTCCGGTTTTGGTGAATATTAGATTTATTTTTCCTTTATTCCCAAAATATTTCTAAAATCCAGATTTCATTCCACCTTATTTTTCTCTCTCATACTATGCAATTATTGCCTTTGTGTTTTTTTTATACCAGCAAACTTTCTAACAACTTGTTAAAGTAAACAAAAGGTCCTGTGTACTTTTACTACACAGCTGATTAACTGTGAAATACAAACACTTGCTTAGACAAATATGACAACCAATTTAAACAGTAAATATTGAGATAAATAGTTTATTCATTAGTGCTGATGATGGAAAACCTTGACGGATTAATCAGAAATGGTAACTTTAATGTCTGAAATAGATTTGGTTTAATATTAAGCTTCTAGGATATCTGTATGGCCTCAACTGATATAGCTGGCCTTAAATTTTTTTTCTCTCTCTTTTCTAGCACGTGGGTGTACGTGGCAAAGGCAGTATTTATTTTCCATCCCTAAATACCCTCGATAGGTAGTGGAATAAAGCTGCACTAATGTGATAGTGAGGTAACAGCTGTGGCTTGCTTGTTCGACCATTTTAGAGGGAACTTGAGAGTTCCTAAATCTGTGGTTACATATAGGCCTGCCTGGATGAAATAGCAGCATTCTGATCTAAGGGAAGATCCTTGAGGTGTTTTTACAGCAGTTCAGAAAGTCTTTTTAAAATTGTCATCATATTAACATTTTAAGTACCAGGTTACTGTCAGGTCCAGAGAAATATTTGGTTTTATCGTTTGTCAGGTCCTTCAAGTACACTAACAAAAAAACACAAATGCAGAAATACCTTGGTGTCAAAAACATTTCAGAGGCCTGATTATATCTTGCTACAAGTCCTTATGTATACCACATTTAAAGCAGGTGTTCATAGATTCTTGATTGCTTAGGGCATGAAAGGAGGAGGGCAAAGCAGGAGGTTGGAGCTGAGAGGAAAATGGATCAGCCTTGTTGTAATGGTGGAGCAGACTTAATGGGCCAAATGGCCTAATTCTGCTCCTGTAACTTATGATCCAGGAAACTCTTATCCTTATATTCCAAAACTTCTCCGCAGTTGCAGTTTGCAAATGTGATGGAATACTTTTTATTTGTTTAGATGGGTGTTACCTTCAACGACTCAAAATAGTAAGAATTTAATACTGCACAGCCAGCATGTGTTGCAGCTGAGCTCTTGGGATTAAAACTAAAACCTTTCCTAACACCAAACTCCACTTGTAGACAATTCAGTTTCAGCCAGCCAGACTAACCTGCGGAAGTTTTGTATTTGGATAAGTCTTATTTTCAAAGGATTAGATAGCAAATGCATTAATTTTTAGTAATAGCATTTCTTGTTTGTTGCAATTCCTTAAGGCATATTTTCAATTGGTTTCACCATTAAAATTGATTTGTTACATCTCTATTTTATTTAACTTGCTGACCTAAATTGTGACCCTTCTCTATCTTATAACACTGGGTCTAAGATTGGGGTTCAAACCTCGCTGCTACCTGAAAGGAATGTATGTTCTCCCCATGACCACTTGGGTTTCTTCCACATGCTCCAGTTTTCTCGCACATTTCAAAGATATGCAGGTTAGGGTCAGCAAGTTGTGGGTATATTATGTTGGCGCCGGAAACATGGTGACAATAATGGGCTTCTCCCACTATTGCACAAACACAAGGAAATCTGCAAATGCTGGAAATTCAAACAACACGCACAAAATGCTGGTGGAACACAGCAGGCCAGGCAGCATCTATAAGTAGAAGACCTGTCGACGTTTCAGGCCGACCCTTCGTCAGGACTAACTGAAAAGAGAGACACTAAGAAATTTGAAAGTAGTGGGGGGAGGGGGAAGTGCAAAATGATAGGAGAAGACCAGAGGGGGTGGGATGAAGCTAAGAGCTGGAAAGGTGATTGATGAAAGTGATACAGAGCTGGAGAAGGGAAAGGATCATGGGACGGGAGGCCTCGGGAGAAAGAAAGGAGGAGGGGGGCAGCACCAGAGGGAGATGGAGAACAGGCAGGGTGATGGGCAGAGAGAGAGAGAAACAAACAAACAATTAAATACATCAGGGATAGGGTAAGGAGGGGAGGAGGGGCATTAACGGAAGTTAGAGAAGTCAATGTTCATGACATCAGGTTGGAGGCTACCCAGCCGGTATATAAGGTGTTGTTCCTCCAACCTAAGTGTGGATTCTCAGGTTGGAGGAACAATACCTTATATACCGGCTGGGTAGCCTCCAACCTGATGTCATGAACATTGACTTCTCTAACTTCCGTTAATGCCCCTCCTCCCCTCCTTACCCCATCCCTGACGTATTTAGTTTGTTTCTCTCCCTCTCCCTCTCCCCCTCCCCCTCCCATGCTCCCCCTCCCCCTTTCTTTCTCCTGCGGCCTCCCGTCCCATGATCCTTTCCCTTCTCCAGCTCTGAATCACTTTCGCCAATCACCTTTCCAGCTCTTAGCTTCATCCCACCCCCTCCGGTCTTCTCCCATCATTTCGCATTTTCCCCCTCCCCCTCCCACTTTCAAGTCTCTTACTATCTCTTTTTTCCATTAGTCCTGACGAAGGGTCTCGGCCCGAAATGTCGACAGTGCTTCTCCTTATAGATGCTGCCTGGCCTGCTGTGTTCCACCAGCATTTTGTGTGTGTTCTCCCACTATTGATTTGATTTAATGCTAACAATGCATTTCTTCATTTAAGAACATTTCAGTGTACATGTGACAAATCAAACTAATTTATCTATCCTGGTGCTTATTGAGGGAAAAGTGGCAGCTTTTAGATGGGACGATTAAAGTTAAGTCTCATTCTGTGCTCTTGGGTAGACATAAGAGATCCCATGGGACTCTTTAAAGGCACTGAAATTCTGCCACAGTAAGTTCCCTTCAACTATTTCCTAAAACATAATCTCTCTATTTCCTTTCATGCTAATGGTGGAAACTGGATGCATGCAAAATGATTCCCATATTTCCTGTTCTATTAGTGATTATCCTTCAAATCTATTTTGGCTGTTAAGTACTTTGTTATCCTGGGGTTGTGAAAGAACTGTACAAGTGTGAGCTAGATTGATTGGAATTTTTTCCAGTGATGCTTGCATAGAGGTAATTGGTACCACAGCAAACACTGAAACTTCATTAGCAAATTAGAGAACAAGGTGGGTTAATTTAAGCCAATTAAGTTTGGTAGAAAAATGCATTTGCTGCAATGTTTTCTTTAGAAAAAGCACATTGTGTACTTTAAAGTATTAAAATGATTATGCTTTCCTACTTTCAGTTCTAGAAGTTGTTAGTTATTTTTTAAAGTTTTTAAATTGGCCCAGCCAAGACATGTACATCTGTGAAGGGGAGTGAAGTTTATAAGTAATTTATAACTCATTTAATTAGTCTATTTAAAATAGAATTTCATATTCCATTTGCATGAACTAATTGAATCTTGCATGAATGAATCTAATTTGACCTTTGGATGTGTTATCTGTTTACCATCTAAGCTTATCAAATTAGATGTTTATATTTTTAATCTTTCACATGAGGCTTGAAGGCCTTTGTCTTCAGTTGAAGCATTTTTGGAAAATGAGGGTAATAAGGGCATGGGCGCATGTAATTCAGCCCCTACATTAAAATCATCTGATCATATGTGGCTGCAATTTCTAAATTCCCATGTGCACATGTTTTATAATAGTGTTAATTTACATAGACTGCAATTGTACTCATTTCCTATCTAGCGATAGGATCATGTTTCAGCGACTTCACTGGCAAGGTAGTGTAATTACAGTTTGATAAGTTGGGCAATATCCCTTTCAGATATGAATGTAGTAATTTATGGTGTCAGGAAATGCATGCGGATGTTAAATTTGCTAATATACTTGGGTGTATATTGCACAGGATATCTGGTAGTGGATTTGTTGGAGGTTAGGTTCCCAGAGAGGTGGAAATGCTGTTCAAGTGTTATTTTACTAAAATCCGCTCGGTTTTTCTTTTTGATTTGTAGAAGTTTGCTAGAATATTGTTGGAGTCATACTAGAGGGAAACTGATAGTTATTTGTCTTCATTTTGAGACTTGTGCAAAATTATTTTGGATTGAGCTGTGGATTTGTACTTAGAATCATATGATAGAATATCTAATGAGATGGAATATGGCCATTCAGGCAGTTATGGTAAGAATGGCCAGCACTAGTCACATCCCAGCACTTAATCCATGCAGGTCATGGCTCTTCAAGTACTAATTGAGTCAAAAAATAGTGAAATGTTGTTCCTCCAAACTGACTAACATCTTCACAGACTACTACAGCTCCTGATGACCCTCAGATTTCAATCTGAGGCCAATATGAGATCGTTCTTCAGGAGGGTGAACCCACAGAAAGTATCCGGCTCAGATGGGGTACCAGGCTGAGTACTAAGGACTGTTGTTCAACTGCCTGGTGTGTTCACCAATATCTTTATCCTTTCACTTCAGCAATCTGAGGTGTGCACCATCTTCAAGCAGGCTTCATTTATATTGGTTCCTAAGAAGAATGTGTTAACCTGCCTCAATAGCTTTTGTCCAGTAGCTCTTCGATCCACCATGATAAAGTGCATTTAGAAGTTGAAAACGAAATATTAACTCCTACATGAGAAGTGACTTGGATTTGCTCCATTTTGCCTACCAGTGCATCAGGTCCGGAGCAAATACCATTTATTGGCTCTTCACTGAACCCTGGAATATCTCGACATCAGGATGCTCTTTATTGACTATAGCTTGGCACTCAAAACTATTATTCCTCAAAACTAATCAATAAGCTTCAAGATCTTGGCCACAATACCTCCTTGTGCAACTGGATCCTCAATTTTCTCATCTGCAGACCCCAGTCAGTTTGGATTGGCAAGCATATGGCCACAATCTCCATCAGCACAGGTGCGCACAGGCTGTGTGCTCAGCCTACTTCTCTACTCGCTTCACAGTGAGGACTGTGAGATGAAGCACAGCTCCAATATCATACTACTGATGACACCACTGTCATTGGCTGACTTAAAATGGTAATGAACCAACATTGTAGGGGAGAGATTGAATGGCTGAGTGGTGCCACAGCAACACCCTCTCACACAATGTCAGCAAGACCATGGAGCCGATTATTGACCTAAGAAGGAGGAAATGGGAGGGCCATGAACCAGTCCTCAAGGGATCAGAGGTAGTGAGGGTCAGCAACTTTAAACTCCTCAGTGTTAATCATCTCAGAGGATCTGTCCTGGGCCCAGTGTAAGTGCAATTATGAGGAAAACTTGGCAGCACCTCTCCTTCCTTAGAAATTTGCAAAGATTTGACATGACATCTAAAACTTTGAGAACCTTCTTTTGATGCATGCTGGAGTGTATCTTGACTGGTTGCATTACCACCTGGTATGGAAACACCAATGGCCTTGAATAGAAAATCCTGCAAGAAGTAGTGGATACGGCTCAGTCTATCATGGGTAAAGTCCTCCCCACCACTGAACACATCTACAAAGAGCGCTGTTGCAGGAAGGCAGCATTCATTGTGAAGGACTGTCCATGCTTTCTTCTCGCTGCTTGCATCAGGAAGGTGGTACAGAAGCCTCAGTACCTACAGCAGCAAGTTTAGGAACATTCAGGCTCTTCTAGTGGGGATAACTTCACTTGCCCCATCACTGAAATATTCCCACAACTTATGGACTCACTTTCAAGGACTCTTCATCTAATTTTCTCTATTTATTTTTTATTTATTATTTCTTTTTCTTTGTATTTGCACAGTTTGTTGTCTTTTGCACATTTGTTGCTTGTCTGTCCTGTTGGGTGTGGTCCTTCATTGATTGTATTATGTTTCTTGGATTTACTGAGTATGCCTGCAACAAGGTGAATAGCAGGGTTGTATATGGTGACATATATATACCTTGATAATAAATTCACTTTGAACTTTGAATATTGAGCTTCACAAGTAGAGGTTTTGAGAATGGTATGGAAAAGCCTCAGCAGAATGTCGCCTAGTTTAGAGTATAAGGAGAGGTTAAACTGTCTTGGATTGTTTTCTCTGGAGTGTTGAAGGCCAAGGGGAGATCTAATAGATGTAAGTAAAATAATGGGAGGCATATGTAATAAGATGATCAGTTTATTTCTCCCAAGGTGGAAATGTTAAATATGATAGGGCATTGCTTTAAGGTCTGTGTGGGGTGGTGGGGGAGTTGAAAGGGAACTTGAGATTTTTAAAATTTTACATAGTGCTTGGATTATATTGCCAGGGGAAATGGTGGAGACATATATGTTACCAATGTTTAAGAGCCATTTAAAAGGACATACCTAACATGAAGGGAATGACAAGGTTTAGGTTGGCATAATGGTCATCATAGATGTCATGGGTCAAAGTGTCTGTTCCTGTACTGTACTATTTTAAGTCTTTGGGCTGTACACTTCCGTCTGTCTGCCAAATAGACTAGTTTCTATTCATTCTGTCTTGGCCCCTCACACTTTTGGACTCGCCGTAGTCACCACTGGAGGCATCCTGTCTGCATTTTAACTGCCTTAATGACTTACTTGCTAGCTTTCTCAGGGTCTGTACATGTACACCCCAAGGTCCCTTTGCTTCTTGACTCAACTGACAGCATCTTAATATCTACTCATATTCTCTTGGTATACTCCTTCAGATGCCTTCAAATATATGATGTCATGTCAGACCTTTTTTCGATTAAATTTAAGTTCCAATCTTTGCTCAACTGACCAGGCCTTTTAGCTTTACAAGTTAACAAATATCCAGCAGATAATGGGCATCTGGAATAAAAACTGAAAATGTAGGAAATGGTCAACAACAGTAACCTGCTCTGGGTATTTTCCAGGAGTCTAAAACTTCATTCTTCACTGGCAACCATACAAAGTTTTATCATCTGTAGCAGTCAACTTCTGACCTTTGCTTCCTTTTATTGAGCTATTTTTGTATCTATTTTGCTACTCTTGCTGAAATCCTGTGGGCTGCATTGTGACCTTGTCTTGCTAAAGTCCATGTGGTCTGCACCAAGTGCATTGACTCCCCTTGATGCAAATAAAAATCAATCAAATTAGTTAAACTAATTTCAGTTTGCAAATCCTGCTGACTAATGTGCCTATCAAAATACTGCAAAGTACAGCATGTTCAAATGAATATAGTTTATTTTGACCAATTTAATGGTGGGTGTTTCATGTACATTTTGCTGCAAGGAAGTTTTAACTAAATCTGTAGGTTTTTGAAAGCACAAAATGCATTGAAGAATTCATTATTTTCCTGGCTGTTGTTCTATAGGCACCTTCAAACCCAGTTCATAAAGGATAACCAGATGAAAGGTCCCCATCATTTAGCTTTGAAGGCCATTTAAATAATACTTAGAGCAGCAAGGGCTGGCATATATTTGTATAGCTCCTTTTACATTGAATTTGGAGTATCTGAAATGGATTTGCAGTCAGGAAGTACTTTTAGAGTGTAGTTACTTTTGTAACATAGTTATGCAGCAACCAATTCAGACACCATGGTTTCTCACAAATCAATTTTAAATAATAGCATGGCAGTGAAATAAAATCTGCAATTAGTAAAAAAGAAAGGGCAAGCTTGGAAGTGAATTGAGTTTACCTTTATTTGTTACTACCCCTGCCCTTCCTGCTTGTACTTAATTCCTCCTTTTGTTTTCTTTGCCCTTTTTGATGTTTGTCTGGGACTTAGAACATCTTTCTGCACTGATATATGTAATTTCCACCTGTTAAAGGATTCAGTAAAAATGGTTAATATTCAGTGGGTATGAGATTCCTGGTTGGAATTAATCTTCTTGAATTTTATTTTTAAATTTTATTTGGCTCATGATTATTTTCAATCTGGAGACAAATTGAATAAAATCAAACATGGTGACTCAGTAAATGATTAATTCATAAAATTGTAAGCAGTGATATCTGGATGTAAAAGTGTTTGAATCTGAATGGTTTGACATAGTTGATTTCTGTAATTGGATCTGTATGTTTCTCCTCCCCTTCAGTCAAGTAAACTGTGATCATTAAAGGAAAAAAAATGACATGGTCATAAAAAATGATTTTTGGTTTGGATTTTTGCAATAAATTTCACTAGACTAGTCTTAAAATGTCTGCAACATGCTCAGTTGTAATTAATTAGTTTGGATTTGATATTCCATATCTTAACTAATTCAGGCACTGTATGCAGTAAAAACACCTTGCTATTCTGTCCTAGAAATCTGCTTTCACCTTAATATCAGAATGCAGTAGCATTATTTCAACAGTATTCTGTTTTTCCATTATTGCTGTAGTCATCTGTGGGAACTTGTAGTGGTATTGTCAGTTTGAGTCAAAATTTTTTTAAAAAGTAACATCAATGTGACCATGCAAATAGCAATTCAGTAGAATGTTGAATTCAAGCTTTTCATACTAGCCATGTATAGGCAGCACAGAAAAGTTTTATGGCATTTCTGTGACAGGATTTTGGGAATGTAAGGTATGAAGGGTCAGTTTTAATCTTAGTTACAATCTTGTCTTCCAGTATTGTCCATAGAAACCCTTGTCAGAATGGTTTGATAAAAGTTGGTGTCCAAGTGCTATCTGCTCTTTAGTAAAATGCACTTAATGTGATCGAGGTCACTTCTATTAAAGGAACAAATGTTTTAAAATCACAAACCTTGCATTAATCTCCATTTCGTGCAGTAGAGGGAAATGTGATAAGATTGCGTTTGTCAGTCTTGACAGTGTAATCTTATCACTAAAACCTTGAACCGCAACCACTGATAGCGATGTCCATTGCTTATATTTCTGATTCAGAAGCACCTTTATAAAACTGAAGTGCATTCATGCTTGTAAAGCAAAATCATCGACACCATTCAGCAGCGCAGGCTCATCACTCAGCAACGCAGATATTCTGCTTAGCTGCAGAAGAAGGAAAGGATAGGGAAATTACATGAAAGAGGATGGTTGTTCACTTTGAAGAAGTAACCATATGGGCTCAATATAATGCTGCTAGCATTGGAATTGAGATTAGTACCTGGTTGTTGTACAATGGCTTACATCAAAGTTTGGAGAACAAAATTCAGCAAGGTTCTTTTAGAAAATGTATAATTAATCTCTTGACAAATAATCTTGCCATGTAATTAACACTTCATGGGGATAAAATGTTAAATTAACCCAGATTTTATAAGCTTTCACATGTGCAGCATGCAACTGTATCATGTATCACCTGCCAGTTTATACTCATTTACCTCCCCCAACTTTCTTATTCTGGCTTCTTACCTTTCCTTTCCAAATGTCGACTGTTTATTTCTCTCAATTCATGCTGTCAAGACTTGCTGAATTCCTCCATCACATTAGATGTGTTCTTCTAGATTTCCAGCATCTGCAGAATCTCTTGTGTTTAAAATATCCCTTAGTGTGTCTTTGTTGTATGGAAGATAAATTCCTCTTATGTCCTGGCCAATGTTCATTCCTTGTGTAAATTAACAGTGTGGTATCTATTGCACTGTGGGAGCTTGCTGTGTGCTAATTATCTGTTGTATTTGATTACAAATTTGACTGCACTTCAAACGTGCAGCATTGGCAATAAATCTCTGGGATGTCCAGAGTTTGTGAGAAGTATTATGACAGGGCTACTTAATTTAAAAATGATGGGGCATTGGAAGTAGGTATGAATATTTTTAGGATTGGTAGATAACAGAGAAGAAAGCAGGTGAAAGGTCGCTGTGGATAGATAGGAATACAGAATTGTAGATACAATCACATTAGCCATGGTTTGTTAAATGTTAGGTTTAAGTGACCAAATGCTCTATTGCTTCTAGTTTGTGTGATTCTCAGTTCATTCATTGTCATATTGTCAGTTTTCTCATTTAATAATGCTCAGCACATTTCTGTAATTTCAGCTGGTTAGCTGTAGTTGAGAATCATTATTCTTAAGTTGTTTTTTTTAACCTTGTATATTACATGAGTAGTAATAATAAGACCATAAGACATTGGAGCAGAATTAGACCATTTGGTCCACTGAGTCTGCTCTGCCATTCCATCATATCTGATTTATTATCCCTCAACCCCATGTGCCTTCTTCCCATAACCTTTAACACCCTTACTAAACAAGAACAATCCACCTCCATGTTAAATCCTTTAAATGTTGTAGGAGGTGTATAATGCTAAAGGTTAATGTTGCTGGAAGGCAAGGGTGGGGTGATGTCCACCTTGTTGAAATTTAATTATGCTCTTAATTATAAAGCTGCTTAATCTGGCTTTTAGCTGTGTTGCCTTGAATATAACCACTACAGCACATCCCGAGAACGCTGGCTGCCTGAGACAAAAAATCAGCAAGCTACATTTGTGTTCCGCCCTTTGCAATTATAAACTATTCAAAGGAATGGAATGAGAAGTTTGAATGTATCTTAACTGGGAAAGGTGGACAGTTGATAGGGCACTGATTGTAACAGTGGGGTTTGAAGAGGTCTTGGAAAGGGCGTTCCAGAGTCTAAAAGCAGAGTGAAGGCTACAGATGATTGCTTTAACCATCAAAACATGGAGGCATCTTTACAAACTCCCACAGCTCCCAATGACCCTGTGATTTCAGCCTCTGAGGCTGGCATGAGAGCCTCCTTCAGGAGGGTGAACCCATAGAAAGCATCTGGCCCAGATGGGATACCTTGTTGAGTACTAAAGATATGTGCAGGTCAGCTGGCTGGAGTGTTCACTGATACCTTTAAACTCTCGCTTCAGCAGTCTGAGGCACCTACCTGCTTCTAGTAGGCTTCAATTATATCGGTGCCTCAGAAGAATGTGGTAACCTGCCTCAATGTCTATCGTCCAGTAGCGCTTACATCCACTGTGATGAAGTACATAGCAAGGTTGGTGATAATACACATCAACTCCTGCCTGAGAAGCTTTGGATCCACTCCAATTTAACTACCTTTGCAACAGGTCTACAGCAGATGCCATTGCATTGGCTCTTCATACAACCTTGAATATCTGGACATTGAAGATGCATACATCAGACTGCTCTATTAACTACAACTTGGCATTCAATACTGTTACCCCCTCAAAATTAATCAAAAAGCTTCAAGACCTTGGGCTCAAACCTCCTTGTGTAATTGGATCCTTGACTTACTTGCAGACCCCAGTCAGTTTGGATTGGCAACAGCAGCTCCTCCATAATCACCATCAGCACAGGTGCATCACAAGGCTATGTGCTTAGCCCAATGCTATATTCACTTTTACTTGTGACTGTGAGGCTAAATGCAATCCCAAGCCTGGTATGGAAGCACCAATGCCCTTGTATGGAAAAGCCTACAAAATATAGAGGAGGCAGCCCTGTCCATCATGTGTATTGCCCTCCCCATCCATGAGCAAATCTACATGGAGTGCTGTTGTAGGAAAGCAGTATCCACGATCAAGGACCCCCACCATCCAAGCTATGCTTTTCTCACATTGGTGCAATCAAGGTGGTGATACTGGAGCCTCAAGGCTACACCACCAGGTTCAGAAACAATTATTACCCCTCAACCATCAGGTCCTTGAATCAGAGGGGATATCCTCACCCCATTACTGAACTGTTCCCATAACCTGTGGGCTCGCCTTCAGTTGTGTTTTTGATATTTATTGCTTAGTTGTTGTTGTTATTATTTCTTTTCCCTTTTTGTATTTGCACGGTTAGTCGTCTTTAGCACATTGGTTGTTCGTTCTTCCTGTTGGGTGTGGTCTTTCAGTGATTCTATTATATTTCTTGTAGTTACTGTGATTGCTTGCAAGAAAATGAACCTCAGGGTTGTATATGGTAACATGTATGTACTTTGATAATAAATTTACTTTGAACTTGAATATGATATGCAACCAAGCATCTCACAAAATTCAAATCCTGAACAGGATTTTTTCTTTCCCCTGCTTTTCCCCACCTCATTTTATTTAAAGTAAAGCCTATGGTTCAAAATATTTTTATTTACTGATGTTTTTCTCATTTGTACTACAAATTCAGCATTGTACTCTTACAAGTTAATGGTTAGCAATTTACATATGTCAAGCAAGGTGGATTTTTTTTGTACATCTTGCAGATTGTAAAAATTTGCAGTTGCAGGCAGTTTTTCAGTCAGGGTCTCTGGTTACAAGCAAATTACTGCTGCTAACCTCAAAGTCTCATAGCGTGCCAACTGAGGTCCAAAGTTCTACTTTATAATACTTGTGTGACAGAAGTCAATAAACAACCAATACTAAAGTAAGTTATGTAACAGTGATTTTCATGTCGTTTTAAAATTTTATCACACCACTGTTGGCTATGAAGCCAGACTACAGACAAAACTACAAACTTTTATTAGAGGAGTATTTGACTTGGTAAATGGTAATTAAACTATAAATACTATATTTATCATTAATAAATTTATTGCTTTATGGGTAAAGTACCTGATCATTTCAGGCTGCTCACAGTTCTATTGAATTGATGGTTAAGAATTGCATTTAGTTTTTTCAAAGGTCGGGTGTTTGTGTACTTCTCGGATTGCGTGACCCGTTGTGTGCATTTGGTGTTTGCATGAGAAAGATTTTGTCAGATAGTTTTAACCATGAAGTGTCATATCTGTGGGAAAATCTGTAGTACATATATGACAGAAAGGCATGTACTTCTGATTTCCTAATTTCTCATGGTTTACATTTAGGTCATCGAAAATTAAATAAATGTGTTTCCATTATTCGTTTTGTGGTTTAATGCAACCTGCAAACTGTAAACTAAATTCTTTTGCTCATTAGTTTTACTCCAAATTGCATGGATGATAATTGCACAGTTCTTATTTGGAGTGGCCATATATCTACTAGCCACACAGAATGCTGGACGAACTCAGGGAGGAGAGAGGAACAAATAGTTGATGTTTTGGGCTGAGACCCTTCATCAGGACTGAAAAGGAGGTGGGCAGAAGTGAGAATAAGAAAGAAGGAGAAGCAGTACAAGCTGGGTGATGGGTAAGACTAGATGAGGGAGAAGGTGGGTAGGGGATGGGGAATAAAGAAGCTGGGGAGGGATAGGTGGAAGAGAAATGGCTGAAGAAGAAATCTAATAGGAGAAGACAGTAAATCAGTGAATAAGAGGAAGAGGAGGAGAACCAGTGGTAGGTGAGGAGAAGAGAAAGGGTGAGATGGTGACCAAAATGAGAAATAAAAACAAGAGGGGGGAGGGGGAATTGATGATCATGCTATCAGGGTGGTACTTCCCTTTCCTCTTTTCCAATCCTGATGAAGGTTCTTGGCCCAAAACGTCCTCCATAGATGTTGCCTAATTTGCTGAGTTCCCCTAGCATTTTGTGCATGTTGCTCCAAATCTGCACAGTCTTTTGCGTTTATATCTAACTAGCCTGCTCAGATTCCCAAAACAGGTTTGCTTTAAAAATAACCCTTAACAGGTAATTTCAGCGTCTGGAAAAAGTTGATGCATGAAGGGACTGTTCACAATAAATGTTTGTTTTCTATCTTGAATCCTGATGAAAGGCTTCATTGCCAGCTCATTGCAGTAGTTCTTGTCATAACATTGTGATAGAACACCAGAAATAACACTATTAAAAGGCTCAATTCAATGCAATTTTAGCTACAATTATCCAGCGTTTATGCACCAACTAAGGCCTTCACCTGCCAGGTTATTTCACACCTGTCCTGTTTCCCATTTAATGTTGTTCATTTAATCTTTAATTGATACCGTATCATTCATTTTGTTACTCTTATGTTAAGAAACTTCATGTTCTGATTATTCTTTGTAAAGAAATTGCTCATGAATTTCACATTAGAGTTACTTGCTTGTGATGTTCATGTTGACTAATCATCTGTAGAAGTTTACCATTTTGAATAATGCCATCAGATCCTGTCTGCATTCTCAGAAGAGTGCACAATATCTCAACTTAACCTTCCAACCTCAGGGCAGTTGTATTATTTTGGCTTGGACAGTGAAACCAATACTGTATTGGGTTTTGAACCATGACTTCTGAGGGTACTGAAAAGCAAAAGTACATTGAAACTGGGAAGTTCATGACCACCTCCAGTGTATTATGAACTTGGCCTGAAGTTGTCTTTTATAACTAGATTGCATTTTAGGTATGATAGATAACTGCATGTGAAATTCCTTTCAAAACCAGCCTGCAAGTTTTCAGGCTTCAAACATTTTCCTACCATCTATGGGCGCAAAATTATTTTGTTAACCAGTTTCTTAGTCCATTGCTGAAGTTCTTGCCATGCTGAAATATGTTCTCATTCTCAGACTGTCGACCATCATTTAGAGCATCCTAACTGGAGTTAGAAGCTGAAATGACTTTTATTATCATGCTACTTTTCAGTATCACCAGGCTTATTGGATGGTCATTAACATCAAAGCAAGCATACCAAATTTGGATAACGACTGAGAGTTCGTGTGCAAGATTTTTCCTCATGAACTACACAAATGTGTTTGTGTTGTCATTATTGCCAATACAGTGGATTGAGGTTAGTTGAGCCATCGGTTAATTGGGGCAGCGGTTTATTTAGGGCAACGGTTAAGAACAGAAACTAAATTGAGAAAATCTCCGGGATTCCTTTCATTTATTTGGGACACTATGCCACTTAATTGGAGCAGGAAACAGTTTCTAAGTAGCGTCAGTTGCATGCTCTTGTGTAGCCGTTGGACACTGCACCATGCTTAGAACAATCAGTTTTTATATAGCATCAATTGCATTCGTGTTCAGAATGAAGTGATTTTTGTCACTGATCATTGGTGAGAAATAATCAGGAAGGGAATTTGGAACTGTTATGCTCACCATGGTTTCATGCATTCAGGCCAGAAACAGCTGGGAGTGAATATGAAACAATTTCACTAGTTCAACAGTTAGGAACTATGAAGAA
This sequence comes from Hemitrygon akajei, assembly GCF_048418815.1. Taxonomy (NCBI): domain Eukaryota; kingdom Metazoa; phylum Chordata; class Chondrichthyes; order Myliobatiformes; family Dasyatidae; genus Hemitrygon; species Hemitrygon akajei. The sequence continues at coordinate 56,252,402 of NC_133144.1, read as the reverse complement.
TTTGAAGGTATCAAAAATCATCTGGAATGTAAAAATGAACCTGAAGATTTTGTGAATGTAATCGTCTAAAGCCTTGAATGAAGGCAATCCATTGTCTGTGCTAAGTTCATTTACAGTCAGTCAAAATAACATGGTAGGTGAATTCCTCTGATAACTGATAGAAGAACTTGCATAGTTTTATAGTAATATAGAGATATTTGTAATATTCTGATTTGTTCTGTATTTCATTTAAATACACGTTGTTACTCATTCAGATCTTTTTTATTCAGACCTTTAACTATTTCCATGCAACTTCGGCTAACTGTAGCAGCCACTTAGTTGAGCCAAAATACACTGGTCCAAGTTAATCAGAACCCACTGTATTGGACTTTGCCCATACAATAGTTTGATTGCTGGAATCTACACCTATGCTTGTATGTGATGGATCACACCATGCATTTATTTGTTTGGATATTAGTTAATGCTATTTTCAGGTTTCTGCATTTTATGATTTTAATTTATATTCCACTTGTTAAACATATTTCTTACAATTATACTGTACAGCAGGGGATCATTCCTTCTAATTGTCCCTGCTGACTTATTGACATGGCTATCCAATAATCACTACTTGCTCTTTCCAACAATCCTGTGATTTAAAAAAAAATCGCTCCAAGTATTTACCTGCTTGCATCTGAGGGCTTTTGTTGCTTCTACGACCCTTTCAGATACTGGTTTCCTCAATCTGCAGATCCCTTTTTAACAGAAGGATATTATGAAATTTGGGCAAGTTTCTCAAATTAACCAATTTTGGAATCGGTCAGTAGGAGAATGTCAAAGCACAGTTAAAGTTACTTTGATCAATTGTGGATTTGTTGGTATGAGTAATAACAGATGTAGTGAAAATGACAACACAAAGCATTTACTTGTGAAATATGCTTAGTCTCTGCTTGCATTGACTCTTCCCCTGCCTTTATTGTTCATTGACAGCTAAAAATAGCATGTGTGTTTTGTACATGGACTGTTGCTGTTTGCATTGCTATATAATTTAACCGAATTTTAATCCTTTGAATCACCATCAATTGTCCAAGTTTGCTGGTGCCTTTTATCTTTAGAAGTTACTTTTACATGCATTAGTTTGCAAATGTAGGATATGTTTGTATAACTATTTTGGGAAACTTGAAGAACTGGTTTCATTTACTGGTTTAATGAAGTTATTTTATATTTAGATTTTAATACTTGCTGTAAGATCAAGAAAAAAATTACATTTGGCCTATTTGGCAGTTTGATATATTTGTCTCATCAACTGTTCCACTACTGTCCTTTATTTAAAAAAAATACAATTAAGAATTTGTATATCCTGTAGAATTGTACATTGACTTGTTGCTGTAGAACAATTACATAATCACAGTGGAGATAAAATTTTCCAGTTTCCGGAGGTTTAATTATTTGGTGTCCTTTTCATTTGGCATTTGTAAAAAGTAGCTATTCTTGGCTGAAGCTTTGATGCATAGAAGGTATTTCCATGAGCAAACGTTCATGATGGTGAAATTTGTTAACTTGTACTATTACTTGTCCCCTTTTTATAATAATTTTTTGAGAGCAAAAGCAAGAGGGAAAGCAGGGTAGTATAAAATCTTTTGGGTGCTCTAGCCTCTTGATTTTCTTATATTAAGTATATTTTAGCCTCTACTGCCTTGAAGGAGAACTTGCAATCTGAGCATGAAGTGGAGATAAATTGAAAGTTGTTGCTGAGGTCAGCTTGCAATGTAATTTGTCTCTGTGTACATCATATACTGTACCTTGCTATTTTGTGGAGTTTTGTATTTGAATTTAAAAGAATTGCCAGATAATTCTGTTCTTCAGAGCAAGCAATTATGACAGAACTTGCTAAATGAAACAAGTCAACCAACTCGGGATCTCATTTATGTGAACTATGCAGGAAACAATTTAATACTTGCTTGTTAAAGATTTTTCTCTCAGATATGGTAGCAAGGTGTCAGTTCTGTACATTCTGATCACATGGTCTTTCAATCAGTGTGCTCCACTCAAGGAAATGTTGCAAACTTTGAGTTTTTTCAAATTAGTTCTGGAACAGAAAAGTTTCCACGCACATTATCTTTGAGCTTGCCTCCTCTCACCTAAATCCATGCCCTCTAGTATTAGATTTTTGTTCCAGGGAGTAACAGGCTGTCTGCTCTATCTATACCTCCCATAATCTTAATTTCTACCAGGTGTTAGCCCCTGACACTCGAGAGAAAACAAAAATGATGCATAATATCTCTGAAGGTAGATATCATCCTGGATCTTGGCAGACAACCTGGGAAGATGAGGATAACTAGTGCAACTAGTACTCCTAGGAAGGCAAATGAGGAAGCTTAATTTGATAAATTACACGTTATTTCATTGGAAGTACTCCTTTGGACTTCGTACACAAATATAATATGTTTAAACAGAAGTTTAAGCACGCTTTAATTCTATGAAGGTGCCGCTGTGCCTAGTAGTGCTGATTAGATTGTGGTTCATGCAGAATAAAAGGGAACATTTGAACTGGAGTCATCTAATTTGAACAGGTGAGTAATTCCTTGCCTGATTGACAGTATAAAATCAGTTCTATTAATATTTGATAACAGCTACCTAAATGGGATTCCAATTAAATTCCACTATTAGTTAAGCAACACTTAATGTAGTCATGCTCCCAGAATCATTTGTTGTCTCAAGAACTGCAGGTGTTCAGAAAGGTGGCTCACAACAACCACCATCACCTTGGGCAATTTAGGGATGGGTGATGTATACTGACCCACTTCCCAAAACTGAATTTTAAGATGAGTATCACTTAGGCAGCAAAATGTAGTTTATAACCCACAGTGAAATTGAGCACTTGAGGTAATTTGATGAGCTCCAATGGCAGTGCTAGAATGTTAGCTTCACTACTTACTGGAATTGTTTTTTTTTAAATTATGTATTGCATTGTACTGCTGCTGCAAGTCAACAAATTGCACGGCATATGCTGGTGATATTAAACCTAATTCTGATTCTGCACATGTTTAAATACCTTAGATTGGATGGATCTTCAATAACATTCTAAGTGGATTATAAATATGTATATTATTCAACAGTTGGAACTGCTTTGGTTACTTTGACCAAAGTATCCAAAAGTAGAGTCAAGGGTTGCTCAAATTTAATTGAATAAACACATTTCAGTTCTAATGTTTACTATTAGAATGGCATCTTGATTCTATCATAAGCTGCCTCCCTGCAAAGGTTGATAGTTGGCAACTGGAAAAGTAATTTTAACTGCAGGCGGATAGTGCAATGCTATTACAGTGCAGGGCATTGGAGTTCAGAGTTCAGTTCCGGTGCTGTCTCTTAAGAGACTCTGCACGTCCTCTTCCTGAAATGCGTGTTTTTTCATGGTGCTCCGGTTTCCTCCCAGTGTCTAAAGGGTAGGCTAATTAGTCATTGTAAATTGTCCCGTGATTTGGTTAGGGTTAATCAGAGTTGTCAGAAGTAACTGGGGCAGTGTGGTTCATAGGGTTAGAAAGGTCTACTCTGCACTGAAATAAATTCCCACCGAAATGGAACTAGAAATGTCATATTTACCAAGTACCAATTAACAGCTATATGTAGGTGCTTTCCAAACTTCAGGAAATGCCAGAACACATTTGGAATCATGGAGTGAAATAGTTAAGTTTCTGCTCTCATTTTACGGAAATGAACGTGCTGCACCACATCCAAATACAAGATAATTAGTCTAAATTGGTGTTGTCTAAAATTGCTTCTCCGTGACCTCACTTATTTAAGCCTACTTCTTAAACCAAACTTTTGACCACTTATTCTATTACTCCTACTTGAGTTATGCTCCCTTTGTTCTCGTTTACTCCTTGGAATGGTTACCTCCAAATGCAGAATGTAGAGTCAATTTGGCATTTCAAAATACTTGGAAGTTGTCAAGTAACGTGCATTGATCTTGAGTCTGGCTCCAGGAGTTCTGTGTCAAATATATTAAGTGCATTTAGCAGGGATCTTTGCCAGCATAAGGATTCACAGAGTCCACTGGGTGTATTTGATTGCCAGAATCCAGCTCCTAAGCAGCTTGATCTTGATGTTTCATGTGATGTTATATTAGCTTGGTTGTTCAGCAACTTTTTTGCTCACTGTGATAGTCATTGCAGTTTGTTAAGCATGTTATTCCACCAAGTTAAAGCAACTTAGTTATTGTAATCTGCAGCTCTTTGCTATCTTTCTTTGTACCAGAGCAAGACTTTCAAAATGCTACAACAATTTGTGCGTGTGTGTTAGTTTGGATTTCCAGCATCTGCAGAATCTCAGTACAGTAAAGGTTGGCATAGGATAAAATGCTCCTGGGTTGCTTTGCATAGCACTGCTCTACTGGTGGGCTAAAATGAGTTGTATCAGTAGTTTTCTAAGATAGACTAGTCTCTGCAGTTCTGTAAATATTTAAGGTGAGAGTACCTTGCATCATCATTGACCATGTTGGAATTTTGAGTTCAGTCACATTTCTGTGCTGATGTTTGGTAGAATGCCAGCAACAGAAGAGCAAACACTTAGAGGCTGGCTTGTACCACACGTGCTATAAGTCAATATATTGCACATAGAGTAATAGGGTACTAGAGCATAGAAACAGGCTCTTCAATTTATCTAGTTCACACTCATCCAGTCTTCCTACACCTAGATCCTTCATACCCCTCTCATCCATATAGTTATTTAAACTTCTTTTTAAGTGTTGCAGTTGAATCTGCATTTACGACTTCTGCTGGCAGCCCCCACCATGCTCTCACCACCCTCTGAGTGAAGAAGTTCCTCGTAAATATTTCACTCTAAGTAGTTATAATCTCACTCAACATGTGGGGAAAATGCCAGTATGTATTTATCCTATCTAATTTTGAACACTTCTATAAGATCTCTCATCCTTTTCTTCCACTCCAGGAAATAAAATCCTAATTTTTTTTTGACCTTTCCCTATAACTCATGTCCCCAAGTCCTGGCAACATTCTTGTAATTTTTTTCTGTGCTCTTTCAAGCTTATTGATGTCTTTCCTGTAGGTTCGGGCCTGAAACTACCCACAATACTCCAAATTCAGCCTCACTGATATCTTATAAAATTTCAACATAGTATCCCAACTCCTGAGTACTCAATGCTCTGATTTAGAAGGCCAAAAGCTCTCTCTACGACTCTGATGCCACATCTAAGGAATTATGGATCTTTATCTCTTTGTTGTCACACACAGTGCTCTATCATTTACTGTGTAACTCCTACTCTGATTTATCCCACCAAGTTCAACACCTGACCCTTGTCTGCCATTCCATCTGCTATCTTTCAGCCCATTTTCCCAGCTGGTCCAAGGTCACTTTGCATGTTTTGATGGCTTTCCTCGTTCTCCACTTTGCCTCCAATTTTGATGTCCGTCTTTATGTTCACAAACTTAGTATTGTTACTGTACAGTCATATTTAAAAAATAAATCTCCATTGACCCATTTTTTAACTTTTAGATCACTAATGCTGTTTTGGAAAACTTTTGGGTTTCCTACAGGCTGTTAAAATGTACAGATTATGCAATAAGTGGAAATATGTAAAGCTTACATTGGACAAAATGGAGAGCAAACACGAGGAAATCTGCAAATGCTGGAAATTCAAACAACAACACACAAAATGCTGGTGGAACACAGCAGGCCAGGCAGCATCTATAGGGAGAAGCGCTGTCGACGTTTCGGGCCGACGAAGGGTCTCGGCCCAAAACGTTGACAGCGCTTCTCCCTATAGATGCTGCCTGGCCTGCTGTGTTCCACCAGCATTTTGTGTGTGTTGTTGATTGGACAAAATGGAGGATTACTTTTCTTTTTATGAGCAGGATTCTCATTAAAAATCATTGATTCAACTTCTCTCTGATTACTGGAATGATATTTCCTATATTAGGTTGCAGTCCATTTTCTACCAATCTCCAATTAACCTTCTGAAGTTTGCAAATTTGGTTTTGTTAGTCCTAAATGTACTTGCAAGTACAGCTTTGATTTGAGTTTGCTGTCACCAAGCTTTGCATGTAAAATAGCAAATAATGTAATTGTACAATCTAGTTTTATGGTTTAAAAATTAGGTAGGGGGAAAATGCTGAAAAATTACACGATAATACATTGTTCCATGACATTAATGAAGCATGCTGGAAATGTTAAGGACAGGCATCATCTTGGAGAGAGAGAAATGTGGACAGTGTTTGATCTAGTTTGCAGCTCTAAGTAGAATAAAACAATATAAACATAAATGTATAAAGTAAAGTACAATGGAAACTTTAATTAATATGCACTTCATAACCATACCAGATACCAAAACATGCAATAGTTACAAGACACTTTTATAGTTCCTATTGAGATGTAAAATTTGCAGTAATGTAATTGCAAACATGAATCTTCCACATATATCAACATGACAACCTAAATTAAGTGTGTACTTGATTGGGTAGTGAATAGTGAAATAATTGTGGGATGAAGTATTGTGAACCAATGGTGTAAAAGAATTTTAATTAGTTTTGTAAGGGCTTTCACTTGGATTTAAAAACAGCATGCAAATCTACTAATTGTCCATAATGTTCTTGCTTTAACTGATAAAACTAGGACAACAAATTGGGTGTCTTGTTCATTTTGGAGTTAATGTGGACGCTCTAAATCTTTTTAGATCTCTGTAGAGGTTTTCACCTATTTCACACTCACCAATTTCTGCCTAATGACAAACTTAGAGATAAATATCTGTCTGCTAAGTGCTGTTCTTTTTCTATTAGACTACATTTTGCAACATTCTCCATGAGCTACAGTAGAACTCCGATGACCTGTCAAGCTCTGCTGCACTCAGATTTTCTAGACTATTGGATATTATTCCTATTAATGCTCCTCCATACTTTTTAGATGTTACATAATTGTATAATAAATCCTGCAGTGAACTAAAAGGAGTATGGAAGCTGGTGCCCTGGTAAGTTGAAAGGGAGTGTGACAAACATCACTTGAGAGCCAGATACTGAACCATTGCTGTTTCCAAATAGTCAGGAAATAGATCATCAGAGTTTTGCTGTCTTTGTTTAAGGTTGTTAATGATAATTGATGTGCTAATGTTAAATTCTATATCATGAAAATATTCCATATCTTATTACATTATCAAAAATGTATTGTAAACTGCTGTATCATATGAGATAATATGATAAAGCTGAAGGAAACAAGTTAAGGGAGATCAATCGTGATCTAATTGTTTTTGAGGTGGCGGCACAGGGTAGTTGGGGACTGAAATGCTTTAACATCCTGTGCTTTAAAATCCTGATCTTAGTGAATATTTAGTAGCCCCCTTACAAAGCGTACAGTGGTGCTAGAAAGTTTGTGAACCCTTTAGGATTTTCTCTATTTATGCATAAATATGACTTAAAATGTGATCAGATCTTCAGATAAGTCCTAATACTAGATAAAGAGAACCCAATTAAATAACAATACAAAAACATTATACTTGTTTATTTATTGAGAAAAATTATCCAAAATTACATGTATTTGTTGGAAAAAGTATGTGAACCTCTAGGATTATCAGTTGATTTAAAAGGGGAAATTAATCAGGTGCTTCAATCAATGGGATGACAATCAGATGTGAGCATTGGGAGGCCCTGCCCTATTTAAAGAACATAAACCTGGGTCTTCATGATCAAAGTCTGATGTTCACCACATGTTGTTTTTGGAAGTGTGCCATGGCTTGATCAAAGGAGAGTTCTGAGGACCTGGTGGAAAAAGTACTGACACTCACTAGGCTGGAAAGGATACAAAACCATTTCTAAAGTGTTAGGACTCCACTAATCCACAGTCAGGCAGATGGTGTACAAATGGAGGAAATTCAATGCCATTTTTTACTCTCCCCAGGAGTGGTCGATCAACAAAAATCACTCCAAGAGCAAGGCTTTTAATATTCCTGGAGGTCACAAAGAACCACAGGGCAACATTTGAGGAGGTACATGCCTCTTTTGCATTGGCTAATATCAGTGTTCATGTGTCTACCATCAGGCAAACTGAACAACAATGGTGTGCATGGCAGGATCGCAAGGAGAAAGCCACTACTCTCCAAGAAGAACATTGCTGCTCATCTAAAATTTGCTAAAGACCACGTGAATAAGCCAGAAGGCTATTGGAAGAATGTTCTGTGGACAGATGAGTCCAAAATAGAACTTTTTGGCTTAAATGAGAAGTGTTATGTTTGACGAAAAGCAAACACTGCATTCCAGCATAAGAACCTCAACCCATCTGTGAAACATGTTGGTGGCAGTATCATAGTCTGGGACTGCTTTGCTTCCTTGGGACCAGGACAGTTTGCCATCATTGATGGAACTATGAATTCTGAATTGTACCAGCAAATTCTACAGGAAAATGTCAGGGTTATCTGTTGGTGAACTGAAGTACAAGAGAAAGTGGGTCATGTAGCAAAACAATGAACCTAAACACAAATCAGTCTACCAAAGAATAGTTAAAGCAGAAGAAATTTCAAGTTTTGGATTGCCCGAGTCAGTCCTGACCTTAATCCTATAAAAATATTGTGGAAGGACCTGAAGCAGGCAGTTCATGCAAGGAAGCCCACCAACATCCCAGAGTTGAAGCAGTAAAATTCCTCCAAGCCAATGTGCAAGACTGATCAACAGTTACTGGAAACGTTTGGTTGAAGTTATTGCTGTACAAGGAGATCACACCAGTTAGTGAAAGCAAAGGTTCACATACTTTTTCCAACAAATGCATGCAATATTGGATCTTTTTTTCAATAAATAAATGAACAAGTATAATGTTTTTTGTGGTATTTTTTATTTGGGTTGTCTTCAAATGGTTTTAGGGCTTGCGTGAAGATCTGATCACATTTTAGGTCATACGCAGAAAGAGAGAAATTTCTAAAGGGTTCACAATGTTTCTTGCACCACTATAACTGTTACTACTAACTGGGAGAACTCCTGTAGTTTTTGCAAGTATATGTTAAATACATTCAGTATATCAATTTCAGCATTATTCTTCATCTTTTTCCATGTAGGGTCCTCAAGCAGCAAGCTTCCGAATCAAGCAACACCAAAGAAAAATGGAATAAAGAATGGACCAATGAAAAATAAAGATGATGAATGTTTTGGGGATGGAATTGAAGTAATCCTAGACACAGACTTTGATTTTGAAGGCAACCTTGCACTCTTTGACAAAGCAGCAGTGTTTGAGGAGATAGATACTTTTGAAAGACGGAATGGGGCACGCTCCAGAGGGACACCCAATGAGAAGCCAACAATATATCGCCATGATGAAAACATCCTAGAATCTGAGCCCATTGTCTACAGACAAATCACAGTGCCACAGCATAGTGGTAGAGAATATTGCACTGGTAAGGCTAATGAATTTTGAAGCTATTAGTTGGAGAAAGACTTAAGTTGAACAGCTTTTAAGCAATTAAATATGTGGAGCAAATTAAAAGGTTTATTTAACAATGTATTTGGAATGTTTCAGGTGTGATGATTTCAGACTAGCAAGCTCGATCTATTCATAAGATGCCCAAAATTGCATTTTTAATGTGGCCAAAATGGAGTTGAAGCTTTTGTTTTTAAAACAATAGGTGGAATTTTGAACCTTGCCCCATTTAGAGAAAAGAAATTGCAATGTTGGCTGGATTGGAATATTTAGGATTTCTCCCTTGTGTCCAGAAGTAACCCTACAGTGTAAGCACTTCAATCCCTGAATATTTCTGAGTAATTTTGTTACAGTTCTGTTTTGGTGTGAAAATAAATATTTGGAATATTTTGTGCTTTTGGAGTGTTGAAGATTGCAGATGCGTTGATCTGGCAATTACTACACATAAGCCCATTACTGGAGTTTTTTCTACAATGTCTCCCCCAACCCTAGTAAATGCTAGCTATGCTCAAGTACTGACTGATAGCAGATGACAAAAAAAGCTCCTTGTGCAGTGAAATGCCTTGATAAATTACAGTAATTTTTAAGTTGCAGTGTACATTGGGAGAATTTTCTTCTACTCCTCTGCTCTGTTTTGAACCCTGGAGTTAATCTGCTGATTTGAAGAAGTGTGATTTCTGGTGACTGACCAGGCTGCTGAATAATGTATTTTCTTGGTTGAGAGGCCTAACTTTCAAATTGGTACCAACTTTGGATTAGTGATAGAAATTGCAGCATTTCTGTGGGCCCCCTTTTGGGTTGGGTAAACATGATTAGTGTTGCACCTCTTTCATTTCTATCATGTTTCAGCTGTTTGATACAGATTTTAATGTTTCAAAGTAGATTCTGTGGTTTGTACATTCCCTCCGACTACATGGGTTTCCTTCAGGTGCTTTGGTTTTTCCTCCCATGTCGCAAAGACCTGGGGGTTAGTAGGCTAATTGGTCATGTGAGTGTAATTGGGCACTGCAGGCTCATTGGGTTGGAAGGATCTGTTACTGTGCTATATCTCTAAATAATAAAAATACATTCCAGGTGTTTGAACATATTTGCAAGTTATATTTGGTATTGCTTCACTTCAGTTGGGTTATAGATGAAGAATGATTTCATTTTCTTAAATTGTGGGCCACATTGTGTCTACAGCATCTTTGTAGCTTCTAAGTTTTATTTAATGCAAGTGTGCTCAGCTACTCCTGGGATTTCCCCATAGCTTAGATCTGAACACTAGAGATACTGAGAAAATGCAAGAACATGAAGAAAATTAATAAAAAGAACTAATTTCTTTCCCTGAGCAGACTTCTTATCTGGTTCTTCATTTGCCTTCATACTTTGTCTTCCATCTGCCTTGGGTTTGCTGGGATGAGCAAGGGTGTGTGTATTCTGAAGGAGTGAAGGGTTTGTGAGGGAATGGAGGGATCGAGAGGGCTGGTGGTGTACTTTGATGACATCAGAACATGTGAAAGGTGATAATCTTTGAATGCTATGTTCAGGTGCAACATACAGATTAATAAATTGATTCTTGGATTTACGTGGTAGCAATGCAGAGCCAAGAAGGGTTCTATTGAGTATGATTTCATAGCTCTGATACGAGCATAAATAGCAAATTATGACCCACTGAAGCAGGCATCCAATGAAGTCTTAATGGCAGCTGTAACAGGCATTTTGAAGAGGGATAGACTACATAGAGGTTCATCAGCGAAAATGATGAAACAATGTACAGGGAGGAGGTCAAATACCTAGAGAGCTGGTGCAGTGACAACAACTTGATGCTTAATGTCACCAAAGCCAAGGAGATGATCGTCGATTTCAGATGGTCTCAGCCTGAGCACACACCCCTGAGCATCAGCGGCTCCACAGTGGAGAGAGTGGAAAACATCAAGTTCCTTGGGGTGCAGATCTTGAACAATCTCACCTGGTCCAGGAACACCACTGGGATTGTGAAACGAGCCCAGCAGAGATTGTACTTTTTGAGGAAGCTTAAACAAGCATCACTCCCCACTAACATCTTAACTACATTCTACAGAGGAGTGGTTGAGAGTGTGCTGATCTTTTGCATCACAACCTGGTACTCAAGCTGCAGTGCTGCCAACAAAAAAGCCTTGCAGAGGGTGGTTAGGGGAGCAGAGAAGGTTATTGGGGTCTCCCTACCTTCTGTCCATGACCTCTTTCAGATTCGATGCCTCCAGAAGACACGGTACATTATTAAAGACCCCTCACACCCTCTCCATGAACTGTTTGTTCTTCTGCCATCAGGTAAACGTTACAGGAGCATCAAAACAAAAACCACAAGGCTACTAAACAGCTTCCTCCCACAGGCAGTCAGACTGCTAAATAGCTGCTGTACCTGACTCTGTTTTGGACACTTTTAACTTGCACTGGACACTTATAACTTGTTTTTAACTGACATGTGGCTGTTGTGTTTTACTATTTATTGTTATGTTCATTATTTAGTGTTGCGTTTGTTATGTTATGATTGCACTGCTCCTGGGAAACGCTGTTTCATTCTGCCCTGCAGAGCTGATGTACGGTTAGAATGACAATAAAGTTTTTGAATCTTGAATCTTGAATTAACAACCATGCCATTAGTGATTCTCAACCATTTCAGTGACATGACAGAGTCTAAAATATGGAGAGCTTCAAAGGGGAAAGATTAGTGAGCAAACTACACAATTCAAGTCCTTCACTGAGAGATTGGATTAAAACACGGTGGCATTGAAAGAGACTGCAATACAGATGGCCGAGAACTTTAAGTTGAAGTAATCAAAGTTCTCTCCTATAAGGTGTAGGATAAGCCCTTTCACTAGCATTCCATCTAGTATGGGGATGGAATACAAGAGATTTACAAGGTAAGCTGGCAACTGCACCATCAATTAAAATCTGAATCAAGATGGTGTGACTGCGATAATGATTAGGTGAAGAAAATGTGTGCAGGACAGGAAGTGGATGCTACTTAGACTGTTCAATATGGAAATATTTTCTGTCAAAGTATATTTGCATAAACATGTTTGAATTTTATAGTAATAACAGAATGGAATTGTGTAGATTGTAGAAGATGCGAAACAGGTAGGTAATCCTCCACCCCTAATCAACTTATATACCTCAGTAACTGATCTCAATCTTGAATAAGCACACGAGTAGTGTTATGGAAAAAGATGTTCAAAGATTTGCCGTACTCTAGAAGAAAAATTTCTCTCATTTTCTCTGTAGAAATTGGCTGCTGAGTTCCATAACTAAACTTAATGGTCCTAAACTCCCAGTCAGAGAAGTGAGTCTGTCAGCATCTCACTGCTGATCTCTCATCATCTCGATGAAGTCAACCTCTCATTCTTTTAAGCTCTAATAAGAGCTTAGCTCTCTTTTTTGTAGCTCTGTCCCATAAATCGATCTAATGAGTTTGTATTGCACAGCCTCCAAGCCCAATGCATCTTTCTTTGGTCACAGAGACCAGTACTGCATATGGTCCTCCTTAGTGTTTTATCTATGTATAATTGTAGCGAGATATGTTATTTTTGAGATTTCCTTTCAATAAAGGCCAACATATTGTTAAAATGACTAAGCAAAAGATTTCAAAGGTTTTTAAAGGTTTTTACAATTGGTTAGGTGCATTTGGGAACAAATGAATGATTACTTTGCATTTTGATATACAGGAATATTTTTGGCGTGATTTAGCAAGTTTGTTCTCATTGAATTAGAATTTTAGTTTTCTGTTAAGCATTTTCATTTGAATATATCCATTTCTCTTTTCCTTCTCCATTCTCCTGTGTGTAAAACAGTATAAGTGTTTGTAGCCTTGGGTAACTAGAACTGATAATTATAAGATGGATCATTTCATTAGTTTTTCTTGTCATGAATGTTTTAAAAATCCAATTTGGATAAGTGAAAAATGACAAACTTGAAAGTCATCTTTAGTGGTTTATCGCACTCCATACCATACTCGTTGCACTTTAGTATGCTTAAGGTACTTGCTGCCAATTTTGAATGTGAACAAATAAGTTTTTCATGTGACTAACTGGAATATTTGGCAGGTAGTAATCTCTTGGATTTGTAAAGTAAGCCCATGCGCTAAGAATCAATTAATTAAACTTGAGGTTTGACATATTTGCATTCAGAGGGATAAAAAGAAACTCTGCTCTCATTTTATCCTCGAGGTGAAAAAAAATCAAGTAGCAGAATTTAGATTTGATTCTCTTCCACATAGTTTACAATGGAGATCTGAGTGATACGTGTACCTTCTATATCAACAACAATCAGTGAAATAATCAACTGCATATGGATCGCTTTGTCCTGTTAGCAACAGTGTAATGAGCACCAGATGCTGTTCATCCAACGTTTCTGCATTTTACATTGTTCACTGACTTAGATGTACAGATGTTTTTCAGTCATGTCACTAAGTGGTATCAAAATGGTTTTGCTAAGTCAAATGTCACAAAACCCTTAAATTGTTTTTTTTTCAGATTAGATTAGCCTTATTTGTCACATGTATGTTGAAACATTGATACATACAATTAAATGATTGTAATGAAGGCTGATATACCATTGCTTTACAGTTTGGGTTTGTGTTCGATTTAGATTTAGAGATGCAGCACGGTAACAGACCCTACTGGCCCAACAAACCCACGCCATCATTTACACCTTAGCTTACTAACCCATGCATCTTTGGAAAGTGGGAAGAAACCAGAGCACCTGGAGAAAACCCACGTGGTCATGGGGAAGATATGCAAACTCCATACAGACAGTACTGGAATTGATGTTTTAGTTCATGCTCAGGGCATCATGATAACAGTAATTGAAGTTCTTTTATCTATCTAAACTTTGTAATAAGGTCAATATCTGTTCCCTTGTGTACTCAAAAGTGCTTAGACTCCCAATTGGGCATTAGTTACCTTTATTACCACAATATCTATATTAATAGTTATTTTCCTCAATATTTTTCTTTGAATCTTAGCTTCATACAATTTGACGTTTGAAAACTCAAACCAAATTAAATTAAAATTAATTTCAAAAGTTTGCCTGTTACTAAGCTAACCATCTTGAAATATTTTGCTGATTTAAACAATGGTACAACATTCAGTCCTCTCATTCTCTGTCACTGTTTTAACTAAATCTAATGAGGGAGATGAAAAGTTGAATTTCTGTTAACTTCCACATTAAAACCTTTGTGTACTGTTCTTATGAAGATGTTAACCTATTTATTTTCAATTGTTCTACAGCGGTGTTTCAGATGAGCCAAAGATCCTCTCCCGTCTGAAACTGTTGCTGCGCAACTGTTGTTATGTATATGTAACATGAGAGCAGTTTATTTGAGGTGTCCATCAGTGAAATAGAATCTGGTTTGTTGTAAGGCATTAATGTGGTATAATCTTGCCCCAAGGTCACTCATTTCTGGCACACAGATTATATGACATTTTGACCATATGAAGCTTCTGCACATTCTTTTGTGTTATCTGTGTATTAAATGTCACTTCCCTAGACTTGAATTTGGAGCATATCTTTGGAAAATCAGGTCAAATGTTCACAGCCCTCTTGGAACCACTCTTGCAAATTGCATCTTTATTAAACTCAGTAGGCATCTCAACCCAGTCATAGTTTAAGTCCACATTGCTTGACTTTGGCTTTTATCTGTGCCATAATTCTTTCCCTGTATGTTAATGTGCTGCACTGCGTTCAAATACTAATGAGGGCACCAAAGTACCATAGACTATAGTGCTGCTGCCTCTACTTCAGGACCTGGGTTCAATCCTAACTTTTGCTACATGTGCTCCTTGCGACCACACATTTTTCATTTTGGTTATCCTGTTTCTTCCTACACTGCAAAAGACTTGTGGACTAACTGGCTACTACTTCTGGTTGGAGTGAATAGTAAAATGATTTTAAAAAAGGGTTGTGAGTGTGGAATGAGCTGCCAACACAAGTGGTGCATGCGAGTGTGATTTCAACATTTAAGAGAAGTTTGGATAGGTACATGGATGCTAGGGGTGTTGAGGGCTATGGTGTAGGTTGATGGGAGTGGGCAGTTTAATGATTCTGCATGGACTAGATGGTACAAAGGACCTGTTTCTGTGCTGTACTTTCTATGACTCTGTTTAGAGAGTGTTGAGGGGAAGTAGACAAATTAAATGGGATTATTGTACATCTGGAGTTTGTTGGTTGGTTTGAAGGCTCTGTAACTCTGAACTATTGTTCACCAAAACTGATTCCACTGTCAGTCAAATGGAATAAAGCCAGCAAGGCCATACTACCTTTATAGACCAATGTGAATTTATATGTCACATTCTGGGATTTTGAGACTGACCTGTTCTTGCTTGTGCTATATTAAGACAATTCTTAAGTTGGGTAAATTTAATGAAACTTCACTATTCGTTAAATGTGAGGTTAGTTTACATGTGGTTTTCCATTTGGAGGTTTGAGGGTATCTCAGAAGATTGAAGATTTCAAGCAAGACTGTTGAGACTACTTCCAGAATAGTCTTGCATGGGGAAAAAATACAAATATGAATGAAGGCATTAAGTGCTTTAGGTCAAACTGAATGTTGCCATTTTCTATTGGGATTTACTGAATTTGTTTTTGACTATCTCAATGTCGTGGACAATGCCAACAGTCCCAAATTATTTTTCAGTTGAATGGGACCATGCGACTTCAGATATATATAAGATTGTCCATCACTCTATGCTTGCTAATCTATGCTGGGTACTTCTATTACCATATGCTTCCATAGGCTTGTCCCAAAATTCATCATCCTTTATCTTTTATGTTAGAAACCTTAGTGGTCAATGTACTCTCAGTTTTGCCCTCCTGTACACCTTCAACTTTAATTACACCACCACTGATGATTTCAGACGCTTCCTTCATGCCTTTCCACCTGTATCCTTTTCTGAGCATGCTACTTAAAATCTGGTTTTTAGATGACTGCTTTTCTATTTTGTCAAATTTAGATTAACAACACTATGTCGTGCCTTATGTACTTGAGGGTATTACATAAATGCAGGTTGCTCTTGGCAGTAGGAAATAATTTCTAACTGGGAGCCTCATTTTATATTATGTAACCAATTGTTCAATTAATGATGCTCATCAAAGGGAGAAAATTATGATCTGTCCAGTATCACAGTAACATGAGTGTTGAAAGGATTATATTTCTTATTGTAATTACAGAATTACTCATTGGGACAAAATAGTTACCTGTACAACTACTTTATAGAATGCCAATTTAAAGGATTAAGCTGTTTGAGAATTTAGTGTGTTTGAAAATTCACTGAGGTATATGTAACAGACCAACTTGGAGAGCTCTTAATTTCATCAAAGCCTTGATCCCATGAGCAGGTTGATCAACTTGGACAACCACAGGAACTGATGCATGTGGTAAAAGTATTTTTGTTTACATGCTTATTGATACCAGGCTGTTATTCCATGTGTATTGCCATTGGAAAGAAGAACAAAATGGTATACTGTTCATCAATTTCTTAGTGTAATCTAGAAAACTTACCTACCTTTCTCCTCAAAAGAGAACTCAATGGAGAAGAAAATTGAGAGAGAGCAAAAGAATTGTGGATTATTGTTTCCTCACCACAGTGCTCAAAATTTGGAGTGTTTCATGATTTCATTATATTGCTTGTCCTTTGTGCTTAACCATTGTAGAGAATTGTGACTATATTTCATTACTCTTGCAATAAGGCATTTGCTTTATTAAAAGTTCAGATTATTTCTGCAAATGTTAACCTGTGCAGTCTGATTGTTTGACATAGGCTAACTTGTGTAGAATTCTAACACAACTATAAACTGAAAATTAAAGGTGAAGTTTTATTCTTTGATATTCTGGTTGAATATGAAATGTTTATTTGGGTCTTTTCTGGGTTAGGAATGCCTGACTTAAACATAGCAAGTAGGTGCAGGAGTAGGCCATTCGGCCCTTCAAGTCTGCACCCGCCATTCAGTATGATGATGGCTGATCATCCAACTCAGAACCCTGTACCTGCTTTCTCTCCATACCCCCGATCCCTTTAGTCACAAGGGCCATATCTAACTTCCTCTTGAATATAGCCAATGAACCGGCCTCAACTGTTTCCTGTGGCAGAGAATTCCACAGATTCACCACTCTCTGTGTGAAGAAGTTTTTCCTCATCTCGGTCCTAAAAGGTTTCCCCTTTATCCTTAAACTGTGACCACTCATTCTGGACTTCCCCAACATCGGAAACAATCTTCCTGCATCTAGCCTGTCCAATCCCTTTAGAATTTTATACGTTTCAATAAGATCCCCCCTCAATCTTCTAAATTCCAGTGAGTATAAGCCTAGTCGATCCAGTCTTTCTTCATATGAAAGTCCTGCCATCCCAGAAATCAATCTGGTGAACCTTCTTTGTACTCCCTCTATGGCAAGAATGTCTTTCCTCAGATTAGGGGACCAAAACTGCACACAATACTCTAGGTGCGGTCTCACCAAGGCCTTGTACAACTGCAGTAGAACCTCCCTGCTCCTGTACTCAAATCCTTTTGCTATGAATGCCAACATACCATTTACCTTTTTCACCGCCTGCTGTACCTGCATGCCCACCTTCAATGACTGGTGTACAATGACACCCAGGTCTCGTTGCACCTCCCCTTTTCCTCATCGGCCACCATTCAGATAATAATCTGTTTTCCTGTTCGTGCAACCAAAGTGGATAACCTCACATTTATCCACATTAAATTGCATCTGTCATGAATTTGCCCACTCACCTAACCTACCCAAGTCACCCTGCATCCTGTTAGCATCCTCCTCACAGCTAACACCGCCGCCCAGCTTCGTGTCATCTGCAAACTTGGAGATGCTGCATTTAATTCCCTCGTCTAAATCATTAATATATATTGTAAACAACTGGGGTCCCAGCACTGAGCCTTGCGGTACCCCACTAGTCACTGCCTGCCATTCTGAAAAGGTCCCGTTTACTCCCACTCTTTGCTTCCTGTCTACCAACCAATTCTCTATCCACATCAATACCATACCCCCAATACCGTGTGCTTTAAGTTTGCACACTAATCTCCTGTGTGGGACCTTGTCAAAGGCCTTTTGAAAATCTAAATATACCACATCCACTGGTTCTCCCCTATCCACTTCTTCAAAAACTACTAGTTCAAAAACTACTTCAAATATCCACTAGTTACATCTTCAAAAAATTCTAAGATTCGTCAGACATGATTTTCCTTTCACAAATCCATGCTGACTTTGTCCGATGATTTCACCTCTTTCCAAATGTGCTGTTATCACATCTTTGATAACCGACTCTAGCATTTTCCCCACCACCGATGTCAGACTAACCGGTCTATAATTCCCCGGTTTTTCCCTCCCTCCTTGTTCATATTCATGGGCATTCATGAGTTCCTGTACTTATTGAATTCAAACAAGAGCTGGTCTTGAAATCTGTTTACACGTAACCTCCCCACAGTAATCAGACACCATCAGTCTCTTAACTGTGGCCTCTGTTGGTTGTGGTCGACTATGGGTACTGTGCCTCTGGTACTCACTGGTTTGTCGAGCAGCATCGACTGTGGCTATAGAGGCCGCTCCTGGAATAGTAGGTTCTACCACATTTGCATGTGTAGGGCGTTGTGGAATTGTCCGCTGTCTGCTGTGCTCTCCATTTAGCTCTCTGCTCTTCAAACTGACTAAGGATCACTCTTTCGCCTTGCTCTAGGTGTTGCTGAAGAATACCTCATCATTTGTTGTGGTCATCTGCTGTATCCTCCCAGCACTCTGTGTTGATTTTTAAGGCTTTCCTGTCACGCTTGCAGAGGTCCTTGAAGTGAAGCTGGGGTTTACCAATGTTCCTCTTGCCTGTTGCCAGTTCTCTGCAGAGGATGTCCTTTGGCAGTCTACCGTCCTTCATATAGTGGACATGGCCCAGCCAGTGCAGTCTGCATTGTTTTAAAAGCGTGAACATTGTGGGAAGTCCAGTGCGGGAGAGGACCTCAGTTTGGGACTTTGTCTCTCCAGGTGATGCCGAGGATGTGGCGAAGGCTGTACAGGTGAAAACTATTGAGTTTCCTCTCCTGTTTGGAGTAGATGGTCCAAGTCTCGCTACCATATAGGAGGGTGCTGATAATGCATGCATTCTACAAGGCAGTCCTGGTCTTTGTAGTGAGTTTCGGATTCTCCCAGACCCACGAGGAGAGTCCAGCAAGGTTCGATGTTGCTCTCCCGATATGCCTATTGATTTCATCATCGAGGGAGAGAGTGTCGCTAATGGTCGACCCCAAGTATGTGAACTCGTGGACCACTTCTAGATCGTAATTGTCGATGGTAATGACTGGTGTCTCCACTACGTTCAGTAGTTGCTGTTTGGTGTGCGAGGTTATAGCAGCGTCATCGGCAAAGAGCATGTGTCTCGGCCCGAAACGTCGACATCGCTTCTCCCTATAGATGCTGCCTAGCCTGCTGTGTTCTACCAGCATTTCGTGTGTGTTGTTGTCACGTATTAAGATCTTTTGCACCTTTGTTCTTGCTCTCATGTGCGCAGTGTTGAACAGCTGCTCATCAGACCTAGTGTGCATGTAGATGACACATTGTCAGTTTTACTGCAAGTGTCCAATCAGATTTGCTTTGAAAATTGACAAGCAATTACTTCCATTGATATTTGGACAATGGTATCCTGTTAAATGTAGAATCCACAGATACTTAAATTTTTTCGAAACCAGCTAATTTTGTTACTTTAACAATGAGGGCCGTAAAACCATAAGACAAGCAGAATTAGGCCATTCAGTTTATAGAGTCTGGTCCACTATTCCATCATGGCTGATATATTATCCCTCTCAACCCCATTCTCCTGCCTCTGCCCTGTAACCTTTGACACCTTACTAATCAGGAAGGGTCCAATCAGCATTGATACCATTCATTGTGATACTCTGGTTACCATAACTAGTGATTTTGTGTAATTTTTGAGTTGTGGACAAAACTGACTTATAGACGTCTATAAAAATAGAACTCGCTGATAGCCCAGTAATTGTTTACAATCTTTGTCGGTTTACATTACTAGATATCTAGTGGCTTTGTAGGTTTACAGTACCAGATGGCTCCTTGTTCGACACCTTAGCAACAAAGCAGTAGGTCCTTTTTCAAAATTAAATTTGTTTCCTTTCTCCTTAAAAGTTTTTGGTCAGTAGTTAAGTGTCAGCCGTGGCTGAATGGGTGGTGCACTCTTGTCAGAAAGATGTGGGTTCACTTGAAGACAGAATAATGGGGTTGAGAGAGAACAATAAATCATCCATGATTGAGTGGCAGAACATTTCAAGGGGCTGACTGGTCTTATTCTGCTTCGGTGTCTTAGGGTTTTATGATCAAAATTTTGAATTCAAATCTTGTCTCAGACACCTCATGAAAATCTAGGCTGACTCTTCAGTATAGTACTGAGTTAAGTCTGCTCTCAGATGAATGTAAGGAATTACATGAAACAGTAATTTATAATGCTTGGGTGTAGCCCAGTCTCAACATTTATCCTTCAATCAATTACGGATAGATCTGGTTATCCTGGCAGTATGCTTGTGATGTGCATATTGACTGCCAGTTATTATATCATAAATGATTGCTCTCCCAAAACACTTCATTAGTTGTAAGGTGGGATAGGATGTGAGTGCTGAAGCTGCTATAGAAGCTTGTGTCTGTGTGCATTCATTAAGATGCTGGTTCACCTTGGTCAGAATTGAGTTAGACTAGGATCACCTAGGTTTGCTTCTTTCTGATGCTGCTTTGGAGTTTATTTGCTAGATCACACAAACTGCCTTTATCCTTTACTACACATGCAGTGGGAAAAGTGAAAGTTGCCTAGCAAAGTGACAAAGTCCTGATGAAGGGTCTCGGCCCAAAACATTGACAGTGTTTCTCCTTTATAGATGCTGCCTGGCCTGCTGTGCTCCACCAGCATTTTGTGTGTGTTGTTAGCAAAGTGATAAATTTGATTGTTGATAAAAATGTCAGAAATGTTAAAATAGTTATCACTTGTACAAAATGATTAGACTCAGATTCACTCATGTCCGTCAAAACATACAGTGAAATGTGTTGTTGGCGTTAACAACCAATACAACCTAAGGTCATTCTAGCACCAACACAGCATGCCCCTAATGTCAGCAGAACAACCCAAGCAACCATATCAAAACAGCTCCAAGACAAAACAAGCCCATTTCCTCAATACAGACAGTCCTCCAATCCCAAGACATGCTGTCTTCGTGCCTTCAGCTTCCAGTGGACTTGCAGATCCAGGGCTTCGGCCATCAGTCCTCAACTTCCAGATGGCTGATCAACCTTTGAGCTTTGATTGAGATTCAAAAAATTGAATGGCAGTTTTATGCAAAATAGCTCGTATCAGACCATTTGTGAAGCCACATTCTACTGTCAGTTACTTATGAGGAAAGCACTACTTACTCAGAGGCTTGGGTTATTTTGTTTGGTAACAATCCTTTGATACTATAAATATACATTGAAATCAAAGCCAGAAGATTCAAGATCCCATTTTATGACTTTCTATGGAGCGTAGGTCCTTGAAATGGTATGTTTTTTTGAAGGCAGGTTTTGGAATGTGATTCCAGCACATGATTTCAGAGCATAATCTGGGAAATATATAAGATGGTTTGAAATTGGAAGCTTGTATGTGCTGTATTGTTAAAAGAAACAAATTGATAGTCAAGTGAATTGCATTTAATATCAGGCAAATTGCAGTGTTGGCCAATCCAGCATGTAGGAATTGAAACACAAATATGCCTAACATCGACTGTTTGTTCATTTCCTTGGAAGCTATCTGACCTGCTGAATTCCTCTGGTATTGTCTGTGTGTAGCTTTGGATTTCCATTATCTGCAGTCTTTCTTGTGCCTGATATCTAATTATATTTTTTTGGGGAAAAGTATGCTTTTGAGTTTGTCATGCACGCCCTTTAATCTTGTAATCATGAATACTGATGTTCAAATAGTGCACCTAATTGGTTTTGCACAGGGCTATAATTAGAGTTGGTGATTGAGACAACTGTAAAGTAAAACTTGAATTGCCAGTGTTTCGTGGTTCGTTCTAATTTTTTTTTAGCATTTGTTTGTGCATTACAGAGAAAATTAACCACAGTATTTTGGGAAGCACTTGTTAACGTGAAGCTTTAAAGTTTACTTGTATTGTAAGAAATTGAATAAATTGACTTTATTTCTTACATTCTTCACATACATGAGGAATAGAAATCTTTACATTACGTCTCTATTTAAATGTGCAATTTATAGTATTTTGTAATAAATAGTATGTACAACAAGACAGTCAATGTAGCATAGAAATGCAATCGTAACAGCGTGAATTAATCAGTCTGATGGCCTGGTGGAAGAAGCTGGCCCAGAGCCTGTTGGTTCTGGCTTTTATGTTGCGGTACCATTTCCCAGATGTTAGCAGCTGGAACAGTTTGTGGTTGGGTTGACTTAGGTCCCCAATGATCCTTTGGGCTCTTTCTATGCACCTGTCTCTGTAAATGTCCTGAATGGTGGGAAGTTCACATCTACAGATGCGCTGGGGTGTCCACACCACTCTCTGCAGAGTCCTGCGATTGAGGTACAGTTCCCATGCCAGGCAGTGATGCAGCCAATCAGGATGTCCTCAATTGTGCCCCTGTAGAAAGTCCTTGGGGTTTGGGGACTCATGCCAAACTTCTTCAGCCGTCTATGGTGAAAGAGGCATTGTTGTCCTTTTTTCATCACCACACAGCTGATATGTACAGACCATGTGAGATCCTTGGTGATGTGTATGCTGAGGAACTTAAAGCTGTTCACTCTCTCAACCCCAGATCCATTGATATCAGTAGGGGTTAGCCAGTCTCCATTCCTCCTATAGTCCGCAACGAGCTCCTTTATTTTTGCAACATTGAGGGAGAAGTTGTTTTCTTAACACCACTGTGTCAGAGTGACAACTTCTCTGTAGGCTGCCTCGTTGTTATTTGAGATAAGGCCAATCAATGTATCATCAGCAAATTTAATTAGCAGATTAGAGCTGTGGGTTGTGATACAGTCATGGGTAACAGAGGGTAGGACACAGCCCTGAGGGGCACCTGTGTTGAGGGTCAGAGGGGCAGAGGTGAGGGAGCCCACTCTTATCACTTGCTGGTGACCTGACAGGAAGTCAAGGATCCAGCTGCACAAGGCAGGGTGAAGGCCGAGGTCTCTGAGCTTTTGTCAAGCCTGGAGGGAATTATGGTGTTGAATGTTGAACTGTAATCCAAGAACAGCATTCTCACATAAGCCGTCTCCTTCTCCAAATGTATAAGGATGGTGTGTAAAGTTGTGACTATTGCATCATATATCAATCATTTGTGTCAGTAGGCAAATTGTAGGGGGTCCAGTGTAGGTGGTAGGATGTTGCAGATGTAGTGCTTGCTTATTATCGAAGTGAGTGCGATAGGACGCCAGTCATTCAGACATTTCAGAGAAAAATGACGGCAGTGCGCGCGGCCACTCCAGGAATGAATATCTGTTATCTGTAAGTAGGGGCCGTGCACAATCCTGATTTGATGGGGACGGATGGGAGAAGCACGGAGGAACATCTGGTGAAACTTCTGACATGCCTGTTTCGCTGCCGCTGCTACTGTGTGATCAAAAAATCTCTGGAGAGGAAGGCCCCGAATCCACGGCTTTGCCTGTTCCTTGGCGGTCGGGGCCGGGGCTGAAGCGCTCGGCAGAGATGGTGCTCGGTTCGGAGGGCTGGTCGGAGGCTCGAAGTTTTTTGGACGGACTCAGAGTTGGCTGTGGTCGGATGCTTCCAGAGGCTGCATCAGGAAGCTTTGCGGTGCTGGAGGTTTGTGGCAGGAAGAGTTTTTCTTCGTTCTACCATCTACGTGAGATGATGGGCTATCGAGGACTTTGAGACTTTCTTTTACCGTGTCCATGGTCTGCCCTTATCAAATTACGGCATTGCTTTGCACTGTTGTAACTATATGTTATAATTATATGGTTAGTCTTGGTCTGTCTTGTGTTTTTGTGATATCATACTGGAGGAACATTGTATCATTTCTTAATGCATGCATTACTAAATGACAATAAACGAGGACTGAGTGTCCTCACAATCTAATCTAATGTTACCTTGGTCTTTTGAGGTAAAGGAATAATGGTGCAGGTTCTGAAGCAGAAGGGCACTCTACAGTGGGAGAGGGAGAGATTAATAATGTCTGTAAACACAACTGCCAGTTGTGCCATGCACGTCCTGAGTACCTGCCCTGGGATGCTGTCCAGTCCCGCAGCGTTGCGACTGTCCACTAGCTGGAAACACCTACGTACTTCAGCCTCCTAGATGACTAAGGTGCAGGTTGTTTCAGCAGCTCTCCTTGGGGGCTCAGTATTGGTGATATTGAACTGAGCGTAAGAAAAGATTTAGCTCATCTGGGAGAGGGGCAGCTGTGTTGGCAGCACTATTGTGCTTTGCTTTGGATGCTGTGTGTGGATGATCCAGAAATTCTCCTGAAAATACAGAATACCGTGGATTATTGTCAGATGGGGGTGGGGGGCAGGGATATAATTAGATATGTAGAATTATAGTTGAACTATCATGCATTTTAAGAGGATTGAAAGGTTAATGACCCACACAAGTTCCTGCAGTCATAGAGCTGCACGCAGCCATGTAAGGAACTGTTTAGTTTTGTGCTATTTCCCTTTGCTAATATTTCTTTCCAAACCTTTGTTTTCCTGTGAATTTTACAACATTAGTAAGCTAGGAAATGGGGTTAGATTGATCATAAACTTAAGTTAGTGATATATGGCTGCAGGAGCAAACTTGTTCAGTATTATACTGTTGTTTCGTATGATGTATTTTATACGAGATCCACTTCTACTGGAATTTAATAGAATAGTCTCATGACAGATTTGCCCGTCATCAATTTGATTTTTGAATTTTTCCAATAATCAATGCTGTTTCGTATGCTCCTATTTGTGATGCCTTTTAATTACCAACTTGTAAACTTCACAGACATTTTGGAATGATATTTCATGGCTGTTACCATGGTTCCACTCACTGACAGTTTGGACTGACCTTGCTTTTGAATCTGAAGTTACAGTATTTGGGTTAAACTGTTTTCCATTTATCATACAGGTTAGCTGCACTCCGAGAAATTTGGAGGTGAGGTGGAGTATTTCTACACTCAAACTGGGTATTTTGTGGTCCCATTGATTAAATTCACAAGGTGCATGCTATTTGGTAGCAGATATTAGATGGACACAAATTTCACGGTAGCCCAGTTTGAGTAAGTTGCTCCACAATCCTCCTCTGATTGAACTTAGTGGCTTCTGTGAGACCAAAAAGGCTATGCAGAATGATTGATGGCAATTCCTGCATTTTAATTTCCCATATGATATTAGATTCACAGTTGCCCAATCTGTTTGGTTGCTTCCCACCAGCCTGGCCTCAAGATGAGTGGGAACAGAAAACATCTTCAATAATAAGATTATTATTGGAATAATAATTGGAATATTATTGGTTAGTTAGGAAGGTTCAATCGTTGGGTATTAATATTGAAGTAGTAAAATGGACTCAACAGTGGCTGGATGGGAGATGCCAGAGAGTAGTGATGGATAACTGTTTGTCAGGTTGGAGGTCGGTGACTAGTGGTGTGCCTCAGGGATCTGTACTAGGTCCAATGTTGTTTGTCATATACATGAATGATCTGGATGATGGGGTGGTAAATTGGATTAGTAAGTATGCAGATGATACTAAGATAGCTGGCGTTGTGGATAATGAAGTAGGTTTTCAAAGCTTGGAGAGATTTAGGCCAGTTAGAAGAGCGGGCTGAAAAATGGCAGATGGAGTTTAATGCTGATAAGTGTGAGGTGCTACATTTTGGTAGGACTAATCAAAATAGGACATACATGGTAAATGGTAGGGTATTGAAGAATGCAGTCGAACAGAGTGATCTAGGAATAATGGTGCATAGTTCCCTGAAGGTGGAATCTAATGTGGATAGGGTGGTGAAGAAAGCTTTTGGTAAGCTGGCCTTTATAAATTGGAGCATTGAGTATAGGAGTTGGGATGTAATGTTAAAATTGTACAAGGCATTGGTAAGGCCAAATTTGGAGTATTGTGTACAGTTCTGGTCACCGAATTATAGGAAAGATGTCAACAAATAGAGAGAGTACAGAGAAGATTTACTAGAATGTTACCTGGGTTTCAGCACCTAAGTTACAGAGAAAGGTTGAACAAGTTAGGTCTTTACTCTTTGGAGCGTAGAAGGTTGAGGGGGGACTTGATGGAGGTATTTTAAATTATGAGGGGGATAGGTAGAGTTGATGTGGATAGGCTTTTTCCATTGAGAGTAGGGGAGATTCAAACAAGAGGACATGAGTTAAGAGTTAGGGGGTAAAAGTTTAGGGGTAACACGAGGGTGAACTTCTTTACTCAGGTGGTAGCTGTGTGGAACGAGCTTCCAGTAGAAGTGGTAGAGGCAGGTTCAATATTGTCATTTAAAGTAAAATTGGATAGGTATATGGACAGGAAAGAAATGGAAGATTATGTGCTGAGTGCAGGTCGGTGGGACTAGGTGAGAATAAGCGTTCGGCACGGACTAGAACGAATGAGATGGCCTGTTTCTGTGCTGTAGTTGTTATATGGTTATAATAATAAAAGAAAGTTCGTAGTGGGCACCTTGCAGGCACCTGATGACTTCCAACCCAGATGTGCTTAACTGTGCTTGGATCATGGTCATGTGTGACATAGACCTGGACACATTGTCCTTCATTCCATTCTATAGCAAGCTGTCAAGGTCTTGAAGCATTTTCAGGCAAGTTGAAAAGGATTAATCTCAACTGAGAAATGAGGCTTCAGGAGCAGAGAAACTTGAGGCATTTCAGTGCCTCATCTCCCACACTGGTGGAAGAGAGGACTGTGCTGGGGAACCTTGTTGTCATTGTGACCATCTTCTGCCACAGGTAAAACCTTCACAAGAGGAGTCCTCAAACAAACTCCCTATTAGCTGAAGACCTGACCCATCTCTCTGGAGGTGCATGGACACCATCTTCACTGTCAAACATGTCTCAGCACTGTTCAAAAGTTCTCCTGTGAGGTGCTCTGCAGACTGGTCTGCCTGACTAAAACCCAGTATCGTATCATTTGTTTTCATGTCAGTGTAGATAATGACATTGAAATTCTGAACGTGAAAACTGTAGAAGTCTTTCTCAATGACTGTTGCCTGGCAGTACTTGCATCAATAAATCAATGATAATGAAGTGCTTTGAGAGATTAGTCATGTCTAGAATTAACTATTGCTTAAGCAAGGTCCTGGACCTGCTGCAATTTCCCTAGCTGGCTCTCCACTCCACTTTGGAGGACCTAGACAACAGCAAAATGTGTATCACGTTTCTTTATTATATTGGTTTATATTTCGATGTTCAACACTATTGTCTGCTCACTACTAATCAACAAGCTTCAAAATCTGTGCAACTAGATCGTCTACTTCCTTATCAGGAGACCAGTCAGTGCAAATTGTAACAACATCTCCTTGCTGACAATTAACTTTGGGACACCTCAAGGACCTGTAGTTGGCCTACTCTTCTACTTCTTCTACTCTCATGACTGTGTGACCAGGCACAGCTCATATGCCATCCGTAAATTTTCTGAATCTCAGGCTAGGGCGAGGAGGCGTATGGTACTAAGATAGATCTGCTGGTTGAGTGTCGCTGTAAAAACCTTGCACTTAGCTTTAGAGAGACTAAGGAATTGATGATAAATTTCAGTAAGGGGGAACTTGGGAGAATGCACATCAGTCCTCACTGAGGAGTCAGGGGTGGAAAAGGTGAGCAGCTTCAAGTACTTGGTTGTCAGTGTCTTCAAATATCTATTCTGGGCCACAAAGCATGTGCTAGCAGGCCGCGAGGAAACAAATGATTTGGCGGTATGAAGCTATATGAGTCAGCTGCACTGCAAGTGGCAGTGCCTTAAGAAGGTAGCATCCATCATTAAAGGCCCTCTTCACATTACCACTATCAAGGTGGAGGTTACAGGAACCTGAAGATCCACTTAATATTTTAGGAACAGGTACTTCCCTTCCGCCATCAGATTTCTGAATGGTCCATGAAAATTAGTTCATGATTTGTCATTTGCTGTATTTATTTATTTTGTAACGTAGTAAATTTGTCAATGATAACCTGATTCTAATACTGAGTAATATTCTGTTTTCACTGAATATATATGCAGATGTTTTAAAGATGAAGCCATAATCTTTTCAGTTGTTACCTATAATTACCTACTGCGTTTAGTCAAACCAATCTACAGAGCACCTTATAGGAATAAACCACTTCAGAGTTGTTGAGCAGTGAAGTTATCTGCATAGCCATCGGTGGAAAATCTTACCACTGTGCATGCCATGAATTGATTGAATATTTTCTCTATATATTGACCTTACCAGCTAACATTTATGTTTCAATTGCAGGTTATGCAATGCAATACAATACTGTCCTGTAGTGTGGGAAAAATGAATTGCCTTTCAGTGATGAGAACATTTTATTGTATTAATCTGATTGTAGTTAGTATTGGCATCAGTTCAAGTAAATTTATTTCAGTGAGTGGAGTGTTATTGCTCTATACACACTGTGGTGTGACCTTGATTCTTTTCCTTTATAGTTTATCACACTTGCAGGTTTAGGGTTGTGCTGCAAGTCTACTGATAACCATTCAGGGCAGGTTGTGCATTGCGTGTGTACTTGACGGGAAATTGGGTTGGTGGCAAATACCCCCATCCAGACAGACTGGTTAGTATCAGTCAGAGCAAAGTGCATTACTCTTATTTCCTTTGGCTGAAATAGTACAGCCTTCTTCCCTGTTTACCAGACAATTTGTAGTGCATCTTGGCCACTAGAAGTAAATTCATATCTTATAATATGCTTTTTAACTATTTAGAGAAGTAATTTTACTTTTTACCTTGTCCACATTCTGTAACTTATGCAGTAATAAACCAGGAAAAGGAAATGTTTTGATCCTTTCACATTCATGGGATATCAGAATGCTTCATAACCAGTTATATTGAGCTCTTGTTAGCACTTGGGCTGTACACTTTAATTAGGCAATCATTTCCTCTGAATTAAAAACTTGTTTTGCAAGATTTTCTTTTCCTATTTTAGTTACATAGCATTTTGTGTAGGTTCCCAGATGTATCACAAACCTGTCCTTGCGCTTTCAAATCACCAGTACATGGTGGATTATCATCCTCTGTAATGTGGTTGAAATTATTATTTGGGCCTTGAAACAGTTTACTGTGCATAAATTTTAAAAGATAAAAATTGAGCTCTTCTTGCGTGGTAAATAGTCTGATATGCCCACATATGTGCGTGCAGGTTTCTAATGTGTGTATGAGTTTGAAATGCATTATGGTACCTAATATTAAATCTTGGAATAAAACTTCAGAAGTGGACTTATCCAGATTTCAATTTCTCTTACTCCTAATATTCCAGTATCACCAGGTTTTGGAGAGGCATTTTCTCCATCATATTTACTTCTATGTATGGGTCCATTCACTTCACTTAGGTTAGAGTGTGGCCGATGTGCTGCTGCTCTTGCAACAAGCTCATCACTGATGTTTGAGTGTTCTTTCTCTTTAGGGCAGTTGTACATTGGTTCACAAAAATGATTGCAGATAAAAGGGTTAATGTATGAGGAGTGTTTGATGACTTTGGGCCTTTACTCACTGGAATTTAGAAACCTATAAAATATTGAAAGGCTGAGATGTAGAGGGGAATGTAGAGAGGATGCTCCCTATTGTGGACATAATGAGGATGCTTCCTATAATGAGCAAGTCTAGGACCATATGGAACAGGCTTAGAATAGAGGGACATCCATTTAGAAAAGAGATAAGGATTTTTTTTAGCCAGAGCATGGTTAATCTGTGGAATTCACTGTCACAGACAGCTGTGGAGGCCAGTCATTGGGTATATTTAAATCAGAGGTTGATAAGTTCTTGATTTCTAAGAGCATCAGAGGTTATAAGAAGGCAAGAGAATGGAGTTGAGAGGGATAATGGACTGGCGGAGTAGTTTGTGGGCCTAATGACCTAATTTTGCTCCTCTGTCCTATAGTCTATGGTTCCATGTTTGCACTGGGAGTTCGAATTTCAGAAGGAGCTATTTTATTCTAGAATGGTTTTAGCCTCTGAATACATTGTTACTTAGAGTGCAAGATGTATTTAGTACACTTTTTGATTGAATAGGGAGCATTAAGTACCTCCTTTGCTGTTTCTCCTGGAATTAATATGTTGGCACCTATTTCAAAGATAACAATGTTAGTTATAGTATTGGGTGATGTGCCACCCTTAATGGCTGTGGGTGAAAATGTTATGCCAGACATTTGAGCAAAAAGTGCAGGCTGATTTGAGAGACTTAGGAGTGCTGCATTCCTGCGAATAAGGCATCAAATTGGTGCTCTTTCTAACAGCTTGGATAAATCTTATCCCTCAGTTAACAGAGTTGTGGGCATTATCACATTGCTATTCATGGGAGAATGCTGTGCACACATTTTCTGCTGCATTAAGCTGGGGACTGTGCATCATGTGTACAATTATATTTATAATGTTCTGGTGGGTTCCTGGAAAGCTCAATATAAATCCAGCTTTATTTAATTTTCCAGCACAGTTATGTGTGCCAGCTTCTTGGTTCAGGGGTTACCGACCCTGAGGTTCACAGACTCCTTGGTTAATGGTAGGAGTCCATGGCATTAAAAAAAAGTTTTGAATCCCTGATTTAGTTGATTTAATGTGACTTATTATAGTATTGGTTGAGGGAGGATAATTGGGTAATAACTTGCAAGCACCCGATTCAGTAGAACAGGCCTTCATTTTAACACTTCAGTGAATAGAGAGCAGCTCCAATAATACAAGACTAATTGAGTCAGCATTTGGATCAGACTGAGGTTAATTTTTAATTGGCAGATCTGAAGTGGAAATTTGCTGTTTTGATTCCCAGAAGGAAATGCATTTTGTATGTGCAGTAATGGTAACTAAGAAACTCTCATATTTACAACCTACCTTTATCTCCTAGTACATGGAGCAATGAATGAAGAATGGCACTTGTACTGTAGATAGTTGTGCAATGCAACAATAATATGGCTAAACATAATTAAACGTTGTATGGAAGAAGCAATAAGCACCATGTGTGGGATTTATCATATCAGTACTTATGAGACTTCAGTCAAGGCTTGGTGTATGTAAAGTGAAAAATGAAAGAATGCTTTAAAATAGCTATTGGAGTATTGGACACAGTTATTAGGACAAGTCATTATATGAGCAATTCTTGCTGAGTGCAGCAGTGAAGAGTGAGCTAGTGCTGCTGGTATATTGGTTTATTATTGTTGCAAGTACTGAGACAGATTGAAAGACTTGTTTTGGGTTCCAGCTATGCAGATCATTTCCTCACACCAACCCATTGAGGGTAGTACAAGGGAAAACAATGCAGATTTGTGTTACAGAGAAAGTACAATGCAGGCAAACAAATTGTCTGTTACTGACTGGTGGAAACAAAAGTATCCTGATACCAAATCCCGATTTACCATTCATTGGGTTAGCAACGCGAAAATCTTTACACATTGTCATTTCAGTGAATTTTGGCCCTTTCTTCTTAGACTCTGTCAGTGGTCTGATGAGGCAAGGGTACTATTGTTGTCTTCTCCTTTGAGTCCTGAAGGAGGGTCTCAGCCCAAAATGTGGACTGTTTATTCATTTCCATAAATGCTGCCTCACCTGCTAAGTTCCTTCAGTATTTTGTGTGTGCTACTCTGGATTTCCAGCATTTGCAGAATCTCGTGTTTTAAAAAAAAAGTTTAAATCTCGCGTGTGTAAGCACATGAAGGGGCATTAAAGTAATGGCAAAGCAGAAACAGAAATTAACAAATGACCAGATTTGGGTTAAGGAAAATACTGATAGAGATGAGACAAAGAAAGTGAGAGGTTGGCTGAAAGTAACCTGACTCCTGCTGAGATGCAAAAATGCTTAAGTTTATTTGTGGCTGAGAGGACAATATGGTCAATCTAAGTGGAAAACACAATGTGGATTAAAAGTGATAAATACTTTATTGATTCCAAAGGAAATTACAGTGTCACAGTAGCATTGCAAGTACACAGATATAAATATTAGAAGAGTAGAAAGAATACAAAATAAGTTACCACAAACAGTCTAATATGAAGGGGTCATCACTTTGTCAGCTATAGGTTGACTCATTATAGAGCCTAATGGCCTCATATGGTGCTCTTTGGAGCAGCACGGATGCCTTAGTTGTCTGTAAAACACTACCACAAAGCATCCTCTCAGTTTTTAAAAGAAAACTAGAAAGCAATAGAATAACAACAGTGCTAATGTGATATTGTGTTTTAGTTTAAATAAGTTTATGCAATGCTAGTGATATTATTGAAAATTGGACATAGTGAAATAATCTGACGTGATCAAGTTAAAATATAACTATCTTAATCTTTGAAAGTTTTCAAATAGTTTGTTTCCTGGATAATCTGTTTAGTAGTTTCCCATATTGTGGACTTTAGCCAAACGCCTGTGCCAAATTTTGAAACACTACACATTGATTAGAAATAATTTGCCTGAAGTGAAATTTGCAATATTCTGAAGTGGCAGCTGGGAATAACTGTCAGTTTGCCTTCCAAAAGCTCACTGTTACCAAACTAGTTAAGTAACTTGCTTCAACAAATTTCTGAGTACATGCTTGTCAATTTGAACTCTGTTCTGCAAGGTATTTTGACCTGTAAAGCATATCAAAACTCGTCAGAAACACCTTGTCAAAAGAGCATTTGGTAACTTGACACCAAGGCTCGACTTTTTTAAGATGGAGGTGGGGGAGGAAATAAGTTTGCCAGCCATTTATATGAGGATTTGCAGAGGAATTACATTGTGATATTTTTAAATTTTGTGACAGGATGAAAGAGTTGGCAGATCCCTCGCTCCTAAAATTAGTTTGACAATGTTATAATATATTATAAAAAATGTTAAAATGATTTCTTACTCCACAGGTAGCCAGAAAATTCATTGTAGCTCCTTTGATCGCCATGGCCTGTTTAAACTGAAGATGTAAAATGTAGGAGCTTGGCATGATTTTAATTGTTCTGCTTGATTAGAGAAATAGCATATAGCGACATACTATTGTTTTCACATCCTTGGGGCACAATTTTGCATGTATATGTATGACAACATTTCTACCTGTATTGCAATATTTGTCCTATTACTAATGACCTGATCCCAAACCTTGAATGACTGCAATCTGTCATGGTGTATAAGCACCACCTAACAGACTGTATTGTGCCATCTCATAATGTATCCTGTTGATAAATGACTAAGGAAAAATATACCTTGGCTCTCATGGGTGTTACTATTTAGCAATCCTAATAGTGCTGATTTTTGGGGAGGGGGGAAGAAAATCAAAGTTTCGAAACTCATGCTAAATCAGTAGGGCTTAGCATAGCTCTGGCATAAATTTACATCCAATCTAAGAAATGCCCTTTTTAAACCAACAAAATAAAATATATTGCTCTTATATAATCATCTTTCATTATTATAAATAATCCCAGCCCATTATTGATGTAAGCAGTCCTTTTCTCTGCTTCCGTAGGAAGTTTTATTTTATTGAAATGTTTTGTGGAATTATATTTGTGGATTTTTTTCACTTGCTCTAACCCCACAATTTTATTTTCCCTCCACTTGATCACATTTAGTTGCCCTGCTGTCATTAGAGTATCCAATATTTGCTCCTACTCTAAAACTTTGTCTTTTAAGGCTATTTTAAAAAATAATCAAAGAATTTAGCCTTTCCTGTCCCCTTGCTAGTTAGCAAGTTTTTATCCAGGATCTCTTTCTGTATTTAGCAGCATTTATCTTCCCATCAATCCTGACCTGGTTTCTAGACCCTGTTACTGAAAAGCATGCCCCAAACATGATGGTACCTCCACCATACTTTGCAGTAAGGATGTTCTTATTCAGGGCAAAGCCTTGAAATTGTGGAGGCATGAACTTCATCCCCAGTTGTAGTCACTGACTTCTGCACCTCGTTTAGGATGTCTGTTGGCGTCATAGTAGCCTCTTTAGAAATGCCATTCTTCTCCAGTGAACACGTTTAGAGGAGTGGCCTGAGCAATGTTGGTTTTTAATGTTTAGTGAATTGCTAACAGGTTTTGAAATTTGATTTTACATGATAAACAATAAATAGGGAAAATGAGATGAAGAGTTCTTGAAAGTTGAGTCCATAAGTGGTGGGAACATTTCAGTTATGGGGCAAGTGAGGTTGAGTCTTTTCATTCCTGAACTTGCTAAAGTAGGTATTGAGGCTCCTGTACCACCTTCCTGATGGCAGCAGCAAGAAGAGAGCATGGCTTGGGTGTTGTGGGTCCCTGATAATGGTTACCACTTTCCTGTGAATACACTCAATGTAGATGTGTTCAGTGGTTGTGAGGGCGTTATCTGTAATGGACTGGGCCATATCCACTACTTTTTGTAGGACTATCCTTTCAAGAGCATTGATTGGTGTTTCCATAGCAGGCTGTGATGCAGCCAGTCTATATTCTCCACAATACATCTACAGAAGTTTGTCAAAGTTTTAAATGTCATGCCAAATCTTTGCTAACTTCTAAGGAAGTAGAGGTGCTGCCATGCTTTCTTCATAGCTGCTGGGCCCAGGATAAATCTACTGAAATGATAATACCGAGGGACAGAAAGTTGCTGACCCTCTCAATCTTTGATTCTCCCGATGAGGACTGGCTCATGGTCCTCCAGTTTCCTTCTTTTGAAGTCAATAATCAGCTTGTTAGTCTTGCTGATGTTGAGTGAGAGGTTGTTTTGGTACCACTCGGCCAGATTTTCATTCTCCCTCCTATATGCTGGTTCGTTACGACCTTTGATTTGGCCAATAACAGTGGTGTTGCTGGCAAACAAATATGGCATTGGAGGTGTGCTTGGGCACGCAGTAATAAGTGTAAAGCAAGTAGAGCAAAGAACTAAGTGCACAGCCTTGTGGTGCACCTGTGCTGATGGAGATTGTGGAGGAAATGTTGCCAATCCAAACTGACTGGGGTCTGCAACTGAGGAAATTGAGGATCCAGTTGTACTAGGAGGTGTTGAGACCAAGGTCTTAAAGCTTATTGTTTAGTTTTGAGGGTACAGGCAGTCCCTAAGTTACGAACGTCCGACTTACGAACAACTCGTACTTACAAATGGAGGGAGGAGTACGCCGTCTGCCATTTTAAGTCAGATCACGGTGCCGTCTACTATTTTAAGTCGTTGCTGTTAACACTGTGTTGAGTGTGTAACTTTGTATTTGGCTTAAATATTTCTTAGCAAGATTCACCCTGACCCCCCCCACCCTTCCAGTCAACACTGCCCCCACTTGTCCCATTTAACCTGGCTCAGTACGGGTGGACTTTAGGACCCGGGGGAGCAGAGGATCCGTCGCCCACAGCTGCTGCTGAATCAGCAGTTTTCTGTTCCATTGACGGAAAATGATCGCAATTGAAAATAAAGCGGAAATACTAAATCGATCGGAAAGAGGTGAAACACCATCAGTCAATGGAAAAGTGTTAGGCTACAGTCGGTCAATGATTAGAACAATTTTAAAGGATACAGGTAAAGGATAAAGTGAGAATAATGGAGCATGTGAAAGGCCCTGCCCTGATGAAAGCTGCAATTATTACTATGCAACACAGTGGTTTAATTATTGAAATACATACATTTCTTAAGTGTTTTATATGCATAGAAAGGTAAAATATATACTATATACTAAAACAAACATTTGACTAACTGACTGTAAATAATACTGGATGTACCTGTTCCAACTTACGTACAGATCTGACTTAAAGATGGACTCAGGAACGGAACTCGTTCATAACCCAGGGACTGCCTGTATTGAATGCAGAGTTGTAGTTGATAAAGAGCATCCTGATGTATGCATCTTTACTATCCGGATGTTCCACAGTTCAGTGAAGAGCCAATGAACTGGCACCTGCTGTGGACCTGTTGTGTTGGTAGGCAAATTTGAGTGGATCCATGTCGTTTCCTGTGCATGAGTTGATGAATTTCATTGCAAACTTCTAAATGCACTTGTAACGCCCTGGTTAAGATTTCTACTGCTACACTGTGAAATATTTTAGCAGTTTTCTGTAAAAGCAGTGAGTCCTGCTGCAAAGTGTTTTGGCTTCAGCTAAAGATAAGGAGCCACGTTGTCCTACTTGGGAATGCGTGTCAGCCAATCAGGATTGTGGGATGTGAGAGAAGGTTCTAGAGAGCTGTGAGGAAGAGTTTTCTGAAGGACAGGAATCGGTTTGGGGTATTTTGGCGGGAGCTGCAGAGTAGCATGCAACAGAAGATGTCGCAAAATGCAGTTGGAATGAGAGTCCACATTGCAAGAAGTGTTTTGTGTAGGTGAATGGCTCCAAGGAGGAAGTGTTTGCACTGATGATACCAGTCTGTTGATTCCATATTAGAGTGAACAGCAAGGCATAATGCATCCATAGCAGTCATTACCAGGACACAGACCATCTTATTCCTGGCAGTGAAGCTTACTGAGATCTTTTTCTGATTTGCCCTTCCGAGGTGTGCCCACTGCCTCGTACTTTAAACTAACCATCTGCTGTCCACTGTGTCTGTCTCATTTACAGCTGTTCTCTCATTGTCCAAGTTGAAGTTCCCAAACTAGAACAGCAGAGTAGTCTTCAGATCAATTGCTGCTTACGCTGTTCACGCAGATCTAGAAATTCCACTTTGCCCTCTTCATATTATGGAATAGAATTTGCTTGTGCCTGGTTTCTGTACATTCAGGGTAACTATAGCACCCCAGCTGTTACACAGACATGACAGAGCAAACCTGGGTCTGATGCAGGGATTTGTCACAGAAAAAGTTTAGCAGCCTGAGAGGAAAAGACTCAAGGGTGTGCTCAACAAAGCAGCATCCCCTCTGAATCTTGAGAAACAGGGGTCCCTGAATGCTTAAAGTGGAGAGGAAACTTTTCGAGATAACTTTGAGGGAAACTTTTTGAGATAACTTTGAGGACCTAAAGTTCATGCAGAAAGATTACGGAAACCAGGGAATGGAATGGAACTTGTACTGTTCGCATGTGCATATCAGGATAACAATACCTTAAAATAATTCAGCTTCATTTATAGTTTTAAAAACAAACGAATATCAGAAATTGCATGTGGATGTGTGTACACCTGACATTATCCTGATGGATTAATACTGTAAGTTCTACTAAATGTACAATGTCCTGTGTATGTTACTAAAAAGGGCTTCTTTGGTTTGTTACGAGTAGGAATGCTTCTTTGTCTGTTAAAAGTTTCTCTCGCCGTTGTTTCGCTTTAGAATGGCTGATATGGTAATTGTATTCATTTGTTAATCAATGGGGAATGTTACTGTGTTTTGTGAGGCTGGGAACTTGGGGGAGGGGTTGCGCGGGCTTGGGGTGTGAGGAGAGACGGACGAGGAAGGTGGACGGGCGCTGGATGGCTCGTAGGACCACCGCGACTGGCGCTGGACGGCTCGTAAGACCACCGGGTGGTCCCGGGGTGACGACGTGGCTGTCGGATGATTCGTTGATTGAGCTCCTACGATGTGCACTACACTGACTGAACTTTGATAAGTTGGCGCCTTTTGTTTTTTTCTTTCCTTGTGTGTGTGTGTATATATATATATATATATATATATATATATATACATATATATATTGTATTGCCTAATACTTCTTTAGTTAATGTTAGTAAATTCTATAAAGTGTATTTCATAACGGTATTTGGTGTGAAGTTGATACGGTGAGTGGCGCGAGGCATAAACTCGATTCTCACAGCACCTGCGTGTATGGGAGGTGGGTTGGTGTGTGGCTGGATCTCCTTTTCCCCTAGACATATACCAGCCTTTGTGGGTAAGTGTTACATAAATAAAACTGAAGTGCTCCAAATTTGTTGATCTCTGTAATGGATCATTCTTAACATTGGGAACAGTCCACTGAGTTGTGAGTTCATCCTACAGTATTCACGATGACATTTCAGATCCATTCCTTATCACAATCTTGCATTATTATAAGTATAGTGGTGAGGCTTTAAAAAAGTTTAATAATGTAACTAGACTACAGATTCATTCCTAATGGAAATTATTAGGCATTTCCTTATTCTGAATAACCTACTGTACATGGTGGATTGAATTTTAAATTAGAGCTATTTATTTTGAAAACACTTGGTGTTTTTCTTGCTAAGAATGGGGAAAAATGCTTGTCTACCATAAACACTTGAGAAGGACATTGCATATAATGCTATCAAATACTAACGACTTGGTTAATGTCTCATTGGAACAATAGACATAACAAATGTTGACTGAAAAGCAGTGTGTTGCTAAGCATTTCGACTGAAATCCTATTGAGATATCAAAGCTGACTAGGTATTAAAATGAAATTATTGGTTTGATTCATCACTTGGCAAATCCACTGCATTGGTTGTTCCTGCTTTTTCAGTGATCATTAATGACATTTTTTTCATTTGTCCTTATATAGCAATGGGTATGTATGTAAATGAGTATGTATGTAGACAATGGAAGGAGGTTTTTGTTATACATTTCCTACTGATTTGCCACTTATTGTAGGTCAGTCTTTTATTATATTTAGTGTATAGTAGTTAATCATAGGAGTACCTTCATAATACTTTTAATAAAGCAGATTATCATCTATGGCTCACAACATCTGAAAATTTTTAAATGCTTGAGCCATTGGCACTTTGGAGAGCTTTCTCCTATGTTCTGTTGCCTTCCATTCAGAGCATTAAGCTTTGATCTTAGCTAGAAAGAACTTACTAAAGGCTCATCTTGGTTTGAATAGACCGTCTGTCTTTACAAATTGAAATACTCAGGGCATTGTCCCTTTTTCAAACCATTTTAATTAGGTAAATTACCCTGTATTTCAATGCCCCATCTGTGAACAACAGCATGGTGTTGCAGTGGCCTCAGATTTCCCTAATGGACTTCAGCCCAAAGTTAAGCATACTACCAGTCACCCAAACTGCTACATGGAGAAACTTCTGAAGCAAGAATGTTTTTAAAATTTACAAAAATAATTTTTTTTTTTGAATGGTCTATTCATTCCTACAGGGAGGAATGGTAGAGTAGTGGTAGCTTTAAAGTGTCGATGATCACCGATCGGGGTCTTAAGGAGCTCATGTCTGTAAGGAGTTTGTATGTTCTTCCTGTGACTGTGGGTGTTCTGGTTTACTCCCATATTCTAAAAATGGTTAGGATTAGTGAACGGTAGGCATATTATGTTGGAGCTAGAAGCATGGCAAAACTTACAGATGCCCCTGCTCCTTCACACTGTGTTGGTCATTAATGTAAAGCAACAAATTTCACTATATTTCAAAGTTTTGATGCGCATGTGACAAATATAGATAATTTTTAAACTATTTGGTTACTTTGCAAAGTGGAGTGATCCGGAAGTTTTAAATTTGTCAGACTAAAGCCTGTTTCTGAGTCTACTGTGAATAACATGAAGGTGAATAGATTATTTTCACATGTTGTGTATCTGACCTCCAGACGGTTTTGTGATGCTTTTACTTGGGAAAAGTAGAGCTTAAATTATAAGGTGACACAGGTTCAAGATTACTTTTTCTAAAATTTAAATAAATTCCTATTTTCTGCTTGCATCTATATTTGCAAATGGTGTTCCACAGTTCCTTCGATTAACAGAATCGAGTTTTTTGTGAGGCATGTTTCTTTGAGTTGTTGTACAGTGAAGATGTTTGCTGAGCAGTTTTGTTTAGGAAGCTTTAAAGCGGCAATAACTATACTAGTACTTAATTTGTCAGTAAAGTATGTTGTCACAGCTTAATGCCTTGAAACTTTTCCTACATCATTTCATGCCTTTTTGGCCTTGGGATTTTGCTGGGTGAAGTCTCTGTTTTTATTGGCAGGATGTACAAAGCATTTAAAGTTTCAAGGGCCATTTTAAAATAATTAATCGCACATGCCACACCCAGTGCAGTTCCACTTCCACCCCTTACTTCCCAATGGTAAGTAGCTGCAGTACATTGCTCATCCTTTCCATGCCTCCAGCCCTACCACACAGATAGATAGATAGATACTTTATTCATCCCCATGGGGCAATTCAACTTTTTTCCAATGTCCCATACACTTGTTGTAGCAAAACTAATAACATACAATACTTAACTCAGTAAAAAAATATGATATGCATCTAAATCACTATCTCAAAAAGCATTAATAATAGCTTTTAAAAAGTTCTTAAGTCCTGGCGGTTGAATTGTAAAGCCTAATGGCATTGGGGAGTATTGACCTCTTCATCCTGTCTGAGGAGCATTGCATCGATAGTAACCTGTCGCTGAAACTGCTTCTCTGTCTCTGGATGGTGCTATGTAGAGGATGTTCAGAGTTTTCCATAATTGACCGTAGCCTTGAGATACAAGCCTTGGGACAGGAAGGGTTGCAACTCTGATATAAACACCTCTGGTGCAGCATTGACTTGACTTGGGCCATCAAACTAGCAGCTCTCTCCAAGTTTTATATTTAGTGTATCATATTAGTGACTTGGGCCATCACACTAGCATGTGCTTGTCCAATAATCTCCAGTCTGAACAAGTTACACTACACTAGCTCTAACCCTTTCAGTTATTTTGGAAAACTGAATTGTTGTGAAACAAATCAAGGAGGCATGAAATTTAATGCCTGAAGTAAACTGCATTGGTAACTCCCTCTCATGCCAGTTAGTATGTGATGCTTATCGTATATTTTGCCATCCCTTGTATATTGCAGCTTGTAGTTAGCAAATTCTGCAGAGTTGTTTGAATGAAATACAACATGACTAAATCAGTACTTTGTAGCTGAAGTTTGAATAGAAGCCCTGAACTTTCACTGAATCCATTCAATTGATTTGAATTGCAAAAAAAATGCATGGTTTGGAATGTGAATCAAGAGAGCCACCTACTTTGACTTCTAGAGTAAACAGACTAATTTGCATTTTAGACCATAAGATACAGGAGCAGAATCAGGACAATCAACATATTGAGTCTGCTCCACCATGTTCCTGTGTAGAGATGTGGGTTTCTTGGGAGGTGATTCTAGAACAGAGGGTCTTGGTAGACAGTGCTGAAGAATTTAAATTGAGGTAAGGTGGAAGGGGTGTCCAGGGACGGATTAGCAACGATACCTCAGTAGGAAGGCAGGTCAGAGGAACTGAACCCACTCTTATGGTCCCAGCTCACTCTCAGCTTGTTTCCACTATGGATTTTCACCAGATGTTGCCTTGTTTCTGATTTGGAGGGTCCATTATTCTCAGTCTTTAAGTTTCCTTCGTCAATCTTAATAGTATGTATAATAGTTTGGATTTTTTAAATGTAAAATGCTAGACAAAGCATATTAACTCTTCCAAGCCTTTGCTTTGAATTATTTCAAAGAAAAGTTGTCAAGTTCACCTGAAGTCAAGCAATTCATTTTTGGCACAGTGCTGTTGGTATGTAAGTTGCCCAGTTATACTGCTATCCCAAAATACAAAAGACTCAAGTTTAAAAAGTGCTTTACAAACACATCAGAGCTGACCCATTTTGGCGAATTATGCAATTGCCATGGGTGAGGCAAATCAACTTGATATATTAGAAACTTTTCCTAGAACTTTCCCACTTTTGAAATTTTTAGTTTTGATGCGTGTGGCACCACAACTGTTTAACACCATAGTTGAAGGACAACATTGAACTAGGCACTCAGACAAACGAGTTTTCTGAGCAGTCAGTTTTGTATGTATCCTCAATGCAGTTTTTTCCATTATTTCCATGCTTGAAGAAAATGCAACTGATTTATGTTAACAGCCATAAATCTGTTGGCTATCTAAACAATGATTTCAAATTGACTGCAAAGGAAAAATACAAAATTGTGCTGTGCAGTGCTCTGATGTTTCCTTCAGGGAATGTGCATAAGAGTGAAGCTACTGGGTTAATAATCTAGAGTCTTGGACAAATAATTAAGAGACTAAATTAGTAGAGTGAAATTTGAATTTGTAAATTAATCTGGTTTTGAAAACCTAGCATCTGCAATGGTAACAATTACAGTGCAAGTTCACTTTTATCCTTGGTGGTTGCAGTTTATTTGTGATTCCAGGGCCAGAGCAGCATAGTGATTTACCTATTTTGGATCAGTATTGTCTATTTCTGGTCACTTTAATGATGCAAGGCGAGAGTGCAGGAAAGATTTGCTTTAATGAATCTAAAATAGAGAACTTCAACAAAGAAGTTTGGAGAACTAATGGAGATGTGTATGATCCAGGTTGTACAGATAAGTTAAGTAGAAAGCCATTCCTTTGAAATGATTTAAGGACTAGAAGCACAATATTGGAGTTTTGAGGGGCAGGGGGAAGGTGTGGTATGGGGGAGAAGGTGCAAATCAGATACAAGGAATCCCCCTCCTCCCCATCAGTATAGTTATGATGTTACCTATAAAAGTGGTAGAAACAGCTTTCAGAAATGAGTAATTTGCAGCTATGGGGACAAATATTGATGCAATTATAAAGAAGGTATGTTAGCGGCTATATTTTATGAGGAGTTTGAGGAGATTTTTGTATGTCACTAAAGACTCCAGCAAATTTCTACAGAAGTACTGTGGAGGGGTTGCATCTGGTATAGAGGGGGAGTTGCACAGGATCGGAAAAAGCTGCAGAGGGTTGTAAACTCAACCAGCTTTATTATGGGTGTAGCCTCCCTAGTGTTGAGGACAAAAGGTGATATGTCAAAAAGGCAGCATTCTTCATTCTCCACCTCCCAGGACATGCCCCTTCTCATAACTACATCAAAGAGAAGGTATAGGAGCCCGAAGACATACACTCAACATTTTAGGATCAGCCTCTTCCCTTCTGTTAGATATCTGATTGGATAATGAATCAGCTCTTTATGTCACTACTTATTTAATGTATTTTTTAAAATAATTTTGTAATTTATAGTTTTTAATGTTTTGCAATGTACTGCTGCCACAAATCAACTCATTTCACAATGTGTGTTAGTGATAATTAACCTAATTTTAATTCTGAAAATGTAGAGGGTGGGATATCTAGATTTGCTGTAGCAGAAACCAGCGTAAAGAGCTGAATGCAGTTCTGTGTATGTTGTAACAATTCTCTGACCATTAACTGCCTACTT
This sequence comes from Hemitrygon akajei, assembly GCF_048418815.1. NCBI lineage: Eukaryota > Metazoa > Chordata > Chondrichthyes > Myliobatiformes > Dasyatidae > Hemitrygon > Hemitrygon akajei. The sequence goes on along the minus strand of NC_133144.1, from coordinate 56,208,873 downwards.
AAATAACCAAGAAAACCAAATATTTTTATCAAAGAAACCCACTAAATAGCACTAAACAAAACTCATCTTAAAATTATATTGACTTACAGCATAGTCAACCAAATGTTATGAGAGTGGGGGTATAAGGTGAATCATTAATAGTCATTAAATAATAACTTTGCCTGTAGCACCCACATTGTATGTAACAAATCAATGTTCTGGTTTGAGCCATTCTAAAGCAACATGTCACCAGTCGTGCACTGCTTCATGCTGCAAGGAGATTAATTTATTGCAAAGAAATTTCCTGCATCAAGTTGTTCTTGTTGTACACATTTGCTGTTAGCAGTATTTGCATTGGCCTTTAATGACATCTGCTCCAAATGCGCTTTAGGCTTTAATGTCTCTGGGCCTTCAGACTTCATACAAAATGATTCGGATTCCTCCTGGGTGTTCTATAAGCCTGATCATTCTTCAGCTAGCATCATGATCGAGTGTCCAGAACTGCATTGTGCACCTTCTTTACTTTGACTAAATTCAAAAATGTTTGTTGGCCATGAGATGCTTTAGAATGTCCTGAGGCCACGGAAAGTGTTCTGTAACAAGTCTTTTTCACTTTCAGTGTAGATGTTGCGGAATGCAGAGTGGAATATCACCAGCATATGTGCCCATGTGCAACTTCTTAAAAATTTAAACCCATTTTCTTTCCCTGGCAATCAGGAAATAAAATTTTACCAGTCTTTGGGAGTAGCTGGAAAGTAGACTTTTTGGGATTTCTTCTCAGTTGCATGTACCAAGCCAGATGTTAGTATTTTCCTTAATCAATTTGAATTTTTTTGTTCCTTCTTAACAGAAACAGGATTGTTTTGGTAATTTTCCTTTACAAAATCAAGGTATATTTAAGTTAAAAGATGTAAAAGGTTCTGTATTCATTCAAAGCTATTTGAATCTAAATGTTTCACTATTTAGCAGCTTCCATTTATGAAATATTGTAATATGTGCAGGAGAACACCATCAGAGCAACAGTTTTAATGCTCAGTGTTTGTTTTGTGATGTGTATATTCTGCCTTAATTTCAGAATCAAGTATGTTATCACTGACGTGTCATGAAATTTGTTGTTTTGTGACGGCAGCATAGTGCAATATGCTATAAATATAAAATATACTATATACTCAAATATTTTATTTATTTTTATTTAGCGATATAGTGCAGAGTAGGCCCTTTTGGCTATTTAAGCCACACTAGCCCAGCAGCCCCTGACAAACCCAATTAACACTAATCTAATCACAGGACATTTTAAAGGTACATCTTTGGACTGTGGGAGGGAACTGGAGCTCCTGGAGAAAACCCATGCTTTCTATCTAGAGGATGTTCAGAGACTCCTTACAGAACAATGCTGGAATTGAACTCCAGGGCACCCCGAGTTGTAACCGTTTCACGTTAACTGCTACTCTACCATGGTACTATAAATTACAATTTAAAAATATTTTTAAAAATACATAGTGAAAAAATGAGCAGAAATAATGACGTCATGGTCATGGGTTCCTGGGCCATTCAGAATTTGATTGCTTATTTGCAAAAAGTAAGTATTGTCATCAATTCCTAAAAGCACTAGTTCAGCTTGTAGCTCACCTGCATGTAATGATTAAGTTCCTATTATACTGTTGCAGTTGATAAATTCAGTCTCTGATATTCTTTGCAGTCAGAGTGATTTTTTTTCACATGCATTTGTATATGGAACCTTAAATCTCAGGTTCAAATATTACTATTAAAATATTCAGAATTTCAACACTCAGGTGATCGTAGAGTTGTAGACCACTACAGCACAGATCCTTGTCATATTCCTCTTGGTCCTCTTGTGTGACGGAAATGTTAAGAGCTTTTTCCCCAAAGAAAAGCATCCACACTAACCAGTGTTGCGTGTTAAGAATTAAGAGCATTGTTCCTTGGCGACGCATGTTTACAAAATTGTGTGTTTTAGGCTTAAGTATACAGTAGCAGTTTCCTCATTCTTCATTGTTGCTGTGTAATTGGTACGTGCTGCGTCTGAGCTACTCATTCAGAATTTATTGAGAGGCATGCAAACAGGTTCTGGCAAAAAACATAAACTTGCCTGATGACTTTTGTTTTAAGTATGTGTATGTTTCAAGAGCCACCTGATTTGTTTCGATCCCTAAAGGCTAATAGACATCAGTCCTGTCATCTGTTGGTTACCTTTGTAAACAACAGATCATCGGAAAAGTATGTTACCATGGTAGAGTGAAATTGTAAAGAAATGAGGTACTGTATAATCTTAAGAGTTGACAGGTGCATCAATACTATCTAAAGTTCATGGGATGTTGCCTTATAGGATATCAAATGAGTTATATATAAGCTTTCCTGGCAGTTGTTTCAAGATTCAAGATTGTTTAATTTCATTTCCAGAAAACAAGTATAAAGGAGAATGAAATAATTGTTACACCAGATACAATGCAGCACAAAAAAGCACATTGAGATAAAGAACATAATAATAAAAAATATGATAAATATAAGTGGTATGCTGTCTAATATACATAGATTGATTTATGTCCATAGAGTGTCATGGCACAGGACTGACTACATAAGGTGACTCTGACAGGAAATTATAAAGTAAAGGTGGTGGGGTGGGTTAGTGGTAGAGGTGTTGATTAGCTTTACTGTTTGGAGAAAAACTGTTTTTGGGACTAGTGGTCCTGGCATTGGGTGTCAGGGTGGAGGTGGGTCACTACCAAAGGAGGTGTGAGGTGCTCCTCCTCCCCCACTAGCTTGCAGGTCACCTTGGGCATAGCCTGTTCTCTCCCCACCCCCCTCCGGAATCAAGGTCATGTGAAGCCTTGGGAGCTGGAGGTGGATGGTCATATGAGCATCTGCTGCTTATCACAAGTCCTAGTTATGTGACCACTGATGCCAGGCAGACAATCTCTGAACAGTATTGATAATGACTGGGGTCACCAATCTTGTTTAAAAAAAAAACTGCCCTGAAGAAGGCAATGGCAAACCACTTCTGAGAAAACTTTGCCAAGCACAATCATGGTCATGGATAGACCAGATAGATAGATAGATAGATACTTTATTCATCCCCATGGGGAAATTCAACTTTTTTCCAATGTCCCATACACTTGTTGTAGCAAAACTAATTACATACAATACTTAACTCAGTAAAAAAAAATATGATATGCATCTAAATCACTATCTCAAAAAGCATTAATAATAGCTTTTAAAAAGTTCTTAAGTCCTGGCGGTAGAATTGTAAAGCCTAATGGCATTGGGGAGTATTGACCTCTTCATCCTGTCTGAGGAGCATTGCATCGATAGTAACCTGTCACTGAAACTGCTTCTCTGTCTCTGGATGGTGCTATGTAGAGGATGTTCGGAGTTATCCATAATTGACCGTAGCCTACTCAGCGCCCTTCGCTCAGCTACCGATGTTAAACTCTCCAGTACTTTGCCCACGACAGAGCCCGCCTTCCTTACCAGCTTATTAAGACGTGAGGCGTCCCTCTTCTTAATGCTTCCTCCCCAACACGCCACCACAAAGAAGAGGGCGCTCTCCACAACTGACCTATAGAACATCTTCAGCATCTCACTACAGACATTACCATAAATGCCCATGTCGTACAACATGGCACATTATGATGATGATGGTCTCAGGATGGATGCTATATAGCGTCCTCCCTGATGGCAGTGGGTTTTGGTTATTTTGGTTTTTGGAAATCCAGATGTCACCAATGGCATAATTGATTAATCACTCAGAATCTGAATTAGAATAAAGTTTAATATCAGTGGCACATGAGGCTGCTTAACAAGTCCATGGAATTACTAGCATGGATAGAAGACAAACGATTGGCTGAGTGGCAGGAGGCAAAGAGTGGAAATAAAGGGTGCCTTTTCTGATTGGATGCTGGCGACTAGTGGTGTGCCACAGGTGTTGATGTTGGGACTGCTTCTTTCACGTTATACGTCAGTGTCAATGACTTTGATGGAAGAAGGGTTAAGTTTACAGGCAATACAAAGATACGTGGAGGGCAGGTAGTGTCAAGGAAGCAGGATGTCTGCAGAAAGACAAAGACAGATTGGGACAATAGGCAAAGAAGTGGCAGATGGAATATAGTGTAGGGAAGCGTATAGTCATGCACTTCAGTAGAAGGAATAAGTATGTGGGCCATTTTCTAAATGGGGAAAAAATTCAAAAATAAAGCAGCAAAGGAACTTGGAATACAACTTGTGTTAAATTGTTGGAATTTCAATATTTCAGATTTTTCAGGTGTTCTATTGAAATTAATTTCGTCTCTTACAATGATTCTCTTGCTAATGCATACACCAGTTGAAAAAGTGTGGTATGTATTATTTTCACAGTGTAGAGTTCATAGGAGCCATTTGGTCCTTTTAATCATGGATAAAAATCCTCTTCATCCACCTGTTACAAAGTTCTGAGACCAATAAAATTTAACATTGAATATTGTGGCTTCAGAAAGTTGTGCTGATTAACTTATGTAAATTATAGTCCCCAGAACAGATGATTTCTGAAATAGTTAAGCACACAAGACTTTGTATTCAATCAATAGACTGTTTGGTTTAATTTGTTAACATACTTTTAATTTTCTTGGAATTTTCTCATCCATGTATGGAACAGTCACTCTCCCCAGCCAATGCTGCTGGCTGGAAATCTGATTTACCGCCAGCCGCTTTAATATCCTGCAAGAGCAGCTCTCCTACTATCTTTTCATTGTGTGTCTTTGTCTTGGGCTATAAGCTCCTATGGCTGTACCATAGTCGCCTCAGTTGTGACTGGGCAGGTTAACCCATATCCCAGTGATTGCAGCACTGATTTCTACGTGTCTTTAAAGATAATCTGTGTTTGTCACATGTAGATCAAAACATACAGAGAAGTATATCATTTGTGTCAATGGCCAACAGTCCAAGGAAATATTGAGGAGGAAGCATGTGTCACCATGCTTCTGGCTTGAACATAGGATGGCTACAACTTACTAACCCTTAGTAACACATACAGCTGTGGAATGTGGGAAAAACTGTAGCACCTGGGGGAAACATGGGTCACAGGGAGAATATACAAAAACACACACACAATGCTGGAGGAACAGTAGGCCAGGCAGCATCTATGGAAAAGAGAATACAGTCGACATTTCGGACCGAGACCATTCATCAGGACTTAAAGATAGAGGCAGGAATTGAACCTCGATCGCTAGCACTGTAAAGCATTATATTAGCCTCTAAAGTATATGACAACAATTTCCTTCATTTTCTTTCCTTCCCCACCCTGAAGATCCCAAGTATTCTTAATTTTCCAAAATACAAATGAGAGGCATCTTTCCTGTGAGCTGTTTATAATAATGTACAGTATATAATGGGATCATTAACACTGCTTTATAAGTAGCTTTAACTTTCCACTGAAGAGTTTTGGAGATATAATTTATAATGTATTTAATTTTAATTTAGATTGACTGGATTCCCCAGTGACTCAGTTGCATAAGTATAACTTCTTAATTGTTCCTGAAGAATATGTCTGGATTTCACTACAAGCAGCTGCTCATGGAATACCTAAGAGTTTCAGGGATTGCACATTAATTTTATTGGTGTTCATTACTTGTTTGCCAGTTGTCAAGTAGAATTACAAGAAAAATAATTTTATTTATAAATCAGCTTGCTTTTTAACTTGCTCAAATAAAAGATACCTGAACTTACTTTAGGGTTACTTCAGTCTTGGTTTTTTAGATTGCACCTTTATATTTGGGAACCGGAAGGTACCTAACCACTTCCTGGCTTTTTTGCATTCTCTCTTATTGTTGTACCTGGTTAGTATTAATCACATCTTTAAATGACGCATCAGAGAGGGTATTTGGGAATTCATCATTTTTAACATCTGTTTATCCCATCATCCTGCATTAAATATTCATCAGCTGGCTGCCTTCAATAAAATGTGTTAAGCGATCTGTTGGCTTTCACCTCACTTAAAAGCTTATTTTGTCGACTGTAAAATGGCACAGTTACCAACATTGTATTCTTTAAGTTGTTGCAGCTTTTGTTTTATATAATGGGGGTAACATCATTTCAAATAACTTATTGTGCTTCACTTTATCAAATGCTTTTGTGTAGTCGATAAAACAAATGAACAAATCTTTTTGCACTTGAATAGCTCGTTCTGATAGTATCCTTAACATCAATATTGTGTTTCTTGTACCTTAATTGATATAGTTGTTGAAGAAAGTGCAAAAATGGGTCTATCAGTTGCAAAAAGACAATGTACGGTGATATCGAAAAGAAGGAGAATCCTATCTGTAGGCTGAGAATAAACGGGGAAGACATAATACAAATACAGAACTTTTGCTGCTGGGTGACATCAGATGGCAGGTGCAACACGGACATCAAAAGAAGAATAGGAATGGCAAAAGACACCTTTATGAGAATGAAGAGTATACTGACCAACACTAAACTAGGCATGACAACCTGCCTCAGAGCATTGAAATATTATGTTTATCCAGTTATGTTATATGGCTCAGAGTGTTGGACCATATCTAGTAACATGAAACGAATTGAAGCAGCAGAGATGTGGTTTTTGAGGAGGATGCAAAGAATATCATGGACGAAACGATTAACGAGGATGTCATGAACAGAGCAAGCACAAAAAGAGAAATAATGTATGAGATGAAAAAGCAATATAACTTCATTGGACATGTGATTAGGAAAGAGGAGTTAGAATGCACGGTAATTATGGGAAAGATTGAAGGGAAGAAAGCAAGAGGAAGGCAAAGACAAATGATGATGGAGACAGCAGCCAGAGAACTGAAAATGAATACCAATGAATTGATCCACTTGACACGAAACAGGAGTGTGTGGGCCATGGCAGTCAAAGCTCAAACTGGGCATGGCACCTGATGATGATGATGATGGTATCGTCATCAGATATATCAACTCTGCTCTATAGCCACTGAAGAAAATCTCCATACTTGGAGAACCTAGTTGCAGTTTTTCCAAGGCTTAAACAGGTATGTAATGCAGTCTTCAGTGAGAAGTGCATGGATTTTTGTGAGAGTAGTTAATATTGGATAGTTCAGTTTAGATTTCCTTTTATTTACTAGGAGTAACATATTTTTGGTATAATGTTTGGATATGGGTGCATTGACAACATTTACCATGTCTCCCTTACGGCAACTTGCTGTGTCAATTCAGATGTCTGTTGTGCTGCCCTGGGATTGGAATCATTATACAAGCTGTATCGTAACAGCTTCACATTACTAAAGAATATTAGTGAAATAGTTCACTATGATAGCTTCATATTCACTTTTGCAACTAGTTAAACTGGACATATATTGTACATTGGGTTTGAGCTCACATTTTCTTTCTTGGTTAGTTGGCGAAAGGGCCAAATAAGCTAACACTGCAATCGTTTTGGATTTTTTCCATATTTGATAGCTGGTTTTCTTTTGCATTACAGATTCGGGGTTGGTTGTTCCTAGTATTTCTTATGACTTGCACAAAAGGTTGCTGGCAACTGCAGAACGGCATGGCCTATCGTTGGAACGCAGATTGGAAATGATTGGTGTATGTGCCAGCCAGATGACACTAACTCTTCTTGGTGGGCCTAACAGGTACCTTTTGTGTTAATGTTGATCATTGTGCCTTATGTTTCAAAAGGATTTACCGGTTGCCACTTCATTCATCTTATTTCCCCAGTAATTTTGCTTTCAAGAAATGGATTATTTTAGGTTTTAAACATCATTATTGAGCTTCACTTCTCCTCCCCCACCCCCCAGGGTTGAAGGATCCAGAACTCGAGTCCATAGGTTTAAAGTAAGAGGGTAAAGATTAATAAGGAACCAAAGGGCAACATTTTCACCAGAGGAAGGTTGATTTGTTCAGTGAACCACAAGAGAAAGTGGTTGAGACAGGTATGAGCAAATGAGTCCAGCTTGGATAAGAATCTTGTCTGATTTGGGCCGGTTGGGCCAGAGAGCCTGTTTCTGTGCAGAGTTACTGCAATGGCATAGGCAGTGGATGATCTTGTACTTTTATCTCGTGTCTAATCTGATCTGGTTTGAAACTTGAGCAAAGTGGTTTCTAAACTTTTAACCCTTTCAGAGGAAAAGATCCAAAGATGAGACACTTCTAATCCAATTTTCCCCATCTTTTAGCACCATTTAGCTGAACTTGTATTCAATCCCATTTTTCACATTCATGGAAGCACTCCTTTTTTAACCTGTTTGCCCTCTTCAGCATCTGGTGCATGCCTTCATTCTGTAGATTTCAAGAGCAAAGTATGGTTACTCAAATCAGTGTTTGTTTGCGTAGTGTAAAACTTTACCACTGTTTGTAACTTATGTCCTCTATCAAATTTTAAACATGGCCTCATCATCAGAGTGAGGACTTGAAAGTATTAACTCCAATATTAATGTACAAAGGGATATTGGAGTACAAGTCCATAGCTCCCTGCAAAGGGAGCATGTTGATGGGGTCGTTAAGAAGGTGTTTGTAAAGGCACTAAGTTCAAGAAGTGGGTGATCCATTGTAGCTTTTATTTAAAAAAAACTCTGCTTAGGCCACAGCTGGAATATTTCCATAGGTTTTCATTACCCTTTTTAGAAGAAGTATGTTGCGGGTGTGGAGAGGCTTCAGAAGAGGTTTACAAAGATGTTGCCTGGGTGTAGAGGGTATGTGCCTGGAATGCACTGCTAGGGGTGGTGATGGAAGTGGAGAGGATAGAAGCTTCTAAGATTCTCTTAGATTGGCATATGCAGAGAGTGCTGAAATATGGACGATTGGCATATGCAGAGAGTGCTGAAATATGGACTACTTGCAGACAGAAGGAATTAGATGTCATAAACAAGAGATTCTGCAGATGCTGGAAATCCAGAGTAACACTAACACACACAAGCACAGAGACACAGACGCACAAGGACACACACCCACTCACCCACCAAGTCAGGCAGCATGTATGGAGAGGAATAAAGAGCTGATATTTTGGGCCAAGAACCTTCATCAGGGATTAGGTGTCACTGCCTTGGTTAATACAACTCAACATTGTGGGCCAAAGGGCCTGTACCTGTGCTGTACTGTTGTATTTTCTGTGTTTAATATTTTAGACTTGAGAAGTAAGCTGGACTAGATCTGGGAAAATGTAATAGGACATGAATTTGGATTCCATGGTCATGACAGAGACTTGTGGATATACCAATTGTTACCATTCTGTCCTATCCATGGAACAAGCTAATTTTGTCAGGTTTCAAAGGTTTCAGTAAACATGTAGAAGATTAAATTTTAAGTCCCCCAAAATTTACCAGGGTCATCAGAAAACACTCAGAACTGAATACCCTGGAATGTTCATCAGTGTTCAAATGATGCAATCTCAACAGACTATAGGAAATATATATATATATATATATTAGAGAGAGAGAGAGATATTAGATATATATAGATAGTTTCACTGGCACATTTTTTCAATTATATTGTACATGAATTTGTTTTATAATAATCCAGTAACAATAATATTAATAATATATAATATAATAATACCTTCATTATTTACTGCACATTTTGTTCACATTGGCATCTAAAGCTGCTGTGAAAATCTTCAAATATTTTTGTTTGTCACTTTGATTCATACAGCTGGCCAGTAGGTTGCTAGGACCTGGGGATTTGTGATGTATTACGAATTAGCAACTGACAAGATATTGAAGTAGAATGGAAGTCTGATGTGATGTCATGCTTGTAGAGTGCATTTCAATTGAAAGTCAGATTATCTTGATCTAAACATACATCAGGCTATTTGTTGTTTTCAAGGTTAAATCCCAAGAATGTCCACCAAAGACCGACAGTCGCATTGCTGTGTGGACCACATGTAAAGGGAGCTCAAGGAATCAGCTGCGGCCGCCATCTTGCCAATCATGAAGTACAAATTATTTTATTCTTGCCCAACTTTGTGAAGATGCTGGAATGTATCACTACTGAACTTCAACTTTTTAGCAAGACTGATGGCAAACAAGTGGCCAGTGTAAAAGGTATCTGATTTTCCACGCTGTTAGTCCTAATACTTAGTCCTTTTGTTTGTTGTAGGACTCGTGGAACCTTTATTAGTGTAAATCTACTTAATTTAAGGCAATTCTCAGAAGGCAGGTGTGGATTTCAATCTTTAACAAAGTAAGTTAGCACCTAAGACTAGACCTTTAAATTTCTCCAGTGTGAATTCAGAGATAATGAAATTAGCTTTGTTTGTCACGTGAACATTCCATGAAGTATATCTTTTTCATCAACAACTAGCACATTTGAGATTTGCTTGGGGAAGTCCACAAGCATTGCCAGCACTGACATAGCATGCCTGCAGCATACTAACCCTAACTTCTGCATTTTTGGAATGTGACGGGAGAAACAGAGTACCCAAGGGAAACCTATGCTGCAGGAGAAGTTCAAGCTGCTTCCAGACAGCGGGAGGAATTAAACCCTGATCTTACAGCTAGTGTTGAAAACCAGTTATGCAAACTGCTATACTACTGCACTGCCCACTAATCAGATTTCCTTTCAAATTTCTGCTGGAATTGAGCTGATAAGGTTTTAATTGTGTAATTGCCATTTTAAAAGAACTGATCAGAGCATGAATGAAATATAATGTACTTCCAAGTATTTGTTAGGGAGAAGGTATAACAGTACATCCTCACTTCTGAATCAGGTAACAATATGTCAAGGCTTACTCAAGGACCAGAACACAATGGAGGTTGTTATTTCATTGGAGCACTGTAGTAGTGTTGCACTGTTGGAGATACCGCATTAGGATAAATGCAATTAGGTGACTGCAATCAAAGACCAGCAAACTGTCTGGCAGCAGGCACGTTCCATCGTAAGCAACCCAACAAAGAGAAGGGTGAGCTGCAAATCAAACACACCAGAAATTCTGCAGATGCTGGAAGTCTTGTGCAAATCACAAAGCAATGAAGGAGCTCAGCAAGTTGGGTAGCGTCTATGGGGAAGTCTTGCTGAATGGTTTTGGTGGGCTGAGACCCTCCATAGATGTGATAGCTATTGCGGAGAATGAACTGGTTGTTTCTTTGGAAGAACCCAAGTGTTGTTTTACATTACAGAGAATTTTAAAATCAATAGCTTTCCTAACAATGAAAGTGAACAAACAGATTTTCACATCCTGCTCTAAGGATTGAGTCACTGTACAGATTACCCTAGTTCCTGCTGAACTTTGTGGCTGTACTGGAGTAGATCACTTCCAAGCTTCAGTGGCCTTGCTCATTTCATTCTCCCTCAAGCATGTCATCCAAAGCTGTTCTTATCCTAACTTTCACCAAGTCCTGTTCACTAGGACTTATGGGAATTGAAACAGAAATTCAGTGTTCTGCATGACCTTCTGTTAATGAGAGAATGAAATTGAGGTTGGCCATGAATATAGTGAAGTAAAGTCCAGAAGTAATGAGGATATAGTTTTGAATCAAAGGACAAGGCCAGTGCTATTATCATGCTAGACTTATGGAGATACTATTTCTAGTATTTTCGCCCATAAAGGGTTATCTGGCCAATAGCCTGTGGAGGAACAATTTGAAGGGATTATATTCCAGGGATTTGGTTTGGGGAGGCTGGAAAATAGGAAGGTAAAATGTTTCATAAATTGAGGGGTATAGATAGGGTAAGTGCAAGGAGGTTTTTTTCTGCCTGCAGTTGGGTGAGACTAGAATCAGAGGTCATGTGTTTAAGGGTGAAAGGTAAAATGTTCAAGGGGAAATGCCACTCAGAGGGTGATGCGAATGTGGAATGAGCTGCCAGTGGATGTGTGGATCTAGGTTTGGTTTGAGCATTTAAGAGATGCTTGGACAGGTACGTGAATGGGTGAGGTATGGAGTGCTATAGTCCATGTGCAGATTGGTGGGACTAGGCAGAATAATAGTTCGATATCGACTAAGTGGGCCAAAGGGCCTGTTTCTGTATTGTAGTGCTCTGTGACTCCAGTATAATCTCACAAACTCATCAAATAATAGTGAATTTACCTCCGATATCTTACATTTTGAGTATGTAAGCATCCAGCAGTGGAACAGTTACAAACATAGAAAATGCACAGCATAATACAGGTCCTTCTGCCCACAATACTGTGCCAAACATGCTTTGAAAATTACCATAGACCTCTATTTTTCTAAGTTCCATGTACCTATGCAGGAGTCTCTTAAAAGACCCTATTGTATCTGCCTCCGCCACTGTTGCCGGCAGCTCCATGCACTCACTACTCTCTGCGTTTTTTTAAAAAAAACCTTACTCCTGACATCTCCTCTGTACCTACTTCCAAGCACCTTAAAACTAGGCCCTCTTGTGCTAGCCATTTCAGCCCTGGGAAAAAGCCTCTGCGTATCCACACGATCAATACCTCATCATCTTATACACCAGTTTTACAATGAGCTTGAAAAAACTCTGATTAGTTATAGATGTGTGGTTTTTAACCAAAATAAAACACTGCATTTGTTAAGTTTGTTGGTCTTGGTTCTGTGGAAATAGAGTTTCAGGAGTTTACTGTGTAGGAACAAAATAATTTTAAGTTGTGCTTGTCCTGCTTTCTCACCCTTTAAGTTTGCATAGTTCTGCCCTTCAATATATCATCTTAGCAATACACACCTCAAATGCTTGTGCTTCATCACGTCCCAGCTTCTCACTTCTTTCGTCTTCCCCCTTCAGCTGGCTTCACTTTTCATTTTTCAGTGTGAACTCCTTTCCCTTCTCCCTTCTTCCATTCTCCACGCTGGCTTCCCTCTTACCTCCTCTTATCATCTGCCCATCTCCTCCTCATGGAACCCCTTCTCCTTCTGTTTCTCCCATAGTGCAGTCTCCTCGCCCATTAGATTCCTCCTTCAGCCCTTTACCTTTTCCACCTATCACCTCCCAATTTCTCAAATTCCGCACCTCTACCCACCTGGCTTTGCCTAACACCTAGCTGTACTCCTTCCTCTCTCCCTGCATTCCATCCTTATTCTGGCTTCTTCCCCTTCCTTTTCAGTCCCGGGGAAGAGTCCTGAAGCACTGTCTCTTTATTCCTCTCCACAGATGCAGCTGATCTGCTGAGTTCCTCCAGCTTTCTGTGTGCACTCTGGATTTCTAGCATCTGCAGAATCTTGTGTGTTTATAATGTATGTGCTTCTCGCATTTTGACCCCTTACTCATCTTCAAACTTTAATTAGTAATGAATGACTGTGCTGTCAGTTTACGGAGCTCTATGTCCTTTCAATATTGCCTACCTACTTTTCCTCCTCCATTAAATCCTTATAGAATTTGCAATGTTTCTATACTTTTGGTCACCTAACCACTGTTTCTAATATATTGGCATTGTTAACTTTTGGTTCCAGTCAACTTTTCCATGCCCCCTCTCTAAAAACCAAATTCTTCCTCTGCGGGCTATTAGCCAGATTAGCTTTGATAGGAGAAAAGGTGGTTTGGCATATCATTTTCCATAGATCCTGTTTTTATTGTACCTGGCTCGATGTATAAAAGCACAGCAAAAGAGCTTAATTGTTCTGCATTGTAGTGGTCCTGAGAAGTATGTACATACAGCTCAGAGTGCTGGCTGCTAAATATTTTACCATGTTATTATTTAAATCTATCTTGGATTACAGTAAATTTTCAAAGTAGTTTTGGCCCTGTCGTCCTAAACTGATTTCGTTGCTTTTCAGCTTGAGTGAAACAGCCACCAACCTCCCAGAACTTAGTTGCCTTCCCAGTTCTCCCAAATACACTGGTTTTTACTACAGATAAACTTGAGCGGTAGCCCAAGAGGCTGGTTGTCTCTAAGCCCAGATCCAAGAGCGTTTGCACATAATGAGCCTGAAGCCACTTTTCCTGATGATTCAAATCTCTTGTTTCCAGCTATGAATACATCAACAAAACAGGATTCTGCTCTTTCCCTTTCCCTCTCCTGAACAGACACACTGTGGTACTCTTGCAGTTCCTTAGAAGGTTTCTGATTAGGTTACATTTTGGGGGAAATAAATTTTGGAAGTCATTAATTACATTGCTGATTCCTTGAAATCGACCAGTTTGAGATTGGACAGGAAATTGCTTGAAACATGCAACTTCCAATGGCTAAATCATGTTTTAGCTTGAATATGTATTTTTGGCTCATGACCATTACTGCTTCCTTCACATCCAGTTTCAGAACGGCTTACACCTGAGGCTCTTTAACCCTGTTTGTACTAACATCTCAAAACAGTTGTTGCCCCAAATCAGTAAATGCTGATGGGTGGCATTAATCGTGCCTGAGGTGGATTATTATTATTTTTGCTTACCTGTTGACACTGGCCACAATTCCATTTATGATCACACTCATTCTGCAAGAGACTGATACACTTCTTGAAGTGAACTTAGCAACTCCATCTCAGGATTTTTATTATGTTCCTTCTATGTTGTATAACCTGTCATTTCGAGTCTCTTAATAGTCTGCAGACTATGCATGAATATCTGTTCTCTCCTGTTTGTGACCAGAGCCCAGAGGGTTCCTGAGTCAAAGCCAGCAGCTGAGACTTGGATTAGATCCATAGCAGAGAGGAAAAGGTTTGCAGTTGTAACATGTCCTTAATGGTAAGAATTGCCCCAAAGTGCTTCACAGTTGATTGTCCTTCAGAAACGTTCCTCTTGGACTACAGAGAACCTGGCAGCCAGTCTCTGAACCGCAAGATTTTTTAAAAATAGCTACATAATAAACAATCTGTCTTTTGACATGTTGGCTTAGGGATATAGATTGAGCAGGGCAACATAAAGAATGTGCTGTTTTTCTTTTGTTTGAAATGGGTACGTGGGGTAATCTCCAATACTTCACCTAAAAGATGAAGCTTTTGGTAATCTTTCTCAGTGGCTGTAAATTTGCTGTATTCCATAATTGGTGTATGTTTTATTTAATTATTCTGTCCCATAGCAGTGTTTCTGCTCCGTTCATACACTACCAAGCAATGAAAAAAACTGCACCACCATTGCTCTTCTAACTGTATATACGGGCTCAGTAAAATTTTGCAGCAGAACTTGAATCGTTCCTGGTATTAGAGACCTGGAGAACATCCTGAATTCTCCCTGTCTGGCCCTTTCTACCAAATCACACAACCCACATACAAAAAAAGTGAATGATCAGCTACACACACAAAATGCTGGACAAACTCAGCAGGCCAGGCAGCATCTGTGAAAAAGGGCTCGTTCTCCCAATCTACGTCGGTCTTATCAATGTACAGGAGGCCGCACCGGATGTAGTATGTGACCCCCAACATACTCACGGGTGAAGTGTCGCCTCGCCTGGAATGGAAGGACAGTCTGGGGCCCTGAATGGTAGTAAGGCAGGAGGTGTGGAGGCAAGTGTTGCACTTGTTCTGCTTGCAAGGATAAGTGCCAGAAGGGAGATCAGTGGGTAGGGACGAATGGAGAAGGGAGTTGCGTAAGGAGCAATCCCTGTGGAAAGCAGGAAGTGGGAGGGGGAAGGGAGAGAAGTGCTTGGAGATGGCGGAAGTTACGGAGAATTATGTGCTGGATGTGGAGGTTGGTGGGGTTGTAGGAGAGGGCAAGAGGTTGGGTGGCAGGAGGATGGGATGAGAGTAGACGTGTGTGAAATAGAAGAGATGCGGTTGAGGGCACCATTGATGGTAGTGCAAGGGAAGCCCCTTTCTTTGAAGGAGGAGGACATCTCCTTCATTTTGGAATGAAAAAGCTCATCCTAAGAACAGATGCAGCAGAGACGGAGGAATTGAGAGGAGGGGATGCGTTTTTACAAGTAACAGGATGGGAAGTGGTATAGTCCAGGTAGCTGTGAGAGTCCGTAGGTTTATAATAGACATCAGCAGATAAGCTGTCTCCAGAGACAGAAACAGAGAGATTGAGAAGGGGGAGGGAGTTGTCGGAAATGGATCAGGTATATTTAAGGGCAGGGTGGAAGTTGGAGGCAAAGTAGATGAAGTCGACGAGTTCTGCATGGGCACAAGAAGTATCACCGAAGGAGTTGTCGATGTAGTGTAGCAAAAGTGGGAGACGGCTACCAGTGTAGTCTTAGAACACTGACTGTTCCATGTAGTGGACATAGCTGGGACCCATGCGTGTGCCCATGGCTACATCTTTTGTTTAAAGGAATTGGGAGGAGCCCAAAGAGAAATTATTAAGAGTGAGGACAAGTTCCACTAGATGAAGGAGAGTGGTGGTGGAGGGGAGCTGATTGGGTCTGATGTCCAGAAAGAACCTTTCTTTCTTGGGTGTCCAGGAAGCTTTGAGGCCTTCCTGGTAGGGGACAGAGGCATCTGGGGACTGGACACCCACAGTAAAAATAAGATGATGGGGGCCAGGGAACTTGACATCATTGAAAAGATCCAGAACACGTGAAGTGTCATGGATGTAGGTAGGAAGGGACTGAACTAGGTGGAGGTAAAATGGTGTAGGTATGCAGATATGAGTTCAGTGGTGCCAGGAATAAGCTGAAACAATAGGTTTTCTGTACTCTTTTCCATAGATGCTTGCCTGGCCTGCTGAGTTCCTCCAGCATTTTGTGTGTGTTGCTTGGATTTCCAGAATCTGTAGTTTTTCACTTGTTTATGAATAATCGGCTAACTTGATTTGGTATTGATGTAATGGATTTTTCTAATTGCTTTATTATTGCACATGTACTGATATACAGTGAAATGCATTGGTTTGCATTAACAACCTAAGAAAGTGCTTGGGGCAGCCCACAATTGTCAACATGCATCGTTCCAGCACCACAGTGGTCAACAGAGCAACAGCAGTAACAAAACAGTAGCAGTAGTTACTTCTTCCCACCCACTCACCCACAACACATACAGTCCTCCAAAGCCAGGACAGGACACCTCCAGGCCTCCAGTCTCTAAAGGATTTGTGCAGATATTGACTTCGACTTTCCAGTGGACTTGCAGACCCAGAGCTTCGGTCCTGAGCCACCCAGACAGATCATTCCATACATAAGTACACTCTTGTAGTACAAAAGGAAAATAGAATTTAAAATATAGTTATAGTTGAACAGAAATTGCAGTGCAAGTAGACAGACCGTGTAAGGATCAATGAGTTAAGATAAAGAATTCTTCTTTATTGTACAAGAACTCCTTTTAAGAGTCTTATAACAGCTGTCAGTCAGCATGGTGGTAAGTGTTCTCAAACATTAGAATCTTCTACCTGAGTGAAGAAGAGATACTTGGGTGGGAGGCCTGCTTGATTATGTTACTGTTTTTCCAAAGCAGCAGAGCTCAAGTGGAGGGAAGGTTGCTTTCTATAATACACTGAGTTGCATTCACAACTCTCTGCTATTTTTTTTATTTTGCATCCTTGGGCAAAGCAGTTGCCATATCAAGTTGTCATGCCTCTGGATAGGTATGATGCTGTTCAAAAAAACTGGCAGAATTCTTTTAACATGCGCTTCAGGTTAGTGTTCTCGTATCTTCAATGGAAGGTGGTGCTGTTGCCCCTGTAGTTTCTGCTCCTGCATTAGAATTTCGGACCATATTTTGTACCAATTGAGGAATGTGACTTGGCTGTATACATGCTACACGGAGCCAATTTTACATTAAATCTACATCTAATGTAACACTGTGGTGCCTTTCTGAAGCTGAATATTCAACTCCCAATTTGTAGCAAATGGTCTAAAGCAGATAACACTTCATTGAATGTTCTTGGTACTGGATAGCAATGGTTTTTAGTGGAATTACCATCCAAGTGCCTTTCATAGATAATCATTTTTCTTTTTAAATTTCCAGACTTGCCAGATACTCCCGTTGACTTGGTGATCAATTGCCTTGACTGCCATGAGAACCCATATCTTCGCGAGCAACCGTGGTACAGAGCAGCCGTTGAATGGGCCAACCGGAATCGGGCCCCAGTGCTGAGTATTGACCCGCCTGATGGTGAATTGGAACATGTTATTGATGCCAAGTGGTCTTTAGCTCTCGGCTTGCCTCTGCCTCTAGGGGAAAGTGCTGGCCGCCTGTATCTCTGTGATATTGGAATACCAAAGAAGGTTTTCCAGGAGGTGGGAATCTCCTATCATTCACCCTTTGGCTGCAAGTTTGTCATACCTTTGCACTCGGCATAATCACGGCTCTGTGCAGAAGAAGAAGAACGTGCAGGCCGTAAAATATTCTCGCAACTGGCAGAGGGAAGTGCTTGGTGAAGAGTTTGAAGCCTTAATGGACGACTGACTTGGGTTTAAATGATCTTAATGTTACAGTGAGTTATTTTTTTTAATGCAAGGAAAGCAGTGTCCTGTTGCAACTTGTGCAATACCACATTCCATTATGGGATGGTTGTGCTCAAGGCGGTTATTGCTTTGCAGTTTAACCATGTCTGTATGCAAGTTACTGTGTTTTTACTGAGAAAACAGTGCATAGTACTCTTCATGGCATTTCTAAGTTTAAGTATTAGAAAGGGCACCAACAGTGAGATTGCCTGTTGAACAACCCCACTACTTGTTACTTTCATGGGGAGAATTGCCATTTTAAGCTTGAGCAGATTTAAAAATTGTTAGGTATTCATTAGGAAAGATAAATAATGGCATTTGCAGTTTTCTTTGCACCGTTCAGATGTGGTAGAGGCTTAAAGTAACTACTTAAAATGCAGCTAATTTTTTTTAGATTCATTTGGGACAAGGTATCAATTACATGTTCTATTGCTGTCTTTGGAATGCACAAATAGCGTTATCTTGTGTAGTGCAGATTAGGAAATGGCTTCAGTAAAATGGTTTTCAACAGTAGTTGCTGTTCCAATCAT
This sequence comes from Hemitrygon akajei, assembly GCF_048418815.1. Taxonomy (NCBI): domain Eukaryota; kingdom Metazoa; phylum Chordata; class Chondrichthyes; order Myliobatiformes; family Dasyatidae; genus Hemitrygon; species Hemitrygon akajei. Next base: position 56,190,153 of record NC_133144.1, on the reverse strand, counting down.
TCCCTGTCATGGATTGCCGTTTGGAATGGAGCCCTGAATAGTACCAACTCCATTTCTCTAGTGGTTGCATATTAAACCTATCAGGTATGAAATGGCTTTAAGCATAGTAGGCCGTTATAGTAAGATGGATCTGAAAAAGGATTTTGAATGTGATCCAAGCTGCAAAATAGTCCTGCATGCCCCTAGGTTGACAGGTGTCAGTTTAATGATTGTACTACTTTTGAGGGAAGGATAGGGCTCTGTTTTGTTTGCCAAGTTAAGTGTGCAGTGTTTGTGCACAATTATAATGGAGGAAGAGATAGCAGGGAATTGGTTTGGTAGATGCTGCGTAATAATTACAAGTATTTTCAGTATCAGGGTGTTTTATGTCTGAGAGCAAGCCAAACTCCCAACAAGTGTGGCTGGTGGGAGGAAAGAGGACAAGCAAACAAAGGTGAGGCTGTTTCCAATATTAAGCTGAGCTATAAAACATAGAAGACTCTAAAATAGAGTTCAAAATGTACACAAAACTAGAGCAAGCAGTAAAAACAATTCTTCAATGTGTCCCTAATCCAATGAAATATTTCAAATAACTTTATTTTCTGGCTTGGTTAGAGTAGCAGAGAGAATGGTGGTATTATAAATGAAGACTTTAAAAGGTACACTAAAGTGGATCAGGAGTTTTTGTTTCTACTCAAGCTGTGTGTGTCTAAAAGTATCTCAATGCGTCATGCTACTTGCATTCTAGCTACATGGGATTCCAAGTGTGTGTTCATTAAGTGAAAAGGTAGAAAGTTTTGTTATTTATGCTAGCTATCTGAATTGCACACAATCCAATCACTGAAAGCAGTTTTTTGTGTGGATCAGTTCTTTGTTTCTCACCCCTCACTATGTCCTCCCATCACAGGTTTTGCTTGGACAATCATAACCTGTTCTCTATAAATTTGGGAAATAGAGGAAGAGAGGTAACTCCTGAGAATAGTTTCTGAATGATTATGTCAAATATCGAACAACAGTCAAACTCAGAAATGCAATTTGAAAGGCAGAGCCATCCATGGCATTACTTTTTTCTTCAGAGACAAATATAGTCTCAGCATTAATACTGACATAGGAGGCAAAAGTTTGCTAATGTTGCATGTATTAATATTTCTAGAAACTGATGAAGATGTTCTGACTTTAACTTGCCAAACTGTTCAAAAGGTCTCTTTAAATAATTTCCTGTTGGGATGCCTGTGTTTGCATGATATATCCCTCATATTATTGATCTAAATCTGACAACAATGTTGATAATTACTTTTCATAGGTCAGAGGACCTTGGATGTTCGTACAAAGTAATAATATTTAGAACCGGGTTAACTATTGATGCAGAAGTATTACTTGCATGTTTCCTGTCTCCTGAAGGTACAGTGATCAAAGGATTGGAAGGGTTCAGCAAGCAGCATAAAATGAGCTGTCACAAATTAACTGTTTACCACTATGATTATTAAGTTGATAGTTACTTCTGATAGATAGGGTACCATGGCAGGCAACATTGGAGCTGAAATAATACATGTCCTTAATGTTAAGATGTTTGGTTTCAATCTTTGTTAATAGAATGTTAAGATTTAGGATCTTGGTATCATTTTTATCCTTAGGGGGCTAACACAGGTGTTGGCAGCTTTGCTCATGTTGTGAATACCAAGATCGCCACCAGTGGACATGTCCCTTATAACCAGAAGTACAATATTCCAATGTAGAACCTGGTTTAATGTTTGATATTAATTCAACTCCCCTTGGTCTTTTTTTTATCCCATTTAAGTCAATACTACTGCAACAATATACCCCTTTCTAAGCCTCACGTTTACCAACTGTCCACCATAATCAATTGCTGTTGAGATATAATTGACCTTCGAGTACAATAGTGAATTTTTTTAATTAGGTATATTATAGGTTCTTCTGTAGCAGTGAGGGATTGCTGCATTTAATAGGCTAATACCTGTATAACATTCAATTCGACAAAGAAACAAACACAAAAGCTACTTCTACGAATGTAACTGATTTTGGGGTGGGGGGAGGAACATTGACTTTTGATACATAAACTGGAAAAAAAAGCTGTGTAAATCTGCTTGAAGGCCTTTCAGAAGCACTTTGGCATTACACCTGTAGAACGTCAGGATCAAACATTGTCAACAGTGCTGAATATGTACTTCCAATGAAGCAAATGCATAATTCCATTGGGATGGAGCTTTTGTGTGCGAGGACTTTGATTTTGGAAGTATAGCTAGCAGTTATTCTTAACATTTAAGTCCTACTTTTAAGAAAGTATCACATTGTTTGGCATAATTTTCTTTGTACAGATTATTTTGTACCAATGCCTATGTAAATTTTCTGCGCCACAACTATCAGAAAGCTGGTGTAGTAGTGGAGTGCCAATTTATTTTCAAAAAGAAGCCAGATTCATTGATAGGCTGGCTGCTTCAAGAATAACTCAATGATATTATTGCCTCAATGTGCTCAGTTGCTTGTTCAGTGATGAACCATATTTAAATATCCTGGTGCTTTTGGAAAAATGTGATGTTTTGTCAAATATTCCACCATATACTTCAGATAACACTCCAATCTGTAGTTACGGCACCACTATTTCCTTTGTTCTCTCGCACCAGAAGGCTATTATACACTTGAGCACTGCGTACACTTGACCTGGGACAAATTCTGACTTCTCAGCACTGTTGGAGGTCTTTAATAAGTTCCAGAAGTACTGATTTGGAAAAGGAGGAAGGACTTGGCCTTGATTAGTCCTTACTCGTTTTTTTTTTAAATAAATAGCTATGGGTATAGATCTTTTATTTAATGGCAGCACTGATTTGAACAGGCAGGAGGTAGGTAAGTCCTATCTTCCATAAAAAAATTTTAACTGGTGTATTCTGTCAACATTGGTGGGAGGTGGTAGGCAACTTGATTATCTCTGTAGTTCACTAGCCTACCATTGCACAGATGATCCATGTCAAAGTCCTTGCTACTCTGGAGTGTTCTAAAACTTCAACTAAAATCTGCAGGATGATACTAGACAATTGTAAACCTCCCAGGCAATACAGGTAGATCCGATCAATTTTGACTGCCTTTGCCATTTATTGTGGGAGAGCCTGAAGAAGAAAAAGACGAGCTTTACACATCCATCACCTTCCAGTTACCTTATTTGCTTCAGCTGTTGTACAAATACAGATTTAGACCTGGGTATTGCAGATGACAAAACGTCTGCAGGCTCTCAGGAAAAATAAATAACAGCTTGAAGAATCGCAGAAATAATTTGCCCAAGTTGGGAAGAGAATTGAGGATGTAAAGGTGCTTGGAACTAAGTCACTATCTTGCCTTCAAGAACCTGCAGACTTTACAAGTGCATGCAGTTTCATGTCTTAAAAACTCTCTCAGCTTTGAGAGGGAAAGCTGCTATCGATGTTTTGTCCAGAGCAAAGTGAAATCACTTTAAGCTCTTAACTGCATGAATGAAAGGATCAAAGTTAGTGCTAACAATACTGAACTGTTTCTCTGCGAAGTTTAACCTGGTTGCTACAGGTTATGAAACTGTTCCTTCAGTATTTCAGAACTAAGATTTAATGCTCCTTAGTTATGTTTACATGCATTACAGCTGGTACACTGTACTGCCAATAACGTATTTCTCAAAGGAGAATGCCCACCTCCCTTCCTTCATTAGACTATTGTACACGTTTAGTGGAAGCTCCCATCCATGCTTCGGGAGCATGTTTTACTGCAGCAATTTAAATATTGTATATTTAAATATTAAATACTGCAGCAATGTATAAATATTGAGCTGTGATGTGGGTGCATGAACTGCCAGTGCTGCTTCACCCTTTCCCTCTTTTGTATTGCTGTGGTCACCGGCTGTTAAAACATCTGTTTATTAGAAGGCGATTATTTAACTGAGTGTCAGCTGTCATATAAAGACATTGAGTAAATTTAGATAATAAGTGGAGCAGGTCACTTACAAGTTGGTTTAAAATGTTGAAGTTAGCTAGCTTGTTGCATCAGGCTCCAGTACATACTGTACCTCTCCATCACTTCAATTTTAAAGGCTGGGCATTTAACTCCAGAATCAGAACTGATGTCATTCTTGGGCTGTAGTAGTCTATTGCAGTTATAATGATACTACTTCATGAGTAATTGTGACTCAGATGTTTTGTGGATTTGTTGCTTTTGATGACTAACATTTTAAAAAAATGTGTTAAATTGAGGAAAAAAATGTCCAAATATGCTCTTGTTTTCTGGAAGATATGTGATTTCTTTTTGATGTCACCAGAGAAGGTGCTCAATAAAACTGGGAGTTTTCCAGTGGTTGGTCTCATATTCCTCTTGATGTGCTGCTTGGTGTGGTTCCTGGTGCAGTGAGAAATAAAAGCAAGGAAGTTAAAATGCTCGAAATAAAAAATGAATAGTCACTTAATTGGAATGTTGCAACAAAGTCCAAAGCTTACTAAAAAGCCAATCAACTTTTCTTAATTATATTTGTCAAGGATCTCTCCTCATCTTTGGAGGGAAGAAAACCCTTGGGTTTTCCTTTGATTTATGAATGTGATGAAACTGTAGGAACTCTCAGAGAGAGTTAACCATTGTCCTCTTGACTAGCTTGATTGGAGTTTTACAGCAGTTGCTGATTTAGAAGTTTTTTTTGGGGGGGTAGGGAGGTAAACCGCTTCGGTATTGCCTTACATTCAGTGGCCAGTTTATTAGATACCTCCTGTACCTAAAGGGGCCACTGAGAGTATGTTTGTGGTCTCCTGCTGTTGCCCATCCACCTCAAGGTTCAACATGATGTGTATTGAGAGATGCTCTTCTGCACACCACTGCTGTAATATGTTATTTAAGTTACTGTTGCTTTCCTGTCAGCTTGAATCAGTCTGGCCATTCTTCTCTGACCTCTCTCATAAATAAGGCATTTTCGCCCACAGAGCTCTTTCTCACTAGATGTTTTCTGTAAACTCTAGAGATTGTTGTACATGAAAATTCCAGGAGATCAGCAGTTTCTTAGGTACTCGGATCACCTTGTTAGGCACCAACAATCGTTCCATAGTCAACGTCACTTAGATATCATTTCTTCCTCATTTTGATATTTGTTGTGAACAACTAAAGCTCTTGACCATGTCTGCTTGCTTTTAATGCATTCACTTGCTGCCACATGATTTGCTGATTAGATACTTACATTAATAAGCAGGTGTACCTAATAAAGTGGCAGAACAGAATCAGGTTTATTATCACAGGCATGTGTCGTGAAATTTGTTAGTAGCAGCAGTTCAATGCTATACATAATATAGAAGAAGAAGAAAAAAATAATAAACAAATCAATTACAATATACATATAATGAATAGATTAAAATCATGCAAAAACAGATTTAAAAAATGAGGTAGTGTTCACGGGTTCAATGTCCATTTAGGAATCAAATAGCAGAGAGGAAGAAGCTGTTCCTGAATTGCTGAGTGTGTGCCTTCAGGCTTCTGTACCTCCTCCCTGATGGTAACAGTGAGAAAAAGGCATTCCCTGGGTGCTGGGGGTCCTTAGTAATAGATGCTGCCTTTCTGAGACACCGCTCCTTGAAGATGCCCTGTGTACTTTGTAGGTTAGTACCTAAGATAAAGCTGACTAAATTTATGATCCTCTTCAGCTTCTTTCAGTCCTGTGCAGTAGCCCCCCAACGGACAGTGATGCAGCCTGTACCTGCTCTGCATGGTACATCTGTAGAAGCTTTGAGTGTTTCTGCTTGCCATTTCTTGAAATACATGGCTGACTCTACCAATTCAGTGGCCATAAAAGAGTCAAACTTGTATACCTTGAAATGGGATTCCAACCTTTCTCAAATTAGTTTTACAGTTCTTTAGATGCTATTAAAATAACATAACTATTATGTAACCATTCCTTGTCAATTGTTCTGCATGCACCTCCATCTGACGCTGAATGACTTTATCAGTTTAATTCTTCCATTTTTATCCTGCTTCATATTTTTTAAAAAACTTGGAAGGCAAGAAAGGGTGCAGAAAAGATTTGCTAGGATATTAATGGGACTGGAGAGCTTGAGTTATAAGGAGAGACTGGATAGGCCACAACCTTTTTTCCTGGATAATAGGAAGCTGAGGGGTGACCTTAGAGTGGTATTTAAAGTCATGAGGGGCATAAATAAAGGTGGATCATCACAGTCCTTTTCCCAGGAAAAAGGGGAGTCTAAAACTAGATGACATGCAATTAAGATGAGAGGAGAAAGATTTAAATGGGATCTGAGGGGTAGCTTTTACATATCGAGGCTGGTGAGTATGTGGAATGAGCTGCCAGATGAAGTTGTAGAGTTGTGTACTATACAAAGTTTAAAAGATTTGCATAAGTACATGAATAAGGGAATGTTTAGAGGAGAATGGGCCCAAAGGCAAGCAAATGAGACTAGATCAGATAGGCAACTTGGCTGGTGTGGATGAGATGGATCAAAGGGCCTGGTTCTATGCTGGGCACTGTGCTAATCAATTCAGTTGGTGCATGTGTTAACTGAGTTCCACATTCTCTTCACTCAGGGTTTAGAAAAAGAATGCTCCCTTGTTTCTTTTGGATTTATTTGAGAATATTTTCTAAAATTATCTCTGCTTAGTTCTTCCTGAAGAATGAGAATGTTCATGGTACACAGCCTGTAATTCAGTACAAAAGTTGTAATTTGATTTGGGTTGAGAGGACAATATTTATGGCTTTCCTTGCTGTGTGAAGATAACAATATTTTGGTTTGAAACGATGATCAAAACATCCCTTCAGGTGCCAAAAACATTCCAATATTTATGACCAGTGAATGAACAGTCTCCAGGTATTAATCTAGGAATGATGGGTTTAGATAAGTGATAACTATTAAAGTTATATAGTTCAGAAGCACAGGTCTGTTTGGGAAAGTGAAAATAATCTTATAAAGAGTTCATTTTGGGCTGGGAAGGGATTGGAACGCAGCAGAGAGTGGCCAGTTTAGTTATGAAGAGAGACTGATTGAACTGTTTTATTTGGAAGACGTGCTGGGAGTGATCAGATTTTAAAGGTACTACTTGGAGGTCACAAGGTTGTTGACTGAGCATTTATCAGAATCAAGTTTAATATCATTTACAAATGTAAAATTTGTTGCAGCAGCACACTGCAATATATTAAAAATATTAATTACGAAAAGAAATATTAAAAATTAAATTACATTAAGTAGTGCAAAAAGGGAGCAAAGTAGTGAGGCAGTGTTCATGGGTTGGTTTATTGTGCAGAAATCTTATTGCAGAGAGGAAGAAGCTGTTCCTAAAATGTTGTGTGTGTCTTCGGGACCTGCTCTCTGATTGTAGTAATAAAAAGAGGGCATGTCCTTGGTGATGAGTCTTTAATGATTGCCGTATTTTTGAGGCTTTAGAAGGTTTCCTCGATGCTGGAGAGGTTAATGCCCATGATAGAGCTGGATGAGTATACTGTACAACCTTTTGCAACGTTTTGTGATACTGTGCAGTGGCCCCTCCATACCAGGTGCTGATGCAACCAGTCAGAATGCTCTCCATGGTAAGCCAGCTGGCATGCACACACAGGTTTCTTTGGTGCTCCTTTCTTCTATATTCAGCTAAATTTCTTGAATATTCACTGTTTAACCAGCAGATGGCAGTGGTTGCTTTTTAATGTGAAGCTCATCAGACAAATCTGGCTGTAATGATAGTGTAGCCACAAGACTGCAGATGCTGGAAATTTGAACAACGCAATAAGGTGCTGGAGGAATTCAGAGGCTGGGCAGCATCTGTGAAGATAGATGGACAAATTCTACAGTTGTGTAGGAGGAAAAGGTTAGATTGATTGTGGAATAGGTCAGTACAACATTATTGGTCAAAGGACCTGTACAGTACTGTTCGATGTTCTAACTTTCCAGATGGAAGGCCAGTACCTGAAATACTGATTGACTACAGGCAGTCCCCGGGTTACAAACGAGTTCTGTTCCTGAATCCGTCTTTAAGTTGGATTTGTACGTAAGTCGGGAGAAGTACATCTGGTATTATTTAGTGTCAGTCAAACGTTTGTCTTAGTATATAGTATATATTTTACCTTTCTATTCATATAAAACAATTAAGAAATGTATGTTTTCCACTGTGTTGCTAAGTAATAATTGTAGCTTTCATTGGGGCAGGGCCTTTCACATACTCCATTATTCTCACTTTATCCGTTATCCTTTAAAATTGTTCCGATTGTTGACCGACTGTAACCTAACTATTTTCCAATGACTGATGGCGTTTCACCTCTTTCCAAATGCTTATTTAATTTCAATTTTTATTTTCAATCGCGATCGCTTCCCATCAATGGAACAGAAACACTGCTGGCGGTGGGACCCGAGCTCCACCGGTTCCCGAGGTCCGCTGGGTCCTAAGGACCACCGTACTGAGACAGACTAAATGGGACAAGTGGGGGCTGTGCTGGGTTTGGGTATTTGATCCTCCACAATATTCCACGTGGAAATTTAAACTGGAGGTGGCAGTGTTTTTTTTTTTATGAGGTCGAGTTGTGAGCTCGACATCAACCCAGCATGGATGGTACGGGAGTCACTGGATCGACATCAACCTGACACGGGAGCGGTCTGTCACTGGATCGAAGTCGGGAACCTCCGTTCTCCAGCCCAGCGCTGATCTCACTGCACCACCAGCCGACTGGAATGGAGGCGGGCAAGGTCAGGGTGAATCTTACTAAGAAAATTTTAAGCCAAATATAAAGTTAAACACTCAACACAGTGTCAACGGCATCAACTTAAAATGGCGAACGGCATCGCAATCTGACATAAAATGGCGGACGGCGTTTTCCTTCCTAGGTTCGTAAGCGCGAGATGTCCGTAAGTCGGACGTTCGTAACTCAGGGACTACCTGTATTTGCCTCCATAGATGCCGCCTGACCAAACTTCCTGCACCACCTTTGTTTGTTGCTGTAAATGGTAGTGTGTTCTAGGTAACTAGTTCTTCTGTCCATCTGAAGAAAGAATAATGACAAGATTTGATATGACTGCATCTCTACTTTAGTTCTGAGCCTGCCTTTTACCTCTAGACTTGGCCACCCTGCCTCAGTCCCCTCAAAATTTGATTCCATCCAAAATTCTATTGCCTGTGTTCAAAAGCACATCATCCATCACACAAGCTTTGTGAATTTCAAGTTTCTACTATTTGTGGTGTTCTTTTTCCTCTGACCTGTATCCTGTCTTATAATTATCCACGTTTCTGATATCTTCATATACACTTAATGGCTACTTTATTACCTGCTTGTTTATGCAAATATTTAATCAGCCAATCATGTGGCAGTAACTAAGTGTATAAAAGCATGCAGACATGGTCAAGAGGTTCATTTGTTTTTCAGACCAAACATTAACAATGTGATCAAAGTGAGTTTGATAGTGGAATAATTGTTGGTGCCAAACAGAGTGGTTTGAGCATCTCAGGAACTGCTGAACCCCCTGGGAATTTCACGCACAACAGTCTCTAGAGTGTACGGAGAAGTGTGCGATAAACAAAAAGCATCCAGTGAGTTGCAGTTCTGTGGGCAAAAATGCCTTGTTAATGAGAGAGGTCAGAGGAAAATGTCCAGACTGATTCAAACTAACAGGAAGACGACAGTAACTCAAATAACCTTGCGTTACAGCAGTTGTGTGCAGAAGAGCATCACTGAACAAACAACATGTCCAACCTTGAAGTGGATGGCCTAAGGTAACATAAGATCACAAACATAGGCTGAGTGACTACTACATTGGGTACAGGAGGAATCTAATAGAATGGCCACCACTGAGTGTATAATTGCTGCCAAGATGTGTCTTTAAAAATCTCCATCCGAATCTTCATTTAACAATGATCCATAAAACGTAACGACTAAACTTTTGGTCACTTGACACACAATGTGACTTATAGTATTTCTGGCAGGGGATTAGGAATGTTCCTAATGTCAAAATGCCACACAAATTGAAGCAAATAATTTTGGTGTATGACTCTGGAGCTTGTCAAAATAAAAACACCACTCATTTGGTTGAGCAGTGGCCATTGTCAGCTGCTTTTTGAAAATAAAGCCAGTCCTCTTATTTGTGGATGCAGCTGACAAATGTGTGAAGGTCATAGGACCTACCCAAAATCCTGACCAGAGGTCTAGAGATTGCAGTGAATTTTGTAGATGATGTCCACTGCAGCCACTGCTCCTTGGTGATCATAGGCAGTGAATTTTCGGAGGGGTGGGGTGGATTGGGTTAACAGGTCAGCTGTTTTGTTTTAGATGACTACGATGTGCCAGCTGTTGTGATAACAGTTCACTCCCACAAACAGCAATATATCAGAGTTCAAGATAATGAGTTGGCATAATTTTAAGGTGATTGATATAGAGGGGATGTCAGAGGTAAGTTTTTTTTACACAGTGGTGGTTATGTGGAATGCACTGCCAAGGGTGGTGGTAGAGGTGGATCTGTTGGGGATATTTAAGAAACTCTTTGATAGGCATGTGGATAACAGAAAAATGGAGGGTTTGTGAGAGGGAAGGGTTAGATTAACCTTACAGTAGGTTAAAAGGTTGGCGCAGCATTGTGGGCAAAAGAGCTGTAGGCACAATGCTGTAATTTTCTATGTTCTATAATGACTGGAACATGCTTCAGTGGTATTGTTTGAAATATACCAAAATATTGGGGAAAACTTCCTGGTCGTCTTTGAAATAATGCTGAAGTATATTTTGCATCTATCTGTGCAGGTTTTAGTTTAACATTTCAGGTAAATGACCACAGATCTGATAGTGCAGAATCTATCAGTATCACAGTGAAGTTTTGCTGTAGATTTTGTTCCCATGTCTTCTCAATTGGATATCAACCCTTAGAGTCACAAATAATGTGCTGTTCTTGATTTCATGATGTTCAACAAATAAACTTGAATAATTTTTTAAAATTAATTCTCTCCGTGTCTGATGATTTGATCTACAAGTGTTGGAATTGCTGACAAATCTCACATTTCCCTAGAAGTTGATTGCGTCTGGACTGGTGATCTGGTCTCAAAAGTTGTCACAAACCCACTGGTATGAAAACTACTCAGATAATCAGCTCTTTTGATCGAGTAAGCAAAATGTTAATGGGCCTCTGGCAGCATGGATGTTACATCTAACAATTTTCCAATTTTCAAAAGTACCTCATCAGAGGGAGGATGTTGAGGTTTTAGAAAGGAAACAGAAGAGGTTTACCAGGATGCTGTGTGGATTAGAGAGCATGTGCTATAATGAGAGGTTGGACAAATAAGTTATTTTCTCTGGAGCAGTGGAGACTGAGAGGAGATCTGATAAGAGGTTCATAAGATTATGAGAGTCATAGAGTAGACAGACATTATCTCTTTCCTAGGGTTGAAATATCTAATACCAGAGAGCATGCATTTAAGGTGAGATGGAGTAAGTTCAAAGGAGATCTGAGGGTATTTTTTTTTACACAGTGAAGGGTGCTTGGAATGCACTCTCTGGGGATGGGCGGTAGAAGCAAGTACACTAGGGACTTTTAAGAGACGTTCAGGTAGACACAAATGTGAGGGAAATGGAAGGATATGGACATTGTGTAGGTAGAAGGGATTAGTTTAATTTGGCTATTTGACCACTAATTGGTTTGGCACAACATTGTGGGTGAAAAGGCCTGTTCCTATCCTGTATCTATCTACATCCTGTAATGTTAGGGCAGCAATGGAAATCCTTCATCCCTGGTGGTGGTGTTCAGGGTCTCTTCCATTGTGTCAGTAGCTCAATTTTTCACTTCTGTCAGTCATTCATGTTCTGAGTGGGACTCAGGAATACTGTCACACTCAGATGTAGAAGGATTCTTTGTTGTTTCAATAACAATCTTGTTTTGCCAGTCGGGGTTGTTGGACCACCGATCCTAGAGGTCCAGTGGACCAGCCGTAGTCTGGCCTCTGTCCTTTGATCTGTTTGGCATGAGTGATCCTACCTAGAGCCAAAAGTATAATACCCTGACTCCAGCCAACACAGCTCTCTGGGTCACTGAGATATGTAAACCTCCAAACCACAACAAGGTCCCTATCCTGCACTGTTCTATTTTCTATGTGTTCTGTGCAGTTTGTCAGAACCATTGTGTTTAATTACTTCAGGTCTCAACAATTCCCTTGTTGTCTGACAACACACACAAAATGCTGGTGGAACACAACAGGCCAGGCAGCATCTATAGGGAGAAGCACTGTCGACGTTTTGGGCCGAGACCCTTCGTCAGGACTTAATTACAGTGCTTCTCCCTATAGATGCTGCCTGGCCTGCTGTGTTCCACCAGCATTTTGTGTGTGTTGTTTGAATTTCCAGCATCTGCTGATTTCCTTGTGTTTGCCCTTGTTTGAATCTTATTTTCTCCTTTAAGTTTCGGTCCATTCTAAAGAACTGCCTATAATCCAGATTTAATTGAATAGTAATAATCCACCAGCCCTGACCTATACAGGTTTGTTAGGTTTACACAATTTTGCACAAAATGTTTTAAATAGCAAATTTTAAGTCTGAAACTTCTCCTATGACTGTCACCTCTCCTCTACATCACTGAGATCCTTAACCTTCCACCAAATTTGATCTACCATACCTGACTTTGTAATTGGCTGTGTCTTGAGCTGTCAATGCCATAGCTCACAAATTCCTGTCTCCCAACTGTTCTGTCTTGCTTCTAAAGATGTATCATTAAACTTAAGTTTTAGATCAAACTTTTATTAGCTTCTCTAGCTAGGTCTTGGGTAAGAGATTGCCTGATTATTTTCTTATAAAGGTTCACTTGTGTTTGTAAAAAGGAAAAACAATTTTAAAAAAATCAATAAGTCAAACAGCCTCTGTAGAAAGAGAAACAGTAACTTCTTCAGGTTGATGAGGATCAGAGTTGTGCAGCACAGAAATAGGCCCTACAGCCTACCTTATTTGTGCTGATCTTTTTTGCCCATCTACACTAATCCCATTTGTCTGCATTAGAATTACATGCTATGCCTATTCAAGGGTCTGTCCAAATGCCTCAAATGTAGTAACCAGATCTGATCCCACCACAAGCACATTCCAATGTCAAATGCTGTTTTTGTAAAGCAAAGTACCCTTCAACTACCCTAATAAACTCCTTCTCACAAAAAAACACACACATAATGGTTCTGACAAATTGCGCCGAGCACATAGAAAATAGAACAGTACAGGATAGAAACAGGCCCTTTTCTCACAACGTTGTGCCGATCAATTAAATTAGTGGTCAAGTGGCCAACTGACCTAATCCCTTCTACCTACACAATGCCCATATACTTCCATTTCCCTCACATGTGTGTGTCTAACCAAATGTCTCTTAAAATTGCCTCATTTTTATACTCCTACTGAAGCAAAAAGAGTTTGTCTCTACCCTATCCTTGCCTCTCATAATTTTTAAACTGCTTTTCAGTCACCCTTCCCTCCAGGGAAAGTGTGACCATAACACTTTGTAACAGCAGACATAGGCCATTTGGCCCATTGACTCTGCTGTACCATTCCATCATGGCTGATTCATTAGCCCTGGCAACCCAATTCTCCTGCTTTATTCTTGTAACCTTTGACGTCCTTACTAATCAAAAACAAGCCGAGGCCATCCAGTATCTGCCATTAACTAAGGTCACTCCAGGCAATGTCCTGGTAAATCTTCTCTGCACTTCACTCAAGCTGTCCCAGAGTGCTTACACAACATGAGCACCTTCCTGACAATGTGGAGTTTTGACCATTGCTCAAGCAGTATCACTCTGCCATTGTGTGGGATGGTAATGTTCTTGGAGCTTCTTCCATCAAATGTTGGATTGTGCTTCACTGCATGGCAGGAGATGAAAGCGACTGCAGAGCTTTGATTTTGTAGATTGAACATAAAGATTTAAGATTAGATTTATTTATCACATGTACATTGAAACAGTGAAATGTGCTGTTCAGTGAGGATGGTGTTGGGCACCCAGTGTCAACATAGCATGCCCACAACTCACTAATCATAACTACGTCTTTGAAATGTGGAAGGAAACTGGAGCACCCCTAGAAAACCCACTACCTACAGAAGGTCCATATGCCTCCAGTCTCTGCACATACATATGGCTAAGAACCTCTCAACCACTTCTATAAAATGTATCCCCTACGAACATAGAACTTTATAGGCCCTCTGGGCTTCATGTTGTGCTGATTTTATAATTGACACGAGATCAATCTAGCCCTTCCCTCCATTTATCTATCATCCATGTGCCAGTCTAAGAGCCGCCTGAATTTGCCTTCACCACCACCCCTGGCAGCACATCCAAGGCACCCATCTGTTTTAAAAAAAAACCTTGCCCCACGAATCCTTTGAACATCCCCTCTCACCTCAAATGCACATCCTCTGGTGTTGGACGTTTCGACCATAGGGAAAATATACCAGCTGTCTATTTAGAATATAGAAAGCCTACAGCACAGTACAGGCCCTTCGGCCCACACAACTGTGCTGAACATATCCTTACTTTAGAAATTACCTAGGGTTACCTATACCCCTGTATTTTTCTAAGCTCATGAACCTATTCAGGAGTGTCTTAAAAGACCCTATTGTATCCGCCTCCACCACAGTTGCCGGCAGCCCATTCCACGCACTCACCACTCTGTGTTTTTAAAAAAAACTTGCTCCTACCATCTCCTCTGTACTGTACCTACTTCCAAGCACCTTAAAACTGTGCCCTCTCATGTTAGCCATTTATGCTTCTCATTGGTCCTGAGATTATTTAGCTCCATGGTTCCGCATACATGTTGAAGCTTCAGCAGATTGGCACCTCAGTTTTTGGATGCTGCTCTCTGTATTGACCTCAATGAATCTACTTTAAACTATCCCACCCCACATTGGCCCAGATTATGTTGAGGGTAAGTGCTGTTTCCTTGAAAAATTGGTAGTCAATGGTTTCTGTAGTTTGGTGCCAGGATTCGTCAGTGGCTAGCAATTTCAGTTCGACTTCTGAATGTGGGCACCCCTTTCAATTTGATTTCCCATTCCCACGTTGACGTCGTTCCATTGCCTCCTCTACTGCCACAATGAATCCACACTCGGCTTAGAGGAGCAGCACCTCATTCTGCCCGGGTAGCCTCCAACCTGATGGCATGAATATCAACTTGTCTAACTTCCAGTAGCTTCTCTTTCTCCCCCACACCTCTTTTCCCATTCCTCATTTTGCTGCTCTTCCCCGTCACTATGGAGGCCTTCCTTCTCTTTCTCCCATGGTCTACTATTCTCTTTTTTCAGATTGCTACTTCAGCCCTTTACCTCTTCCACTAATCAAGCTTTACACTTTGTTCTCTCTCTCCCACCTACCCACTCCCCTCTCACCTGGTCTCATCCATCATTTGCCAGCCTGTACTCCCTCTCCTCTCCCTCCTGCCCCATTTCTTATGCTGGCTTCTTACCCATTCCTTTCCAGTTCTGATGAAAGGTTTCAGCCTAAAACTTCGACTGTTTATTCCTCTCGATCAGGGGTTCCCAACCTGGGGTCCATGGCATAAAAAGGCAGAGAACCCCTGTTCTCTATAGATGCTGGCTGACTTGTTGAGTTCCTCCAGCATTTTATGTGTGTTGCTCAAGAATTCCAGCATCTGGTGTGCATCTGTATTTCTCTCTCTGCCCTAGTGCAATACAGGAGTTTGGATCTTGTTGCCAATAAACAGGAGAAATCTAATTTAACTAATTACCACGCTTTCCATTCTCAGCTATTGACAAAATATTGGAGACCAGAAATGGGATTTATTTGCAAAGAGCTGTTTCTGAAGTACATTTTGGCTATCACTTGGACCTCTTTCCTCCAGACCTCACTCAAGTATGGGCCAAAGCCAAATTCCAAAGGAGAGGAGATAATGGCGTTAAGGAACGCAATTAACGCATCGAGGGGATAACACCCCAATAGTTCGAGTCATATATCAGGGAAAAGAGCACAGATACTGGGTTTGGAGGGAATTGGGATACAGTACTTCAGCAACAGGTAAGTTCACGTGGAGAGAGGCGTTAACAGGCGCGAAAGCTGGCCATCTTCAGAGAGGGATTTCTGATTTTATTTCAGATTCTCTGCATCCAGAGTACTTTTATTTTTGTATATCTGCATGGATTAATTGACGTGACGTTCAAATACACTTTAAACCGGAGGAAATAAAGGTCAACCTGGCTCCAGAGCATCGTTAACGTTATAACCTGGAGTTCCTTGTGAAACAGCAGGTTTGAATAATCGTATGAATAACAGATCGAAATAGAGTACAATTTGAGTTTGTAATTTTAAAAGAAGATACAAATGATTTCAAAGAGCAGTGTGTTATCCTCCCCAATTGTCGGTCGTCCAATTTGTGCGTAATTTTGATCCAATTGAGTTCGAGGAGAAATTCCCGCGGTACTGCCCGCCGCGCAGGCGCAGTCTGTGTGAAATCGCCCTGGACGGGATACATTATAATTGAGTGATTGCATTGTTAGGAGAACTCCGGGGAAAAAATTGGACGCATTATTGTTGGGGGAGGGTTCTGGGTGTGAGTCGGTTTTGGGAATTAATCCAGCGTTGAAATGCACTAAAGCCCCTTGGGGTAATCGAAGGGGCTGGGGGCTTCTGTAAACGGAGAACTTAAATAAAAATAGCACTCGAAATATGCTTACAAAGTACCGGGGAGAGTTGGAGAGACAGGATAGTTGTCGGTTGCAGTTGCGTGTATATTTCCCGTTACTGTGGACGCAGAAGGCGGGGTATTTCAAAGTGACACAAGAAGAAATAGGAAGTGCCCGGATTTGTTTTCCTAGTGACCGATGCAAACAACTACTTCGCCTCTCGTAAAATATGGGAATATTGAACGCAGAGCTGCAGGGTAGTTGTACTGAGTTGTACCCAATCACGGTCTGATGCTGGAGACTGCTTCTGTAATGCCGCATATGGTTTATATGTTTCTCGGCCTGGTGATTGACAAATGGCTGATTTCACTACCATCCGAGAGGCCCGTCGGTGCTTGCCTGCACAAGATTGGCAGCATAGGCTGGGGGTGAGAGACAGCTGCTACGGCAAAGAATACCCCCGCTCCCCACCTCTCACTCTCAAGGAGCTGGGCGGCAGCTGCGATGAAGGTTATAATCCAAGCAGATCTCCGTTCCAGTTTCAGGTAACGTGCCTTTAATGACGAGGATCACTGTACATTTACCTTCCAGTGGAAAATGTATTGGTGTTGTAACTTTGAGAGTGGCTTGCAATTAAGGGTAGAGATTAACGTAACCATTGTGTCATGTGGGCGTTGCGTTTTAACCGCCCTTGAGCCGAATACTAGAGGCCACTTCAGAGTATTACAGGATTGTGCCACTTCAAGATTCGAGATTGTTTCTGGTTATTCTTCAGTACAGAGTGTAAAGGAGAACGAAATGATCGAACACCCCGGATCCAATACAACACAAAAAAAAACCACATTGAGCATAGAGAGCAAAACTTGTAAAACCCAGAAAACATAAATATAAAATCGATCCTATGAAAGCAATGCTCAAGTAACATATACATAGACTGATTGTATGCACATAAAGTGACGTTGGGTGGTGTGGGTTAATAAAGGGTGGAGGTGTTGATCAGTTTGACGACTTATGAAAGTAACTGTTTCTGAGTCTGGTGGTGCTGGCATGGATGTTGCATAGCCTCCTCCCTGACAGGAATGGGAGAAATAGTCCAAAGACAGGGTGGGTGGGATTCTTCATGGTGTTACTGGCCCTTTTCCGGGAAGTCACGACGTTTAAAGAACGATAAAGGGATATAAAGGAATCAGATTTGGCGTGACTGAAACGAACATTTATTACAAATTCAATTTGCTGAATTGAAATTCTGCAGCCGGCTGTGCAACCAGAGCTTGCAAACTCAGCCAGTTCCTTTATGGTCACCAGCTTCCCCAGCATCGAGGACATCTTCAAAAGGCGATGCCCAAAAAGGCGGCATCCTTCATTAAGGACCCCCATCATTCAGGACACGACCCTGTTCTCATTGCTACCATCAGCGAGGAGGTACAGAAGCCTGAAGACACACATACAGCGTTTTAGAAACAGCTTCATCTCCTCCGCCATCGTATGAACGGACAATGAAGCAACCCATGAACACTATCTCACTATTTTTGTTCTTTATCTCTAATACCTACTTATATGTATATATCCGTATAAAGTGTGTGTGTGTGTATGTGGATATATATCATTGTAATTTATTGTTTTTGAGTATTGCACTGTACTGATGCTGCAAAACAACAAACTTCACGACAGATGTGAGTGATAATAAACCCGATTCTGGTTCTGAATTTGAATTTGCGGCTCCGGATTTTTGCTGCGCGCCTATGCATCAATGTCCAGGAGCCACACCACTTCATAATACATCACTACATCTGAAACAGCAGGTGAAGTGTTCTGGGAGAGTAGAACTAGACTCATAACGCATCAAGAGGCGGTACTTTCATCCGCAGAACTGATTATCAGTGTTGTAATTCAGAAGGCGGTAAATTCAGTGCCAGTGGGGGAAAGAAATAAACCTGGGAATATTGTCAGACTGTATGCCTCATTCCAGGTTTACACCTTCACAAGCCTTCAGGAGCAACGTGGCGTGTGTGTATACACACATGGTGGGAGAGTTAGTGTGAGGGGAGGTGTGCAGAAGTGTCATACCTTTATTCTTTTTTACATATAATAAACTTTGCTCAGCTTATTCTTGGTCCAACCTCATCATAGCCGAGCTTCTTCCCGTGTTTATTTGAGATACCTATCGCACTTTCTGACTGGCGCTCTCCACCCTGACTCGCAGTCACCGTTCAACATGTTGCCGTGGGTAAAACGTGCCAAATTAATACAATCCAGATTAATTCTCCAGTGGCACAAAAAAGCAGGTCAGTTCTCCAAACCCCCTACCCCACCTAACAATTTTGCAGTTTTAGGGCTAGCTTCTGTCTTATCCAGAGTGGTCAGGCAGTTATGACATTTGACGTGCAAAAACTGTCTCAACACCTAAATGTGCTTGAAAATTTGGGCAGTCTCCCACCTCCCATCTGCTTCAACCCACGACTGGGGAATTGGTTTAATTATCCCATCAGTGGCCACTTTATTAGGTACACCTGCCCATTAATATAACAATTACAGCACGGAAACAGGCCATCTCGGCCCTTCTAGTCCGTGCCGACGCTTACACTCACCTAGTCCCACTTGGCCCGCACTCAGCCCATAACCCTCCATTCCTTTCCTATCCATATACCTATCCAATTTTACTTTAAATGACAATGTTAGATATGTAAATATCTAATCATCCAAACATGTGGCAGCAAAGCATAGCAAGCACGCCGATATGGTCAAGGGGTTCAGTTGTAGTTCAGACCAAACATCGGAATGGAGAAGAAATGTTGTCTAAGTAATTTTGATCGTGGAATGATTGTTGGTGCCAGATTGGGTGGTTTGAGTATCCCAGAAACTGCTGATGATCTGGGATTTTCATGCACAACAGTCTCTGGAGTTTACAGAGAATGGTGTGAGATGCAAAAAAACCCCTCCAGTGAGCAGCAGTTCTGTGAATGAAAATGCCTTGTCAATGAGAGAGGAGAGAGGTCAGAGGAGAATAACCAGGCTGGTTGAAGCTGACAGAAAGGTGCCAGTACCTCAAACAACCACACGTTACAACAGTGACGTGCAGAAGAGCATCTCTGAACGGACAACACCTTGAACCTTGTGAAGCAGATGGGCTACAGCAGCAGAAGACCATGAACATACACTCCAAGGCCACTTTATTAGGTACAGAAGGTAGCTAATAAAGTGACCTCTGAGTGTAGGTTCTCCATTAACATGCACCATACCCCTTGTCTCAGCTCCAGCACCGACTATGCCGTTTTCTGCTGTAGCACAAGGAGCACACCCCATGTGCAATAATGAACTTGTAGAAGACTACTTGCCACCATCTTCTTAATAATACTTAGCATACATATTTAGAAACCAAGGCCCAGTGTTAGCCTTGACACCTACAATGAATAATTTTGAAAGGATTTATTCATTGTTCATTTTATGATGAAATTAGTAAATAGGGTAATTATTGTAATATGTACTGAGGTAGTGAAAAACTCAGTGCTGCATGCCATCCATACAGATCATTTCATTACAACAGTGCATTGAGGTAGAAGGGAAAAACAATAACAGGATGTAAACTATAACGTTATAGTTACTGAGAAAATGCTGTGCAGACAGACAATAAAGTGCATCACCATCAAAGTCAAAATCAAGTTTATTGTCACCGGTGCAATGAAAAACTTACTTGCAGAAATATCACAGACACAAAGCATCATTCACAAGAAAAACAAATTTAATATAAATTAAACATTTTTACAAGAAAGAGCACAATTAGAACAGAAAATAAGTCAATCTTCAAGTTTCCTTCTCGGTGTTCTGAGTCTGCCTGTCACATCTAGGATTCACAATACAATAATGCTAATTCATTTTAATAGCTTCAAAGTGCATTGTTTGCCATAGTAATTTCCAATGCAGTTTCCTGATTTAGAAGGCGAAATCCCAAGTCTGAAGCTGTGTAGATAATGAATTTACCCTTAAAGTATGAGCAGGTATGATAAGGTGAACAATGTTCATCCATTATTGTTTCTTCTTTTCTATTCCAAGCTAACGAGCTTGAAAGTGATCTGTCCTTTTGGAGTCATAGAGAAGAACAGCACAGAAATGGGCCCTTTGGGGGGTGGGAACCGAACTGAAGTACGGAGGAAGAGGCAGTTGGCTCACAAATAGAGAAAGCTTGGAGACAGTGCAAGAGGGAGGATAGGCCGGCAATAGAGAAGGGACGCACTCTGTCTGATGGCTTGAGATGTGTCTATTTTAATGCAAGGAGTATTATGAAAAAAGCGGATGAGCTTAGAGTGTGGATCAGTACTTGGAGCTATGATGTTGTGGCCATTACAGAGACTTGGATGGCTCAGGGGCAGGAATGGCTACTTAGAGTGTCCGGCTTTAGATGTTTCAGAAAGGACAGGGAGGTGGGCAAAAGAGGTGGAGTGGGGTCATGGCACTGTCGATCAGAGATAGTGTCACAGCTGCAGAAAAGGAGGAAGTCATGGAGGGATTTTCTACAGAGTCTCTGTGGGTGGAAGTTAGGAACAGGAAGGGGTCAATAACTCTACTGGGTGTTTTTTATAGACCACTCAATAGTAACAGGGACACTGAGGAGCAGATAAAGAGACAGATTCTGGAAAGATGTAATAATGATAGGATTGTCGTGATGGGAGATTTTAATTTCCTAAATATCGATTGGCATCTCCCTAGAGCAATGGGTTTAGATGGGGGTGGGGTTTGTTAGGTGTGTTCAGGAAGGTTTCTTGACACAATATGTAGATAAGCCTACAAGAGGAGAGGCTGTACTTGATTTGGTATTGGGAAATGAACCTGGTCAAGTGACAGATCTCTCAGTGGGAGACCATTTTGGAGATAGTGATCACAATTCTATCTCTTTTACCATAACATTGGAGGGAGATAGGAACAGACAAGTTAGGAAAGTGTTTAATTGGAGTAAGGGGAAATATGAGACTATCAGGCAGGAACTTGGAAGTATAAATTGGGAACAGATGTTCTCAGGGAAATGTACGGAAGAAATGTGGCAAATATTCAGGGAATATTTGCATGGAGTTCTGCATAGGTATGTTCTAATGAGACAGGGAAAGGATGGTAGGGTACAGGAACCATGGTGTACAAAGGCTGTTGAAAATCTAGTCAAGAAGAAACGAAGAGCTTATGAAAGGTTCAAAAAATTAGGTAATGATAGAGATCTTGAAAATTATAAGGCTAACAGGAAGGAGCTTAAAAATGAAATTAGGAGAGCCAGAAGGGGCCATGAGAAGGCCTTGGTGAGCAGGATTAAGGAAAACCCCAAGGCATTCTACAAGTATGTGAAGACCAAGAGGATTAGACATGAGAGAATAAGACCAATCAAGTGTGACAGTGGAAAAGTATGTATGGAACTGGTGGAGATAGCAGAGGTACTTAATGAATACTTTGCTTCAGTATTCACTATGGAAAAGGTTCTTGGTGATTGCAGAGATGACTTACAGCAGACTGAAAAGCTTGAGCATGTAGATATGAGGAAAGAGGATGTGCTGGAGTTTCTGGAAAGCATCGTTGGATAAGTCACCGGGACTGGACGAGATGTACCCCAGGGTACTCTGGGAGGCGAGGGAGGAGATTGCTGAGCCTCTGGCAATGATCTTTGCATCATAAGTGGGGATGAAAGAGGTTCTGGAGGATTGCAGGGTTGCAGATGTTTTTCCCTTATTCAAGAAAGGGAGTAGAGATAGCCCAGGAAATTATAGACCAGTGAGTCTTACTTCAATGGTTGATAAGTTGATGGAGAAGATCCTGAGAGGCAGGATTTATGAACATTTGGAGAGGCATAATATGATTAGGAATAGTCAGCATGGCTTTGTCAAAGGCAGACCGTGCCTTACGAACCTGATTGAATTTTTTGAGGATGTGACTAAACACATTGATGAAGGTAGAGCAGTAGATGTATACGGATTTCAGCAATGCATTTGACAAAGTACCCCATGCAAGGCTTATTGAGAAAGTAAGGAGGCATGGGATCCAAGGGGACATTGCTTTGTGGATCCTGAACTGACTTGCCCACAGAAGGCAAAGAGTGGTTGTAGACAAGTCATATTCTGCATGGAGGTCGGTGACCAGAGGTGTGACTCAGGGATCTGTTTCGGGAACCCTACTCTTTGTGATTTTTATAAATGACCTGGATGAGGAAGTGGAGGGATGGGTTAGTAAGTTTGCTGATGACACTAAGGTTGGAGGTGTTGTGGATAGTGTGGAGGGCTATCAGAGGTTACAGTGGGACAATGATAGGATGCAAAACTAAGCATAGAATTGGCAGATGGTGTTCAACCCAGATAAGTGTGAGGTGGTTCAGTTTGGTAGATCAAATATGATGGCAGAATATAGTATTAATGGTAAGACTCTTGGCAGTGTGGAGGATCAGAGGGATCTTGTGGTCCAAGTCAATAGGACCACAAAGCAACCTGCACAAAGCAGCTGTGCAGGTTGACTCTGTGGTTAAGAAGGCATACGGTGCATTGGCCCTTGTCAATCGTGGGATTGAGTTTAGGAGCCGAGAGGTAATGTTGCAGCTATACAGGACCCTGGTCAGATGCTACTCCACTTGGAGTACTGTGCTGAGTTCTGGTCACCTCACTACAGGAAGGATGTGGAAACCATAGAAAGTGGGAAGAGGAGATTTATAAGGATGTTGCTTGGATTGGGGAGCATGCCTTATGAGAATAGGTTGAGTGAACTCAGCCTTTTTTCCTTGAAGCAACGGAGGACGAGAGGACACCTGATAGAGGTGTATAAGATGATGAGAGGCATTGATTGTGTGGTGAGAGTGGTGGGTGCGTGGAATGGGCTGCTAGCAACGGTGGTGGAGGCGGATATGATAGGGTCTTTTAAGGGACTCCTGGATAGTTACATGAAGCTTAGAAAAATAGAGGGCTATGGGTAACCCGAGGTAATTTCTAAAGTAAGGACATGTTCGGCATAGCTTTGTGGGCCGAAGGGCCTGTATTGTGCTCTAGGTTTTCTATGTTTCTATCTAGTCCACCTTCAGGAAGTCTAATGTCATCATGTCAAGGATTATAGCCATTCCGCTTTCTTTCTCCTACATTTGGCAGAAGACACAGGAGCTTTAAATCCCGGACAACATTGTAATTCTGATTTCTTTTACCACCTCAGATTGTAGAACAATCTGTGCACCGTTCTGCTATTTTGTGCTCATTGTTGTATATATTACCACTATGTTTATCCTGAGCTTCATGTGACCATAGGATTTCACTGCACCCTGATGTACATGACAACAAAGTAATTCAAATCTAATTACCTCAGTGTGTTTATACATGTTAATTGCTCCATCGGCTGAGGTAAAAGTGAGGAATCTCTTGTTATTTCCAGGCTGTGGTATATTAAGCAATGGCAGTATTATCTATAGGACTGGACTTCTGATCCAGAGAGTTCAGTTGAACCACCAAACCTCATTTTGACTGCCTGAACATGGACAGAGAAGGATATTCCTTTATTACCTCTTGTGAGTTTCTTTACTGCCCTCTCCCAGATTATGTGACGACTGGAAGTGGGTGAGATGAGCAAAGATGCATTTATTCCACACATTGAAGGCAGAGATGGTTGTCCGTAACCCTATCACCGCGGTGACAAGGCCCCATTTTCCTAGCAATGTCAACCATTACAATAGTGATAAATCAGGCTGACAGAGCAGCTGAACACTGGGTACTCAGTTTACTGCCAACCCACAGCCTAGTGTAAGGAGATGCCACTTCATGAGTGGCTCTCTTTATTTTTTTCCACCCACAGCTTATGCATCATCGGAGCCTTGATGGAAATGGCCAGTAATAACAAAGACCCACACAGGATATGTCAAAGGAGTCAGATAATGGTGAAACGAGAACTGCTGCTTCCCTGGTTACAAACACAGCTGCATTTCACAACTGCACTGGTTATTATGTCTGTTTCATCAAAATTTCTTGCATGTACTGCTCAGAGACTGTATAAATGCAGTGCCTGCCTCAACATTATTAAATGCTTCTCCTCCTCTTTGTTGTTATTTTTTTCAACGCTATAATAAGACCGTAAGATATAAAAGAAGAATTAGGCCATTCAGCTCATTGTGTTTGCTGCACCATTCAATCATGGCTGATGTATTATCCCTCTCAAATGCATTCCCCTGCCTTCTCCCCTAAACCTTTGATGCCCTGACTAATCAAGAACCTATCAAATTCCGCTTTAGTTATACCTAATGCATATATGTCAAACTCAAGGCCCGCGGGCCAAATCCGGCCCGCGGTGGAATTATCTTTGGCCCGCGAGATAATATCTAATTACTATTAAAGCTGGCCCCAGTAATCGAAGCGCCTATGGCGTATGATATGGCTAATGCTGAGTTTATTCAGGTACCAGGTTTTCAGGGTTTTTAGTGTTTATTCGGCAGTCTTCTTCATAAGAAACGGAATTTGTAAAGTGAAACACTTTGTAGTTATAGCAGAGACTGAGACATGAGAGCAGGCTGAAAAAACGGAGGCAACGAAAGCTGCGTTCGCACGCGTCCGACTGATCCGGCCCGCATGAAGCTGCATTTTGCTCAATCCGGCCCGTGACCTAAAATGAGTTTGACACCCCTGAGTCCTAATGTCTTGGCCTCCACAGCTGTCTGTGGCAAAGAATTCCAGCGACTCACCACCCTCTGGCTAAAGAGGTAGCTCCTCAACCCTGATCTAAGGGACACCCTTCTGTTCTGAGGCAACAATCCCTCAGCATTTGAGCTCCTTCAATTCAGGTGCCTTGTTCATCTGCAGCTTTAGTTGCTTTTTGGTTGCTTTGGCGACTCCTGGGTTAGCTGAAAGCGCTGAAATCCACAGCATAAATATCTCTGGCCCTACAGCCACATTTAAAATCTGCATTTTTGATCTATTTGTTGGTTCGGAAGCTCCCTGCTTAGTATCATAGAGTGATACAGCAGATAAACAGGCCCCTCTGCCCAACGTCCATGCCGGCATAGATTCTATCTAAGCTAGTCCCATTTGGCCCATATCCCTCTGAATCTTTCTCAGCAATCTACCCTGCACTTGTGCATACATGCACTTGTCACGTTAAGTTTATTATCATTCGCACGTCCAAGTGTCTTTCATGTGTTGTTATTGTGCCTGCCATAACCACTTATGATGGCAGCTTACTCTATTTATGGTGTTATGTCGAATCATCATTTTGATGTGTGTAGTGTCTCAGTAATATCTTCCCATATCATGAGAAG